>NC_057847.1:57840000-58465000 GCF_910594005.1 Cervus elaphus
TTGATAGTCAGATTTATGTGTCAGCTTGACTAACTATAGTCCCTAATTATTCAATCAAAAAATACTCTAGATGTCCCAATATGAAGGCATTTTGTGGGGTATTAAATCTACAGTTGGGTGACTAAGTAGAGAAGATTGCCCTAGATAGCCTGGGTGGGCCCATTGACACCACAAGAATCCTTATAAGGAGACATGAAAGGAAGAAGGCAGAGTGTGAAGGTGGTGTAGTAATAAAAGCTGATGATGGAGTGATCTGGTCATAAACCAAGTGTCATAAGCCTCTCAAAACTGGAACATATAAAGTACAGATTATCACCTACAGCTTCTAGAAGGAACCAGAACTGCTGACACTTTGACTGTGAGACTGGTTTTGGACTTCTGATCTCCAGAACTGTAGAGTGATAAATTTGCATTAAAATCATTAAATTTTGTGGTAATTTGTTACAGAAGCAACTAGAAATAAACATTTTGTTGCCTGGAAGTTGGATGCTGCTGTAATAAATACCTATAAATGTGGAAGTGGTTTTGGAATGAGTATTTGATAAAAGCTTAAGGAATTTGGGGAACAATAATAGAAAAAGCCTATATTGTCTTGAATAGACTATTGCTGCATATAAGGGTGTTAAGGAATCTGCTAGAACTATGGTAAGGAAAACACATATTGTCTTAGAGAATATTGAAGTCACCATACACTATATCCAGAAATACAGACATTAACAGTACTGTTGGAGAAGACTCAGAAGGAAATGAAGAACATGTTATTAGAAACTGGAAGAAAGAAGACCTGTGTAATACAGCGGCAGTAAAAACAGCTCAATTGTTTCCTACAGCTATATGGAAAACAGAAGTTGTAAGCAATGAACTTGGATACTTAACTGAAGATATTTCCAATCAAATTATTGAAGGGTGTGTTCTGTTTTCTTCTCTTTGCTAACACAGTGAAATGCAGAAGGAAAGAGATAAATTGAGGGAAAACCTGTTAAGAAAAAAGGAACCAACATGGGACTTTTAGTTACATTGAGATGGGATGTTAATCTTATTTTTATGTTGAAAGTTATCAGTATACAAATTTTAAATGACACTAAAATTAGAAGAATATATTAACATAAATTTGTATTCTGAAGCCAGGGATATGACTACATAATCTTTCAATAGTGCCTCAGAGGGGAAAAGGTTAATAATATTTCATCACATAGAGGAATCTTTACAGAGATCAGTCATGTGACTCACAGATCCCCTCTGCCATCTCAGTAGAAGGCAACAATGTAATGGAATTATTTTGGAAATAACTGTGGAGGAATATCATGCCTAATGGGGCAAATTCCATAACATACACAGAATACAAGGTTTTTGAGAATATTGTATCACAGAAATACCACTAGCCTGGACTGAAAGTGATAGAGAAAGAAGGAATTAAAAGAAGACTGTTAAACTACCAACATTCTATAGTCCAGGAATGAGTTCATAATTCTACTCATCCACAAAAACATGAAGAAGGAGTTATGTCTTAGAGGGCACAGCTGAAGGTATGAGGGAAGAGCCTTTGATATAGAGGATTTTTTTCCAAAGCCTTAAAAACTGATGGAGCTTGCTTTGCTGGATTTGAAAATTGCTTGAGAACTGGTCACTCATTTTATCCGTTCATTTTTTTCCCCTTGTTCGAAAAAGAATATCTACAATTGACATTCTATGTATGTAACTGACATACAATGTCCTATCATTGTATTTTAGGAACAGACAACTTACTTTCTAGGTTCATCATCCCACAGATAGGAATTTTGTATCGAGATGGGTCATACTCTGAATTATACGTATAGCTGGTTACAGTAGTGAAATTTCAGATTATCAAGTAGATGAGATCTTAGACTTGACTTGATTCTATAAATAGATTGAGACTTTTGGTGACATTGAGATGGGATATCTTTACTCTACGTATGGAATGGATATGAATTTTGAGTACTAGAGACAACTGTGTTAAGCTGAATAGTGGCTTCCATGTCCTGTCCTAAAACTTGGATCCTGTATTTCTTACCTCACATGGTGAAAGAGACTTTGAAGATGTGATTAAGCATTTTGAGATGACAAGAGTATCTTGGATTATCTGTTGAGTGCAATGTAACCACAACGGTTCTCATAAAACAGAGGCAGAAAGATTAGTTAGAGAAAATATAGGGATGGAAGCAGAGTTTGGAATGATGCATTTGTAAGATGAAAGAAGAGGCCAAGGAGTGTCAGTAGCTCCTAGAAGTTGAAAAGGGTAATTTCTTAGAGCTTTCAGAAGAAATAGAGCTGCCATAATCCTATTTACACCTTAATTTTAGTCCAGTGATATATATTTTGAACTCCTGACGTCTAGAAATGTAAGATAAAAAATATGTGTTGTTTTAAGTCACTCAATTTGTGGCAATTTGTTATAACAGCAAGAGGAAACTACCAATTTCATACATACTTTAAAGAGTCATATAATTCTAAAAGACTTGTCAAAGACTTGATTTTCTAGCTCTTCCATTCAGCTTTTCACTTTTGCTTTTTCCCCTAATTTGCAGGAGTTCATTTTCTGAGTGTTCTTATTTTAATATATCACTTTATTCTTATTTTATGCATGCATAGCTCTCTGAGAATGTAAACAACTGTTTCTTTGAACTTTTTGTTTCCATGCCTACTTTCTGTTTCATCTAAGGTGCTTTGATCTTTCTTATTTGAACCGATCTCTTAATTTTCTGTTAAAGATTTTCTTCACGTGTCTGAATCTCTGTTCACTCATGTTTAAGCATGGGGCACTAAACAGCTGCTTGGAAGTTCTGTAGTTATAGCAGGCAAGCAGCAAGAAGGGTGTTTGTCAAACATGAATAATCTGGTTGGACCTTTTTGACTTCAAGGAACCTCCAGTGTTTCCAAATCTCTGTATCTTTTCTCTGAGGCTAGTAAGAGTGTCTTGTTAAACTCTTCTGGTCACTGCCTGGAAGATATAATTCTAACTATCATTACTTTTAGAAGCAATTAGAGAAGGTGTGTCTTGATATACAAAGTGTCAACTTTCAAGGAATCTTATTTTTAAGCACACAGACTTTATCTATGGTTTTGATTCCTCAATTCCTGTGCTTTACCTTCTAGTGAAAGAATATAAAGAAATTCGGTCAGGAACATCAGAAGAGACTAGTCATAAGAAGTATGCAGAGAATATGGGGATCTTACTGTCTCCTAAATGACCCTTCCACTAATCTTTACATTTTTAGCACAAAATTTATCTCAATTTTTACAAGTATCTACTGCCCAATTCATGAATTTTGGGGAGTTAGTTGAGTTTCCTCACCTTTTCTCCACCATTTAGAAGGAGTGGGTCTGATAAATCATTAACTACTTGACAACTTTTCACTATGTGTTCCGTTGTTTATTTCCTCTCCCATTTTCTTTGTGTTTAGGTCTTATCACTTTTAAAAATCCCTTTAGTGTCATTTTGCTAATGTTTTAGTGAAGTTTCAGAAGGGAATGAATATAAATGCATGTATCAATTGCTGCCTTTAATAGGAAGTTATTTTTGGATATATTCAATATAAATGTGATTCTTATTATTTTCCTTATTACTTTATTATTTATGTGTTATTCATTTAAATATCTATGACTTGGAGGAGGTATTATTAATTTCTATGGGAAAATATTCTTAGACAGGCTTTCCTAAGTCATGCCCCAAGTTTGAGTCTAGAATCAATTCCTGAGCCATTTTTTTTTTTAACATTAAACTCAATTGATTGTTTCCAAGGCAAATTTATGTTATGATATTTTATAGCCTTCAAAGAGGCTTCATATAGGCCAAGTCTTTCCATTTTACAGTGGTTAAATATTGTTCAGTTTGCAAAAACTATAGCAATGATACAAATTAATATGCATGTGACTATCACTGTCTATGAGTGATATTTTATAAGGCATGAACAATTTGTAAATATCTGAAGAGTTTTGAGGAAAAAATACCTTAATTTTAGATCACATTTCCTAAATGTACTCAATATTACAACTAATGATAAAGAAGTAAAAGGAACCCCTTGTTATATTGATTAAAAAATATATGATTACATATAATAGTGCTAGTAAAATTAATGATTGCATGTTCCTTTATCCCCAACATACCTATCACCTAATGATTACTCAATGATTAGTGGTTGAATATTAGGTGAAAAATGAAAATGAAGTCCCGGAGCATGATATTGAACCTCTATTTGATTTCTAACCTCTATTTGATTTCATACTCCACTGCCATATCTATTTCCTTTCTTTACTTGAATGCAGATATTCTGACGCCCAATTTTGTTCTATATATGAAATACTGCAATAACATCCTAGTCAAGACTCATAGGAGAGTGATCAAGATGATGGGGGAGAAGGATGTGGAGTTCATCTCCTCCCACAAATACATCAAAAATATACCTACATGCGGAACACTTCTTACAGAACACCTACTGATTTCTGGCAGAATCAGTATAGTATAATTTTGAAAGGTCAAGAATATCTCCCTGTAACTGCACTGGACAAAAGAGAAAGGGATCAGAATGGGCCCTGCATGTCTAGGAGAGAGCTTATGACAAAGGTTCCTGCATTCTGGGAAGTACCCTCATCAGTGTGGAGATTAGAGGGTGAACTTCGGAGCCTTGGAGGAGGCACAGTAAATGGTTTGCCAAACAAACAGAGACCTGCACAACCTGACCGCAGACTGTGTGGCTGCCCTGAGCTCCCCAGACTGAGATATATGTCCTTTGAAGCAGACAGGGGCTGGGTGCTGAAGACCAGGAGAGGACTGGGGTTGGCTGCACAGAGAGCCTTCAGGGGCTGTAGTGTGGTGTAGCTATGAGGCTGTACGTGGAGGCAGACTCGGTTTGCCATAGAAGTGAGGCACCATTGTTGCAGGGTGCATGGAGGGAGGGGTGGGGCCCTCCATAGCAGCTTCTTTCTCTGTATGCACAATCTCAGCCAACAGGGCACCAGAACTGATCCCTAGACACAACTGCACACCCCACATCAAGAGGATCATCTCAGCACACATTGAGGAAAGAGGTGGCAGGAATCCATACTAAAAACAGCCCTTGCACCAAAATAGGACAGAGGAAGAATTTCTCAGGCAAGTCAAAACTGAAAGAATAGAGCAATACTAAACCTATCCTAAAAGAAATACTGAAAGGTCTTCTCAAATAGAAAAGAAGCAAGGAGCTATAGGAAAGGGAAAATCACAATCAGAAAGGAAAGCATTTAAATAAGCTAGAATACAGATTAAGATCATATACCATGACCAAGATAGATTCATTTCAGGATCACAAGGATGCTTCAACAGCTTCCCTGGTGCCTCAGATGGTAATGAATCTGCCTGCAATGCCAGAGACCCAGGTTCAATCTCTGGGTTGGGAAGATCCCCTTCAGAAGGGAATGGCAACCCACTCTAGCACTCTTGCCTGGAGAATTAAATGGACAGAGGAGCCTAGTGGGCTACAGTCCATGGGGTCACAAAGAGTTGGACATGACTGAGCAACTTACACACACACACACACACACACACACACACACACACACAAAGGTGCTTCAACATATGCAAATGAATCAATGTGATACACCATGTCAAAAAAAGAAATGATAAAAATCACATGATCATCTCAATAGATGCAGAAAAAACTTTTGATAAAACTCATTATCCATTGATGACAAAAAAATGTCTTACCAAAGTGGACAAATAGGGAACAAGTCTCAACATAATAAGAAATATTTATGACAAACTGACAGCCAATATAATACCCAATGGTAAAAAGCTGAAAGCATTCTCACTAAAATATGGAACAAAAAAGGGATGCCGAGTCTCACCACTTCTATTCAACATAGTATTGAAAGTCCTAACCATAGCAATCAAGCAAGAACAAGAAATAAAATGTATCCAAGTAAGAAAGGAAGAAGTAAAATTGTCTATATGCAGATGACATACTATATATAGAAACCCCTAAAAACTCCACACAAAAACTACTATAATTAATAAATTCAGTAAGGTAGCAGGATACACAACTAATACACAGATCTGTTGCATATTTTAACACTAACAAGTAATATATCAGAAAGGGAATGTAAAAAGAACAGTACCTTTAAAAATCACACACACACACACAAAAATAAAATAAAAAAAAAACAACTAAAATACATACAAACAAATAAATCTGACCAAGGAGGTAAAAGAACTATATGCTGAAAACTATAAAATATTAATAAAGGAAATTGAAGGTGACTTAAATAAATGGAAAGATAGCCCATATTCTGGACTAGAAGAATTGATATTGTCAACTCATTACTGAAGCAGGGGGTTTTTACAGAAACTAACACCTGTGGCCAGTTATTTTTATTTTGGCTGGCCAAAAATTAAATCTGTTATTTCACTAACACTTTGCATTCAACAGTTACACCTGACACACCCATAAAGTCTTCTCCAGCACTATGATTTCATTTTCTCTTTCCATATCAGAATCAGTCACTAAAATGTTTTGTCTGTTTGTTGCACTAATATTCACATTGTTGGAATCATAATTATATTCTGAAGAGCTAACATTTTCTAAGACATTAGTAGTTATGTAGCTCAGATAATCAGACTAAGTATCTGCATTAAATTCACTGCAAAATGCTTTTTTACTCAAGGTTTCATGATGTGTCACTTTTGAAAATTTTACAGTAATAAATTTGCAGTTTATAATATACACAAGGTTGGAACAAAAACCTAAGAGAGCAAACGTAATGATAACAACAATTATAAGTTGTATAATGAACCCTTGATCAATTTTAAGCTTAAACAACTTTGCAAGGTGATTTTCATTGTGTCACTATAAAAATGTATTGATATGTCTCCAGTCAATAACATTTGGATAACAATTTACATATTAATACCTCTCCAGTCAATAATGTGTTAAAATGTTCATATTACCTGAAGCAATCTACAGATTTGATGTAATCTATCAAGTTACCCACAACATTTTCCACAAAACTAGACTAATCGCAAAATTTAAATGTAAAAGACCCAGAAATGTGGAAGCACTCCTGAGGAAAAAGAACAAAGTAAGAGGCATAACCTTCTGACTTTGGACAATATTACAAAGCTACAGTAATCAAAATGGCATAGTATGGGCACAAAACAGACAAATGGATCATGAAACAAAATGGCTTGCTCAGAAATAACCCCAAACACCTACACTCCATTAATCTTCAACAAAGGAGGCAAAAATATACCATGGGAAAAAGACTGTCTCCTCAGCAAGAGATGCTGGGACAGTTAGATAGCTGCATTTCAATCAATGAATTTAAAACACTCTCACACCAAACACTGAACTCTCATACCATATTCCGAACAGCACGGAGAGATAAGAAAGCCTTCCTCAGTGATCAGTCTAAGAAATGAGGAAAATAATAAAATGACAAAGACTAGAGATCTCTTCAAGAAAATTAGAGATACCAAGGGAATATTTCATGCGAAGATGGGCACAATAAAGGACAGAAATGGTATGGACCTAAGAGAAGCAGAAGATATTAAGAAGAGGTGGCAAGATTGCACAGAAGAACTGTACAAAAAAGATCTTTACGACCCAGATAATCACAATGGTGTGATCACTGGATTAGAGCCAGACATCCGGAATATGAAGTCAAGTGGGCTATAGGAAGCATCACAAGAACAAAGCTAGTGGAGCTGGTGGAATTCCAGCTGAGCTATTTCAAATCCTAAAAGATGATGCTGTGAAGGTGCTGCACTCAATATACCAGCAAATTTGGAAAACTCATCAGTGGTCACAGGCCTGGAAAAGGTCAGTTTTCATTCCAATCACAAAGAAAACCAATGCCAAAGAATGTTCAAACTACTGCACACTTGCACTCATCTCACATGCCAACAACATAAGGCTCAAAATTCTCCAAGCCAGGCTTCAACAGTAAGTGAACTGTGAACTTCCAAATGTTCAAGCTGGTTTAGAAAAGGCAGAGGAACCAGAAATCAAATTGCCAACATCCGGTGGATCATCGGAAAAAAGAGAGTTCCAGAAAAGCATCTACTTCTGGTTTATTTACTACAACAAAGCTTTGACTGTGTGGATCACAATAAACTGTGGAAAATTCTGAAAGAGATGGGAATACCAGACCACCTGACCTCCCTCCTGAAAAATCTGTATGCAGGTCAAGAAGCTACAGTTAGAACCTGACATGGAAAAACAGAATGGTTCTAAGTCAGCAAAAGAGTAAGTCAAGACTTTATATTGTCACCCTGCTTATTTAGCTTATATGCAGAACACAGCATGCAAAATTCTGGGCTGGATGAAGCACAAGCTGGAATCAACATTGCTGGGAGAAATATCAATAACCTCAGATATACAGATGAAACCACTGTTATGGCAGAAAGCAAATAACTAAAGGGCCTCTTGATGAAAGTGAAAGAGGAGAGTGAAAAATTTGGCTTAAAACTCAACATTCAGAAAACTAAGATCATGGCATCTGGTCCTATCACTTCATGGCAAATGGGGAAACACTGGAAACAGTGACAGACGTGTTTGGGGGGCTCCAAAACTTCTGGAAATGGTGACTGTGGCCATGAAATTAAAAGACACTTGCTCCTTGGAAGAAAAGCTATGACCTACCTAGACAGCATATTAAAAAGCAGAAGAGACATTACTTTGCCGACAAAGGTCCATTTAGTCAAACCTATGGTTTTTCCAGTAGTCGTGTATGGATGTGAGAGTTGGGCTATAAAGAAAGTTGAGTGCCAAAGAATTGATGCTTTTGAACTGTGGTATTGGATAAAACTCTTGAGAATCCCTTGGACTGCAAGGAGATCCAAGCAGTCCATCCTAAAGGAATCAGTCCTGAATATTCATTGGAAGGACTGATGCTGAAACTGAAACTCTAATACGTTGGCCACCTGATGCGAAGAACTGAGTCATTAGAAAAGACCCTGATGCTGGGCAAGATTGAAAGCAGGAGGAGAAGGGAATGGCAGAATATAAGATGGTTGGATGGCATCACCACTTCAATGGATATGAGTTTGAGCAAGCTCCAGGTGTTGGTGATGGACCGGGAAATCTGGCATGCTGCAGTCCATGGTGTCGCAAAGAGTTGGACATGACTGAGTGAGTGAACTCAACTGAACTCACACCATAAGGGCTTCCCTGGTAGCTCAGCTGGTAAAGAATCTGCCTGCTTTGCAGGAGCCTCCGGTTCTATTCCTGGGTCGGGAAGATCTCCTAGAGAAGGGATAGGCTACCCACTCCAGTATTCTGGCCTGGAGATTTCCATGGACAGAGGAGGCTGTCAGGCTACAGTTCATGGGGTTGCAAAGAATTGGACACGACTGAGCAACTTTAAATTTTCTTTCACTCACACCTTACACAAAAATAAACTCTCAATTGCCTAAATGTTTAAATAGAGGACATGACACTATAACACTCCTAGAAGAGATAATAGGCAAAAAATTTTTACATAAATTACCTCAGTCTCCAAAGTCAATAAAAACAAACAAATGGGATGATCAAACTTAAAAGTGTTTATACAGCCAAGGAAACCATAAGCAAAGTGAAAAGATGGCATATAGAATGTGAGAAGATATTTGCAAATGATACAACCGACAAAGCCTTAATTTCCAACATATGCAAAAAACTCTTCACAATTCAATAAGAAAACAAACAATCCAATCAATAAATGGGCAGAAGAACTAGAGTTTTCTCCAATGAAGACATATAGGAGACCAAAAGGCATATGAAAAGATTCTCAATATCACTAATTATTAGAGAATTGCAAATTAAAACTGTAATGAGGAACCACTTCACACCAGTCAGAATGCCATCATTAAAAAGTCTACATATTACAAATGATGGAGAGGATAGGGAGAGAAGGGAACCCTTCTACACTGTTGATGAGAATGCAAGTTGTTGCAGCCACTATGGAAAACAGTTTGAAGATTCCTCAAAAAACTACAAATATAGTTGCCATGGGATCCAGCAATTCCACTCCTGGGTATATATATGGAAAAAATTATAATTCAAAAGGATGCATGCAACTCTATGTTCAGAGAAGCACCATTCACAATATCCAAGACATGGAAACCATTGAATGTCTATCAACAGATGAAGGAATAAATAAGATGTGGTGTATGTATGTATGTATGTATGTATGTGTACATACACATATACACTCAAATGTAATGTTACTTATCATAAAATAGGATGAAATAATGCCATTTGCAACAACATGGCTAGAACTAGAGATTATCATAGTAAGTGAAGTCAAAAAGACAGATACCATTATATATCACTTATATGTGAAATCTAAACTATGATACAAATGAACTTATCTATTAAACAGAAATGGACTCAGAGACATGGAGTATAGACTCATTGCCAAGAGAGGGAAATGTGGAGGAGTGGAGTAGATTTTGGGGTTAGCAGATGCAAACATGTATATATAGAATGGAAAACCGCAAAGTCCTATTGTATAGCATGGGGTCAACAAAAGAGTTTGAAATGCAGTACTTGGGTCCAGTCTCAAAAATGACAGAATGATCTCTGTTTCCAAGGCAAACCACTCAATATTACAGTAGTCCAAGGCTATACCCCAACCACTAATGCCAAAGAAGATGAAGTTGCACAGTTCTCTGATGACCTATAAGATCTTCTAGTGAAAGTGAAAGTCGCTCAATCCTATCCAACTCTTTTTCAGCCTGCTTATTTAACTTACATGCAGAGTACATCATGCAAAATGCTGGGCTGGATTAAACACAAGCTGGAATCAATATTTTCAGGAGAAATATCAATAACTTCAGATATGTAGGTGACACCACCCTAATGGCAGAAAGCAAAGAGGAACTGAAGAGCCTCTTGATGAAATTAAAAGTGGAGAGTGAAAAAGCTGGCTTAAAACTCAACATTCAAAAAACTAAGATCATGACATCTAGTCCCATCATTTCATGGCAAATAGATGGGGAAACAATGAAAACAGTGACAGACTTTATTTTCTTGGTCTCCAAAATCACTGCAGATGGTGACTGCAGCCATGAAATAAAAAGATGCTTGCTTCTTAGAAGAAAAGCTATGATGAACCTAGACAGCATATTAAAAAGCAGAGATATTACTTTGCTGACAAAGGTCCATCTAGTCAAAGCTATGGATTTTCCAGTAGTAATGTCATGGGGTCGCAGAGTCGGACACAATTGAGCGACTGAACGGAACTGAACTGAACTGAATGTATGGATGTGAGATTTGGACCATAAAGAATGCTGAGTGCCAAAGAATTGATGCTTTTGAACTTTGGTGTTGGAGAAGATTCTTGAGAGTCCCTTGGACTCCAAGGAGATCAAACCAGTCAATCCTAAAGGAAATCAGTCCTAAATATTCGTTTAGGACTGATGCTGAAGCTCCAATACTTTGGCTACCTGACACAAAGAGCTGACTCACTGGAAAAATCCCTGATGCTGGGAAAGATTGAAGGCAGGAGGAGAAGGGTATGACAGAGGATGAGATGGTTGGATGGCATCACCGATTCAATGGACATGAGGTTGAGCAAGCTCCAGAAGCTGGTGGTGGACAGGGAAGCCTGTCATGCTGCAGTCCATGGGGTCCTGAAGAGTAGGAAATGACTGAACAATTGAACTGAACTGACAGCATGAGGAACTGCATTCAAAATCATGTGATAAACCATAATGGAAAAGACTATAAAATAGCATGCATATATTTGTATAACTGAATCTCATAGCTCTACAGAAGAAATTAACATATAGCATTGTAAATCAATTATACTTCAATTAAAAAAAAAGTTCATGGAAACCCTGGGACCAAAATGCTCAAAGATACCTCCTTTCCTGGCATTCAAAGCTCTTAACAGCAATCTACAATTCCTTTCCAATTTTTTGCTCCTTCCATTATGCCATGGTTTCCGTATCCAAAATAATGTTCACTTCCAGATTTTTACTTCTGTATTATGAGAGAACATATCTGGAGAAGTTGCTTTTATTAATCTCCATTGTATATGTGTCAGTCCACTTTGCAGACTCCTTTGTGGCATCCTTCATTTTCCCTTTTTCTTAGAAACTATTTTAGTTTTGTTTCTAAAACACATGGTAGCTAGAAAACTGTTTCAATATAGGAACATACTAGAAACTCTTGAGACAGATTCATAAGCAACTTGGATGAATTTATTCAGCTATGTTTAGCTTAATTTATAGAATACATTTAAATTAATCTGTCTATATAAAAATAGTAGTTTCAGAATATCAAATCGTTCACAGATATATTTTTTAACATTGAAATGGATTGTGAGTTTCTAAGGATCATAATATTATTTAATTTTAGTCAGTGTGATTAGGTTACCAAAAAAGCCTATATAATAAGTCTCCATATACTGAGCTTATTGTGATTTTATTGCCTTAAAACTCAGGTACAACTTCAAAAATGTTATTTCAAATAAGAAAAATAATGTACAGTAAGTATATATGTATATTTCAACTAAAATAGTCTACTTCAGGCAATAAAGTATCTGATTTTATTCCTTAGTTTTCATGTGTATTGTTCAGGTCATTAAAAAAAAATTGCATGTCCTGACTGCTTGTATAGCACTGTAGTTCATGACAGAACAGACCAGGAAATGAACACGGTATAATTTCTATCTTCAAGACCTTTTTGTTTCAAATGGTAGAGAAAATAAGGCAAATTTGTAAATGACTATAAAACAAGGCAGAATGTAATTAATGTCCTAAGGGAGCTACAATGCATGTGATGAGAGAATGGAGAAATCACTTTTAGTTCTGAGAATCAAGTAAAGACATATAGTTAGAGCTGAATTGTATCTGCTAAGGGCAATGAAGAGATCTGTGCAGCTGGAAAAAGATTCATGTGCCACAAGAAAAAGGAAACACATGGATTTTTAAAGGTACTGGGACATTGGAGACAGAATTTTCAAATATTTCTAGTAGACTAAATGAACATACCACACAGGCCACAGAGCAGAGCAATTATATGAAGAAAAGCAACTGAATTTTAAAATGTCTGACAATACTATACAAGGTACATGAGAAGAGAGTAAACATTATTAGCAGCCATCTAGCTTGAAGCCTTAGTAAACCAAGACTTATGCTCATGGATCAATTGTTCTTTAAGTACACATCTGTCTTGTTTAGTGCAAATGAAGCCTAAGTTGTCCAACACTATTGCCTAATATCTCAGGATGCATGATGTCTGAAGGGTATATTTGAAGGATGGTTTTGAGGCCAAAGTAATCATAGCTTAAATACCTAAAAATATTAATTTTTTTCCTATTTAGTTTTCAAACAAATATATTTCCTACATTGCCTTTTAAAATGTATTTATACATGTAATTAATGTATTATTACATTACATGAATTATTTACATAAATTACATGAATTTATTTCATATAATTAGTGTCTGTTGCTTGCCTGCTCTGCCCTGAGCATTGTGGTAAAAGCAAGCAAAACAAGCACTGTTGTTTCCCTCGTCAACTGGGAAGTAAATGTTATCTAGAATCACACATGTCAAGTCCATTTTATTTTCTGGAAACCTGTCCCTACCTAACTCCTCATTATAAAGAGACCAGTGGCCTTAGAATCCAAATTTCTGCTTAAAAATGTAATAATAAATAAGTTCTGTCTTGTGCACCTGAGCAAGAGACTTTTAACAAATGTTTTGCCTTCGTGCAAGAGAAAAAGAAGGAATTCCCTGGTGTCTCAGTGGTAAAGAATATGCCTTCCAATGCAGGAGATGTCGGTTGGATACCTGGTTTGGGAAGATCCTTTGGAGAAGGAAGTGGCAACTCACTCCAGTATTCTTGCCTGAGAACTCCCATGGAGAGTGGATGGTGGGCTACAGTTTACAGGGTCACAAAAGAGTCAGACAAGACTTAGAAACTGAACAAAAACAAGGGAAAAAGAGTTGGAGGTTTGGTAAAAGGAAAGTATGTGTTAGTTTCATTTGAGACTTCCAGGTTGGCACAGAGTAATTCTGTGATGTCAAAACAAAATTTATATGAGGTGTTTTTTTGTTTCTTCCTGTTCTGCTCTCAAAACCAACTTTCCCATTAAGGCCAGCAAATGTGGAAAACTCAGCAGTGGCAACAGGACTGGCAAAGGTCAGTTTTCATTCCAATCCCAAAGAAAGGCAATGCCAAAGAATGCTCAAACTACCGCACAACTGCACTCATCTCACATGCTAGTAAAGTAATGCTCAAAATTCTCCAAGCCAGGCTTCAGCAATACGTGAACCATGAACTTCCAGATGTTCAAGCTGGTTTTAGAAAAGGCAGAGGAACAAGAGACCAAATTGCCAACATCCGTTGGATCATCAAAAATGCAAGAGAGTTACAGAAAAACATCTATTTCTGTTTTATTGACTATGCCAAAGCCTTTGACTGTGTGGATCACAATAAACTGTGGAAAATTCTGAAAGAGATGGGAATAACAGACCACCTGACCTGCCTCTTGAGAAATCTGTATGCAGGTCAGGAAGCAACAGTTAGAACTGGACATGAAACAACAGACTGGTTCCAAATAGGAAAAGGAGTATGCTAAGGCTGTATATTGTCACTGTGCTTATTTAGCTTACATGCAGAGTACATCATGAGGAATGCTGGGCTGGAGGAAGCACAAGTTGGAATCAAGATTGCCGGGAGAAATATTAATAACCTCAGATATGCAGATGATACCACCCTTATGGCAGAAAGTGAAGAAGAACTAAAGAGCCTCTTGATGAAAGTGAAAGAGAAGAGTGAAAAAGTTGGCTTAAAGCTCAACATTCAGAAAACTAAGATCATGGCATCTGGTCCCATCACTTCATGGGAAGTAGATGGGGAAACAGTGGAAACAGTGTCAGACTTTATATTTTGGGCTCCAAAATCACTGCAGATGGTGATTGCAGCCATGAAATTAAAAGATGCTTACTCCTTGGAAGGAAAGTTTTAACCAATCTAGATAGCATATTAAAAAGCAGAGACATTACTTTGCCAACAAAGGTCCGTCTAGTCAAGGCTATGTTTTTTCCGGTGGTCATGTGTGGATGTGAGAGTTGGACTATAAAGAAAGCTGAGTACTGAAGAATTGATACTTTTGAACTGTGGTGTTGGAAAAGACTCTTGAGAGTCCCTTGGACTGCAAGGAGATCCAACCAGTCCATCCTAAAGGAGATCAGTCCTGGGAGTTCATTAGAAGGACTGATTTTGAAACTGAAACTCCAATACTTTGGCCAATACTTTGATGTGAAGAGCTGACTCATTTGAAAAGACCCTGATGATGAGAAAGACTGAGGGCAGGAGAAGTGAATGACAGAGGATGAGATGGTTGGATGGCATCACCAACTCGATGAACATGGGCTTGGGTGAACTCCAGGAGTTGGTGATGGACAGGGGATGCTGGCATGCTGCGGTTCATAGGGTTGCAAAGAGTCAGACATGACTGAGTGAATAAACTGAACTGAATCCAAAAAGACACATGCATCCCAATATTCATTGCACTACTATTTGCAACTGCCAGGAAATGGAAGCCATCTAAATGTACACTGATAGATGAATGGATAAAGATTTTGTATATATATGTATATATGCATGTGTTCTCAGTCACTTCTATCATGTCTGATCATGTCTGACTCTTTGAAACTCCATGGACTGTAGCCTACAGGTCCTCTGTCCATGAGATTCTTCAGGCAAGAATACCGAAGTGGGTTGCCATGCCCTCCTCCAAGCGATCTTCCTGACCCAGGGATCAAACCTGTGTCTCCTGAATCTTCTGCATTCCTGGGAGATTCTTTAGCCACTGACCCAGCTGGTGAAACTCTATACATTTGTAGTGATGTGGATGAACCTAGAGTCTGTCATACAGAGTGAAGTAAGTCAGAAAGAGAAAAATGTCATATATTAACACATTTATATGGAATCTAGAAAAAAATGGTACTGATGAACCTATTTGTAGGGCGGGGACAGAGGCACAAATATAGAGAACGGACTTGTGGACACAGAAGCGTAAGGGGCGCATAGGATGAATTCAGAAAATAGCATTGACATAAACACACTATCATGTGTAAAACAGATAGCTAGTGGTAAGCTTAGTTATGGCACAGGGAGCTCAGCCCAGTGCTCTCTGATGATCTAGAAGGTGGGGTGGGAAGTAGGGTGGGAAGGAGGCTCGCGAGGATGGGGATATGTGTAGACATAGCTGATTCATCTGTTGTACAGCAGAAAGTAACACCACATTGTAAAGCAACCATACTCCAATTAAAAAAAATTACTTTTTAGATTGACAGAAAAAATCAACTTTTTCTGAAAATTTCTTTAGCTTTCATATATTTAAATTTTATTTTTCATTTTTATTGGAGTACAGTTGCTTTGCAATGCTCTTAGTTTCTACTGAACAGCAAAGTGAATCATCTATAAATATACACCTATCCCCTCTTCTTTGTCTTTCCTTCCCATTTAGGTCACCTTAGAGCATTGAATAGAGTTCCCTGTGCTATACAGAAAGTTCTCATTAGTTAAATATTTTATGCATAGTATCAATAGGGTATATATGTCAGACCCAACCTTCCAATTCATCCCACCCTCTCCTTTCCCCCTTGGTATCCATACATTTGTGCTCTATGTCTGTGTCTATTTCTGCTTTGTAAATAAGACTATCTATATCATTTGTTTTTCAGATTCCTCATATATGCTTTAATATATAGTATTTTTTTCTCTTTCTGACTTACTTCCAAACAATAAATGTGAGAGAGGGTGTGAAGAAAAGGGGACATTCTTGCACTGTTGGTGGGAATGTATATGAGAGTTGTACCATAAAGAAGGCTAAGTGCCAAAGAATTATGCTCTGAACTGTGGTGCTGGAGAAGGCTCTTGAGAGTTGCTTGGACAGCAAGGAGATCAAACCAGTCAATCTTAAAGGAAATAACTTCTGAGTACTCTTTGGAAGGACTTATACTGAAGCTCCAATACTTTGACCACCTGATGCAAAGAGCCACCTCATTATAAAAGACCCTGATGCTGGGAAAGATTGAAGGCAGGAGGAGAAGGGAACAGAGGATGAGATGGTTGGATGGCATCACTAACTGAACAGACATGAGTCTGAGTAGGCTCTGGGAGATGGTAAAGGACAGAGAAATCTGGTGTGCTGCAGTCTGCAGAGTCACAAAGAGTCAGACCCAACTCAGTGATTGAACAACAGCAGTCACTATGGAGAACAATAAGGAGGTTCTTTAAAAGACTAAAAATAAAACTACCCTGTCACCTAGCAATCCCACTACTGGACCTATACCTAGAGAAAACCATAATTAAAAATAAACATATGAACCCTAGTGTTCACGAAACACTATTTACAATGGTCAGGACAGGGAAACAGTATAAATGTCTATCAGCAGATGAATGGATAAAGAATATATGGTACATAGAATGGAATATTACTTAGCCACAAAAAAGATTGAAATTTAATCATCTGTAGAGACATGGATGTTTAGGAAAATTTCTTTAAATAGTCCTGGTTTTAAAGCCAAGATTTTGAAATAAAGTGTATTATGAGTTGTTTTAAGAAAGCAGCACTTGGAAATGGATTTTTGATGATGTCAACATGCTTGAATGAATTTATACTTCTGAACATGAACTCATTATATAAGTATCGTCCTTTTCATCTTTTGCTCAGTCATGTCCAACTCTTTGCGACCCCATGAACTGCAGCACGCCAGATCTCCCTGTCAATCACCAACTCTTTTTGCTCAAGTAATAACAAAATCATAATAAATATTAGACCTATGCCAAGAGACATTCTCAGGTCTTGATGTATCTCTTTGGTTTGTAACTGAACTAGATAAAACAAAAGAGTTTCAGTACTGGTCAAGACTTAACATATGAAGACTTTCTTCAAAGATAGCTCATTTAAAGTAGAGACATTTCTGCCACTACTCACCTCTATATATTATGAGGTGATTATGTGTGTGTGTGTGTGTGTGTGTGTGTGTAATAAATGGATCATACTGAAAGACTTATTCCACCGAATTGGTCCCTTGGAATGAATGAGGTTGACAAATACAATATAAAGTGAGATTCTCTAAGACTTAACAGAAAATACTACGTTTGTAAGATAAATAGATTGCCAACAGGCAAGAGAGTGAAAAATTTGAAAACTTTCTAGTAGGTTATCTAGGAAAACAATTTTTAAATAATAAAAATATAATTCCTCCTTGTGAATATCTGCATTTTAGCATCTTGTTGTTTACATGGTGTAGAATGTCCTTGCTTAGCAGGGAATTTGCCATCATGTACATACAACCTACCAATTAAGTTGCTTTCTCAGGGAAGGCAGTGTTATGGCCTGAAAATTGAAATTTATTTTTGTTTAGTTCCCATGAGACTTTGCAATAGAGGACATTTTAAGTATTCTGATTAAATAAAATGTGCACAAGTGACCACCGGAGTCATTCATGTGAAAATAATTAAGACTTACACTTATGAAAGCACTTAATTATTTATCAGAAGTTTGACTTGGTGGAAGAGGAATGCTGTCACAGTTATAAATATTACTGTTACTTGCTTATTTCTTTAGAGTCTGAGTTGGAAAAAAAATGCTGGACCAGGTATAGATTTGGATCTATTTTGCAGTGTGAATTCTGAAACAATTTTTCTTTGAAATAGAGTTACTTCTGGAATGATTAAATATGAATGAATCTTTGGTTACCACATTTTTTGTGTTATTTTAGGAGTAAGAGAGAAGGAAATATTTGACAACTTAATTCAACTTCCTATGAATAAAAATAATGTCCAAATGAAGCATTTGCATTTCAACATTATCAGATTATGTCATAGCATGACCTTCCCTCAGAATAATACATGTAAACAAACTTCCTTGCTGTTTTCATATACTACAACAGGAGTTTAAATGATTAATCATGTTCTGATTCTAAAGCTTTTTACTCTATAGCAAAGAAGCAAATTATTGATTTTTATCAAAGGTTGGCCTTGATTTGGTTGTTTAAACTTAACAGTGATTATTTTTGAAGTTTACGTTTGCTTTATGGAGATTACAGTAGCATGAAGCAACGACACATTATTTCATGTTACTGTATCAGGGAGATTAATCTTTTTAAAGAAATAATATTCCAGATAACAGTATTAGAATTGTTTTCTAATGTTTTTCTGTTTAAAGCTATTACAATTACATTAAATTAGATTATCCAGGAGATATATTATAAAGCATCTTATAATTTTTAATGTAAGGATTTTGTAATATATTTCCAGCTTGAACATAGAGATGAACAGCATGTTACTGGACAAGCTATGGAATTATTTGTCTATTTTTTAAATAGTGCCTGCTTATATTGTAATGAAATCAGTATTTCATATTTAAATAAGTGTCTAAAATGAAAGAAATGGTTTCAGCATTTGACATCATTACTTATGATCAGGATGATGCTGAAAGTATGAAAAAGATGCTTTGCTATTTTCTTGAAAAGAGACTTTCATTCTTATTCACTTATTTATTTAATTTGGAGAGGATAATTTAAGAGGAAAATTCCTGAATGACTATTTACCTTCAACTTATGACTTTTTTCTCCTAGATAATAATCAGTCTTAAGGCATTTTGGAATCTCTTAATTTTCTTATTTTGGATATTAATAAGCCAACAGATCTTACTTGCTAAAACAGTAAATGTTACTCAGTGTCTTTCAGATATTAAAAATTATTTTTATTTCAAGAAAAATTTGATAGTCCCTCTAAGTGGCATATTGTGGTTATATTAGGTATGTCTGAATCTAAGGATAAGTCATTGAATTAGTATAATTTTTCTAAACGCCATTGTGGTGAATATTCAGTGATGATTATTATCAGCACATTTTCAATATGGTCTGTGTACAATAGCCTGTAATTTATCCTAAACTTTTGTTTCTCAGTGCTGTGGATCTCCTTTGGAGTGTCAACCAGTTTCAGAAAGTAATTAATGCTTGGAGGATAACTTATATTCTTGTATGTAGCATGCCATTTATTATATCATTGTGTTAAAATTATTATTATCATGTTCTGAAAACTACATGGTATTTTGCTTAAAATTACTTTCATAAAGTTAATGTACCTTCTTGACTACTGCTCTTTTCATCACTTATAAAGCATATACTCAGTGAGTTATTATTAAAAGCTCCCTCTAACCCAAATACATAGAAAACTAACTTACAGATAAAAAAGGAGAAAGCAGGGAGGTGGGGAAGGGATATATGAAGAGTCTGAGATTAACATATACACAATAATATACATAAAGCAAATAACCAATGAGGACATACAGTATAGCACAGGAAACTATACTCAATATTTTGCAATAATCTATAAGGGAAAAGAATCTGAAAATAGAATATATAGAATATATACATATAACTGAATCAGTTTTCCATACACCTGAAACTAACACAACATTGTAAATTAACTTGTGTTCTTCAGTTGCTCAGTCAAGTCCAACTCTTTTCCACCCCATGAACTGCAGCACGCCAAATTTCCCTGTCCTTCACAATCTCTTGGAGTTTGCTCAAACTCATGTCCATTGAATCGATGATACCATACAACCATCTCATCCTCTGTCACCCCCTTCTCTTCCTGCCCTCAATCTTTCCCAGCATCAGGGTCTTTTCCAATGACCAAAGTATGGGAGCTTGAACTTCAACATTAGTCCTTCCAACAATTATCCAGGGTTTATTTCCTTTAGGATTGACTGGTTTGATCTCCTTGCTGTCCAAGGGACTCCCAAGAGGCTTCTCCATCACCACAGTTTGAAAGCGTCAACTCTTCGGTGCTCAGGTTTTATGGTCTAATTGTCATATCCATACATGACTACTGGAAAAACCATAGCTTTGACTAGACAGAACTTTGTTGGCAAAGTAATGTCTCTGCTGTTTAATATGCTGTCTAGGTTTGTTATAGCTCTGCTTTCATGGAGCAAGTGTCTTTTAATTTCATGACTGCAGTCATAATTTGCAGTAATTTTGGAGCTCAAGAAAAGAAAGACTGTCACTGTTTCTACTTTATCCCCATCTGTTTGCCATGAAGTGATGGGACCAGATGCCATGATGTTCATTTTTTGAATGTTGAGTTTAAAGCCAGGTTTTTCACTCTCCACTTTTACTTTCATCAAGAGGCTCTTTAGTTCTTCTTTGCTTTCGGCCATTAGAGTGGTATTATCTGCATATCTAAGGTTATTGACATTTCTCCTGGCAATCTTGATTCCAGCTTAAGCTTCATCCAGCCTAGCATCTCTCATGACATATTCTACATATAATTAAATAAGCAGGGTGACAGTATATAGCCTTGATGTACTCCTTTCCCAATTTGGAACCAGTCCATTGTTCATGTTCAGTTCTAACTCTTCTTCTTGACCTGCATACAGGTTTCTCAGGAGGCAGGTAAGGCGGTCTGGTAATCCCATCTCTTTTCAGGATTTTCCACAGTTTGTTGCGATCCACACAATCAAGGGCTTTAGTGTAGTCAATGAAACTTAAATAGATGTTCTTCTGGAATCCCCTTGCTTTTTCTATGATCCAATGTCTGTGCTTAGTCGCTCAGTCATGTCCAACTCTTTTCGATTTCATGGAGTATACAGTCCATGGAATTCTCCAGGCCAGAATACTGGAGTGGGTAGCCTTTCCCTTCTCTAAGTGATCTTCCTAACGGAGGGATTGAACCTGGATCTCCCACATTGCAGGCAAATTCTTTACCAATTGAGCCACAAGGGAAGCCCTCTATGATCCAATAGATGTTGGCAATTTGATCTCTGGTTCTTCTGCCTTTTGTATATCCAGCTGTACATCTGGAAATTCTCGGTTCGTGTACTCCCGAGCCTAGCTTGAAGGATTTTGAGCATTACCTTGCTAACTTGTGAAATGAGTGTGACTGTGCAGTGGTTTGAACACTCTTTGGCATTGCCTTTCTTTGGGACTGGAATGAAAACTGACCTTTTCCAGTCCCGTGGCCACTGCTGAGTTCCAAACTTGCTGGCATATTGAGTGCAACACTTTCACAGCATCATCTCTTAGGATTTGAAAATGCTCAGCTGGAATTCCATCACCTCCACTAGCTTTGTTCATACTAATGCTTCCTAAGGCCCACTTAACTTCACACTCCAGGATGTCTGGCTCTAGGTGAGTGGTATAGTAAATCAGCTATTCTTCAATAAAAAAGGCAAAATGTAAAATAAAAATAAATAAAAGTTACTACTCTAATGTTTCTATTGTAAATGCCTTTGCAAACTAAAGTATTTGCTGTTCCTTTTCTGAAATGATTAGCATTTAGCAGTTTTCTCTCCATGCAGGTATTTGCATTACCTTTCTATCAGTGTGTGTGTCTAATCTCTAAATCATGTCCGATTCTTTGCACCCCATGGACTGTAACCCACCAGCCTCCTCTGTCCATGTGTATTTTTTTCAGGGGAGAATACTGGAGTGAGTGGTCATGCCCTCCTCCAGAGCTTCTTCCTGACCCAGGGCTTGAACCTGTGACTCCTGCTCAGTTTCCTGCATTGGTAGGCATGTTTTTTTTTTTTATCACAGAGCCACCAGGGAAGTTCTTTTTTCTCTTTATATGTGCACAATTTTCTAAATTTCTCCCAGCAGAAATGGAGTTACCTCTGAGAATTGATATTTTAGCCCTACGGCTATGTTTCACAAGTTTTACTTAAAAATAGACATTCCCTACCAGATAAAAATATTTTGCTATAGGGAATATTGTAAAATTTTCAGAATCTTTCCTTTCTGATTCTTCTATTTGTATCTTTTCCAGGGCAAATGATATTATTCTAAAATTCTGTTTTTATCAGTATCAACAGAGAATTACATAAGTTCTAAGACTTTTTCCAGTACCTCAAATTCACTCTTGTTCTCAATCATTTATAAAATTCATCTTCTTCTAATTCTATCTGGAATTGATATATAGAAATTAAAAATGAAGAGAAAAATAAATGTTTGCTGTCTTCCATCCCAAGGGAGGTCATGTTAATACAAGACATGTATTATTAAGTTTTTTCCTTAACTTTTATAACAATTCACATGTTGTAACATCTATGCTTATATAAGCATGTAAATAAAAGCTGTGGACTATTTTGTCCACCTCTATTTTATAATCCCTATTTTTCTCTCTCAAGAACATTCATATGAATATAGTCAAATGAACTGGTCTTTATTCATTTAATAGCCAAGTAATATTATATACTGTAAATATACTATATTTTATTAATTCTCTGTTGATTACCAATAGTCTTGACTCTAGTTTTTTCTATTTTAAATTATATTAAAACAAATATTTTTATAGTACTGCTTTATTCTTATAAGGTAGAATTACATTCAAGTTTTTATCACAATATTCAGGAATAAATGATAGAATTAAGGTAATTATCCAGGTTACTAACACAGACTGTTTCAACTAGGCATATATTCTAAAATTTGTTTTTTGTATTTTAATGTTATATAACTTAATGATTGATTTTTAAAATGTTTATCCTGAATTGGGACAGTTTAAATCTAAAAATATCTTTGAAGTATATCATAAAAAATATGATATGTGTATGAGATATATATGAAACAAGATGATAAAATAAAAATTATTTCCAACCAAAAACTTTAGTTAATAGTAGGTAATTTTCACAGAGAAATAATTTCTAGATTACTCACTCATAGTATTTAATCCAGTGGACAATTTTTAAACTAATTTGGTCTATGTATATCCATAGTCTTAAAGCATTGATAATATAACTGTATTTTTTATTGGCTTCCAGTGATTTAATTACAATTTCTCCATATCATAAGTGGAGGGGTCTGCTCTCTTATTTTTAATTGTATATTTTCTAGCAATTTGGTTAATACCTTTCTGGACATAGAGACTGTTTGATTCAATTGTTAAAGTGAGAAACATTCACCATAGAAACTTGAGAAGGTAACTAATTGTTAATATTTATTTGTATTTTAAATTTCCTAATGATTGCTACTTGATTTCAATATTTCCTGTGTAAGACTACATATATGAAATTATTAAATTAACTTTTACCTCTGATAATGGAAAAAGAGTAGAATCAATGGCTTTCATGGCAAGAAGGATAGGAGATAAAAACAGATAGTGAGAAAACATGAGAAGTGACATTATTAACAAAATAGAATGAACAACTGTATACATTTATCTAGTTGTCCTTTTAAACTCAACTGAAATGACAGTTGAAAACAACAAAGTTTAAAAAAGAAGGAAAAACAGAAGAAAAGAAGAAATAGTGATTAGAAGAAGAAACAAATTTGGAAGACAGCAGGCAAAAGTTTAGTTAAAGCCTTAACAAAGTAGAGGAAACTCAAATTAGAAGTGACTATAAGGAGGGAAAGGAAGAAATGAGTTCATTTACTCTGAAGACACTATAAGAATATGGGGTCCTGATTTTCCAGAATTGAAGCAAGTTTCCAGACTTTAACACATTTGAAGTCTCCACATTGTGCTATCTCATTTCTCTATACTCGATGTTGACTACAGACTCATATAAAACATAGAATTTTTCTACAGAGAAAGTGATTGGTCTGAGAGGTTAGATCTCAAGATACTGCTGTTTGGGAGTCCCCATAGAAAAGGACTGAATATCTAGTATAAAATACATGCTTGACATAGAGCTTCTAATTAGCTTAATAACTCACATTTAAATATGAATAGATAGATATTGTATATTAAGGCATATATGTGGAACATAGAAAAATAGTACAGATGAATCTATTTCCAAGGGAGGAATAGAGACACAGAAGCATAGAACAGACATGTGGATGAAGAGGTGTGAATGGGAGAGTGGGACAAATTGGGAAATTGGTATTGACATACATATATGTACATACACACACACACACAATATAATATATAATAGATGTGTAAAATAGATAGCCAGGGGGAAGTTGATACAAAGCACTGGAAATTCAGCTTCGTGTTCTGTGATGACATAGAGGGATGGGATGGTTGTGGGGTGGGATGGAGGTCCAAGACAGTGGGGATATATGTATGCATATGTTGATTCATTTCAATGTATAGCAGAAACTAATATAAGATTGTAAAACAATTATATTTCAATAAAAAAGATCACTAGTTTCACACAAATAGATTAATAAAAATAAATTTGAATAGACAGTCAAATATCACCAGACATTTGAAAAATGCATCAATGGACATCAATGAAAAAGAATGACCAAAACCAACCAAACAAAAAGTAAGCTATAAAATACAGATAAGCAGGGAAAGGTAGAAACTTTTTTTAAATTTATTGAAGAAATTCCAAGAAAATATGTATCAATAAAATCAATAGATAGCTATTACAAAACAGTAATTGGTGAACAAAGAAGAGTTTTTGAAATCAAATATATGATATCAATTTTTGAAAAAAAATCAGTTGAAGATTCAAGAAATAAAATTGTGAAGATGTTTATAACTGAAGAAAAGACAAACATGAATGTCAGGAGAAAACAACAGACTTGAACTTTTAGTGCATAAAATCCAACATATTGCAATGAAGTGATAAAATTTAGCTTTTCAAGTCTACAGGACACAAGTGTCCATACTGTAAAACCTCAGTTTAGCACAAGAAATAAAACAAAATAACAAACCATACAGATTTCTCAGGGGGCAGCTAAGGTGGTCTGGTATTCATTCCCATCTTTTTAAGAATTTCCACAGTTGTGATCCGCACAGTCAAAGGCTTTGGCTTAGTCATTAAAGCAGCAGTAGAGATATTTCAGGAACTCTCTTGCTTTTCCTATGATCCAAAAGATGTTGGCAATTTGATCCTCTGCCTTTTCTAAATCCAGCTTGAACATCTGGAAGTTCATGATTCATGTACTGCTGAAGCCTGGCATGGAGGATTTTGAGCATTACTTTGTTACTGTGTGAGATTAGTGCAATTGTGCAGTAGTTTGATCATTCTTTGGCATTGCCTTTCTTTGGGATTGGAATGAAAACTGACCTTTTCCAGTTCCATGGCCACTGCTGAGTTTTCCAAATTGGCTGGCATATTGAGTGCAGCACTTTCACAGCATCATCTCTTAGGATTTGAAATGCTCACCTCCACTAGCTTTGTTCATAGTGATGCTTCCTAAGGCCACTTGGCTTCACACTCCAGGATGTCTGGCTGTAGGTGAGTGATCACACCATTATGGTTATCTGGGTCATTAAGATAGTTTTTGTATAGTTCTTCTGTGTATTCTTGCCACCTCTTCTTAATATCTTTTGCTTCTGTTAGGTCCATACCATTTCTGTCCTTCATTGAGTCCATCTTTGCATGAATGTTCCCTTGGTATCTCTAATTTTCTTGAAGAGATCTCTAGCCTTTCTCATTCTATTGTTTTCCTCAATTTCTTTGCATTGGTCACTGAGGAAGGCTTTCTTATCTGTCTTTTAGAACAGATTCTTTAGAACCGTTCTTTAGAACTCTACATTCTTTAGAGTTCTTTAGAACTCTATTCTCTAGAACAATTCTTTAGAACTCTACATTCAGATGTGTATATCTTCCCTTTTCTTCTTTGCCTTTTGCTTCTCTTCTTTCTTCAGCTATTTGTAAGGCCTCCTCAGACAACTATTTTGCCTTTTTGCATTCTTATTGGGGATGGTTTTGATCACTGCCTCCTGTGCGGTGTTACTAACCTCTGTTCATAGATCTTTAAGCACTCTATCAGATCTAATGCCTTGAATCTATTTGTTGCTTCTACTGTATAATCTACTGTATAATCATAAGGGATTTGATTTAGGTCATACCTGAATGGTCTAGTGGTTTTCTCTTCTTTCTGCAATTGTCTTCTTTCTGACAATAAGGAATTCATGATCTGAGCCACAGTCAGCTCCCAGTCTTGTTTTTGCTAACTGTATAGAGCTTCTCCATCTTCAGCTGCAAACAATATAATCAATCTGATTTCAATATTGACCATCTCATGAAGTCCAAATGACCATGTGTAGAGTTGTCTCTTGTGTTGTTGGAAGAGGGTGCTTTCTATGACCAGTGCGTTCTCTTGACAAAATTCTGTTAGCCTTTGCCCTGCTTAATTTTGTACTCCAAGGCCAAATTTGTCTATTAGTCCAGGTATCTCTTGATTTCCTACTTTTGCATTCCAGTCCCCTTGATGAAAACAACATCTTTTTTTTTTGGTGTTAATTATAGAAGTTCTTGTAGGTCTTCATAGAACCCTTCAACTTCAGCTTCTTTGGCATTAGTGGTTGGGGTATAGACTTGAATTACTGTGATATTGCAGGGCTTCCCTTGGAAATGAACAGACATCATTCTTTCATTTCTGAGATTGCACCCAAGTACAGCATTTCAGACTCTCTGTTGATGATGAGGGCTACTCCATTTCTTCTAAGCAATTCTTGCCCGCAGTAGTAGATACAATGGTCATCTAAATTAAATTTGCCCATTCTAGTCCATTTTAGTCACTGATTCCTAAAATGGTGATGTTCAGTCTTGCCATTTCCTGTTTGACCACTTCCAGTTTACCCTGATTCATGAACTGAACATTCCAGGTTCCTATGCATCATTGTTCTTTACAGAATCAGCCTTTACTTCCACAACCAGTAACATCCAGGACGGGGTGTTGTTTTTGCTTTAATTCAGCCTCTTCATTCTTTCTGGAGCTATTTCTCCACTCCTCCAGTAGCATATTGGGCACCTACTGACCTGTGGAGTTCATCTTTCAGTGTCATATCCTTTTGCCTTTTCATACTGTTCATTGGTTTCTCAAGGGAAGAATACTGAAGTAGTTTGTCATTCCCTTCTCCAGAGACCTCATTTTGTCAGAACTCTCCACCATGACCCGTCCATCTTGGGTGGCCCTACATAACATGGCTCATAGTTTCATTGAGTTAGACAAGGCTGTGATCCAAGTGATCAGTTTGTTTAGTTTTCTGTAATTGCAGTTTCCATTCTGTGTGCCCTCTCATGCATAAGGATAAGAGGCTTGTGGGAGCTTCCTTATGGGAGGGACTGGCTGTATTTCACCCATGAGGTTGAATACTATCCTTCTATTTATTAGCTATTTTTTCTCTTTATGTAATTTTCTGTTCAAGTTCTTTTGCCATTGATCTTTTTTGAGGTTAAGAACTTTTCTAATTGATTTGTATGAGCTATTTGAACATTGATATTTTCTTTTTGTAGTTTTATGGAAAATACTTTATGAGGGTGTTTCATTGTAATTTTGCACATGACATCTTTGACTTTTAAAATATGCATTTATCCAAATCCTTTTCCCTCTCCTTTGTGGTTTTCCCTTAGGTTCTTAAGACTCTCTCATCCCTGGATTACTTAAAGTCTTACCTTTATGTAAAAACACTTCCATTTTGCATTTGGGCATATGGTGAATCAACTATACTTCATTGAAAGAATCCTAACAAACCCTGCATATGAAGAAAAAACTCAAGAGCTTCTAAAAGAATTAAAATGATTACATATTAGGAACAAGTCTAAGAATGAAATTTAAATTTTTAACATCATCAATGGAGTACTGTTTTCAAAATTCAGAGAAAAATAAATTTCAAGTTAGAATTAAATGCTTGGCCAAATTATAAATTAATGCAAAGACATTTTCAGACATGAATGGTCAAATATTTAATTTTGATGAACTTTTCTTAGGAACTGATAAATGAATGTGCATTTTGCGAAGGAAGAAAAGAAAACAAACCAGAGAAAGATGCAGTCTTTGGGATGTAGGAGAATCTCATACAATCCATATGAACAACCAGAATCTCCCAACATAAAAAAACTGTGCACCAGGCATAGAAAAGGCCTGCTCTAAATTAAAGCAGGAGAATCTCTAGTAAAGTTTTATGTTTAATCAATGTACCATTTATAACAAAATAAAGATAGGTACATAGAAAAGGAAGCAAGTACAGATTTTGTTGTTTTTTTAACAACAGGGAAAATAAAAGTACAAGGAAGGATACATATACTAGTATAATACTTGGCTCTGCAGTGAAAACACAATTGAACATAAAAATATTGAAAATATATAAGAAGTGGGTATCTACACTCACAGACATTGTCTAGAATTAATAAGAACCATTGAAGTATATATTATTTATATATTTTAAGACCAAACTGAGAAGAAATGGCTTTAAAAGTTGACAAAATAATTGTTATTACAGGATTTTGTTTGACTGAATAAGAAGGGGATGGGACTGTAAGGAATGGTAATTTTTAAGGGAACATTTTTAATAATACATATTTTTTGAAGAACTCTAGGAGCATTTATCACGTTAAAAATTAAGCATTACTTTAGATAATGACTAATAATTTTGAAAATTTATATTTATTTCTTGCTATATTCCCAATACCTGAAATAATAATTATCAATAAATATGCAATCACTGTACAACATTTGAACATTTAAAGACTGGATAAGAGATTGGAAATCAATCTGTTACCAAAAATATATTTTTCTTGATGTGTTAATTTTTATTTTTCTCTTGCCTCTCATGCAGTGACCATTTCCTTCTCTAGCCTCTTAACCCTAACATAAAATTTTTGGTTTTGTTTTTGGTTTAGATCATGTATTTTGACACTTTGATATTATATTTTATTGGTTTATGTTTGTGTGGTCTTCCCAGTGAGAGTTCAAGTATCTTCTTTTGCATCTAAGCCCACAGTAAATGTAGTGTTCACTGTTTGCTATGTTAAATAGTCTCCGTTTCTTATATGGCATTTATCTGTGTTTGAATATCACCTTCCTTGATGGTTCAGTGGTAAAGAATCCCCCTGCAATGCATGAGACATGGGTTTGATCCCTAGGTCAGGAAGATCCCCTGCAGGAGGGCATGGCAACCCACTCCAGTATTCTTGCCTAGAGAATCCCTTGGACAGGGGAGCCTGGAGGGCTACAGTACACAACGTTGCAAGGAAAAACAGATCTTTAGTGGCTTTCCACTCCATCACCTATAATCTAGTAGCACTGTTATTCAGCAGAGAACATGCTAAAATAGATTAAAGATGCTTATACAAACAGTATCATCATTCTGTATATCTAAATCACTGAACATCGATCTACCACTCATAATCTACTAGGTGACATGTTTCAAGCAAAGTGGAATCTACTGCTCAAAACCATCCCATTATTCTAGCACATTTCATGCTCAATGAAAAGAAATGTATAACATATAAGGGATCCTTTATTAAATAGGTTTTCAGTTCACTAAAAACAGATTTACAATTCAAGAATGACCCATTGCCTCACATGTTTTCAGCTCACTGAAACAGATTTACTACTCAGAAACAACTCATTATCTAACGTGTTTCCAGTTCACTGAAAATAGATTTACAACTCATATGTAGCCCATTATCCAACATAGTTCCAGCTCACTGAATATTGATTTAGAATTCATAAACAGCACATTATCTTACAAATTTTCAGCTCACTGAACAGATTTGCAAATCATAAACAACCTATTATCTACCACGCTTCCAGCTCACAGAGAGTAGATTTACAATGTATAAACAATCCATTATCTCACATGTTCCAGTTCTCTGAAGATTGATAGAGAACTCAGAAAGAACCCCCAGGAACCAAGAATCCACCTTGGACAGGAAATTAAATAAGGGATATAAGGAAGTTGGCTCCATTGCATAAAAATTTTTATTTGGCCTTAAGGTACAATCTTATATCAGTAAGTATATTTAAAGATTTAATCATTATTTTCAAACTCCAAATTTTATATTAAAGAAAAAAAATCAGGTGAATTTAAGGGTATGATAACTATAGTTTTGAGGATTTTGAAAAACATTTGTGTTAATTTATGATAATTCAGAATACAAAAGTAAAACTATTAAAATGATTATTGCTATGGATGAATTGCATCCTTTATAACCTTAACTTATTTCTAAAGATTCTCACTCTATTATGTTTGTAGAAGCATTAAAACATATTAACATTTTTTGAATTGTTAACATACTGAACTCTACTAGATGTATTGAAAACAAATTTTGAAAACAGATAAACTTCCTTTAGAATATAATAAATTTAACATCAGATTTGCTCACTGGGCAGTTTATTTTTATGTTATCAATGTGAAAAGACTCCAGGGTATCCAGAAGCTAAACCTGTATTAATATTTTACACCTGTCATTCAAATGTATTATTACTATTTTATTCAGTGTAACTTGTAAAACCACAATGAAAAATGCTTCATTTAATATACTGTGAGCATAAATATAAAATATTGAACACTATGCTTTCAAATACATATTAACTTATGAGTTTATCATGTTACCTTTTAAACTTTTTATTATGGCTATTTTCAAATAAGTACAAAAGTAGAGAGAAGTCCAATTAACCCCATAGACTTGTCAGTCTGTCAACCACCAGCAATATGACTATTTTTGTTCCATCTATTCAACCTCTCCCTCTTCCATACTGTACTATTGAATTACTTTGAAACAAACTCCAGATAGCCTATCTCACCATTAAATATTTCAATACATATCAATGAGATAGATTTTTTTATATAATAATTAAAATAATATCATGTTGAAATAGTCCCTTAATAGCTATCATTTTATATCAAACTTACCATTTACCCCATATCTTTTTTTACATATTAGCACATCTCCTTTTATTGACCTTCACTTTTTAGACTTCAAATTTCTTTTTTCCCCTATGAATGGAAGGTTTGTGGCAACTCTGCATTGAGCAAGTCTATTGGCACCGTTTATCCAACAGCATTTGCTTACTTTGTATCTCTGCACCACATTTTGGTAATTCTTGCAATATTTCAAGCCTTTTCATTATTATTATATTTGTTATAGTGATCTATGATAAGTGATCTTTGATGTTACTATTATAACTTTGGAAGGTAAGGAACCGCACCCATTTAAGACAACAAATGTAATCCATAAATGCGTGTCCTGACTGTTCCACCAAGCAGCCTCTCCCTTGTCTCTCTCCCTCTCCTCAGGCCTCCCTATTCCCCGAGACACAACAATATTGAGATTAGCCCAGTTAGCAGACCTACATCATTCTCTGTGGTCAAGTGAAAGGAAGAATCACAGGTCTGTCACAGTAAATCAAAATGCAGAAACATTAAGCTTAGTGAGGAAAGCATGTTGAAAGCCAGGATAGGCTGAAAGCAAGGCCTCTTGGGCCAGACAGCCAATTTATGAATGCAAAGGAAAAGTTCTTGAAGAAAATTTAAAAGGCTACTTCAGTGAACACACAAATGCAAAGAAAGAAACAAAACAGCCTTATTTTCTGACATGGAGCAAGTTTTAGTGGTCTAGATAGGAGATCAAACCAACTACCACATTCCCTTTTGTCAAAATTTACTGCTGAGCAAGACTTATAAGTATTTGATTTTGGGAAGACTGAAAGAGGTGAGGAATCTGCAGAAGAGAAGTTTGAAGCTAGGAAAGGTTTATGAAGTTTAAGGGAAAAAGCCATTTCCATAATGTGAAAATGTAAGATGATGCAGAAATTGCTGTTGTAGAAGCTTCAGCAAGTTATCCAGAAGATCTCAGAAAATTAATGAAGGTAGGCACACAAAACAACAGCTTTGCAGTGTAGATAAAATGGCCTTTGATTGGAAGAAGATGCCATCGAGGACTTTCATAGAGAGAAGCCAATGTCTGGCTTCAAAGAATAGGCTATCTTGTTAGGGGCTAATACAGCTGATGACTTTAACTTAAAAGTGCTCATTTACTGTATTGAAAATCCTAGGGCCCTTAAGAATTATGCTAAATCTACTCCACTTGTGCTCTATAAAGAATCAACAAAGCTTGAATGACACATCCGTTTACAACATGGCTTTACCAGTTCTGTTTAGCCCACTGTTGAGACCTTCTGTTCAGGGGAAAAAAAAAAAAAAATCTTTCAAATTATTACTGATCATTGACTATGCACTTGGTCACCCAAGACCTCTGATGATGATACACAAGGATATTCATGTCTGCTAATACAACATCCACCCTTGGAACCCATATAGCAAAGATTAAACTTCCAAGTCTTAACATTATTTAAGAAATAAGAGTTGTAAGGTTACAGCTGCCATAGATAGTGGTTTCTCTGATGGATCTGTGCAAAGTAAATCAAAAGCTTTCTGGAAAGTATTCAATATTCTTGATACCATGAAGAATGTTCCCAATTGATAGGAAGAGGTCAAAATACCAATCATAACAGGAGTTTGGAAGGAGTTAATTCCAACCTTTGTGGATGACTTTGAGAGAGGCAAGACTTAGTGAAGGAATTAACTGCAGATGTGTTGGAAATAGCAAGAGAACTAGAATTAGAGGTGGAACTGAAGATGACACTGAATTGTTGAAATCTCATGATAAAACTTTGATGGAAAAGGAGTTACTTCTTATAGAAGAGCAAAGAAAATCGTTTCTTGAGATGGAATCTACTCCTGGTGAAGAGTAGAACGTTGAAGAATGTTGTGAAGATTGTTGAAATGTCAAAGAATTGAGAATATTACATAAGTTTAATTGATAAAGCAGCAGCAAGTTTTGATAGGAATGACTCTAATTTTGAAAGAAGTTCTACTGAGGGTAAAATGCTATCAAATGGCACTGCATGCTAGAGAGAAATCTTTCATGAAAGAGTCTTGTCAATGCAGCAAAATTTACTGTTGTCTTATTTTAAGAAATTGCCATGACCACCTCAGCCTTTATCAAGCACTGCCTCAGTCAGTCAGCAGCCATCAACAGCAAGGCAGGAACCTCCATAAGCAAAAAGACTGACTCACTGCAGGCTAAAATTACATTTTTTTTAGCAACAAATTATTGTTTAAGTAAAATATGCCTATTTTTTAATATAATGCTACGTGCACTTAATATAGTATAGTGTAAACATAATTTTATATGCACTGGGAAACAAAAATAATTGTGTGATTCCCTTTATTGCGGTGGTCTAGCACTAAACCCACAATGTCTCTGAGGTATGCCTGCATATACTTTCCTCTCTATTTCCAATACTGTACTATAGTTTACCCATATTTGTTGAGTGGGAGAATTAGTCAGTATATTATCTAAAATGTTACAAGAAATTATAATATGCTCATGGTATTTTTCAGGTAGGTGTGTTTATTTCTCTTCCTTGTCCTCATAGGTTAATGCTCTTATTTTCACGACTCTTATTCATACTAAATTAAGGGGAAAAGGTATATTGTGTGTCCTTCATGAAAGACATCAATCAGCATAGAGCAGTCATTATTAACAATAATAAATATTTGTTAAGTTGATAAAAAGGACAAAACTAGCTAAGTAGCAGGGAAATTTCCCTAGATTTACCCTGGCTCTGTGATGTCAAATGACAAGGATATGACTGAGTTTCTAGGTCTCTTTCACCCTTTCTTCATCAATAGGGCAATTATATTTTCCATATATGGACAATTACATTTTCTACCAAGTAGCCCTCTTTAAATTATTGTAGAATAATTTCTCTTGTTGTGAAGTTAAAATAAAAATTAAATAAAGTATTCTACATGCTTATTATATTTTTCAAGATGCATAATGTTTCTTACCAACGTGATGCATATATATATTTCTGTGAAAAGATATTTGTATATGTTATACTGACCAGGGTGCCTATCAGCCCTACTATATTTCACAAGATAAAATAATTTGCCATGTATGGAAACTCTATACAAATTTTAAACTTCAAATATAGGGCAGAGAAAGAAAATATGTCTAGTTTTAATTTAAACTGACAATTTCTGATGTATTATTTAAATACCTATTCTTGTTTCTGATACTATTGTCAATTTTTGTCTCTAATTGATCCTAATTTAGATGTCACAGGGGCATTTACTTGGCTATTTTTCTTAAATGTACATGCTTTGTGGGTTTTTTGGTAACTTTTTTTTCCTTGAGCTTGAATTTTTTTCCCAGCTTTACTGAGATATATCTGACATCCAACACGGTGCAACTGTAAAGTGTACAACGTGCTAATCTGACACATATATTGTAAAGTAATTACTACCTAATGATGCTAACCATTGCAAAATTACTGTTTCATTTTTGTGATGAGAACATAAAGTCTACTTTCTCAGCAACTTTCAAGTATATAATACAACATTATTAATACAATCACCACGCTGTACATGAGATTTCCAGAAGTTATTCATCTTATAACTATAAATTTGTCCCTTTTGACCATTTTTTTTCCCCCTTTGGTGTTTTCCTGGCATAACTCATCTTGTTATCAATTGACACTGTGATTTTCTCAATCATTTTCTGTAAATTGTAGAAAGGGTTCTGAAATAGTGTGCACTCATGATTTTGCTAGAATTAGCACATCCCTTTAAAATAAAAAACTTGTGAAGTTTCTTCATCAAGTTATTATATTTTGTCACAAAGTCTGCCAATGTGTGTTTACATTAGAGAATCTGTTAGCAGATTTCCATTTTTAACAGTAGGTCTGGACTTTATGACAATGATGAGAACAATTCTAAAATCACTGAGGAGTGGGCAATACAAAAAGCATGATTAATCCCTGTTTGTGGTCTGACAGATGACTTGCCTTCCCAGAATTATTGTAAATGACATTTTTTGAGTCCCAGATGTGCCAAATGAGATATAAAACCAGTTAAACTTGTCCCTTTGAGAATTAAACTAGTGAAGAGAGACATTTATGGCTTACTTATTCATTTAGTTAAGATATAGTAAGTGCTTTTTAGAAGTCAGGTAAATACCTGGTCTCTAATGGAATATCAATAAATAAAATCCAGTCCCTGCCCTTAAGGAGCTTCTTTTCTTCCCCCTAAGAACAACTGGCCTAGGAGGGAATCACTTAAACAAATTCATGAATAAATGAAACAACAGAATAAAGCCCAAAGGACGGAATAATTTACTAGCTGGAGGGAACAGAGGAGAAATGACTGAGAACTAGCTGGTAGGAATATGAACAGGAATTACCACTCACAAGACTGAAATATATATATAGCATGAGAGAAACTAAAAAGCTTGAAAGGCCTCTTTCCACCATCGAAGGTCTAAAAAAACAAGTATAAAAGCAGGAGTCAGACTATGGAGGTCACAATTAGTCTCTCTTCCTCCCTCCCTCCTTCATCTCACTTTTAACTAATGAAGCTACTTGTGTAGTACAGCTTTGGGGCTCCTGCTCTTTTCAGTTCAGTCGCTCAGTCGTGTCCAACTCTTTGCGACCCCATGAACCACAGCACGCCAGGCCTCCCTGTCCATCACCAACTCCCAGAGTTCACCCAAACTCATGTCCATTGAGTCGGTGATGCCATCCAACCATCTCATCCTCTGTCATTCACTTCTCCTGCCCTCAGTCTTTCTCAGCATCAGGGCCTTTTCAAATGAGTCAGCTCTTCATATCAGGTGGCCAAAGTATTGGAGTTTCAGCTTCAGCATCAGTCCTTACAATGAACGCTCAGGACTGATCTCCTTTAGGATGGAGTGGTTGGATCTATTTGTGGTCCAAGGGACTCTCAAGAGTCTTCAACAGCACAGTTCAAAAGCATCAGTTCTTCATATTTTATTATTTGTTAATAGAAACTAGTGCTAGAAACTAAAGAATATTTACTTCTTAGAGGTAGAAACTGAAATATTTACTGAAGAAATAATATAATGCCTTGGACTTGCTTTAAAATAATCCAGTAATGCATTGAGAGTGGGGGAATGGGGGAGGAGTTTTTGGAGGGGGGTCTTACAGATAAAACATGATTAGCCATATATCGATACTAACTGAAACTGATAGATGAGTTCTTGGGGGCTCATCAGACTACTCCCTTGGTGTTTACATGAAAACGTCTACAGAAAAAAGTTAAAAATGTAAAATATTCAGAAATTAGTATGCATGTGAAAATTGTACAATCTTCAGGGATTTTTTAAAAAATATTTGCTATCTCCAGTTGCAGTCTATGAAATCCTTAAGTGTAAGAGTTTTATCTTTTAGCATTTATCACCATGAGTAAGAAAAAAAAAAAAATACTACGTTGAACCAAAATGAGTAGATGACGTATTTGAATTACTAGTAAAACGGAGAAATAAGCCATTGTTGTTGTTCTTGTTGTTGTTTTACTTCTACTTAGAGAAGTTCCAAGGTCTCAGCAGGCCTTTACAACTATGTCGAAGACTAAATGCTGGAGACCAATCCCCCTCAATGTTAGAAAAGTATGTTTAAAAAAATTATAAACAAAATATGGAAAGGAAAATATAATGCCAAAAGGAAAAGATCTCAAAGGACCAGTAGTTATACAAAGATCAAATGAATGAGTTAACTAGTTTTGCAGTGCATGTGACATTAGTGAAGTAGTTTAATTGTACAAAATAGATAAATTTGCTATGTACATTTTAAAAATCTGGCTTGGATTATTGAGGTATTTTGAGATTTTTGTATCCCTGACCCTAGAAAATTGTTAAACCAGGATAATTCAAAGTTTATTTGCTAGAAATATAGGAGCTAAAACAGATGGTTACTATCTGGGTTAACAAATATAGAATTTGGAAATCACTATTGTTACTTCTTAAAGGTGTGAATAACTTGTTAATGAACAATTTTCCTGACAGATCAAGACATTCTTATTTCTTCAAATATAATATCAATTATTTTTGAGCATCTACTGTATTTTAAGTGTAATTCAAGGGGACTGGAATTAAAGCTAATAAAACTTTATATATATATATATATATAATACAATTGAATTTAAGAATCCATAAAATTTCTTACTTAATCCCAGGACTGCTCTCCTCGTTTTGGAAATGTTGTGTAGATTTTAGTTGTATCATCTGACAGCAATGATTATATTTACTGGCGTGTGGGAAAAGCAATGCAGTGGCACTAGTATTTTACATGGCACTCTAGTAACAAGTCGTGTGAACTACACAGAGAGCAGATGTTTCTTTATGATAGAAAGAGACCTTTAGCAAGATGTTTCAGATGTCAAACAAATTCTTTTTTGCTTAGCATCCCTTCTTGTCTCTTATGAGTAAGCATAATTTCTCTTAAACATATGGTCAAAAATGAAGTAAGCGTGGAAAATCCCATTTATAACTTCAGTCTATGGTATTGGGGGGAAAATCTTCTGAATTAGTAATAAAAACCATCTGTTCTCACTTAGAAGAAAATGCTTCACATTTATGAAATGAGACTAATATTCAGCATTTTAAAAAGTGTAAAAGAAAATTGTAATCGAACAGTGTTCTTATTTAACAAAATGTCAAACCCATTTATTCACACTGTCTAACCAATCTTCAAAATTAAGTGTCTAACAATCTTTAGAATTTCTGATAAAAAGTGAGGCTTTTTCCTTTGCATGCATATCAGTGTTCATAAAATATGTTAAATATCAAGATATTTATTTTCAGAAATTAGTCAGTTAATATCAAAACTTGCTTATAAGAGTAAGCTATTTATAACAATTGTTGAGTTTACTTACTTTTTTCTGTCTTTTTAATCTGTTTGTGATAGTAATTTAGGGATATTGAAGGACAGTTTCATAATCCAGAGAAGTATAATAAAGAAAATTTTAAAAATTTATAATCTAACCCCTGGATAGATCTACTGTTAACATTTTCTTTTCTTTTTTTTTTATTATTTGTAAATTTTATTTTCTTAAATCAAAGAATTATATATTTATTATTTTAAAATCAAATAGTTCTATAAATTATATAAAAATAGCAATCAATTTTTCATTTCACAATCCCCACTGCTATTTCCCAGATGCAGTTAATTTAAACTTATAGCTATTTGTCATTTTTATCTCCATATATAAATGTCATATAATACTTCTATTTTTTTACAATTCAGTTTTGTAGATTACCTTTCACTACCAAATATGAACAAAAAATACTGGGTTTTCTTACAGAGCTTTCAGACTTTCTGGCCGAATACATATTTTCTATCTCATCCTTCCTATATGGTTATATAATAATTCTATTTCATCCCATGGTCACTCTTTACATTATTATCATCATATAAATTTGAATGGTGTTAAACTATTTAGTATATTATGGTTATATTTCCTTTTTTATACAACTTTCTTGCCTCCATTAATTTAATAATTCTTTTTTCCCACCTTTGCTTATAGTACCTATTAATACTGCACCATCACATTCTCTTAAACAGGTATGTTCTCTTAGTAGCTTTGCCCAGAATAGTCAAGGCAGTAAACTTGCAACCTTACAATTTTCGAAAATGCTTTCTTTCTAACTCCTTGCCTTATTACTGTGTATTCTCAGAGACTTCCTCAAATTTATTTTCTAATCTTTGTTGATTTTTAAATTTTTGCTTCCGTATTTTAATTTCTTAAAGCTCTTTTGAGAATATCCCTTAGCAGTTGGTTTTACAGCTTTATATTCTTTCCCAGTGTTTCTGTTATTTCATCTTCCTTTTCAATGTGTTATTCTGTTTGCCTGGCCTTTCATACTGGAGTTATTCCTCAAAAGTATGGGGTTCCTTAGATGTACACTCATAGCCAGAGTGGGATGTCTCTGCTCAGGATGTTTTTTCTCCCTAGTTCACTGTTTTTTTTTTTTTTTTTTTTTTTTGGTGTTTTCCCCCTCATCTCTGGCTGGGTTTTAAAAATCCAGATTTCCTTTGAATCAGCTTCTCCACAGTGAACCATTCATTTTTTGTCCCTCGTTTGTCAAGCTGCTACACGCAAGTGCTTCTCAACCAGACCTTGAACCAATCCTGCTTTGCAGAACCATCTAACCCTACAACCCATGATACTTGCTATGTCTAATTCCTGGGCCTTTCCAGGAACAACAACAACAAAAAAAGATTCTTAGCATTTATCTCTCTAAAATATGATAAATTTGTAATAACATATCAAAATTCTAACTTTAAATTCTTGTCATCTCTACTATAATTTCATTTTGAAAATTCATGTGTGTATTTGTGCACATATGTATGAATATGTGTTTTAATCTTTACTTTTATTTCTGTGTTTTGGGAGAATGTGATCAATTTGTATTTGACCTTTCATGTTTAAGTGGAAATCTTTTCAGTAACCCCTGCACATGTAACTAACATGCACAAGCAGCTCTGCCTTAACAAATTTCTTCTAGCATGAGATATGCATACATATAGCCATTTTTATGTATGAAATGCTTGCCTATTCCATGCAAAAACTTTTCATTTTTAAAAATTGACTCCCAAGATTATTTTGAAAATTTCTACCAATTTCATGCTTATATGAACATTTATCTCAAAAATCATAAAATATTGAATGCTGATATCAGAACACAAACTCCCAGGTCTCGATGCAACTCATATTTTTGTTAGTATAATGACAAGATACGCATTCGTTATCTATTGTACGCCACTGTAATAGTGCATCATTAATATTCAGAACTATAGCAGAGGTTTACATTAATAAAAATTTAGTGTATCTATTATTTATAATGCAAGTTAATGGCACCTGAACTACTTCCTTACAAGCAAATTTTCAGAATTAATTATTTTGAATGATATAAGAATCTATAAATAAATGTGTACACATGTAGAACGTTTAATCAAACAGTATAAAATCGGATAAACATCTTTGTGTCCTAATATTTTTTCTACCATCTATTTGCATATACATAAGTTATTAAATATTCTTCTAAATTATTATTTGACTATATAATACTTTATTAAATGCATGTACCATAATTTATTTAGCTATCCCATAATAATTGGGCATTTCACATGTTTCCAGTTTCCATAAGTATAAAATCATGGGCTGTCTTTATCATGGATGATTAATGGAGCAATTATGAGATTTTTTGGGGGGATACTAACAAACGTGAATAGTCCAACTTTTTCTTCCAACTTTATCTAGTAACCTCAAAGTTTTAACTTTGCTAATATCATTCAGAATTTAAGTTGAGAGTTTTCAGTGTTCTTTTTTAGGATCTTTATCTTCAAGAATAGTTTGTGACAGTTGTAACAAGCTTTGTAACACCGTCAACTTTTCTTTTAAACAACATATTAAATTGGTTTCAGTAATCCCATAAAATGATTTATATATATATATTGCCTTTCATTACCTAGTTACTCAGATGGGTTGATATTTTAGATGTACTGTGTCTTCAACTAAATAAATGGTGCCTGAGTGGTTATTTCTGTTTCTGTATGTAATAACTGTTGTTTCTTGTACACAAAAGGAAATCTTCCTGATTTAAAAATTTTTATGTTTCTATTATTTGCTCCCCAAATTCTGTATATAACACTCTGTTTTCCTCTAAAATTTGGTGGTGTAAGGTGTGTGAAATTAGTGTGGAATCTTGTTCTTTGTCCAACATGTTTTGTTTTTTTCAAACCCTACCAAGCAATTCTCCAATTCTCAGTGGACACTGACTGAGTGTCCTACAAATTTAATACAATTCTAAATCTATCTACCTGGAGCTAGCATCAGATCCCAGAGATTAAGGCCTTAGTCTCATAAGGCTTCCCTCACTTCAGATGCCAATCACAAGTCTTGGTTGTTATTTGTGCTTCTGACAGAATGGCTATCAATCAGAAGTTCCCACAACTCCCTCCTCCAGTTTTTAATTTGCTAGAGTGGCTCACAGAGCTCAGAGAAGTTTTTACTTGCATTCACCACTCTATTACAGAGCACCAGTCCCCAACCTCCAAGATCTGATGCTTGAGGATCTGAGGTGGAGCTGATGCAATTAGAAATAAAGTTCATAATAAATGCAATGTACTTGAATCATCCTAAAACCATCCTCCCAAAAATTATCTTCCCTAAAAATGGTCCCTGGCACCAAAAAGTTTGCTGTCAAAGGACATTATAAAGAAAATATATGAAGGATCAGGTGAAGAGATCAAAAAGGGTTCCAAGAGTGAGATCCAGAAAAAGTCTCAAGTACAAGAGCTTCTGTCCCCACATAACTGGCATGTGTGAATGCAATCACTAACCGAGAAACTAATCAGATCTCTTGGTTCATGAGTTTTTATAGAACTTAATCTGCAGTTTCTTCTTTCCCCTTCCAGGGGCCAGTGGATTCTGAGCCCTCTGATCACTTGGTTTTTCTGGTGACCAGCCCCATCCAAAGGCTATCCGGAGGTCCCGCCTTAAATCATCTCATTAGCATAAATTTAAAAACGCTCAACAGGCACTCCTTATGAGTAATAAAAAATACTACTATCACTCAGGAAATTTCAAGCATTTTAGAAGTTATGTGTAAGGAATCGGGGACACAAAACAGCAATATTTCTTATTATACCGCACTTTGTATACAGTTTTATTTTCCTGTCTTGAAGCTCATTTAGCCATTCAATATAAAAACTGTTCACAATAAATCTAAGAATGGTTCTAATTTTTTTCTAGTTTTTTTTTTCTTTTTTTACTCTTCTTATGCAATGTTTTCACCTTATGGGAACTGCAAACCAAAAGTCTATAATACATATATGCACGCACACACAAAAATATAAACACAACAGTAAGTTCAGTTCAGTTCAGTCACTTAGTCATGTCCAACTCTTTGCGACCCCACGAACCACAGCACGCCAGGCCTCCCTGTCCATCACCAACTCCTGGAGTCCACCCAAACCCATGTCCAATGAGTCAGTGATGCCATCCAACCATCTCATTCTCCATCGTCCCCTTCTCCTCCTGCCTTCAATCTTTCCCAGCATCAGGGTCTTTTCAAATGAGTTAGCTCTTCACATCAAGTGGCCAAAATATTGGAGTTTCAGCTTCAGCATCAGTCCTTCCAATGAACACCCAGGACTGATTTCCTTTAGAATGGACTGGTTGGATCTGCTTGCAGTCCAAGGGACTCTCAAGAGTCTTCGCCAACATCACAGTTCAAAAGCATCAATTCTTCAGTGCTCAGCTTTCTTTATAGTCCAACTCTCACATCCGTACATGACTACTGGAAAAACCATATCCTTGACTAGATGGACCTTTGTTGACAAAGTAATGTCTCTGCTTTTTAATATGCTGTCTAGGTTGGTCATAACTTTCCTTCCAAGGAGTAAGTGTCTTTTAATTTCATTGACATCTTTGACATGAGTTTAAAAAGAAACAAATATAGATAACTTACTTGTACTTAAGTCATGCGTGTATGAGGCATTAGTCCCTTCCAGCCAAGGTACATGATCTTACACAGAAAAATAATAATTCATAGAGGAAAAAGACAAAGCCACCACTGAATCTTAGAGCGTGAGGGTGTGGGGGTTGAGAGATCTGGAAATGCATATAGAAATCAAGAAAGGGAAGGAATGGACACCAGTCATAGAAACAGTAGCAACTCTGTTTAACTGAATAAACAAATCCATGTTTAAAAAGCAGAGAAAAAGGTAGTCTGGCATATTTGAAGTCAGATCTGGGAATGCCAATCCCAGGACACTAGACATGTTGGTGCAGGAAAGGCAAATTTCAAAGTCTTAACAACAAGCAGAGGAAGAAATCAGTGCAAGCAACACACCACCACGTTGAGCACCATATCACGATTGTCCAGAAAACGGTCAGGTAGATTCCCAGTGAATTTACCTGCTCATCTTCAGCTTCCAGAATGAACTGAGCAAGGGAAATCAAAGTATCCTCATCCCAGAGGAAACACCATGCCCAGCAAACAATCCTGAAATGGACGAAGTCCAGAGCTGGAAAATTCAGCAAATGCTCAGCTCTGCTACTCACACCAAATCTGCCATAAAGTTGCCTCAGTGCTGAACCAGGAAAAACCTATATTCCTTCTATGTGGGTGGAGCAGAATCAACAAGCATGAGTTAAGTTGCTCTAGCTGGGAAAATCAGCAAACAGTAAGGGGCACAAGGATCGCTGGCGGAGCCCTAAGTCTCAAAGTAGATCCTAGGCATCACCTGGGAACCTTTTAGGGAATATAAATTCTCAGCCCCAACTGCTCCAAAGCTACCAATAAGAAGCTGTGGGGGTGGCGCTCCTGTGTTCCAGCAAGCCCTCCAGCTGACAATGATGCATGGTTCACTGCAGTAGAACCTGTGGAAAGCATGGCAGAGAGACAGGCCCGCTGTGGCAAAGGACAGTCATTATTAAGTCACCATTAAGTTGGTTTGATAATGGTGCTTTTAAAGAGCCAGTGAAGATGAAAGCCTGTTTACAGGGAGAAGAAAACAGTAGAGATAATATCAAATAATAACTAATAAAACATGCCCAGTGATCAACAATGTTGGCCAATGATATTCCATGGTAAAGTTTTCTCACAGTTGAGGAATTATCTAGTCATGTATAAGACAATAATGTTTTGATCCTGATAGTGAGAGATATCATGAGTACCAAGAGGACACTCACAATATGTGTTTGGAAATTCTCTCATGGTGTATTTTTGAGAGATTCACTAAAGAGAAGCTCTGTTTGGTGCCCATGCTTGTGAGAAGGTCTCCTTAGAGGGAAAAACAAATGAGGGAAATGAATGACAGTGGTATAATGGGATCTGTTTGACAAAAACACTAAGAAAGTATTTTGTTTTAAATATAAACATAAGAGTAAGACATACCATACCCCCCACCCCACCCCACCCCCCAAAAAAACATGTAGGGGCTTTAATTACATGCAGATTCAATATATTAGAACCATGTTATCTATTTTCCAATTACTTGTCTACTTTAGAAGGCAAACTGGTTGTTTGATGATAATAACATATGCCTCTGATTCTGCTCGGAAGACTTCCTCAAACTTGGAGCTGAAAGGCAGGGTGATGCTCGTCTACTCACCCCATTCTCAGTGAGAATGTGAGCTACTTCTTTGTCTGTCTGTGAGACACTTCATCTACATGTTTTATATTATGTGTTGTGTTGCTTTCTTCTAGTTAAAATACTTGCTTTTATGATATGTTGGTTCTCTGAATTTGTGAAAACTCCAGTCCTCTACTTTCATTTCTTTATTTCCTCACCCTTACCATTTGGGAAACTATATCTCCTAAAGTAAAATGAATTTCTGCAACTTTTCATCTCCCAAACTTATTGCCAGGTTTTTCAGTTGTGTCCTGGAATAGTTGAAGGAACTGTTTTTTGTTTTGCTTTTTCCAAATATATGATCAGGACTAACTATAGTCACCATGCTATATATTACATCCCCATGATTTATTTTATAACAGAAATCTGTGCCTTTTGACTAATTTCTTCTATTTTACCCACATTTTGTTCTTCATAAAAAATACATTAAAGCCCATTGTTTGGGGAAAAGGATTAAGTTACTCTTTAAGAGAACTAGGGAAAAGACAATGTGTTTTACTATTTTCATTTCTTTTTTTTTTTTTTTTTTTGGTCCCACCTTGTGGCTTGCAGGATATCCGCTCCCTGACCAGGAACTGAATTGGGGCCACAGCAGTGAAAGTGTGGAATCCTAACCACTAGGCCACCAGGGAACTCTCAATGCATGTTACTTTCTACCTTATTATACTTATCCTATTTCTTTTGGCTAACCACTCCTGTTATTGGTTATGTTTCTTAGTCCAGCCCATTGACCTTGCAATCACAGGAAATCTCTCCTTAATACTGGTAGCAAGTTCTCAAACATCATTAGAATTTAATGGTGGTGTGAATGTTTGCTTTGTAATCTCCCTAAACTTTTTCCAAGTTATTTTAGTGGGAGACCCTTCATCAGGAGCTTTTGTCAGGCACCATTTAAATCAAGTTCCCCAGGCTTTTATATACTTCAGTCAAATGGTACACTCACTTTTCCTGGTTCTTTAGTCCTAGATTGACCTAGGAATATGTATATATCACATTGTGTATATATATACTAGCATATATGTATGTATATATGTATACATATATATGTATATATATACTAGCAATAAAACTAGAGCATTTCATTTATAAATGAAATGCTCTAGTTTTATTGCTAATAAGTTTTAATACTATCAAGTCAGTCTGTAAAATGATTTATCTAAGCTTTCTCTCTCAGTGCCAGTTGAATTGCCTTTATCCCTTTTTCTAAGTTTCTGATTAATCTCTGCCTTTTACATTAGAAAACATAGAAAATGCAATAACTTATCTAGAGATTAGAACCAAAAAGGCCTTTGTTGCCAATAGAATATTGTTTTGAGAAAACTTTATATTTGCTCCATTAAAATAGTCTCTACTATTATATAAAGTTTATTTTTTTAGTATAATATATATATTGTTTATGAGAGCAGAGGGTACTCTAAATATACATATTTCTCAAAGGAGGGAAACATTAAAGCAGTAGTTTATTTTCAAATGCAAAACAAAAATGAGTTTCACTTATATCAATTTTGAAAGTCAGTGTAACAAATTGAATGATTTGTCCTGAAGTTTATTTTCCTGCTACAAATACCTAGCATAAAACATATTAACACAAAGGTACTTCCCCTTTTGTCACCAAACTCATAACCATCCAGATGTATATTTTACTTGTTTAAGGAAATATAAAATATGTAAAGCTGCCTGCCAAATAAACACATAAAGCTTTTGTTATTTTCCTGTTTGGTGAGCCAGAATTATAATAGTTTAGTAGATTCCAAGCGTCTGGAGAGTAAAAACCAGTGTAATTCTGATACTAGGATGGTGAGCATCCAAATTATGTGTCTCTGAGCTGTTATGGTTTTTTTGTTAATATATAATACAACAAAAAGAGAAATCAAGGAAACAAACCTGACTAGCAAGTGAACTCATTTTTTGTTTCTTAAACAAAGACAAAAAGCAACATTCTGAGTTTTTAAGAGAAAGAAAATTATGTTTTCTAGAACTTTCAAATACAGAATTAGACCCAACTGTTATATTCAGTAGTATGCAGACAGGAGAAAAATTAGAATGTGTGATTGAAGAAGCATCTCAATATTTCTTTCCTTGAAAGTGCCACTGGTGGGGTATTATTGACACCACACAGATAAACCCTGGAGAAGGAAATGGCAACACACTCCAGTATTCTTGCCTGGAGAATCCCATGGACAGAGGAGCCTGGCAGGCTACAGTCAAGGGGTTGCAATAGTTGGACACGACTTAGCAACTAAACCACCACCATTACACAGAAAAAATAGTAGTGCCCACGGGAAAAAAAAAAAAACAGAGAAGGTGGCATTTCAGAGATATAGAGAATGAAGTTGACAGGAACCCATGGTCATTTGAATGTGGTAAATAGAGGGAGGGAATATTTTTATGTAACTTTGGTTTCTTCTTTGAATTAGTGAGGAAATCACTATTCAGATAGGAAATACAAGAGGCAGGGCAGAGGAGGAGAAGGTTTTGAGAACATTATCCTTAGTTTTGTCTTGGATTTGTTGAGTTTGATGGACCTATAAAATATCTAGGATAAAATATTTTTTAAAATAGTTGTGAATGTTAGCCTGGAGTTAAGAATGCATTGGAGGTCAAAATTCTAGAGATATAATCTGTTCAGTTCTACCTTCAAAATAAATCCTGAGTCAGTCCATTTCTCCCCATCTCATTGCCAATATCCTTGTCTGGCATTATAATCATTCATCTGAAATATAACTGCAGACATTCTCCAATTCTTACTTCTAACTTTATAAATTGTGTTCCATATAGCATCCAGAGCAATATCCCTTAAAATAGGATTAGACATTTCTCTCCTTAAAGGCTCTACACTGCAATCAAATAAAAATTCTTGCTTTACCTTTAAAGACTTTTCATAATCTGGTTCCCAGTCTGTCAAACAATTCCTGTATGATTCTCAAGACTTGAGGTCAACTGGACTTCTGTCAGGTCTTAAGGTTGTCTTCTCTCTGACTTCAACATGGATGATTTTCTTTTCCTGAAAGAACCTTTTCCAACAGGTGACCCCTGAATTTTACCCCACACTCTTCTTTCCCCCATCAGCCCTTTCCTTATCCTTCATGGCTCAGTGTAAACATAACTTCCAGAGAATGATCTGATCACCACATTTTCCCTCACACTATTCACCCTGTATGGATGTGAGAGTTGGACTATAAAGAAAGCTGAGCGCCGAAGAATTGATGCTTTTGAACTGTGGTGTTGGAGAAGACTCTTGAGAGTCCTTTGAACTGCAAGGAGATCCAACCAGCCCATCCTAATGGAAATCAGTCCTGAATATTCACTGAGCGGACTGATGCTGAAGGTGAAACTCCAATCCTTTGGCCACCTGATGCGAAGAATTGACTCACTTGAAAAGACCCTGATGCTGGCAAAGATTGAAAGTGGGAAGAGAGGGGGACAACAGAGGATGAGATGGTTGATGGCATCACCAACTTAATGGGCTTAAGTTTGAGTAAACTCTGGTAGTTGGTGATGGACAAGGAGGCCTAGCATGCTGCAGTTCATAGGGTCGCAAAGAGTCAGACACGACTGAGCGACTGAACTGAACTGAACTGATTCACCCCATTCTACAACTCAACATCACTTCTATTTCCTGGATGTTTGGTACAATGTTTACATTTCTTGAACTTATTTTTTGATTTGGGTCTGACTTGTCCACTAGACTCTTGAGAGTCCCTTGGACTGCAAGGAGATCCAGCCAGTCCATCCTAAAGGAGATCAGTCCTGGGTGTTCATTGGAAGGACTGATGCTGAAGCTGAAACTCCAGTACTTTGGCCACCTCATGCGAAGAGTTGACTCACTGGAAAAGACCCTGATGCTGGGAGGGATTGGGGGCAGGAGGAGAAGGGGGTGACAGAGGATGAGATGGTTGGATGGCATCACCAACTCGTTGGACGTGAGTTTGAGTAAACTCTGGGAGTTGGTGATGGACAGGGAGGCCTGGTGTGCTGCAATTCATGGGGGCGCAAAGAGTCGGACATGACTGAGTGACTGAACTGAACTGTCCACTAGACTGGGGGTTCAGAAGAGCAGGAACCATGTCCCACTTGAGCCTAGCATAGTGAAAGTCACTCAGTTGTGTCTGACTGTGACCCCATGGACTAAACAAGCCAGAATACTGGAGTGGGTAGCCTTTCCCTTCTCCAGGGGATCTTCCCAACCCAGGGATCAAAGCCAGGTCTCTCACATTGCAGGCAGATTCTTTAGCAGCTGAGCCACAAGGGAAGTCCTGACTTGCATATGGTTAAACCAAATTCCCTAATTTCCCAGTTGCCCTGGACTGTACTGTCTCGTGCTGGCTGACCTGACATGTTTGTTCGTAACACCTTCTTAACTCTTACAATTGTCTTAGTTTGGATGATAAATTATATGTCAGCTCACATATAACAGACAGTCAATAAATATTTGTTGAATAAATGAATAAATGAAAGGCTCTAAACACAAAGACGTTAGAAAAAATATGTATAGAAAAAAAGAGGAGAATTTGAAGTTCAGTCCTATGACTCACTGACCAGCACAAAATATAAATACATATAAAAAGCTATTTAAGGGAGCAAAACTTGCCACCCCAAAATGTCTCTGACTTGTGGCTTGTGTTTAGCTGAAACAAGCAGGGACCAAAGGACTCCAGAAGAAACTTTGACCTCTCCTCTAACTGCCTAAAAAAATTTAGATAGAGGATCTGTTCCTGAAATAGAGCTTTCACTAGAGTTAGTTGCTGTTGTTTAGTCACTAAGTCAAGTCTGACTTTGACCCCAGGGACTGTAGCTCATCAGACTCCTCTTTCCATGGGATTCCCCAGGTAAGAATATTGGAGTGGGTTGCCATTTTCTTCTCCTGTTAATTAAGAGAAATACTATTTTAATTGAGTGTTTCAATTAAATATTAATTTATTATGTGTTTAATATTTAATTGAAACTTACAATTTAAATAGTATTTATCTTACCAGTACCATTTAAAATTACCAAATTAGAAAATTAATATTACAAAAAATAATAGTGAAAAATAGCACTAAAATTTTTTGTTCAGAATTAGTTCTTTATATACAGGTTTTTAAAGTTCTAAAAATTCACTTAGAATGGATATGTAATATGTATGAGAAAATATCTAGAATTTCTTTTAGATTTTTCACTTTAAAAGTATGTCTTTTGACATATTTTGACATTGAGAAGTGTTATTACCACATACCATTTTGAAATACTATTCAGCATTCACTCAGAAAAATATTGTGTCCACTCGTCATATAAATATGTGAATTATCTTGAGAAATGTGCTAATTTTTTCTAAAATGCTTAAGATATTTAGACAGATACATTTTATAAGAACGCATTTAAAGGCAGACTTTTAAAAATAACTTTGCAGGGTGCTAATGAATAAGATGTGTTTTGATTTATAATCTCAGAATTTTCACTACATTTAAATGCAAAAAATAATTAGAAAATTATTTTACTTAATTATAACACATTTTCTTATTAGTGTTTGAAGTACCAGATTTTATTTCTTCAAAGCAGAAGTTTGATTTAACCACTTAATTTATTCTAGAAAATATCAAAAAATACCAAGAAAGTTGTATTTCAATGAACATATGTATTTTCTTCGTATATACAGGAATGTACATGTGTAGAGGTATGTATGTATACCTCAAAATCAAACATACATACATACATGTCTTCCACACTCATCTGTACATACAAACTTTGTGCATGTATGTGTGTGCTCATGCACATTTACCTTTATGTGTACATCTATCCAGGAATAATGATGTAAGTTGTAATTTTATTTCAAAAAATAAACAACATAGAAATCTACACTAAGGATAGTAAATGATCAAAGAAAAATAGTTGATTTTTGTTTTAACAATAAAAATGACAGTTTATGTTTTGTTTGCATTAAAAATACTAATGTTAAGTGTGGGTTTTATTTACAGAAGAAACTGACCTATAATAGAGACAGTTTGGTATAGAAAAGTACATAGACTTTGGCATCAGACAGATCTGACTTTGGCCATTTGTGTGATCTTGGAGAAGTTTGCAGCTCAACTGGTCAAGATTCTGCCTGCAATGCAGGAGATCTGGGTTTGATCCCTCAAATCCTCTGGGGAAGGAAATGGCAACCCACTCCAGTATTCTTGCCTGGAGAATCCCATGGACAGAGGAGCCTGGCAGGCTACAGTATATGGTGTTGCAAGAGTCAGAAACGACTTAGTGACTAAACCACCACAAAGAAGTTATTTAACTCTTTATCTCCATCTGCTAAACTAATACTACCCACTACCAACAGTAGCACATTGCTAAACAATAGTAGCGACTCAAAATGTAGCTTCTATACTCAGGGCTCAAACCTGTGGTGGTCAGATCTACCTGTCACATCTTAAAGGATTTTCTCAGACCCAAGTATTCCCAGAGAATTATTAGGGTGATCTTAAAATTGTGTTCTGAAAAACTAGCAGTATTTAAGAACATTTAACTAAGGCATGAGAGCTAAAGCCTGAAACCAAAGAGTTGACATTTAGGAGCATTTAGAAATAGTTGTTTTCTCTATTGGTCTGTTTGGGAGGATGGAATTACAAAATAGATCTTTGAATGTCATATAAATAAATTAGGTTTCATTACATACCAGACTTTTTGTGACAGATTGTTAGTCTATTCAAAATCTACAAATTATACAATTAAAATAGCATATAATATGGAACTATAGTCCTGCATATTACAGGAGTTATAGTGAGAATATGAAAACTTAATAGTAAACGAGATCTCTCTAGTTTTAGAAATTGGGACAAATTATTGAACAATGTCCTAAAAAATAAGGTAATTTGATATCAAGAATACTAGAAAGCAGTTAATGAGGAAAAAAAAAGGCATTTCTTACTCAGAGAAAGTAAAACAGCAGGAGATTGAATATATTAAAAAACATGAAAAGCCAGAAGTTAATAAAGGTCATATCTAATGGTAACTGTCTATTTAGCCAAGAAGGAAGTTCATTACATAGCAAGCACTACACTGGGCACGTTATTTCCAGGATGTCATTTAATATCGGCAACTACAATGTGAGGTAATTAAATTATTATTGCCTTATTGCAGATGAGAAAACTGAGGATTGGAAAGGCTAAGTAATTGCTACCAGTCACATGTTTAGTAGAGCAAAAATTTAGACTTGGAGTCATTTGACCTCTGAATTTCAGCTTTAAAGCATTATCCTCTCCACCTTCTACACAGAGTACCAGATATTTTTTTTCACTGTCACTTTGACACTGACATTTTAACTTGGATATTTTGGCTCTATATTTATGTGTGCCAACCATTTAATTAACAATTTGACAGGTGTAAATTTTTCAAGAAGATTCCTTGATCAATTTTCTATTCAGTGCTTCTAAAATTGTCAGTTTTTTCCATGTTTTAAGCATTTTAATGTATTATTTTTATAGGAGTCTATTATTTTTCATGTAAATTATATAATGAAAATTTCATTCTTTCAGCTGATTTTTTAGATCCTCCAGTTACACAGATTAAATTGTGACTATGCATTTTCAAGTGTAGCCATTAAAATTCTAACACAATCAATTTTCCAGGGTTATAAATTGCCGATCTTAATTATATCACACAGTCTTAATTTTTTGTCTAGTTTAAATTTTACTGTATATAGTTTTCATCACTGCCCATTTTATTTTGTTCTAATTGTATCCCTGGAATCTAATTTTTGAGGGTCAATATTTATAATATGCACTGTTATTAAAAAGACTTAACAAGTAAATTTTTAATTATTTGCAAGATTTATTGATTATAGTTTTAGCAATATCACTTTTATTTTGTGTTGCTTATTTTTAATGTGCCTAATTTTCCCCTAATGATTCAATCAGACCATCCTTATGTCAGAATGGCTAGAACTAAGCATCCTGCTCATGTTTCTCTGTTATAAAACACTGGGGTTACATTTGAAAACTTGAGGAAAGTAGACAAGGAATAGCTACTACAACAGCTGACGGATTCAGCTGGAGACTTTTAAAAATTTCCTGACTATTGCTAAGGGAAAAATAATATCTTTTAAAGTAAGCATAGCACTTTACCAAATAGATTCATACACAAGTAATCCTCTTTTAATAGTGAACATATTAAATAGTATAATAGGCAGTGATTTTTTTTTTTTTGCTCTTCCATATCACTGATCCTATAGCTGCTGCTGCTGCTAAGTCACTTCAGTCATGTTCGACTCTGTGCGACCCCATAGACAGCAGCCCACCAGGCTCCCCTGTCCCTGGGATTCTCCAGGCAAAAATAGTGGAATAGATTGCCATTTCCTCCAATCCTATAGCTACCTCCCTATAATGTGTCACAATCCTCTTTTCCAAAGCATATAATACGTACCCTTCAACCAAGCCCATGTTTTCTGGAAAAAACATTTCACTACTGCTTGCAAACAAATAATTTCAGCTACCACTTTGTGCCTATCATTTTAAGGCTTTGTTCCTCTTGTTCCCTCTTTGGTATCTACTGTTGGACTTCTGTGGTTCATGCCAACTTTTTAAAGTAACACCTTTATTGAGGTATAATTCATCCCTTTAAAGTTTATCAAGATTTCCCCAAGAAATATCAATAATCTCAGATACACAAATGACACCAACCTTATGGCAGAAAGCAAAGAAGAAATAAAGAGCCTCTGGATGAAAGTGAAAGAGGAGTGTGAGAAAGTTGGCTTAAATCTCAACAGTCAGAAAACTAACATCATCACTTCATGGCATCATTTCATGGCCCCATCACTTCATGGCAAATAGATGGGGAAACAATGGAAACAGTGACAGACTTTATTTTGGGGGGCTTCAAAATTACTGCAGATGGTGACTAGAAACATAAATTAGAAGATGCTTGCTCCTTGGAAGAAAAGTTATGACCAACCTAGACAGCATATTAAAAAGCAGAGACATTACTTTACCAACTCAAGTCAATCTAGTCAAAGCTATGGTTTTTCCAGTAGTCATGTATGGATGTGAGAGTTGGACTATAAAGAAAGCTTAGTGCCAAAGAATTGATGCTTTTGAATTGTGTTGTTGGAGAAGACTCTTGAGAGTCCCTTGGACTGCAAGGAGATCCAACCAGTCCATCCTAAATGAGATCAGTCCTGCGTGTTCATTGGAAGGACTGATGCTGAAGCTGAAACTCCAATACTTTGTCCACCTCATGCGAAGAGTTGACTCATTGGAAAAGACCCTGATGCTGGAGAAGATTGAAGGCAGGAGGAGAAGGGGACGACAGAGGATGAGATGGTTGGATGGCATCACTGACTCGATGGATCTGAGTTTGAGCAAGCTCCAGGAGTTGGTGATGGACAGGAAGGCTTGGCGTGCTGCAGTCCATGGGATCACAGAGTCAGACGCGACTGAGTGACTGAACTGAACTGAAAGTCTACACCTCAGTAGTTTTCAGTGTATTCACATAGTTGTGCAACCATCACCATTTTCAATTTAGAACATTTCATCACCCATAAGGACAGTACCCATCAGTAGCCACTTTCTAATCCCCCAATTTACGCAGATGCGGAAAACCACCAACCTACTTTTTCTGTACACAGATTATTAGGCTATTACCAATATTTCATAGCGTTGCCCTGGTGGCTCAGATGGTAAAGAATCTGCCTTCAGTGTGAGAGACTGGGGATCGACTCCTGGATTGAGAAGATCCCCTGGAGAAGGGAAAGGCTACCCACTCCAGTATTCTTGCCTGGAGAATTCCATGGACAGAAGAACCTGACAGGATACAGTCCATGGGGTCACAAAGAGTCAGACACGACTGAGCAACTTTCACTTAATGTAATGTAATATTTCATAGGAATGAAACATATAATACATGGTCTTTTGTGACTGGCTTCTTTTACTTAGCAAGGTCTCTTTTTCATATTCCTTTCATGTTGAAGCATCCATGTATTTTTATTGACAAACACTGTCACATTATACGTACATGCCACATTTTTTTTTAAGATTTTTTTTATTAGTTGGAGGCTAATTACTTCACAACATTTCAGTGGGTTTTGTCATACATTGATATGAATCAGCCATAGATTTACATGTATTCCCCATCCCGATCCCCCCTCCCACCTCCCTCTCCACCCGATTCCTCTGGGTCTTCCCAGTGCACCAGGCCCGAGCACTTGTCTCATGCATCCCACCTGGGCTGGTGATCTGTTTCACCATAGATAGTATACATGCTGTTCTTTTGAAATATCCCACCCTCACATTCTCCCACAGAGTTCATAAGTCTGTTCTGTATTTCTGTGTCTCTTTTTCTGTTTTGCATATAGGGTTATCGTTACCATCTTTCTAAATGCCATATGTATGTGTTAGTATGCTGTAATGTTCTTTATCTTTCTGGCTTACTTCACTCTGTATAAGGGGCTCCAGTTTCATCCATCTCATTAGGACTGTTTCAAATGAATTCTTTTTAACGGCTGAGTAATATTCCATGGTGTATATGTACCACAGCTTCCTTATCCATTCATCTGCTGATGGGCATCTAGGTTGCTTCCATGTCCTGGCTATTATAAACAGTGCTGCGATGAACATTGGGGTGCACGTGTCTCTTTCAGATCTGGTTTCCTCAGTGTGTATGCCCAGGAGTGGGATTGCTGGGTCATGTGGCAGTTCTATTTCCAGTTTTTTAAGAAATCTCCACACTGTTTTCCATAGCGGCTGTACTAGTTTGCATTCCCACCAACAGTGTAAGAGGGTTCCCTTTTCTCCACACCCTCTCCAGCATTTATTGCTTGTAGACTTTTGGATAGCAGCCATCCTGACTGGCGTGTAATGGTACCTCATTGTGGTTTTGATTTGCATTTCTCTAATAATGAGTGATGTTGAGCATCTTTTCATGTGTTTGTTAGCAATCTGTATACATTTTTGTTTATTCATTGCTTGATGTATACGTGGGTTGTTCCTACTTTTTCACAATCATACATAATGTGGTTGTGGACATTTGTGCACATTTTTCAGTAGACATGATTTCAACTGACTGAGGTTAAAAGTTTAAAAATTGAAATACTGGTTTTCAGTATCATCAGTTCAAAACAAGTGTTTCCTAGAATGAATCAAAGATTAGAGAAATGAATTTATGCCTCCATCCCAAATGTTATTTCAAATTATAAATTTCACAATTTTTCCAGAGGACAGATGTTATTTCCAGTTTTGCAGGTAGTAACTAAGTTCTGAATCAAGTCATGTATCTCATGATCCAGTTGTAAAGCTGGAACTGGAAAGCAAGTCTTCATAGCTCAGCTTATCCACAATTTTAAATTCAAATATGGATTTGTAGGGGGTCAATGCATATGAGAATAGTGTGTGATTTTCCCCAGAGGTATTACTCAATCCTGCTAGATCCAATTATCTGATTTTGTGATTAAATACAGACAATTAAATTGACAATAGAAATACTGACAAAGATTTCCGGGATGCTGACAAAAGCACATGGAAATGTTGATTCTGGTGTCTGTCTGGTTAGGAATGAAATCAGGATTTGATTTATGGGGAAAATAGAGAAGACTTCAATGGAGGGAGTTATTATATCAAATAACATTTTTGTTATAAAGAAATGTGAAGAAAAAGTAGAAATTCAGGAGATAATTATGAGGAAGATTTTGTATCTAACACCTTAGACAGGAAATAGTTAAACTAATATTTTACAATGGTGTTCTTTTACCAAATAATTTAAATACTTAGATTAGAAAAAAAAATGAAAAGACAAACAGAATGCTTTAGAATCTCAGTAAACACTCAAATACTCATTTCACTGTGGCAAAGGCATAGGGTCATAAACCAGATCATGTACACAGTTTGCACATTGAAATCCTGTGTTTGATTAAAGTGAAATGGCTGATGTGTCCTTTGAAAATATTTTTTTTTTAATCTGCAATGGCATAATAGTGGCTTCTTGAAAAGCAATTTTATAGTAACAACTATATCTGCCCAATAGAAGAAAAGATGAGTACAAATGATAGGACTCTTACTTACTCATATATAATCAATATCTTCTTATGGGAATGTAAGTTATAGGCCAAGTGTGATGCTAATGCCCTTACACTCAGTTCTGTGACTAACGCTGATTTTTAAAGTTGAGATGCTTTAGAAAAAATAGCAAAAAATTGAACAGCTGGGGAATCAGCATGCAGGGAGAAAACGAACAAAGCTGAAAAATGAATTTACAAATATTGCTAGAACTGAGAGAAAGTTCCTGAGAAGTCCAATATCCAGTATGCTCCACTGAATAGAAACTGTCTGAAAAATGTCTACAGGGTTCAACATTATTGTGACTTACCTTGCCCACATTCCACCTCCCCTCTGTTTTCTCTGACACATAAGATAAAACCATTGAGTAAATATGATTCTTACCCGCTGAGTTTACTAGAGGTTAGAAAGATGGAACACACAATATGGTATATCCTAATAAGCTCAATATCTATGAAATTGCACATTGAAATGGTGATCATGATATATTCAAGTTTAATAAGTAGGTAACAAAATTTTTGTAATTTTCCTGAATTCCTTTGTGAGAAGATGGAGCCCTGTGATGACTACAATTTATACAAAATAGAAGCAAATTATTTTGTTTTTCATTTTAACTAAGCAGGAGGATTTCTAAGGTCTCACTAGGGTACCTTTGTCCACATCAGCCTGCCATTATATTTTTAAAATTCATATTTTACTGACATTTGTATAATTAATGTAGTAGCTGCCAACAATCAGATTACATTTTTTTCTGTCATTTAAGCATTAATTCAAAAGAATAAAAACTTTTATACATGTTTATTCTGTCCTTCAAAACAAGATTTCTTCCATGTCTTTTCTAGTATCTTGTGAAGAGAAGGTAGTTAATACACCCTTTTTGTTGCTGATATGAACAGTGAAGAGAGCAAATTTTGTGATATGGCCAACTTCTTAATAGCACCAACTATTAAGAAAAAAATGTTTGGAAAGGAAAAAGTTTGTGATGTTACCTAATTATAATGCCTATAAGAAGGAAACATAGGCCATCTTGGATATGTACACTTTCTCCCTTATGCAAGAAGAAAGAGTATAGTTTTACTTATTTTATATTCAGAATTATAAAATCTGACTTATTTAGGCTTTAATGAAATATGAACATTATATTTATCCTTTCAATTAAATTGAGGTAAATAAAATCATACATATGCATATTGAATCACATAAAAAATTCACAAGTACTCATAACCACTCTGAAACCTTATATAACAGGAAGGTATACAAAGTATAACAAAAAGTATACAAAGTATAACAAAAGTATAACAGGAAGGTATACAAAGTTAAAAAACTTATTTCAGGTAGATCAATAGATTGATAGATAGTCCAGAACAATATTTGTGTGTGAATATGAGTTAAATGTTACACAAAGAAGATGTGTCCTGAATATTCAGAAAATGTTAGTCCTTTCATCATGTGACGTATACTAAGGGTGGATTTTTTCATCACTCTCACTGGGTACTGATGATTCAGGTTTCTTTTCCACATTATCATAATCAAGATGATCACCTAGGACTCTATATATTTTTTATTTTTGGCCTTAAGAGTATCTTGGGACATTGAAGTTAGCTGCCCATGTAGGCAGTTCAGATGGGGCTCATCACAATTTCAGGGCATACAGGTCACTTCTGGGTGATGAATGGGCACCAGTCATTAGGATGAACTGAATAGATGAAGTAGCTCCTCCAAACAGGCTCTGGGATACTGGGTTGAAAGGCAAGGCAAGGCCTGCTGGTGTTACTCTGTTTTCAAATAGCACTCTGGCACTGGCAGAAAATGGCAAAGGAGGGATGAGTGGGGGCCATTCCCAGTGCCTACTCCCTGGTCCATCCAGATGACAGATCTCATCTCAAGCCTCAGAAACCTCTATAAAGGTCAAGGTCACTCACTTCTGTTGTCAAAATCAACAGCCCTTATCATATGATCTAGGGAGTCTGCCTCATCTATTTCATCTTTAATTCTCTTCTAAATCTATTGCTCTAACATCAATTTATTTTGCTACATTGTTCTGAATCTTGAACACTTTTCATTTTTTTCAAATAAACCCAGTTGATTCATTTTTTTTAAGGTTTGGTTTTTAGAAATATTATTTTTAATGTAAGCCTCAAAACCTATTTTTAAGAAAAAACTGAACTGCTTTTCTCATTGCAGTTTCTTAATAAAAGCATCATTCCTTTTGTAGCCATGTGTATGACTTTGACAAATTAAGAGAAAGGTCAATTAACCAGGAAGTAAAGACACAGTTGTTTTTATGTATACCCATACCCTCACAAAACCTACAGTCTAGTAGAACAGAGGATATGGTATAGGACTTTAAGAACATTTTTTTTTTCATGATGCCTAAAATATTCTGAGAGATAGATAGAATAACCATAAAGTCATCAGGTCCAGCTGTGACACACATCACAGAAGTTTACTGAACTTAGTAAGTATTTTGGGAAATCTTAGAAAGCTTTATTCCAGTAAGCTCATCCTTTGGCATCCATATGGTGAAAGGGTTCTATACTATTATGAAGAGAATTATGCAGAGGCATTTAAAAGTAAAACTTTCTATTTTAAAAATCTGTCCATTTAGACTTTTGCCACAATAAGAACTCTTATTCATCACCATTGCTTACAAAAGAATAAAGTTTTTGATGAACTTGTGAAATCTTGGGAAGGCTAATTTCCCTCTATCCCATCAATCATTGTTCCAAGATTTAAATTTCATAAAAAGAACAACCGTCTCCAAAAGCCTTTGCTCCTTAGATTGCATAGTTTTAATACTTATTTGAGCACTGTAATTTTGTGGATAGCATGGAAGACAGATTATAATTTTGTTTTTTCTGTAGAGTTTTTTTACAGTGAAGACTCTTGAAAGGTTCAAATTTGATGTTAAAATGGCCTTGGTAAGTGAGGGTGCATGACTGTATATTATATTAACAAAAGGAGTAACATTGAACACCAATTCCATCCATAACATGTTGCTGATAATTCATGCTCAGCAGAAGTAAAAGATAGTGTTTTAGAAAATGTGCAGGAGAGGCTTTTTTTTAAAGATCAATTCATTATTATTCTGTTCATTTAACAAATGCTAAATACCTATAATGGATCATACTCTCTCTTTTATGAGGCCTAGTGATAAAGCTGTGCATAACTGTGTGTGAGTGTGTGTGTGGGTGTTTTGTTTTGGGGTTTTTTTTGGAGCTCATATTACAGTGAGAGACTGAGATAATAAACTGACTTAAATATATTCATCAAATAGTAATAAAACTTTAGATGCAAAACAAAACAGGACAAAATAGTATATGATAGAAACAAATGGAGTTAATGGACTGGTCAGTAAAATATTTTTTAAGTATATAGCATTTGAGCAGAAATTCTAGGGTATGAGAAGAGGGCAAGGAATGAGGGTCCTAGGAAAAGTAATAACATGTGCAAAAGCCCTGAGATGGAAGCATGATTGATGAGTTGGGAAAAAGCAAGGAGTCCCATGTGGCTGGAAAGAGTCAGCAAGGGGAAAACGGAAGTTGATTAGGTCAGAATGGTAACTGGCACCAGACCATGTTGGGTCTTACCACATGGGAAAGGCTTCTTATTTATTTAAAGTAAAACTGAAAGCTATTATGGGTTTTAGGGCAGAAGTATAAAATTATATGTCCTTGTTTTAGAAGAATTACTCCACTTCTTCCATGGAGAAGATACTGAAGGAAAGTAAAGGAGAAAAGGGAAATGTTTACAACTATCATAGCTCAGGGTATCACCTTATATGAGTTTTATAACATAGTAAACACTATTCAGGCTTCCCAGGCGGCCCTAGTGGTAAAGAACCTGCCTGCCAATGCAGGAGACCTAAGAGACGCAAGTTTGATCCCTGGGTGGGAAAGATCCCCTCGGGGAGGGCATAGCAACCCACTCCAACATTCTTGCCTGGAGAATCACCTGGACAGAGGAGCTTGGCGGGCTACAGTCCACAGGGTCGCAAAGAGTCGGACACAACTGAAACAACTTGGCACTCACACAAGCATTGTTCAGACACTGAAGCAAGAAAATACCTTATTTCAGATTGGTCTATCAGAATGAAGTCCATGAACTGTCAAGTCATTAAGTGAACCAGCATAATTATGCATGCAAGTTGAGCCTAGGGTTTGTATTACAGCATAAAGTCTGGGACAAGATGCCTTAGGACCCTGCAGTGTCCCAAGAGCTTCCACAATGGCAAAAAAAAAAAAAAAAAAAAAAAACTCAGATCAGGGATGATTAGCTTTTTAATTTCTAGTCACTAAAGTTTCAATCCATAATATTTTCCCCAAAGATTTTTTGGACAACAAGAAGGAGTGATCAAGAGTGATCAACATTTCATGTCATTTTTTTTTCCTAAATGGTGAAAATATTTTGGTTCTGATTATTTATATATGCCTTATAGAAAACACCAGTTGTGTCAGTTCTCAAGCCAATCAAAACTGAGACAATACCACTATGTCACACAATAGCCAGTGTGGCAGACAATCAGTTACTTCCATTCATTTAATCAAATATATTTTTATTCAGGAAAAAAAACGATCCAACACCAGCTACTTTGCAATATGGTTTTTGGTGCTATAAATGTGACATTTCCCATTCTCAGAGAGTTTTTCATCTTTTCAAACTTCATCATGTGCCACTGTCCATTGCAGTTACAACCCACTAAATCATCACTCATAGGGTTGAAATCCCAGCATCACCACTGAATCGCCTGATCTTTCTATGGTTCCTCATCCTTAAACTGGTGGTAGGAATTGCCCCCACCTATACAGTAGTTGTGACAATAAAGTGAGTTAGAACATGCCTCTCCAGAAAAGATAGCTCATGCTTATAACCACTAAGCATATCATAGTGCTTAATTGAGAATTAAAATGATTCTTAACACAAACCATGCCTCATCCTTAGAGGTATTTTTGTTGTATCTCTATTAGAATATGTTATACAATAAAATTACAACCAAAATGACAGAAAAAACCCAGAATATACATCAAGTATCAAGAAGATAATATACATATACATATACAAGATACATACATATACATATACAAGATACATACACATATATATGTATACATAATATACATCGAGGTCATCAAGGATAAAGAAGATCCACTACTAATTCTGAGATATTATGATTATAATGCATGACAAACTTTGTTAGGACTCTTTTAAAACCACAAACTCATATTCTAATTGCATTACTCTATATGATGCAGGTGTCTTTGGCTGCATTTATAATTTCTTGCCTTAAGGAGTAATGCCAAATGATGTTTCTTAGTGCAAACACAAATGAGAATTAATTTTAGACTTTGGTCACCTGATGCCAAGAACTTACTCATTGAAAAAGACTGATGCTGGGAAAGACTGAAGGCAGGAGGAGAAGGGGATGACAGAGGATGAGATGGTTGGATGGTATCACCGAATCAATGGACACGAATTTGAGCAGACTCCAGGAGCTGGTGATAGACAGGGAAACCTGGTGTGCTGCAGTCCATGGGTTCACAAGAGTTGGACATGGCTGAGTGACTGAACTGAATGTTGGAAGACTTTTCTAACCCACATTTTCAATATGACCAAATTTTACTGGGTATCAGATTGATCTATTTTTTTTATTGGAGTTTTAGAGGCCCAATTCTACTGGGCCATGCAAAAGCAAATCAAAGCTGAAAGAGAGAGAGTAAAGCCAGTCCTGTCTTCTCTAAAACACTGCAGCAGTGCTGGATCCCCCAGGAAGGTCTACAGCAGTGTCATCTAGTGCTGGAGCCAGACTAAGTTCTCATTGATCAGGAAAACTAAAGTGATAGACAACAAATTGAAGAAAGAATGTGAACTCTAAAACGGCATTGAGGCAGAAACATAAATCCTTTGGGACCAAAGATATAGCTTGAAAACTGTCTGAATTTTTTAACACCATACATCATCTTCTAATGTATGGAAATGCATATCAAAGCTGTTTGAAGAAAAATCTCTCAGCACATTCAAGCACAGAAGCAGAAGTTGCATACTCCTCAAGACCTTCTCTTGACATAGGCCATTAAAAGAAGACTTGGAGTTATTGAAATGACCATTTATGTTGACAGAGGTACAAGCAATACTAACACATATATATGGAATTTAGAAAGGTGATAACGATAACCCTATATGCAAAACAGAAAAAGAGACACAGAAATACAGAACAGACTTTTGAACTCTGTGGGAGAATGTGAGGGTGGGAAATTTCAAAAGAACAGCATGTATACTATCTATGGTGAAACAGATCACCAGCCCAGGTGGGATGCATGAGACAAGTGCTCGGGCCTGGTGCACTGGGAAGACCCAGAGGAATCGGGTGGAGAGGGAGGTGGGAGGGGGGATCGGGATTGGGAATACATGTAAATCCATGGCTGATTCATATCAATGTATGACAAAACCCACTGGAAAAAAAAATAATAATAATAAAAAAATAAAAAAAAATAAAAAAAAAAAGATCTCCTCAGGCTGAGACGCTCATCCATCCTCTGGTTAATAGCAATTTGTTCCCTACTTTCTTTCCAGAGCATCATTCCTCTGTATGTGTTGCTGGAACTCTAGTGCCACTTGCATCAAAATTAACTTCCCCAAATTCTTCCCCTAGGATGATCTCTGGTCAGTCTTATATCTTCTTTGTATCTCTAAGTTGTATAGGAATTCTGTAACTTTGTAGTTGCTTCTAAGAAGCATAACATAGCACTTCCCTTTAAAAAAAAAAAAATCCAAATCTTCTAATAAAAATATGCTGTTTGTGAGCCAGATCAAAGCTGAGTTCTTATTTTTCCCTAAGATTTCTGGTTCTATTCATTCTTCAGGCTAGCTTCTCAACCAAGTAGCTTTAGACTTCAACAAGCAACATCACACCCATATGTTTATTTCCCACTGAATTAATAAAATGTTTTTCCGCCAGAAAATTGAAGAGAAGTAGGTTGTATCTGTGGCTATTGCACTTATTGCTCAGACTTAAAGGAACTTTAGTTTCTTAAATCTTATTAGAAAAAATAATGTGAAATATTGTTTTAGCATAGCAACTATTTGTATTTGAATATATATTTTATGCTATTTCCAGTTACCTCTTTCTTTTGAGAATTTTATGTATAAAACATACATATATATGTGTGTGTGTCTGTGTGTGTGTGTTTATATGATGAAATGAGAGACATAAGTATGGATAGATATATGGATATACAGATATGTATCTTGTGGCTCATAAAGAATAGGCATTAGGATTTATACTGCAACTTTATTACTTTCAAGATGAGTTGATGATAGGCAATACTAAACATCTATAATGAGTAATTAAATGCATGAATACATTTTCTATCTATAAAGGAATGATATAATAGAAATTATATTTTTATTTCCAACAGTTCTCCTCAAATTATTTTGGCCATGCTTTATGCAGAGCATTCAAGAATTGCTTTCAAGAGAGCATTGGCTGATGAATGTGTGCTGACCTGGAATTAACGCTTATTATTGAATTAACTGTATAATGCATGATACATAATCTGCCAAAGGCATTGATTCTTCCATGCTAAGGGTTCAAGAAGCTTTATACAGGAATCAATATTGATTTTTGTAGGTGTAATCTAGAGGAAATTTCTTGATTGTGAAAGACTATTTTTCAAAGTGGCTCACAAAGCTCCTGGTTTCACTTGATATATTGGCTGCAATAATCTCAGCTCAGTACCAGTTATTTGCAGAACACTGACTGCCAGAGATTATTGCTTCTAACAGTGGGTCTGTGTTTATCTCAGCTATGTTTAAAATATCTATGAACTGGAAATTTATTTATGCTTTCAACACCCCTCTAATACATAGCCAGGCTGGAAAGATAGGTAGATTACTAAGAATGGCTAAAAATAGGTTCATGAAGAGGAATGACCAAGGTTTGCCATTTTTACGGGAATCAATGTGTCATTTCATGATCAAATATGGGAGTGAATCCTATTAAATTACTAATGAAGTGTTTTACCTGCCCTCTTAGATATATACGTATATGTTCCGGACAACAAAAAGTATGAAACATCTTTGATTGCACCATATTTCTCATCAAGACTAGTAACTTACCCAGTGAAGCTTTCACCTATTATAATAAAAGTCATGAAATAGAATATATAATATAAAAATAGAAATAGACATGAAATAGAATATATAATATAGAAGACTCATACTACTGTTGTGCAAGTGTGCCATTCTAGGCAATGAAAAGGTTTGTTTCTGAGAGTGTCTTAAAGTGAAGTTCAATTACCTCAGCTCTAAAGTTATTACAAGCAAAATCCAAGGAAAAGAATTGTAATTCTTATCTATCTAAGTTACACTGAAATAAAAGAGGATAATGAATGAATGTGAATGGTAATAATAATGTAATAAAGAATGTTTTTAACTTTGAGCCCATTACAAGTGTAATTGCTCTTATACCAAGCTCATCACAAATTTCTCTCTTCGCTGATAGGAAAACCTAAATGACTCAAATAATTTCTTTGTTGGCTTTAGTAATAATTATTTTCCTTTTGAGTTTTTGTCCCATTCCAGGCATTCTACTAACAGATTCACAAATCATTAAATCTGCACAGAAACTCTATAAGATATATATTCTATGATCATACTAATCTTTTAAGGAGAAAAATAAGACTTTAAGAAATGAAGTAGCTTATAATTTAAAAAATAGGAAATTAGAAAGCTATAACTCAAAATTGAGCCTTCAACCTTTATAACACAAAGTTTTAGATTTACTGAAAAACTAAGAAGATATTATGGGGAGTTCTTTTTATCCCATACCTCATTTCCACTACTAGTAATGAGATATATGTTGTAAGTAATGAAGCATTGTTGGTTCATACTGATATATTATTATTAACTAAATTCTAGTTTGTTTAGCTTTTTCTCGTTTTTTCATACTGTACTTTTTTTTCCATTGCAAAATTCTATTTGAGAGGCCACATCACCTGTAGTTGTCATATTTCTTTAGGCCCCTCTTTGCTGTGGCAGTTTCCCAGAGTTTCTTTGTTTTTGATGACCTAAAAGATTTTGAGGAATACTGATCAGGTATTTTGCATAATGTCCCTCAAATGGGATTTGCCCAATGTCTTTTTTTTTTCTCATGGTAAGACTGGAGTTATTAGTAACTGGTAGGAAGATCACAGATGTAAAGTGGCATTTTCATTACATCATATCAAGCCAATATGCTATCAACATGATTTATGACTACTGATATTATTTTTGATTACTTGGCTAAAGCACTGTTTGTCCTCTCCACTTTAAAATTACTTTTTAATTTTTTTTTTTCATTATCTACACTTTGGATGAAAGTCATATGCACAGTTGACTACTACAAAGTAAAGAGTTATGCTCCCTCTCTTTGAGGGAATATTCACATATCAGTAAATTTTTATTAGTTCTTTTTTGTGGAATAGTTATCTCTTTCCCCTATTTAATCATTATTCAGTTAATTATAATAGCTAATTTGTTAAGAACTAAACAAATTCTAAACTAAAGAACTAAAGAGCCTCTTGATGAAAGTGAAAGAGGAGAGTGAAAAAGTTGGCTTAAAGCTCAACATTCAGAAAACTAAGATCATGGCATCCAGTCCCATCACTACATGGCAAATAGATGGAGAAACAGTGGAAACAGTGGCAGACTTTATTCTGGGGGGCTCCAAAATCACTGCAGATTGTGACTGCAGCCATGAAATTAAAAGACGTTTACTCCTTGGAAGGAAAGGACCAACCGAGACAGCATTTAAAAAGCAGAGACATTACTTTGCCAACTCAGGTCCATCTAGTCAAAACTATAGTTTTTCCAGTAGTCATGTATCAGTGTGAGAGTTGGACTGTAAAGAAAGCTGAGTGCCTAAGAATGGTTGCTTTTGAACTCTGTTGTTGGAGAAGACTCTTGAGAGTCCCTTGGACTGCAAGGAGATCCAACCAGTCCATCCTAAAGGAGATCAGTCCTGGGTGTTCATTGGAGGGACTGATGCTCAAGCTGAAACTCCAATACTTTGGCCACCTGATGCGAAGAGCTGACTCATTTGAAAAAAACCCCGATGCTGAGAAAGATTGAAGGCTAGAGGAGAAGGGGACAACAGAGGATGAGATGGTTGGATGGCATCATTGACTCAATGGATGTGAGTTTGAGTAAACTCCGGGAGTTGGTGATGGACAGGGAGGCCTGATGTGCTGCAGTCCATGGGGTCACAGAGTCGGACACAACTGAGCAACTGAATTGAACTGAACTGAGTTTGTTAAGGTTTATTTTTTATTGTATTGAGAAATTTTCCCTCTTTTCCTAGTTTGCTGAGAGTTTTTAATCAGGAATGGGTGTTGTATTTTATCCAGTGCTTTTTCTGCCTCAGTGGATATGATTATAAGATTTTTTTTTGATTAATCAGTTGATGTGGTGATTTATATTATTTTGAAATATTGAACCAGCCTTGCATGCTGGAATAAATCCCACTCTATTTTTATACACTGTTAGATTTTACTTCCTTGTATTTTTTGAGGATTTTTGCAGTTGTGTTCATGAGAAATATTGGTCTGCACTTTTCCTTTTTTGTAATGTCTTTTTCTGATTTTGGTATTAGGGAAATGCTAGCCTTATAGACTATGTTACCATAGACCATTTTACCAGCAGACTATATTCTCCTTGCTTCTATTTTCTGGAAAAGATTGTAGAGAATTTCTATCATTTTGCTCTTCAGTGTTTGGTTGAATTTACCAGTGAAAACATCTGGGTCTGGTGCTTTCATTTTTGGAAGATTATTGTTGATTAATTTCTTTAACAGATTACTGATTTTTCCTTGTGTGAGTTTTAGTAGTTTGTGGCATTCAAGAAATGTGCCCATGTCATCTACTTTATCAAATTTGAGGGCATAAATATTCATATGTTCATAATATTTATTGATTATCTCTTGAATATCTCTGGCAACAGTAGTAATGGCTCCTCGCTTGATGTTAGTAATTTGTACTAGTTCCCTGTATTTAAATAAACATACTGGAGGTTTATGAATTTTATCTATCTTTTCAAAGAGTTTGTTGATTTTCTCTATTGCTTTCCTATTTTTCAATTTCATTGACTTCTCTAATTTTTATTATTTCTTCTCTTTTGCTTTTCCCAGGTTTAAATCATTCTTTTTCTAGATCCCTAAAATAAGAGCTTATATTATTGATTTTAGATTTTTTCTTATTTTCTAACATACATTTAAAGCAAAAATTTCTCTCTAAACATATGCTTTATTGTATCCCACTATTTTGATAAGTTGTATTTTGAATTTTATTTAGTTCAACTATTTGCAAATTTCTCTTGAATCTTTTTTGATCTATGTGTCATTTAGTGAGCTGTTGTGCAATTTCCAAATACTGCATTTGAATATCTGTATTTCTCAACTCTTTTCTATTATTGATTTCTAGTCTAATTCTGTTTTGATCTGACAACATACGTTGCATGATTTCTATTCTTATGAATGTGTTAGTGTGTTTTATGGTCAAGAATGTGGTCGACCTTAATAAATGTTCTGTGTGAGAGCTTAAGAAGAATGTGTATTCTGCTGCTGATCCTATAAACATCAATTAGATCAAATGACTGATGGTACGGTTTCAGGTCAACTACATCCTTACAGATTTTATGCCAACTTGATTGCTGAGAGGCTCTGAAATCGTCAGCTATAATAGTGGATTTGTGTATTTCTCCTTGCAGTTCTCTCAGTGTTTGCCTCGTGTATTTTGATCTTCTCTGATTATATTGCATATACATTGATATGTCTTCTTGGAGAACTGATCCATTCATCACTCTATAAGGACCTTCTTTATCCCTGATAATGTATTTTTTGTTGTTGTTCTAATGTCTGTGTTGTTGAAATTAATGAAGGTACTTCAGCTTTCTTTTGATTAATACTAACATGGTATATCTTTCTCCATCCCTTTACAATTAATCTGCGTCTTTATACTTGAAGTGAGTTTCTTACAGACTCATATAGTTGTTGTTGTTGTTTTTTTAATCGACTCTGACTATCTTTTACTTGGTATATTTAGACCATTCACATTTAAGGTGATTATTGATGTAGTATGTTTAATATTTATGTTTCTAACTGTCATCTCTTTGTGTACAGTTGTTTATTTTTTTCTCTTGGTTTTCTGCCTTCTCTGATTTTAATGGAGCATTTTATTTGGTTTCATTGTTTTCTTCTCTTAGCATATTAATTATGCTTATTTTACCAGTTTTCTTTTAACTTGCAATATATATTTAACACCAAGTAAATCCATTTTTTCACTAGAGATTTTAGCTTATTAATCATTATTATTATGTTGCCCATCTAATTATTCTGAAATCTGTCATGTATTATTCTGTTTTTGTTGCATGCATTTTTTCAGATTTTGTTTTTCTTTGCCTTTTAGCATGGCTTGCAAATTTTTGAGATCAAGTAATAGCAAGTGAGGTGAACAGTCCTATAGTATTTAGGTTTTATATTTAATCTTGCAGAGAGTCAGGCTGTGTTTATTGTTTGCTGTTACTTTAGGTATCCTTAGGCTTCTGTTTCCTCTAGCATCCTTGCTTTCATCTTTTTCCCTTTCATTTTTCTCTAAAAACTCCTTTTTAAATAGAATCTAAGCCTTGTAGTTTTTACCCAACCCCCAGTTTAGATGAGACAGGAAGGTAACTTTCCTTACCCCATACAGAATAAGGCTCTTGTAAAATCCTTTCTCTTGTGGAGTGGGTATTTGAAAATTCTCTGAGCGTACTTTTAAGTGGTTATTTTCCTCCTTCCCTGCCAGAAACATGAGCTTTTTTTTTTTTTTTTTAATGGTTCTTCATTATGAGATTGTGGTAGAGTTCCTAGAAGTAAAACCTGCCGAGGTGTTGATATCCCTTAAGACTGGGTTGTAGAAGCCTCTCATTCCTACTTTAATTTACACTCCAACAATTCATTAAAATTACTTAAGTTCTCCTAAATGTTTGTGGCTCCAGTGGCTTGTGTTCTTGGTAAGCTGACCTCAGCTGTGATTATCTGTATTTGCCTTTCTTTCCAGATTTCAGGTTGATGGTTTGACTTGTGACCTCTTTTTTTCTGATTGGTGCAAGAAAAGTTGTTGATTTTCTGTTTGTTTAGCTCTTTTCTTACTGTAAAGAAGAGTGTTATCTTTCAAGCACTTTATCTCTTGAAGCTGAAAGAGAAGTCTGAACTTTTACTCTTAATCACTGTGCTCTCCTCCAGTGACTCAAAAACTTTATCACGCATCAGAATCTCCTGGAGGACTTGTTAAAACTGAGATTACTGGGAACAACTCCCAAAGTATCTCATTAAGTAGGTCTATGGCAGTACTTGAGAATTTGCTTTTCTTACAAGTTCCTAGTTAATGCTGATGCTACTGGTCCATGGACTGCACTTTGAGAACTACTCTTTACTATTTCAGTGTCTGACCTTAATTTATTTGTAATCATGACAGTCGCATAAGGAAGAAAGTGAATGGTCTAATCAACCTGGTTCCTGAGTTTGACTATGTTGTCATTACTGTATTGAAATCATCCCTATGTCTCTGTTGTCCTTGTCACAGTACTCATTATTGTGATTTTTGCTGAACAAGAAAGGGTTTTAGCACTATCAGTGCTTCTTTCTATGTATTTCTTTGATGAATTTGTGTAATGTAAAAATATTCATTGTGAAATCATCAGCATCTCCAGGAAGGTTTTGTAGTAAGTTCCAATTCTATTTCAGAGAAGTAATATGACATGTAACATTTCTTTTTAGATTCAAATGTACATATCAACATACACACACACACACACACACACACACGTGTATATATACTTCGAAACTTTTTTTTTTAAATTTAGGATATGATGAAGTTTTGTCTTATATCTGTATCTGTGGACAAGTTCATTATTCAGACAATTATATAGTACTCCATTTTGTGAGCATGCTATATTTACTTAACATATTTTTTTAATGTATGGACTATAATCCATTTAGAATACTTCTTTTATTGCCAAAATTATAGCAATGACCTCTGTATGCACAAGTCTTTCTGTTCCTACTGGCTTTGTTGTTGTATGCTGCTGTTGCTGCTGCTGCTGCTAAGTCGCTTCAGTCGTGTCTGACTCTGTGCGACCCCATAGATGGCAGCCCACCAGGCTCCCCCGTCCCTGGGATTCTCCAGGCAAGAACACTAGAGTGGGGTGCCATTGCCTTCTCCAATGCATGAAAGTGAAAAGTGAAAGTTAAGTTGCTCAGTCGTGTCTGACTCTTAGTGACCCCATGGACTGCAGCCTACCAGGCTCCTCCATCCATGGGATTTTCCAGGCAAGAGTACTGGAGTGGGTTGCCATTGCCTTCTCTGATTCAATTGATTAACTGATCATTATTGCCATGCATATTTGGATTTACAAAGAAATAGCTGAAGCCTTAGCTTTTAAGACAGTAACAAAAATTGCACTCAGCAATAGCACGATAAGTTGTTTTGTGTGATGTATGTGTGTTTATTTATGTAAGATTTGTTGCCACCTCGATATTGTATTTTTTCTAGACGTGCTTATTGGTCCCCGCTGCTGCTGCTGCCTAGTCATTTCAGTCGTGTCCAACTCTGTGTGATCCCACAGATGGCAGCCCACCAGGTTCCCCCGTCCCTGGGATTCTCCAGGCAAGAACACTGGAGTGGGTTGCCATTTCCTTCTCCAATGTGTGAAAGTGAAAAATGAAAGTGAAGTCACTCAGTCATGTCTGACTCTTAGCGACCCCATGGATTGTAGCCTACCAGGCTCCTCCATCCATGGGATTCTCCAGGCAAGAGTACTGAAGTGGGGTGCCATTGCCTTCTCTGTTGTTGTTGTATAAATTCCTAGAAGTAGAATTTTTGAGTCAGAAGTCATATACACTTATCTCTACTAAATAACAATATAAATGGTGGTATGAGAAGACCACCAGTTCTCCATCATTAGCCTACAATGTTATAAAGTTTTTTGAATGTTGCAAATCTGGAGATTTATTATAAATGCAGCCTAAGTACTTGGATAAGCCTGAAGATTTATATTTTACTGTTTCCTGTGTTCTACTTTTCTCTCTCTCTCTCCTCTCTCTCTCTCTCCCCCTCCTTTCCTAGATTTTCTCTCTCCCTCTCATCTAGATGCCATATGAAATGTTAAGCTTGGTTGTGAAGGTCACAATTTTTTGTCTAATCTTTTCTAGCAACCTGTGCCACACTGTTTTAGAGAGAAACTTAATGGGAAGTGCTTACAAATGATTTGGTGCCTCTGTCTCCTATGCGAAGGCCAATGCTTTGTTTTCACTGCATAAAACTGTTCAGTTTGGGACCCTCTCCACTTCCTAAAAGACATAAAATTGTGTTTATCAGCTAAATTTCAGGATGCAGGCAGAAAAGTCTACTTAATCAAATTTGTTTTTCCTTTCCCCTGTTTGCCATCTAGCTCCAGTCTGATCTCGTGTCTATCTTATGTAACTTTGTTGAAAGTGGCAAAAATTATCTTATACACAAAAATTTCACAATACATTTCCCATAATAGAGAGCAACTTTAGCAGGTGGTTTGCCTTCCATGTGTCTATAGTTAAGTAAATTGGAAAGTGTGTGCCTGTGGTATTTGAGTTCCTGCCACTCACAGCCTGACTGCCTTTACTAAGTCAGTGTGACGTTTTATTACTGAAGCACCTCTGGTCCAAAACAGCAACTGGATCTCCAGCTTTAACATCCATACAACTGGCTGGCAGCAGGAACTTCTCTTCCTTGGAGTTATGGGATACACTGAATCCCTTAGGGGGGCTGTAAGATGATATAGTTCCACTTTTTCATGAAGATCTGTGTACTTGGCTGTTTTTCAAATGCACTATAGTGCTTAAAAGTAGAAACCAGATCAAGAATTAAATACATACCTATGCCCTTTATGATGCTTTTGAACTGTGATGTTGGAGAAGACTCTTGAGAGTCCCTTGGACTGCAAGGAGATCCAACCAGTCCATCCTAAAGGAGATCAGTCCTGGGTGTTCATTGAAAGGACTGACGCTGAAGCTGAAGCTCCAATACTTTGGCCACCTCATGCGAAGAGTTGACTCATTGGAAAAGACCCTGATGCTGGAAGGGATTGGGGGCAGGAGGAGAAGGGGACGCCAGAGGATGAGATGGCTGGATGGCATCACTGACTCGATGGACATGAGTTTGAGTAAATTCCAGGAGTTGGTGATGGACAGGGAGGCCTGGTGTGCTGCAATTCATGGGGTTGCAAAGAGTCGGACACGACTGAGCAACTGAACTGAACTGAACTGATGCCCTCTCTAAAATCATGTTTTTCATATTTGCCTAACTGATTTGTAGAAAACCTTTCACATACTATAGATAATAATCTTTTGTCAAATATTCACACACATATATATTTCCTCAATATGTTATCTTTTCATTATCTTTATTTACTCTTTCCTTCCATGTGCTGTGCTTAGTTGCTCAGGCATGCCCAACTCTTGTGGTCCCATGGACTCTAGCCTGCCAGGCTCCTCTGCACATGGGGATTCTCCAGGCAAGAATACTGGAGTAGGTTGCCAGGCCCTCCTCCAGCTTTTTTCCATACAGAAGTTTTAAATATTTACGTCCAAAAATTTGCTAATCTTCTCTTATGGATTCCAGCTTTTTCATCAGATTTTAAAAAATAATTCTCATATCTGCAATTAGCTTCAAAATATCTTCTCTGACTTTTTAAAAAATTGTATTTATATACCTTTAATAGGTTTCTTTTTAGAGTTGTTTTATGATCACTGAAAAATTAAGCCAAATGTAGAGAATTTCCATAAATATCCTCCCTTCTCTCCATATATACATAAAACTACCCCCACTCTCAATATCCCACACCAGAATGATATATTTGTTACAATCAATGAAACTTCTTTGGTATGTCATTATCATCCAAAGTCTATGCCTTACATTAAGGTTCACACTTGGTATCATTCATTCTATTATTTGCAACAAATGTGGCATCATACAGAATAGTTCACTGCCATAAAAATCTTCTGGGTTTTGTCCATTTATCCCTCCTCCTTCTGTTACCTCCTCTTTCAACAACTGATCTTGTTACCTTTTTATAGTTTTGTTTTGTTTTTTCTTTCCAGAATATCATATAGTTGGAATCATGGAATATGTAGCCTTTTATGATTGGTTTCTTTCACTTAGAATATGTAGTTAAGCTTCCTCTATATTTTTTCATGACATGTTACTCACTTTTTTTTTTTTAACCACCAAATGCTATTCTGTCGTCTGAATGCCACAGTTTATTTATTCACCTACTGAAGGAAATATTGGTTATGTCTAAGTTTTGGCAATTATGACTAAAGTGGTTACAGACCTCCATGTGAAGGCTTTTGTGTGGACATATGTTTTGACCTCCTTTGAGTAAACACAAAATAGTATAATTACTGGATTCATATAGTAAGAGTGTGTGTAATTTTGTAAAACACTGCCATCATGCTGTTCGCAGTGGCTGGATGATATGCACTATCACCAGCAAGGATCAGGAGATCTTACTGCTCCACACTGACGTCAGCGTGTGGTGCTGTCAGTGGTTTAAACAGCTTTTCTAATAGGTGTATTGTTGTAAATAAAAATTTCCTTATGACATATGATGTTGGATACATTTTCATATGCTATTTGCCATATGTATATATTCTTTGGTGAGGTGCTTATGCAGGTCCTATGCCCATTTTTAAAGTAAACCTACTTTCTTACCATTTAAGAATTCTGTGTGCATTTTGGATAACAACCCAAAGATCAGATGTATCCTTGGCAAATATTTTCTCCCAGTGTGTGGCTTGTCTTCTTCAGCTGATGCTGTCTTTTGCAGAGCAGAAGGTTTTAATTTTAACGAAATTTAGTTATATCAACTGTTTCTTTCATGGATTATGCCTTTGGTGTTTTCCACTACTAAAAATTATTTTAGTTTGTCTTGTTGTTTCTATTGTATCTAGCTTAGAAATATATCAAGTAACTGATTTTTTTCCCCTACTAACTACATTGATTAAAAATTAAAACATTAGTATCTGACTTGGGTTATTACATAGCCAACTCACCTGCTTTCACCCTTTTCCAAAGCAGTCAGGTTGTTAAAACCACAGACAAAACAGCTGCTAACACTTCAGTTCAAAACCCTCCAAAGTTTTTTCATCTTCTACCTACACGGCTCTGAGGGTGTTCCTTTCAGTCTCATATGCTAATACTTTTCCTCTGTTCTCTCTTATTCTGTGAATACCTCTAGAACTCTGATTTCAGGATGTTGCCATTTCAGGGCTACTTCTTCCTTCTAGAATGTTCTTACCTTCTTGTAGTTAAGTCACTCAGTCGTGTCTGATTCTTTGTGACCCCATGTACTGCAGCTCGCCAGACTTCCCTATCCTTCACCATCTCTGGGAGCTTACTCAAACTCATGTCCATTGAGTCAGTGATGCCATCAAACCATCACATCCTCTGCCATACCCTTCTTCTGCCTGATCTTTCCCAGAATTAGGGTCTTTCCATGAGTCAGCTCTTTGCATCAGGTGACCAAAGTATTGGAGCTTCAGTTTCAGCATCAGTCCTTCCAATGAATATTCAGCATTGATTTCTTTTCGGATTGACTGGTTTGATCTCCTTGCTGTCCAAGGGACTCTCAAGAGTCTTCTCAAAAACCACAGCTCAAAAGCATCAATTCTTCAGCATTTGGTCTTCTTTATGATCTAACTCTCACATCTATACATGACTACTGGAAAAACCATAGCTTTGACCAGAGAGACCTTTCTGAGAAAGTAGTTTTTCTGCTTTCTACTATGCTATCTAGGTTGTTCATAACTTTGCTTCCAAGGAGCAAGCATCTGTTAATTTCATGGCTGTAGTCACCATCTGCAGTGATTTTGGTGCCCAACAAAATCAGGGTGGTGTCATCTGCATATCTGAGGTTAATGATAGTTCTCCTGGCAACCTGATTCCAGCTTGTGCTTCATTCAGCCCAACATTTCACATGATGTAGTCAGCATTTACATTAAATAAGCAGGGTAACAATATACAGCCTTGATGTACTGCTTCCCCAATTTGGAACCAGTCTGTTGTATCATGTCCTGTTCTAACTGTTGCTTCTTGACTTTCATACAGATTTCTCAGGAGACAGGAAAAGTGGTCTGGTATTCCTGTTTCTTTAAAAATTTTCCACAACTTGTTGTGATCTACACAGTCAAATGCTTTAGCATAGTCAATAAAGCAGAAGTAGATGTTTTTCTGGAATTCTATTGCTTTTTCTATGATCCAATGGATGTTGGCAATTTGAGCTCTGGTTCCTCTTGCCTTTTCTAAGTCCAGCTTGAACATCTGAGATTTCTTGGTTCACATACAGTTGAAGCCTGGCTTGGAGAATTTTGAGCATTACTTTGCTAGCATGGGAAATGAGTGCAATTGTACAGTATTTTGAACATTCTTTGGCATTGCCCTTCTTTGGGATTGGAATGAAAACTGACCTTTTCCAGTCCTGTGGCCACTGTTGAGTTTCCAAATTTGGCGCCATGTTGAGTGCAGCACTTTCACTGCATCATCTTTTAGAATTTGAAATAGATGAGCTGGAATTCCATCACCTCACTAGCTTTGTTTGTGCTGATGCTTCCTAAGGCCTGCTTGACTTTGCAATCCAAATGTCTGTCTGTATTTGAGTAATCACACCATTGTGGTTATCTGGGTCATGAAGATCTTTTTTGTATAGTTCATCTGTTTATTCTTACATCTTCTTAATATATTTTGCTTCTGTTAGCTCCATACAATATCTGCCCTTTATTGTGCCCATCTTTACACGAATTATCCCTTGGTATCTCTAGTTTTCTTGAAGAGGTCTCTAGTCTTTCCCATTCTATAGTTTTCCTCTATTTCTTTGCATTGTTCACTTAGAAATGCTTTCTTTTCTCTCCTTGCTATTCTTTGGAACTCTGTATTCAGATGGGTATATCTTTCTTACCTAAGAAATCACAAATTGTTCCATCTCTCTTTTAGATGACCTCCTAAAACATGCCTCCTTTGATCATCCCATCTAAAAGAGTAAACTTTGAAACCAATATGTCATAAGACTTTTTATCACCAACACAGTACATATTTGTTTGCTTACTGTTTCTCTCCTCCAAACGGACTAGAAACCCCTCTTGTTAACTGCTATTCCCCCAGTCTATTTAAGGGTTACGTGTATAACTGGTTAAGTGCAAAACTCCTCTGAGGATATTTTCACCTCATAACCATCCTAAAGGATATTATCTGGAGTAGGGATGGGAGTGTGATGAAAGAGGTTTACTAAATAAATCATAGTTGAGGGATGGCACCATATTTGATGATGAAAAGGTATTTGCTAAATGCCAAGTCCCAATAGTAGGAAGAAGTGATGTCACTGCAGTTGCAAGTCAATATTAACTGATAATGTTTAATTTGTAAAATGCAGGGAGTGGAGTGCAGGAATAAGTTTCAGAATTCAGAGGTAAATTGTTAATAACTTGCTTGGTCCACACAACTTGTTTGCCTTGGGTTAGACCTACAGACTTAAACCTCATCGACACTGATCCCTCTCTAAAAATTTGGCATATATTTTCCTGAGACTGAGAAAATAAAGTAGCACCTGAGATTTAGTCTTTTTTGACTAATTATAAATTACATTTGTAATGGGTTCAATTATAACTAAGTTCTATTGTCTGAGTATTGCATTATTGTATTTCCAACTTAGTTTTCAGAACCATAGTGCATTGCCAAGCAGCTTGGACATAGACTATTTTCCAAAACTTTTAAAAACTATTTTTGAGAACATTTCTTAACACTATACACAAAAGTAAGCTCAAAATAGATTGAAGACCTATATGTAAAGCAAACACTATAAAAATCTTATAGGAAAACATAGGCAGAATATTGTTTGACATAGTCACAGCAACACCCTGTTTGACCCACTGCCTAGACTAATGGAAATAAAAATAAGCAAGTGGGACCTAATTAAAAGCTTTTACACAGCAAAGGTAACCATACAGAAGACAAAAAGACAACCCTCAGAATGGAAGAAAATATTTTCCAGCAAAGAAACTGACAAAGGCTTAAACTCCCAAATACACAAGCAGCTCATGCAGCTCAATGTCAAAAAAACAAACAACCCAACCAAAAAATGGATAGAAAGCCTAAATGGAAATTTAGCCAAAATAGACATACAGATTACCTACAAACACATGAAAAAATCTTCTTGCTCACTATTAGAGAAATGCAAATCAAAACTACAGTGAGGTATCATGGCCATCATCAAAAAATCTATAACAATAAATACTAGAGGGGATGTGGAGAAAAGGAAACACTCTTACACTGTTGTGGGAACGCAAATTGATATAACCACTGTGAAAAACAGTATGGAATTTCCTTAAAAACTAAAAATAAAACTACCATATGACCCAGCATTCCCATTACTGGGCATATACTCTGGGAAAATCATAATTCTAAAAGACACATGTCTTTATTTTCTTGGTCTCCACAATCACTATGGATGGTGACTGCAGCCATGAAATTATGACATTTGCTCCTTGGAAGAAAAGGCATGACAAACATAGACAACATATTAAGAAGCAGAGACATCACTTTGCTGACAAAGGTCCATATTGTAAAAGCTGTGGTTTTTCCAATAGTCATGTACGGATGTGAGAGTTGAACCATAAAAAAGGCTGAAAGTGAAAGTGAAGTTGCTCAGTTGTTTCCGACTCTCTGTGACCCCCATGGACTATAGCCTGCCAGGCCACTACATCCATGGGATTTTCCAGGCAAGAGTACTGGAGTGGGTTGCTATTTCCTTCTCCAGGGAGTCTTCCCGACCCAGAGATCGAACCGGGTCTACTGCATTGCCGGCAGACTCTTTACCATCTGAGCCTCATTGCTGGTCAGCTCAGTTGGTTAGAGCATGGTGCTAATCATGCCAAGGTTGTGGGTTTGATTCCCATATGGGCCAGAGGAATTTTTCTTCCTTACCACTCAAGGTGGTTACACATTTTACCCTAGACTTGTAACTCAGGTTGCTTAAAAAAAAAAAAAATCTAAAAAGTCTGAGGACTGAAGAATTGAAGCTTTCAAACTGTGGTCCTGAAGAAGATTCATGAGAGTCCCTAGACAGTCAGGAGATCAAACCAGTCAGTCCTAAAGGAAATCAGTCCTGAATATTCATTGGAAGGACTGGTGTTGAAGCTGAAACTCCAATATTTTTGCCACTTGATGCAAAGAGCCAATTCATTGGGAAAGATCCTGATGCTGGGAAAGATTGAGGGCAGTAGGAGAAGCAGGTGACAGAGGATGAGATGGTTGGATGGCATCATTAACTCAGTGGACATGAGTTTGAACAAACTCCAGGAGATAGTGAAGGACAGGGTAGCCTGACCTTAAACACTGGTTTAGTGACACTGTGTCTAATGCCCTGTTTCTACCTTTTATGCAACTTGTGCTAAGGCTTTTTCAAATATACAGATTTTCCTAGAATGAAGCTTTTTCATGTCTCATTTATCTATTTCTGATTTCTGAGGATTTGATTACTGATGCCTTAAAATCAGAAGAGAAGCATTTTGAAATACTTCCAAAGATATAGTTAATAATTGAGGATAGTTATTTTAAATGTACGCAGTGGTTAACATGTTCTCAGAATTAAGGTACTCTTTAAAAAATGGTTCCCTTTTAGGGGCATTATCAAATACAGAACTGATTAAGCAATCAAACTCTGTTCTAGTTTCAGAGCAAAATGTTAGCCATTCTGCTATTCATCCTTTCTTTTATTACACCTCATTATTGCCTCTTTAGATTCTTTCTTTCTGTTCCGAATGATTTCCTGCCTTATGGCCATCTAAGGAACATAGTGGAAGGGTAAAGAATTAATTAAAGTTCTAATGGTGCAATTAGTAGTAAGTGTGAACTGTTAAAGCATTTTCTCAGATGTTTTATAGCTTGTGAGACATCATCTTCACCTCAGCCGATGAATACTGACCACCTGTTATCTATTACCATAATATTGTACAAGCAGACTGACAGAAAGCAATCTGGTCTCCAGTGATTGGACTACCGAAGCAATTGACAGGCAGTTTCCACAAAGGTAAACTGTGAAAGCTAAATGAGATGGTAAATAGAAACTCAGGCAGGTGTTTAATGGAGAAACTATTAAAACAACCCAGAAGTTGTAAAATGAATGTATTGTTTATGCATATTTTATAGTATTCAGTTTGTTTCAGTATTTGAAGACAGTGACTTTAAAACCAATATCCTATGTCATACATTCGTAATTACCTATATGGGCTGATAACTCGAGTCAAGAGCATGCTGTACTTAGTGAAGAAAGTCTGTTGCAAAAGGAGTTTGTTGGCCCTCAACCAGTTTAATTTAAAATGTAAAAGTTGTTGGTTATGCTTTACACAAAACAGAAGTTTTCTCTTAAGTTTGATGAAGTAAATACTCTTATAGAGAAAATAAGTTAACTCAAGGGAAAGCACAAATTAGCAGATTTCTTTGAATTAAGGGCTATTTGTTGCTATCACATCCTATAAGATTTCTTCTGGCTGCTGAATAGTACTGAATTTCTAATATGCCTTCTTCAATTATTGATTTGTTGCTTGTCTGTTCTCTTGGAAAGTCAGATGAAGATCAGTGTGACAGTATTTATAGGCTGCATCTCATCTGAGGGATGTAATCCGTCTTCGTTAAGTTCAGTAAAAGTGATAGATGGCATTTGGCAGTGTAATGATGTGATCACTGTACCAGCGCCTCTCTAAATCATAAGCTGTTGCTTTCTGTTGTGTAGATATTTAATCAGTTATACACCCCATTACTGATTTAATTCAGAATGTCAGTGGCAGGTGAATAATGTGCATATTTGTATATTAATATCATATTGTATTAATGCTCCCTTCATTTAAGTGTGCTATTCATTTGAAAATCATAAACTGTTGCTTCATGGGTCGAATAAATTTAACCGAGATATTAGGCATCTAACACCTTCAGTGTGTTAATTCTGTGTGTCAGTAAAAGGGTGTGTTCCTTTATATCTCTGTTCTTGCTTTCTTGACAGAACGGATTATTTGATGACATCAGTATACTTGCTATGAGTGATAAAAATTTCAATTAATTTATACCCAATAAATGAGCTTTAATTTTAAGATTACAGTAGAGGAGCAGAGCTTTAAGAAAATAGTGCTAGAGCACTATTTTAATATAGACAGTAGAAAACCAGCAACTGTTTAATGGTGATATACTATCAAAACCACACCAGAAGTTCATCAATATTCCTATTATTTTCACTAAATTTTATGTTAATTTTAGACTGTAGGATGATTTTCACATTAAGAAGTCTGGTTAACAATATTGAAACGATTTTAGGGGATGAACCATTTGAATAACTAGTATTTATATTTCACATTTCTGCTTTCAAATATATTATTTATATGTTACAATACAGACTAAATAATTTTAAAAATTGTCTTTTTTAGGAAAAATTCATGGCATCACTATCTTTTGAAGACCTTTATACTAACTTTATAGAATCACATGGTTATTCTAACACTTCAAAACTTAGAATAAACATCCATAGAAAAACTTGAACACTTTTTCCAATGAAGTTTCATGACTCCACATAATTGAGAGGAAAATAAATTAATTTATAAGCAGACTAATGCATATTCTCTCAACATTGCTTTCTTCTAGACATATAAGCAAAGTGGATATTTGTGACATTTTCCTAAAGAGAGCTCCAAATATTCTGGGAACTTCCTCTAGGAAGTATGTAGTATAGTTAAGCAGTTGTGCATGAATGATACTGACTGATAGACTAAAAACATTTCAGCTAAATCTCATTGAACTTTAGAGCCTTCATTCCCCTGTCCTTCGCTCTTAAACAACTCAATAGCTGTCATTTTTTATGTCATCAAGTTCCGATTGACTTGGAGTGGACAAACAGCCTTGTACTAATGTGACAAGCTATATTCCTGAATTTGTCAATTCATTATCTTCTCAAAATGTTGACTCTTAACCCTCAGAGTGAATATGATTTACTGTGATGACTCAAATTTCAAAAATCAAAGTGGAAGAAAGAACAAAACAAAGAAAGAAAAGAAGAAGAAAATATGCAAACTTCTGACTGCAACAGCCTGAAGGATTTTAATACATACATGAGAAATATATAGTGTTAAAAGTGACTATTTTAAAGGGATGAAGTAGTTATTTAACCAATCCATCAATTTATCATATGTGTTTATTTGGTACTTTTTTGGTCATAAGCAGCTCTGCATTTTCATTTATTTCAAAGACTTAAATACCATCTTCATTTTGTCTGTAAATCTTCTGTAATCCTTAAAGTGATAGATAGTTATTTTGTTTTACTCATAACGTATTGAAAACCTCTGCATTGCCATAATAATGCCAACATTTATTTCTGTAATACTTCTTTCTAACAGACTGTAAAAGTTACATAGGAATAATCTCATGTATCTTCATAACATGCTTAAAGTTGTTTGGGAACTGCTGATTATTAACTCCATTTTATAAATAAGAAACAACGCTATATGATAGGTCCCTCCTGGTCACTCAGTCAGTCAACTACACACAAAGAATTGGAAGTTAGTTTTCAGTCTTTGCTCAGGAACTCGGCAGCCCTGAAATTCACATGGGGTTTTCAGCGCTACAGAACTTTGGCCATTCTATTACTTTTTATATCCACCTTTACCATTTCTGTGATTAATTTATTTCTTACAAAGAAAACCCAAATAGGCTTGTATATATGTGTGTACATTACTTACCTTCTTGAGTTGGACTTTCGATCGGGTGTCATTTGCATCAGTAGGAGACAGAAGCAGATGAAAACTTTACTCATAGATCAAATCATGGAGAGGTGCGAGCCTCTGATCTAGGGGCCAGGCTCCTCCCCAGAAGGCTGCACTTTCTCGCCATCGGAAAGGGGACAGAATTCTCGCCAGGTGGGTACAGCTGCGCTGCTCAGGCTCCAGTTAGCGATGTGGGGTGCACAGTTTCTGCACACGGCCCACTGCCACCATCCTCAATCCCTGGTGGCTCAGAGGTTAAAGCCTCTGCCTGCAATGCAGGAGACCCGGGTTCGATCCCTGGATCGGGAAGATCCCCTGGAGAAGGAAATAGCAACCCACTCCAGTATTCTTGCCTGGAGAATCCCATGGATGGAGGAGCCTGGTAGGCTGCAGTCCACTGGGTCGCAAAGAGTCGGACACGACTGAGTGACTTCAAGACAAGAAGAGCTGACATGGGTCTTCCCTCATGGCTCAGAGGTTAAAGTGTCTGCCTGCAATGCAGGAGACCTGGGTTCGATCCCGGGGTCGGGAAGATCCCCTGGAGAAGGAAATGGCAACCCACTCCAGTATTCTTGCCTGGAGAGAATCCCATGGACGGAGGAGCCTCGTAGGAGCCTCGTGGGCTACAGTCCACGGGGTCGCAAAGAGTCGGAGATGACTGAGCGACTTCAGTTTCAGTTCAAGAGCTGCCGTAAGAGGTGTGGTGAGGGGTGTCGTGAGGACTCCTCTGCCAAGGCCCAGACACTGTGTCAGTCCAGCGGTTCCACACACGGAACTCTGGTCTGCAGTGTCGGGTGTGAGCCCTCATGTGGCGCCCTAGGAGCAAGTGAAACTAGATGAAGCCCAAGGAAACAAAAAAGAGGTTAGACTTCATTTTATTATTCAGATTCTATCTTTATTTCCTGGGAATTGTTAATGAGCTTTGCCAGTGACATGTTATATGTATATATACACACATGCTTGCCTGTGAGTGCATGCTCAGTCCTGTCCCACTCTTTGCGACCCCATTCAACAGGACTGTAGCCTCCCAGGCTTCTCTGTCCATGGAATTTTTCCAGGCAAGAATGTTGGAGTAGGTTGCCATTTCCTATTCCAAGGGATCTTCTCAACCCAGGGATTGAACCGAGTCTCTTGTGTCTCCTGCATTAGCAAGGAAATTCTTTACCAACTCCATCACTTGATATACACACATACATACTATCAGAGTCTAAATATTTGTCAATAAATGATTGTCAAATTACACAAACAATCTATGCTCAATTACACTAAAATATTCAATTTTACATACTTAAGGTAAGAACTGATTTCTGGGATGTACAGGAATCAGAGGTCACATATGTGCAAGTGACCTTATATGCCCAATTCCATCGGAATAGTGGTTTACTATTGGATAGTCTTATTACAAACAAAAAATAATTGCCTCCTCCTCAGCATTGCAATATCATTTTAGATTTTCATTTCATTATGGTCTTTAAGCTCCAGTCCCCAATACTAACTCAAAATTATAGGATGGTCGTTTCAGCCCAGTTGGAGAGGACTATCTTCCCAGCAGCTTCCCATTACCCTTCTCATTCCCCTGCACTCCTAACCTCAAGCTTATCAACAAGAAAACAAGCTTTCACAACTTTGTTTTGAAAATCTTCTGCTTTGGCAGTGATTTTTAAGTCATATGCCTTAAGTTATTCTGTCCTGAATATTATTAAGGCTCTTATTATTCTTTCTCTTTTGCTTTTCCACCTTCTTCTGGCATGAAACAAATAAATTTTTCCTTTGATTTCTATAAGTCATACCTTTATTTCTTACTTATTTTCTCAACTCTTACTGTCTAAAGGAGTGGTAAAAGTTTATTAGATCTTTCAGTTGTATATTTTCCCTGTCACATTTTTAAAAAATTTTTCATTCAAAAGCTCTGAAGTTTTCTGTATTTATTACATCCTGCCTGTAATGCAGGAGATGTGGGAGATTCAGGAGATGTGAGTTCCATCCCTGGGACAGGAAGATGCCCTGAAGGAGGAAATGGCAACCCATTCCAGTGGGTTGCCTGGCAGGCAACGGTCCAAAGTGTAACAAAAAGTTGGACATGACCGAGTGACTGAGCATGCATGCATGCTATATATGCAAAAAAAAAAGTGCAAAATATTCATTTTTTACATTATACCATCATGTTTTTTTCATTGAGAGATTTGATATTTGTGATGCAGTCCCAAATCTTTAAATGTTATCCTCATTGCTATGAAACTGACTTTAAAAACAAACAGACAAGCAAACTTATTTTCCCTATCTTAATGTGATTACTTATCCTTTAAAATATTTTTCTTCCTTAAACTCCTTTTCTTCAGCAATATATGCATATGTGCAATAAACATTTGTGCATAAATATTTTTGTATCTCTCTGACTTACCACTGAATAGTAAATAATGGTGATGATAAATGAATGTTACAACAAGAAATTTGTTAAATGCTAAAAATTTGAAAGCTCAAATAAGAAAAAAATTAACACTGAGGATATTTTTAAAAGGTTAAAAGGCAATAACTTGATTTTCAGTTCAGTTCAGTTCAGTTGCTCAGTCATGTCCATCTCTTTGCAACCCCATGGACTGCAGCATGCCAGGCCTCCCTGTCCATCACCAACTCCAGGAGTTTACTCAAACTCATGCCCACTGAGTCGGTGATGCCATCCAACCATCTCATCCTCTGTTGTCCCCTTCTCCTTCCACCTTCAATCTTTCGCAGCATCAGCGTTTTTTCAAATGAGTCAGTTCGTCACTTCAGGTGGCCAAAGTATTAGAGTTTCAGCTTCAGCATAAGTCCTTCCAATGAATATCCAAGACTGATTTTCTTTAGGATGGACTGGTTGGATCTCTCTGCTGTCCAATGGACACTCAAGAGTCTTCTCCAACACCACAGTTCAAAAGCATCAATTCATTGGCACTCAACTTTCTTTATAGTCCAACTCTCACATCCGTACATGACTACCAGAAAAATAATATCCTTGGCTAGACAGACCTTTGTTGGCAATGTAATGTCTCTGCTTTTTAATATGCTGTCTAGGTCAGTCATAAGTTTCCTTCCAAGGAGTAAGAATCTTTTAATTTCATGGCTAAAGTCACCATCTGCAGTGATTTTGAGCCCCCCAAAATAAAGTCTGTCACTGTTTCCGTTGTTTCCCCATCTATTTGCTATGAAGTGATGGAACCAGATGCCATGATCTTAGTTTTCTGAATGTGGAGTTTGAAGCCAACTTTTTCATTCTCCTCTTTCACTTTCATCAAGAGGCTCTTCACTTTCTGCTGCAAGCGTTGTGTCATCTGCATATCTGAGAGTGTTGAAATTTCTCCTGGAAAGCTTGATTTCAGCTTGCGCTTCATCCAGCCCAATGTTTCTCATGATGTACTCTGCATATAAGTTAAATAAGCAGGGTGACAATATACAGCCTTGATGTACTCCTTTTCCTATTTGGAACTAGTCTGTTGGTCCATGTCCAGTTCTAACTGTTTCTTCCTGACCTGCATACAGATTTCTCAAGAAGCAGGTCAGGTGGTCTGGTATTTCCATCTCTAAGAATTTTCCAGAGCTTGTTGTGATCCACACAGTCAAAGGCTTTGGCATAGTCAGTAAAGCAGACGTAGATGTTTTTCTGGAACTCTCTTGCTTTTTCAATGGCCCAAAAGATGTTGGCAATTTGATCTCTGATCCCTCTGCCTTTTCTAAATCCAGTTTCCATCTGGAAGTTCACGATTCACATACTGTTGAAGCCTGACTTGGAGAATTTTGAGCATTACTTTGATAGCGTGTGAGATGAATGCGATTGTGTGGTCGTTTGAGCCTTCTTTAGCATTGCCTTTCTTTGGGATTGGAATGAAAACGGACCTTTTCTAATCCTGTGACCACTGCTGAGTTTTCCAAATTTGCTGGCATATTGAGTGCAGCATTTTCACAACATCATCTAATAGGATTTGAAATAGCTCAACTGGAATTCCATCACCACCATTAGCTTGGTTCATAGTGAAGCTTCCTTGATTTTAGCTCATGGGATTTCCTATGCTTGTCATGCACTTTTATTCTACACTGCATACCTATGTATGTTTGTGTTTTTTCTTCTATTTGAAAAATTTTTAAAAAATGACTTCAACAAGTTTAAAAATCTTTCTTCTTTGGTAAGACTTTAGAGGATCAGCTGTTTAGTTAAAGAAAACAGTAGTGCTCGCTTCGGCAGCACATATACTAAAATTGGAACGATACAGAGAAGATTAGCATGGCCCCTGCGCAAGGATGACACGCAAATTCGTGAAGCGTTCCATATTTTAAAAAAAAAAAAAAAAAAGAAAACAGTAAATATCTCAGTAATCATAGATTTTTTTCAAGGGAGAACTTATGTCTTAAATTTTTTATGAAAAATAATCATAATTATTTTCTTGGCAATATGAATGTTAACTATTATTTTATCTGAGTAGAAAGCCCTTTGCTTGTTTTTAAACTAGGTTTGCTGAGGCTGAATACTGCTGATTATCTGAACATATAGTCTTACGTGAAATTTTAGTTTTCCCTGGATCCACTGAAGTACAGAGAAACACAACGTGAAAAAGAAAAATGATCAGAAAGAAGAGTCCCTAGCATCAAAGTCACATCTTACCTCTCTGCTGTAAAAAACAATTAGTCTTTGAGAAATATATATTGACCTCTTCAATCACATTGACATGCTGATTTTTTGTTTCCATAATGAACCTATTTAAAACTAGATTAGTGGTTGATTGTCTTATTTTTATTATAATACAGCAAAACCCTCCCCAAGTTTCTATTTTTGCTTAATCACCTTTTACTTGAAATGTAGATATCTGTGTGGTATTCTTCAAAGTAATGTACCACTTAAAATGCCCACCATCTGCATTTTGTTATTTTGAGAGTTTGAGGTAAGAAATAGAAAACACCAATATTTGGGCAGTCAGACTAAAAGGACAGGGTGGTCCTTAGATTAAATAATGTAAACTCTTAAAATAGTAGCAAGCATATAGTAAGTGTTCAGTAAATGCTATCAATAGCTACTAATTAGGTATTTTATAAGCTTTGGGACTGCTGAGTCCCAAAAGTGTTCCTCTGTGAGACAGATTAGCTAGCATGTGAATTCTCAATATGCACTTTATACTTTTTAGCTCTATTGTAATTTGAGTGAAATAAATGGAGAGTAGTGTTGCTACTTCCTTCAGTTTTCACAAAGTAATTTAAAAGGGCAATTGGCTTTTAGGGCTTATAATCATTGAATAAAAATGAAAGAAATCAAAGTTCAGGATACAGTATACATAAATTGATAGAGGATAAAATCATTGGACATGTTTCATAAACTATTAAGGATGAAATTTTGGTTTCTGAAAAGTTTAATAAAGCTCATTAAAGTAATGTTCTGCCAGCAAAATTGTTAAAATATAAGTCAGGTAACAAATACATTTTTGCAGAAGTGTTATTTCTTAATATTCATAATTCATACCTGATTCATTTATAAATGAAATAGCTTCAAAAATTAACATGCAAATTTTGAAACCACATTAAATCATTCTTTAAACAGTTAGCAATGATTAATTGTTAGGTTTCAGTTTGTGCAGTCCCAGATATTGATTCCTTGACTAAATTTTCAATTTGGAAATGGAATTTCAGCATTAAAGAATAATTTTTGAAGAATAAACAGTGTCTGTCTAGCAACTGTAGATTGAACAAGAGATTATTTAAACTGACAGTAGTGAAACATGAATATCTTTTATGATATAGCTTTTAAAATTATGTATGGAAACCATTTCCCTTTTTTTAAATTAATTTATTTATTTTAATTGAAGGCTAATTACTTCATAATATTGTAATGGTTTTTGCCATACATTGACATGAATCAGCCATGGGTGTACGTGTGTTCCCCATCCTGAAACCCCCTCCCACCTCCCTCCCCATCCCATCCCTCAGGGTCATCCCAGTGCACCAGCCCTGAGCACCCTGTCTCATGCATAGAACCTGGACTGGTGATCTATTTCACATATGATAATATACATGTTTCACTGCTATTCTCTCACATCAATCCACCCTCGCCTTCTCCCACAGAGTCCAAAAGTCTGTTCTTTACATCTGTGTCTCTTTTGCTGTCTCGCATATAGGATCAGCATTACCATCTTTCTAAATTCCATATATATGTGTTAATATACTGTACTGGTGTTTTTCTTTCTGGCTTACTTCACTCTGTATAGTGAAGTTTCATCCACCTCATTAGAACCAATTCAAATGCATTCTTTTTAATAGCTGAGTAATATTCCATTGTGTGTATGTACCACAGCTTTCCTATCCATTCATCTGCTGATGGGCATCTAGGTTGCTTCCATGTCCTGGCTATTATAAACAGTGCTGCAATGAACATTGGGGTATACGTGTCTCTTTCACTTTTGGTGGAAACCATTTTCTTAGGGTATATTTCAGTAACATACTTTCCTTTGGCTCAGGGGCAGAGTTTCATATATTTATCTCTGGCTTATGCAAAGTCTGAGAGGAGTTAGAAGACTCCATAGGAGGACCCCACAGGGCAGCCTTCCTTCATGAAGTGACTCAGCCCAGGTAGACGGCTTCTGTCTACCATGTCAAGTGACTTCCCAGGTCATGACAGGGCAGGAAAAATTGTAGAGGACTTACTCTGGGCTTCTCTGCTTTCACTTAAAAATGATACACATTTCTCTCATTTATCACCAGAATTTATTTGCCGGAATTAATCATGTCAATGCAGCTAAGTTATAAGCATCTGAGAAACAGAGGGAGCGTGAGGACAGTCAGTGGCCACATTCATATTAAAAAAAAAAATCAGGAGCAAGTAGATTGATATCTGTGAACAAATAAAATATGGTATAAGAGTAACAAATGCTTAGGTAATTCTGTCCCACACCACATTTTACATTTTGTTACACAGAAAATGTTTGAGTATGAGAGTCTGCTATTGATTTTTGATAATATAGAGAAAAAATATTGTCCCTAAGAAGTCTTTATTGATACATTTACCATTTTAATTTTGTGATGAGTGATTTTTTAAGGAATAACTTGGTTGTTTTTAGAACATTTCTTAGGAAGAATTTAAAAACCAGGTTCACTTCTACACCCATATTTGCTTTACAGTTAATTTTAAAATTATTTTTTTAACATTTGGAAATTCAACAAACATGAGACTTACTACCTTACACTTACTACCTACCATCACTGGGTTCTGCAGATAGAAACATGACTAAGACAATATAGAGCCTATTTTTTGTATTCTAAGAGGTCAACCCCAGAAAGACAGTGCTTATGCAAGTAAATAAGGTATCACTAAGGTGCTTGCAACATAGTTAGGGAAACAGGAATAAATGCTATCAGGATTCAGTTTAATAAATATGAAAATAGAAGTATAGGCAAAGTATTATTGTATATGAAAAAGTAAGAAAAGATGATAGAAGAACCTAATATGAGGAAGGTATTTTGAGATGGTATCTTCTTGAGGACACTTTCTCAACTTTGGTGATTGGAGGACTAGGAAAAAGACATTAGTGATATATATTTTATTTTACTTTGATTTTGAAATGTTTCATTCAAAAATGTATATGTGGCATCCTTTTAAAAAATGTATCTAATGATAAAGAGAACATAATCTAAATCAATAGCCATAACCCAGATGTACTGTGATTTCCCAGCATAGTTTTAGGTTTTTTCCCAGAACCCTCCTTGAGGCCATAAAGGTTTCCAGTGAGGAAGCCTACATAAGAAGTGAATATTTTATCAGGGATTTCATGAGAAGATGCAAAAGGGGAATTTCACCACACAGGAAATTCCCAATTAGATCTTAGTGTCTCCGTTCTCAAACTTCTCTCTTTAGCTATCAACTCATAACATTTTCTTCCCTTCTATTACTGCACTGAAAAATCTACTTTATCTTCCTAAGCAATTTAGCAAATAAGACCATACACTGATCTTATTATCAACAAAGAAAAACAAAACAAAACAAACAACAACAAAAAAACCCCTGATACTCAGACAATCTATTTTAACCTCAAACATGCTCCTCAAGACAGCTTTTTAGAGCTTTCTATAACTGGTTTATCTAGTTATTTAACTATAATAGAAATATTTCTTTTGAGGGACAAATAATACTGCTAAAAGAAAAAAAAATGTACTCCATAAAGGCAGCAAGCTCTCTATATCTCCTCAATTTTCTTCTAAATATGTAAAAAGAAGTATATAGAAATAGCAATAGAAATATGGAGAAAAGATAGACAAAGCTGGCACTAGTTAAGTGGTAAGGACAGCTTTTAATTAGTATTACACTATCCCAATAAGGTGGAGAAGGAAAGGGCAACCCACTCCAGTACTACTCCTGCCTGGACAATTTCATGGATAGGGGAACCTGGTAGGCTACAGTCGATGGGGTCACAAAGAGTTGGACACAACTGAGTGACTTCACTTTCTTTCTTTCTCTAGTTCCTTTTGGAGAAGGAAATGGCAACCCACTCCAGTGTTCTTGCCGGAAGAATTCCATGGACAGAGTGGCCTGGTGGGCTACAGTCTATTGGGTTGCAAAGAGTCAGACACGACTACGCAACTAACACACACACACACACACACACACACACACACACACCCCGCAATAAGGAAGAGGGTCCAACATGAACTGAACTCAACTATGGTTTGTACAGAGGTGATTGAGTCATTTAAAGGGACAATAACAGAGGGGAAGGGAAAAGAAAAATTACAAAGGATAAGCCAGTGCAAATCTGATGAGGGTCACTGTGTCTGCTACTTGACAGTTATCAAAGTTAGAATTCTGTTCTCCCACGGAGACTGGGAGACAGAGCTCCTATCCTTCCTTAAGATTATATTTCAAAGGAAGAGCTTTCAGATCCTCGAGAATGTAATGTATACACATCTACTTTTGGACTGTAGATGTGTGTACATTAAAGGAGATAGAGGAAGGATCTATGATTGTAAGTTCTTTGTAGTAAATGCTCTAAGGAAGGGTGATCAGAGACCTATCAGCAAATGTTGGCTGAAACAAACAGCAGATTCTATTGGCAGCTTTGAGTTTTCTCACGTGGGGACTTTATGGGGGAATAGGGTCATCCTAGGGATGATGCTTTGTGATGTTAGAAAATAGATTTGTTGTATTGTTGTTTAGTCACTAAGTCATGCCCAAATATCTTGCAACCTCATGGACAGTAGCCTACCAGGATTCTCTGTCCATGGAATTTCTCAGGCAAGAACACTGGAGTGGGTTACTATTTCCTTCTCCAGGGGACCTTCCTGACCCAGAGATTGAACTTACATCTCCTGCATTGGCAGGCGGATTCTTTACCACTGAACCACCAGGGAAGCCCTAAGTAGGTTAGTGTTTGTTTCCTTTTGTAATGTAGAAGGCAAGGGTGTGGATAAACCCATTTGTGCTGAGAGTTTGTCATTTCTATAAGGCCAAGACTGAAGATCAATCCAGAAGACAGCTTAGAAAAATGTGGCTAGGCAAGAATCTTTGTCAGAGGTCATCATGCAGAATGCTTATAGTTGGAGTCATGGTCATCTTATATTCACTAAGAGTCTTGGGGAAAACTCACAATAGGGTCTAAGAGGATGGAATAATAATTGATATATGTATAGAGACAAGGGTGTATATAATCATGAAAGTCAAGCAAGGAGAGAATTATGGGAAGAAATATAAAAAGAATAAGACACTGTGAAGAGTGGATTTTAAATCACCAGGGCATCCCTAACATGTGTCAAGAAGAGCAAAAGGCCAAGCTAAAGTTGGACTGGATGAGCTTGGCCCATGATTTTGTCCCTTCCTCCAACAGTTGTCCATTTCTTAAAAAGAAGTACAGTGTTGGAGGAATTATGATGAGATGTTCAGAAAGGCATAAAAGTTGAGGCCAGTAATAGAGATATCATTAAAGAGATTGACTGTCCAGTTTTAGGTAAAGCCAGCTGTCGCAGTCTGTGTACCATAATTAGTTATATAATGAAAGAAAGATTTTGTGCTCAAACTTTGAGGTACATATAATTATTAACTTCAGTTTTAATGAACATGCTGACAAGTAAGAAAGTAACAGATGAAAGAGGATGAGAAACGAATTGAAATTCAGAGTTGGTGTTGGTTTCTTGAGCAGAGAAAGTCCATAACAGTTAAGAAATGCTGAGGATAAAAAAAGTTCTGATAAATAATTTTAAGTTACTAAAAATGATAAAGATGGAGATGAAAAGGGGAAATAGAGTGGTTTAATACTTTGTTCAGAGATAAATGTAGAAACTAATCCTGGTGAGAAATAGACATTTTAAAAATAGGTTGCATAGACTCAAATTATTATCTTTAGGGAGTAGGTGGTAAATTGAAGGAATTTTAACATGAATGCCTTTGTAACTGAAGTGAATGTGGTGATGTAAGCTTATTCAAAAAAGCACATGTATCTCTCTGAATTTTTATACTTGAAAATCTATACCACATAATTTAGCAACTAATGAATAGCATGTTAGTGAAAAAAGGATATTTTCTTCTAGTAGATTTTAGAGTCCCCCTCTTTGTGTATCTCCTTCTTTATAGGACTGGGCACATAATAAATATGCAAGAAATAATGGTGTGAGTGCTCAATCATGTCCAACACTTTACGGCCCTTTGGACTACAGCCTACCAGGCTCCTCTGTCCATGGGATTTTTCAGGCAAGAATACTAGAGTGGGTTGCCATTTCCTACTCCAGGGGATCTTCCCCACCCATTGACTGAACCCACATCTCCTGTGTCTCCTAGTCCCAATAAGTAATTCCCTTTATTACAATCACTTGCTATTAGGGTATTTCCAGAAAAGTTAACATTTTTTAATTCTGTTTTAAATATTAGTCAAGTGTGTTTATGATTATACACTTTCCACTTCATTTAAATATTTTTAAAGACAATTTTAATTACTTAAACCACATTTCAATGGGGAATATCTTATTAGGTGAACCTTTGTTTTTCTTACTAATTTTTTTAGTTGGCAATTTTATTCTTACATTACAGTATTATAATATTGTGTGCACATGTAATATATAGTATTTTATGTAATAAATGTATTATATGTGTAGAACAAACATAAAATTCTGAATGTAGCAAATGTGTTTTTAAAGATCAGAGAATAATCTTCATTTATTTCAACAAATTTCCTAATACCTTGTCATTTTAGTTTAATGTCAAAATACTCTGCTATTTCCTAGAGATCAAATGTTTTTCTCCTCTCTTAAGTTCCTTTCTAGTTCTAGTACTAATTTCCATCATTTCCCTTTGCAAAACCTGACCATAAAGAATCAAGTCTTTTTTGTTTTTGTTATGATCCTCATCATCAGAAATAGCCTTGCTTTATTTTCCTGCTTCATTAATTGCCAATTGGGAAAAAAAAATCACCTCTATTTATATCTTTACTTCCTTCCATATTTCTCTCTGTCCTTTCACATTATGTTATCAAAATTTAATATTTTCTAGTATTTAAATTTTCTAATAGCCCCACCACTTTTCCACCTAAAAGTGAAAGTCACTCAGTTGTGTCCAACTCTTTGTGACCCCATGGACTGTACATGGAATTTTCCAGGTCAGAATACTGGAGTGGATAGCCTTTCCTCTTCTCTTCTGGATCTTTCCACCCAGAGACCAAACCAGGCTCAATTGCATTTCAGGCAGATTTTTTACCAACTGAGCTATCAGGGAAGCCCTTTCTACCTATAAGGTTATCAAATATTTGCATTATCATCCTACCAGGAATAGTAGGACTCAAAGATACAGTAAGTGGTTTAAATAGCTGAACTTATGCCAAGGGATGAGGAATAAACAAACTAGAGCCACATTTCTTCAATAAAGATATATATGTGTATATATATATATATATATATATATATATATATATATATATATATATAAATGTAGATTGTAGCCTCTTGGAGTTCAAAAGCCATTCCTATAATAGCTAATATTTCTAGTATTATCCTTATGGGAAAATGGGATGGTAATTTATCCCACAGAGGATCAACATTGTTAAGCATAATTGTCTGCAGCCTTGTGAAGAGCAATGCAATAATAATAATATTGCCAACATATATTATGTCCTTGTGCTAGACACTGTTTTAAACACTTTACCCATGTTAACTCATATGATTATCCAAAATGTCTTGCTAATTTAATACTATTATTATTATCATATTACAGAAGAGGAAACTAAAATACAGAAAAGATAAATAAATTGTCCATGGTAGAGTCATAGGGCCTGTAAAGTGATAGTACAGGAATTCAAAGCCATTATCTGAATCCAGGGTTTGTGCTCTTAATTATTGCTCTATATGCTTTTCCAATATTCTAGGCCTTATAAAATAAATTAAAAATTAAGTATATTAAAATTAAAGCATAAATATACATACACTGACTTCAGTGTATTAATGTGGTAGAAATTCATGTTGGTTTATTCCACAAATAATTTTAGTTGCTTGTTCTATGCTTGAAATTGCTCAGTGTGGGGGATACAACTGAGAACAAGCCAGTCATACTCACTGCCTTCATTCTAATGAGATGATAGGCAAAAAGAACACAAATAGCAAACAGTATTCCAGTAGATTATGAAAGAAAGAAAGGGCAAAGAAAAAGAAATCTATAAGCATGTAGATGGAATTTAATTCCATGGGAATAGGTCAGATAACAGAGAGTAGAAAAGAAAGACATGAAGAGTGTAGATAATATCTACATTTAGAGGGTTGCTAGCAAAGGATACTGGAAAGGAGATGCCAGTGAGATAAGAGAGAACGTGCCCCTCTCCCCCCACTCCCCACCCCCCCAAAAAAAACACACAAAACAATGTTTGAAAAGATATCAAGAGGAAAGAGTATAGTGAGAAGCTGCTAAGTATCTTGGTAAGATGAAGAGCATGTGCATGGGATTTAACAACAGAGAAATTGTATGCTATATTGAAAAGAGTAATTTCAGTAGAACTCTTAAAATAGAAGCCACATGATGCAATAAAATGGAAGCCTTTATGTTGTAGGAGAGAGCAGAGAAAACAAAATGACCAATATTCTTGAGATAAGAAGGAGAGAGAGAAGACAGCATAAGCCGGAGCACAAGTGTTGGAGTTCCTCTCTGTAGGGAGACAGACACTTCTCCCAATGGGAGGAGACAAGATACAGTGGAGAGAGATTTGTAGCTTTGGTGGGAAGCTAAGAGATATGTTTCTGATGAATGTTAATGTTAAAAACTGCTCTGGAAATATTGCAGATAATTTAATTGATTCCAAAGGTTTTGTTTTTTTTTCCATCCAACTTTATGTTTTTGTCAAAGAATAGACAGTATACTTAAAATATTAACAATGGAGGGACTCATAAGTAAAAAAAATATATGTATAAAACAAGAGGATTATTATGACATTGACCCCTTAAATTTATTCATTTGATAATAAAAATTATTTATACTCATAAATAGTTAATGTCATCACACAATCTACAATTATAATGCTTAACATTTCTGAAAGATTAGTCTCTTAATTTGTTAATCTCATTACTTTTTCTTGGATTCCTAATAACAACAGCTCTAAAGTCTAAATGTAAATTTTAAATTATTCTATAAAGAATTTCATCCTCTAATTAACATTGAAAAGATATTCCTTCAAAAAGACTTGCTGCTTTGTATCTTTGCTTAGTTCTGTAATCCTTCCCCCCCTCACAAAAAAAAGACTACTTCAACTTTTCTGAAGGGGACAAGCTGTTATATATGAAATGCTTTTAAAAGGAAAATGTAATAATATATTATAAAGCATTAATCATTAATTAGTAAATTATCCTCTGAAGAGTATTATTTATGAGACATTTTAAACCAATAACACCTGGAAAATACCTTAAACCAAGGAAATACATATCTAATAATGGACTTTGAAAAACTTGAAATATACCTGGGTCTTAGTTCAGGTAAGAAGACCTTCCTAATTTCTCTGATATTATATGAAGAAATTATTGTCTATGCTAAATGTTTGTAAGTGAATTGTTTACAAGCTGAGATTGTTTAACAGTGTATGAACTCAATGAGGAAAATGACTGATCTTTTCCAGACATCTGAGAGTGAGCAGATATATCTCTTTCTCAAGAAAGTTCTGGTCTATGAGTTTGGCCCAATGACTTACCTCATTTTCTCACAAAAGAAATGAGGATGAGTTCCAGGTCATTTTGTAATTTGTTGTTGTTCAGTCATTAATTTGAGTCTGACTCTTTGCCACCTGATCCAAGCTTCCCTGTCCTTCACTATCTTCCAGAGTATATTCAAACTCATGTCCATCAAGTCAGTGATGCCATACAACTGTCTCATCCTCTGTCACCCCCTTCTCCTCCTGCCCTCAATCTTTCCCAGCACCAGGGTCTTTTCCAATGAGCTGGGTCTTTGCATCAAGTGGCCAAAGTATTGGGAGATTCTTCAGCTTCAGCATCAGTCCTTCCAATGAATATTCAGTGTTGATTTCTTTTAGGATTGACTGCTTTGATCCCCTTGCTGTCCAAGGGACTCTCCAGATTGGACTTCTCCAATACCACAGTTCAAAAACATCAATACTTTGGTGTCTAGCCTTCTTTATGGTCCAACTCTTGAATGTGTACATGCTTACTGGAGAAACCATGGATTTGACTATATGGACTTTAGTAGGCAAAGTGATGTCTCTGCTTTCTAATATACTGTCTAGGTTTGTCATAGCTTTTCTTCCAAGGAGCAAGTGTCTTTCAATTTCATCACTGCAGTCACCATCCACAGTGATTATAGAGTCCAAGAAAATAAAATCTACCACTGTTTCCATTCTTTCCCCATCTATTTGCCATAAAGTGATGGGACTGGCTACTGTGATCTTAGTTTTTTAAATGTTGAGTTTTAAGTCAGCTTTTTCACTCTCCTCTTTCACATTCATCAAGAGGCTCTCTAGTTCTTCTTTGATTTCTTCCATTAGTGCAGTATCATCTGCTATCTGAGGTTGTTGATATTTCTCCCAGTAATCTTGAGTCCATCTTGTGATTCATCCAGTCTGTAACTTTACAATTACATTTCTCAAAGAAAGGCCATACAAATCAAATCTCCTAACTTTGCCATGGAGGAGGAAGTATGGTATAACTGAGGATTTTAGAAACCATGGGGTTCATGCCCTTCCCTGCGAGCCCTTGGCATACCAATGTTAGCTTCATCTAGATTGGGTCAGTGCTTATCACCAATTACCCCTGAGGAATCTGTTACCAAATTGGTTGCCTGAACCCATGCCAGGTCCTAGCCCAGGCCAAGACCCTTTGTTTCTGTTGGAGAGATCCTTTTTTTGTTCAGATTTGCATAGCCAATCACAGGACTAATGCTGAGACTAGAACAGCACAAGTTTACTCAATGGTCAGGAATGGAGAATTGGGAACTTTGCAAATCAACTTCTCTGTTCAATTTGGGCTGAGACACCATGTATATAGGGGAATCTAGGTAAAAGAGAGGGAATTAGAAAAAGAAGGAGGAATGTTCATGACTCATCTAAGAACAGGGGTATGGTTTGTATCAGTACATAGAACTGAGCAAGACTCCTTTTCAGTCCCTGTTTGATCTTTTCCTGTTGTCATGGCAAATGTCATGATGCTGGTAGATGTCATAGCATGCTAATGTGTTACAGTGAGCATATAATGAGGCTCAAGGTCTACTAGAAGTCAAATCTTCTGCCGTTTAGGGGTTAACTGGTTATAATCAGTCCTTGTTTTTCTCTTCTCATTTCCCTCTGAAACTTAGGTAAGAGCAATTGGTTTCCATTTGAGGGAGAGGCTAGGGGTATATTTCTGGAGCAACAGCCTTGGTGACAGAATGACACAACTATAATTACCCATATGTTCAATTTTTTAATCTTGTATATTGATATTTCTTGGCTTACATTAGTGGTGACACAAGATAGAGGCATTTGTTGAGACCTGTCTGAATCAATACTATTTTCAGCTGAGTCTGGAATTCAGGCTGAAATTCAGACTTTGAATGTTTTTTAATCAGAAAAAAATAAATAAATAAAGAGTAAGATTAAGGGAAAAAAATACACTTTTGCTTAAAAGCTTCAAGTTGTTTTAATTTGCTTCCAAATCCCTTTGGGCAAATTGTTTCTTTGTTCTGGGAACACCAAGTAAATAGGCCTATTCTGTTATGCAATGTAAAGCTAAGACTCTCTTTTTTAAATGTGGAAATATTTGAGATACTCTGGTTCCAAGGAATTAACCTTTGAGATGATGGTAAAATGTCTTTGTTAAAGGTAGATTAAAAAAAAAAAAAAAAGAAGTCTTCCCAAGAGTTTGCTATATTTTGGTGGGGGAGGTATTTTATTAAGGCGATTAAGAGAACAAAAGGGAGGCTTGTATAGATTTATTCCTCTTTGAAATCATTGGAATGTGTTGGATATCCTTGCTAGATGGGTGAGGACCTGAAGTTGACAGATCCACATTTATGAAAGGTAGCTTTATTGCAATACTTTGGACAAAAAAAGAGTCAAATTCAGATTGTCAGGTGATGTAGTTTTACAGACATGTTTGTTGTAGGAAGGGAGCCCTTGTCTAACAGTTGGAAATGACTTGTCCAAAGAGACACACATGCTGACAAAGCAAAAGACTTTATGAGGAAGTGGTGCCTGGGTAGAGGGCAGGCAGGTAAGGGGACCCAGGAAGACTGCTCTGCCATGTGGCTCAAAGTCTTGGGTTTTATGGTAATGAGGTGAGCTTCCAGTTATCTCTGGCCAATCATCTTGCTTGTGCCCATATTTGGTCTGACTCAGTCCTTCCTGGTAGCCTGTGTATTTCTCAGCCAAGGTAGATTCCAGCATGAAGTTTTCTGGGAGGTTGAAAAGTGAAAGTATTAGTCACTCAACTGTGTCCAACTCTTTTAAGACCCCATGGTCTGTAGCCCACCAGAATCCTCTGTCCATGGAATTCCCCAGGCAAGAATACTGGAGTGAGTAGTCATTCCCTTCTCCAGGGGATCTTCCCAACCGAGGGATCAAACCTGGGTCTCTTGTATTGCAGGCAGATTCTTTACTACCTGAGCCACTAGATCTGGAGAGTTGGCAGAACATACTATGGACTGGCATCTTCTCCCTCCTTTTGACCCCTACTGAATTCTTCTGGCTGGTGGTAGCTTGTTAGTTCAGAGTACTTTATCAGAACCTCTTGATGTAACATAACTCATTCAAGCAGTCATTATGTCTGGCAAGGGCAGGTGTTTTTGGTCAGTGGTTCTCTGAACATGTTCACTTACTGGATCTCACATCATTAGCGGCTACACAGATTGACATCTTCTTTTCATTATGTGTCTAGCTACTGTACATAATAGAGCTATTAATTTTGGTTTGTTTATTTATTGCCTGCCATCTTACTGGACTCTTAATAATCCTCAGCAGATTCTGTTTTTCAGGTGTTTAATTACAAAAAAAAAAAAAAAAAAAATTCCAGTAGAAGTATTTGTTTAACTTTTTAGACTATAATGTTGTTTAAATTTTTAGACTATAATGTAGATATTTAATTTGCTTAGTTTTTAGTAAATTTGGCTGGTAAAAAATATTGAGCATTTTAACAGTTAAAGAAGTTAAGGACATAAAAATTTAGGTCATAATCTACAGGTAAAAGCTATTTCTGCAGTTTAGGTTGATCAGGGTTAACACTCCACATATTTGTCAGCCTGTACTGAGCCAATCTGAATGGATATTGGTTTGTTCAGGTCATGCATTGGCCGATACCCTTTATTGGTACATGTCAGTCCTGGTGCATAATTTGTTAATGGCCTTAAATAACCTGAGGAGATTTTTTTTAAAAACCTATATCTAAAAGATATTTTAGGCAATATTTTATTGTTTTAATAATTAATATAATTTAATTTATACAAATTAACATGAAATAAAAACATAAAATTACTGTCTCCAAACGTAGAGGGGTTGCAAATCTAATTTATAATCAACAGTGTTCATAGAGCTCTATGGCAATCTATTCATCAGTTCACTAGTTAGAAAAGGAAAAATAATCCATGTAGTTAATCATTTGTATCCATCAACTGGTTGACATTGGGCTATTTCTGCCTTTGGCTATTATGAACAAAGATGCAGTGAACATTTGTGTGTATGTAGATATACATTTTCATTTCTCTTGGATAGACCTAGCAGTGGAATTGCTAGGTCATGTGATAACTATATGTTTAAAATTTTGAAAACTGTCAAATTGTTTTCCAAAGCAGCTCTGCTGTATTACATTTTCATGTGCAATGCATGAGGGTTCCAACTTCTTTGTCAAAACTTATCTTTTTTGATTATAATCATCATAGTGGATCTAAGTATAGTTTTGATTTGTATTTCTCTGATGGTTAATAGTGTTGAGTATTTTTCTGTCCTTATCAGTCATTTGTATATCTTCACTGGAGAAATATCTATTCAAATTATTTCCTCATTTTTTTCCACTGAGTTGTTAACTTATTGTTGAATTCTGAGAATTCTTCATAATACTGGACATAAGTCCACTATCACATAAATAATTTTCAAGTATTTTCTCCCATTTTGGGGGTTCAGTTAGGTTCAGTTGAGTCACTCAGTTGTGTCTGACTCTTTGCAATCCCAGAGACTGCAGCACGCCAGGCCTCCCTCTCCATCACCAATTCCCAGAGCTTTCTCAAACTCATGTCCATTGAGTTGGTGATGCCAAATAACCATCTCATCCTCTCTCGTCCTCTTCTCCTGCCTTCAATCTTTCCCAGCATCAGGGTCTTTTCCAGTGAGTCAGTTCTTTGCATCATGTGGCCAACGTATTGGCATTTCAGCTTCATCATCATTCCTTCCAAAGAATATTCAGGACTGATTTCCTTTAGGATTGTCTGCATTGCTCTCCTTGCAGTCCAAGAGATTCTCTCAGGAGTCTTCTCCAACACCACAGTTCAAAAGTATCAGTTCTTCAGCACTCAGCTTTCTTTACAGTCCAACTCTCACATCCATGCATGACTACTGGAAAAACCATAGCTTTGACTAGACAGACTTTTGTTGGCAAGGTAATGTCTGCTTTTTAATATGCTGTCTAGGTTGGTCATAAATTTTCTTCCAAGGAGTAAGGGTCTTTTAACTTCATGGCTGCAGTCACCATCTGCAGTGATTTTGAGCCCAAGAAAATAAAGTCTGTCACTCTTTCCATTGTTTCCCCATCTATTTCCCATGAAGTGATGGGACCAGATGCCATGATCTTAGTTTTCCGAATGTTGAGTTTTTTTTTTTTTTTTTTTTAATTTTTTTATTAGTTGGAGGCTAATTACTTCACAACATTTCAGTGGGTTTTGTCATACATTGATATGCATCAGCCATAGATTTACACTTATTCCCCATCCCGATCCCCCCTCCCATCTCCCTCTCCACCCGATTCCTCTGGGTCTTCCCAGTGTACCAGGCCCAAGCACTTGTCTCATGCATCCCACCTGGGCTGGTGATCTGTTTCACCATAGATAGTATACATGCTGTTCTTTTGAAACATCCCACCCTCACCTTCTCCCACAGAGTTCAAAAGTCTGTTCTGTATTTCTGTGTCTCTTTTTCTGTTTTGCATATAGGGTTATCGTTACCATCTTTCTAAATTCCATATATATGTGTTAGTATGCTGTAATGTTCTTTATCTTTCTGGCTTACTTCACTCTGTATAAGGGGCTCCAGTTTCATCCATCTCATTAGGACTGGTTCAAATGAATTCTTTTTGACGGCTGAGAAAAATTCCATGGTGTATATGTACCACAGCTTCCTTATCCATTCATCTGCTGATGGGCATCTAGGTTGCTTCCATGTCCTGGCTATTATAAACAGTGCTGCGATGAACATTGGGGTGCACGTGTCTCTTTCAGATCTGGTTTCCTCAGTGTGTATGCCCAGAAGTGGTATTGCTGGGTCATATGGCAGTTCTATTTCCAGGTTTTAAGGAATCTCCACACTGTTTTCCATAGTGGCTGTACTAGTTTGCATTCCCACCAACAGTGTAAGAGGGTTCCCTTTTCTCCACAGCCTCTCCAGCATTTATTGCTTGTAGACTTTTGGATAGCAGCCATCCTGACTGGTGTGTAATGGTACCTCATTGTGGTTTTGATTTGCATTTCTCTAATAATGAGTGATGTTGAGCACCTTTTCATGTGTTTGTTAGCCATCTGTATGTCTTCTTTGGAGAAATGTCTGTTTAGTTCTCTGGCCCATTTTTTGATTGGGTCATTTATTTTTCTGGAATTGAGCTGCAGGAGTTGCTTGTATATTTTTGAGATTAATCCTTTGTCTGTTTCTTCATTTGCTATTATTTTCTCCCAATCTGAGGGCTGTCTTTTCACCTTACTTATAGTTTCTTTTGTAGTGCAAAAGCTTTTAAGTTTCATTAGATCCCATTTGTTTAGTTTTGCTTTTATTTCCAATATTCTGGGAGGTGGGTCATAGAGGATCTTGCTGTGATTTATGTTGGAGAGTGTTTTGCCTATGTTCTCCTCTAGGAGTTTTATAGTTTCTGGTCTTACATTTAGATCTTTAATCCATTTTGAGTTTATTTTTGTGTATGGTGTTAGAAAGTGTTCTAGTTTCATTCTTTTGCAAGTGGTTGACCAGTTTTCCCAGCACCACTTGTTAAATAGGTTGTCTTTTTTCCATTGTATATCCTTGCCTCCTTTGTCAAAGATAAGGTGTCCATAGGTTCGTGGATTTATCTCTGGGCTTTCTATTCTGTTCCATTGGTCTATATTTCTGTCTTTGTGCCAGTACCACACTGTCTTGATGACTGTGGCTTTGTAGTAGAGTCTGAAGTCAGGCAGGTTGATTCCTCCAGTTCCATTCTTCTTTTTCAAGATTACTTTGGCTATTCGAGGTTTTTTGTATTTCCATACAAATTGTGAAATTCTTTGGTCTAGTTCTGTGAAAAATACCGTTGGTAGCTTGATAGGGATTGCATTGAATCTATAGATTGCTTTGGGTAGAATAGCCATTTTGACAATATTGATTCTTCCAATCCATGAACACGGTATGTTTCTCCATCTGTTTGTGTCCTCTTTGATTTCTTTCATCAGTGTTTTATAGTTTTCTATGTATAGGTCTTTTGTTTCTTTAGGTAGATATACTCCTAAGTATTTTATTCTTTTTGTTGCAATGGTGAATGGTATTGTTTCCTTAATTTCTCTTTCTGTTTTTTCATTGTTAGTATATAGGAATGCAAGGGATTTCTGTGTGTTAATTTTATATCCTGCAACTTTACTATATTCATTGATTAGTTCTAGTAATTTTCTGGTAGAGTCTTTAGGGTTTTCTATATAGAGGATCATGTCATCTGCAAACAGTGAGAGTTTCACTTCTTCTTTTCCTATCTGGATTCCTTTTACTTCTTTTTCTGCTCTGATTGCTGTGGCCAAAACTTCCAACACTATGTTGAATAGTAGTGGTGAGAGTGGGCACCCTTGTCTTGTTCCTGATTTCAGGGGAAATGCTTTCAATTTTTCACCATTGAGGGTGATGCTTGCTGTGGGTTTGTCATATATAGCAAATGTTGAGGTATGTTCCTTCTATTCCTGCTTTTTGGAGAGTTTTAATCATAAATGAGTGTTGAATTTTGTCAAAGGCTTTCTCTGCATCTATTGAGATAATCATATGGTTTTTATCTTTCAATTTGTTAATGTGGTGTATTACATTGATTGATTTGCGGATATTGAAGAATCCTTGCATTCCTGGGATAAAGCCCACTTGGTCGTGGTGTATGATTTTTTTAATATGTTGTTGGATTCTGTTTGCTAGAATTTTGTTAAGGATTTTTGCATCTATGTTCATCAGTGATATTGGCCTGTAGTTTTCTTTTTTTGTGGCATCTTTGTCAGGTTTTGGAATTAGGGTGATGGTGGCCTCATAGAATGAGTTTGGAAGTTTACCTTCTTCTGCAATTTTCTGGAAGAGTTTGAGTAAGGTAGGTGTTAGCTCTTCTCTAAATTTTTGGTAGAATTCAGCTGTGAAGCCATCTGGTCCTGGGCTTTTGTTTGCTGGAAGATTTTTGATGACAGTTTCGATTTCCTTGCCTGTGATGGGTCTGTTAAGATCTTCTATTTCTTCCTGGTTCAGTTTTGGAAAGTTATACTTTTCTAAGAATTTGTCCATTTCATCCAAGTTGTCCATTTTATTGGCATAGAGCTGCTGGTAGTAGTCTCTTATGATCCTTTGTATTTCAGTGTTGTCTGTTGTGATCTCTCCATTTTCCTTTCTAATTTTGTTAATTTGGTTCTTCTCTCTTTGTTTCTTAATGAGTCTTGCTAATGGTTTGTCAATTTTGTTTATTTTTTCAAAAAACCAGCTTTTAGCTTTGTTGATTTTTGCTATGGTCTCTTTAGTTTCTATTGCATTTATTTCTGCCTTAATTTTTAAGATTTCTTTCCTTCTGCTAACCCTGGGGTTCTTCATTTCTTCCTTCTCTAATTGCTTTAGGTGTAGAGTTAGGTTATTTATTTGGCTTTTTTCTTGTTTCTTGATGTAAGCCTGTAATGCTATGAACCTTCCCCTTAGCACTGCTTTTACAGTGTCCCATAGGTTTTGGGTTGTTGTGTTTTCATTTTCATTCATTTCTATACATATTTTGATTTCTTTTTTGATTTCTTCTATGATTTGTTGGTTATTCAGAAGCGTGTTATTTAGCCTCCAGGTGTTTGAATTTTTAACAATTTTTTTCCTGTAATTGAGATCTAATCTTACTGCACTGTGGTCAGAAAAGATGACTGGAATGATTTCAATTTTTTTGAATTTTCCAAGACTAGATTTATGGCCCAGGATGTGATCTATTCTGGAGAAGGTTCCGTGTGCACTTGAGAAAAAGGTGAAGTTGCTTGTTTTGGGGTGAAATGTCCTATAGATATCAATTAGGTCTAGCTGGTCCATTGTGTCATTTAAAGTTTGTGTTTCCTTGTTAATTTTCTGTTTAGTTGATCTATCCATAGTTGTGAGTGGGGTATTAAAGTCTCCCACTATTATTGTGTTACTATTAATTTCCTCTTTCATACTCGTTAGTGTTTGCCGTACATATTGCGGTGCTCCTATGTTGGGTGCATATATATTTATAATTGTTATATCTTCTTCTTCGATTGATCCTTTGATCATTATGTAGTGTCCTTCTTTGTCTCTTTTCACAGCTTTTATTTGAAAGTCTATTTTATCTGATATGAGTATTGCGACTCCTGCTTTCTTTTGGTCTCCATTTGCATGAAATATTTTTTTCCAGCCCTTCACTTTTAGTCTGTATGTGTCTCTTGTTTTGAGGTGGGTCTCTTGTAGACAGCATATATGGGGGTCTTGTTTTTGTATCCATTCAGCCAATCTTTGTCTTTTGGTTGGGGCATTCAACCCATTTACATTTAGGGTAATTATTGATAGGTGTGGTCCCGTTGCCATTTACTTTGTTGTTTTGGGTTCACGTTTATACAACCTTTCTGCATTTCCTATCTAGAGAAGATCCTTTAGCATTTGTTGAAGAGCTGGTTTGGTGGTGCTGAATTCTCTCAGCTTTTGCTTATCTGTAAAGCTTTTGAGTTCTCCTTCATATCTGAATGAGATACTTGCTGGATACAGTAATCTAGGTTGTAGGTTATTCTCTTTCATTACTTTCAGGACGTCCTGCCATTCCCTTCTGGCCTGGAGGGTTTCTATTGATAGGTCAGCTGTTATCCTTATGGGAATCCCTTTGTGTGTTATTTGTTGTTTTTCCCTTGCTGCTTTTAATATTTGTTCTTTGTGTTTGATCTTTGTTAGTTTGATTAATATGTGTCTTGGGGTGTTTCGCCTTGGGTTTATCCTGTTTGGGACTCTCTGGGTTTCTTGGACTTGAGTGGCTATTTCCTTCCCCATTTTAGGGAAGTTTTCAGCTATTATCTCCTTGAGTATTTTCTCATGGCCTTTCTTTTTGTCTTCTTCTTCTGGAACTCCTATGATTCGAATGTTGGGGCGTTTCACAGTGTCCCAGAGGTCCCTGAGGTTGTCCTCATTTCTTTTGATCCTTTTTCCTTTTTTCCTCTCTGCTTCATTTATTTCCACCATTTTATCTTCTACCTCACTTATCCTATCTTCTGCCTCCGTTATTCTACTCTTGGTTCCCTCCAAAGTGTTTTTGATCTCATTCATTGCATTGTTCATTTTTAATTGACTCTTTTTTATTTCTTCTAGGTCTTTATTAAACAATTCTTGTATCTTTTCAATCTTTGTCTCCAGGCTATTTATCTGTAACTCCATTTTGTTTTCAAGATTTTGGATCATTTTTATTATCATTATTCTAAATTCTTTTTCAGGTAGATTCCCTATCTCCTCCTCTTTTGTTTGACTTGGTGGGCATTTTTCATGTTCCTTTACCTGTTGGGTATTTCTTTGCCTTTTCATCTTGTTTAGATTGCTGTGTCTGGAGTGGACTTTCTGTATTCTGGAGGTCTGTGGTTCCTTTTTATTGTGGAGGATTTACCCAATGGGTGGGGTTAGACGATTGGCTTGTCAAGGTTTCCCGGTTAGGGAAGCTTGCGTCAGTGTACTGGTGCGTGGAACTTGATTTCTTCTTTTTGGAGAGCAATGGAGTGCCCAGTAATGAGTTTTGAGATGGGTCTATGTGTTAGGTGTCACCTTGGGCAGCCTGTATGTTGACATTCGGGGCTATGTTCCTGTGTTGCTGGAGAATTTGCGTGGTATGTCTTGCTCTAAAACTTACTGGCTCTTGGGTGGTGGTTGGTTTCAGTGTAGGTATGGAGGCTTTTGGACGGTCACTTATTGCTTAAAGTTCCATGTAGTCAGGAGTTTTCTGGTGTTCTCAGGTTTTGGGCTTAAGTTTCCTGCCTCTGGATTTCAGTTTTATTCTTCCTGTAGTCTCAGGACTTCTCCAACTATACAGCACTGATAATAAAACTTCTAGGTTAATGGCGAAAAGATTCTCCCCTGTTAGGGACACCCAGAGAGGTTCACAGAGTTACATGAACAGGAGAAAAGGGAGGAGGGAGATAGAGATGAGCAGGAGGAGAAAAAGGGGGACTCAAGAGGAGAGAGACAGATCTACGCAGCTGTCTGTTCCCAGAGTGTTCTCCGTATCTCAGACACCTACAAGGATTCACAGAATTGGATTGGGAAGAGAAGGGGAAAGGAGGAAATAGAGGTGTTCTGAGGTAGAAAACAGAGAGTCAAGATTGGGAGAGAATAATCTTCGGTTTAAAGATAGGGCTTCTCTCTTTTTTTTTTTTTTTTGGTAAGGTTATAGTGTAGTGAAAATGAAAATGAAGAGTAGTAGAGGAGTTCTAGAGGACTTTAAAAGAAATAAGAGAAAAAGAAAAATAGAAAATAAAAGAGAAAACGGAAAGGAAAAAAAAGAAGAAAAAAGAAGAAAAAGAAAAAAAAGAAAAAAAAACAAAAAAAAAAAGAAAGAAGAAAAAAAAAAATTTTTTTTTCCCCCTAATTAAAAAAATTGTAAAAATCTATGAAAATGACAGTTAAGGAGTAATGGGGGAGTAATAGGGAATTTTAAAGGAAAATAAAAGAGAAAAAATAAAAAAGAAAAAATATAAAAAGAAAAAAAAATTTTTTTTTTTTTTCCTTACTTAGAAAAAAAAAAGTAAATATATCTAGGAGTTTCTCTGGAGCTGTTGCGGTCAGTGTGGGTTCGGCTCAGTTTCAGATAGCTCCTCGTTCCAGCTTACACTTCTCGATATCTACAGGGCCCTTCCGTGAAGTCGGTGTTTTCTACAGGGATTTTAATCTGTTGCACCAGTCCCTTCTGAAGCGGTTCCCTTTGTTTATTTGGCTTCTGTTTGCCGGTCTCTTCAGAGCCTCATTTCAGCCCTGACACAGGCGGGCGGAGGTGGACTCTTATTCAGGTAGCTAGTTCCCTTGCGCTGCTGGGAGGGGCTGACGCTGCGGGGATGGGCTGGCGCTGTGGGGCGGGGCTGACGCTGCGGGGAGGGGCTGGCCCTGCGGGGGCGGGCTGGCGCTGCCGGGAGGGGCTGACGCTGCTTTCTCCGTCTGCCGCTGCTCAGGCTCCCGGCTGTTCTAAATGGAGCGCGCCCCGCGCTGCACTAGGTTCCAGCCCTCGGGTGTTACACAAAAGCGCGGAAGGAAAAGCTGCGCCTGCTCTCTGTGCCTTCCCCGTCAGAGCGGTCCAGGCAGCGAGGGGCTTGATGGGCGCACTATCCCCAGGTGTGGCGCACTCACTCCCTTCCGCGGACCCAGTCTCAGTTTCCGCTGGCGCCAGTCGGGTGCGCGCGCCTTCCGCCCTCTGCGTCCCCAGCCCCAGTCCCCGCCGGCGCCGGTCGGGTGCCTGCGCCCTGTGTCTCGCCGCGATCTTCCCCTCCCCCCTGCCTCCTGCCTCCTGCCTCCGGCGGGGCTGGGCCGGTCCGCAGCCTGCGACCTCTTCTTGGGACTTTCTCCGTCCCTTTGTTCTGCGAACGGCCGGCAGTGTGTTCCGGCCGGTTAATTTTCTCTCTTTTGGTCTCCCACAGTTCAAGTTGGCACCTCACAGAAGCTCCCTCCGATTGTCCTCAGGGCACTCAGGCCCGGACCCTAGCCCAAGCAAGGCCGCCTAAGACTCCCTTCCCGGGACGGGTCTCCGTCCTTAGCTCTTTTGTCTGACTTTTTATCTTTTATATTTTGTCCTACCTCCTTTCGAAGACAATGGTCTGCTTTTCTGGGCGCCTGATGACCTCAGCTAGCGATCAGAAGTTGTTTTGTGAGGTTTGCTCTGCATTCAGTTATTCTTTTGATGAATTTGTAGGAGAGAAAGTGGTCTCCCCGTCCTACTCCTCCGCCATCTTGGCTCCTCCCTTCGAATGTTGAGTTTTAAACAAATTTTTTCACTCTCCTCTTTCACTTTCATCAAGCGGCTTCTCTGTTCCTCTTCACTTTCTGCCATAAGGGAGGTGTCATCTGCATATCTGAGGTTATTGAAATTTTTCCTGGCAATCTTGATTCCAGCTTGAGCTTCATCCAGCCTGGCATCTCTCATGATGTATTCTACATATAATTAAATAAGCACAGTGACAGTATATAGCCTTGATGTACTCATTTCCCAATTTGGAACCAGTCTGTTCCATTCTAACTATTCTTTTCTAACTAGAATAGAATAGTTCCCATTCTAACTATTGCTTCCTGACCTGCATACAGATTTTTCAGGAGGCAGGTATTCCCAGCTCTTTAAGAATTTTCCAGCTTGTTGTGATCCACACAATAAAAGGCTTTGGAATAGGCAATAAAACAGAAGTAGATGTTTTGGGGGTTGGCTTCTTACTTCTTGAAGGTGTCTTTGGAAGCACCCATGTTTTTAAATTTGGTGAAGTCCAACTCATGGATATTTCTTTTGCCATTTGTACATTTGGTATCATGTCTGAGAAGGCTTTGCCTAACCCATGTTTATGCAGATGTACTCTTCTATTTTATTCTAAGAATTCTGTAGTTTACTTTCTCTATTTAGGTCTAAGATAACACATTTTGAATTAGTGTGTTATGGTTTGAGGACACTACTTTTCTGCATGTGGATATATAATCATTGTAAACTTTTTGTTGATAATATTTTTTTTCCTCATTGAATTTATCTGTTATCTTTTTCAAAAATCAGTTAACCAGAAATTAAGGTTTTATTTCTGGGCTATTGATTCTATTTCATTGATTTATATGCCTACACTATCTTGATTATTGTAACTTTGTAGCAAATTTAAATTCAGAAATTTGACTCCTCTAACTTTGCTTTTCTTTTTCAAGATTCTTTTGGCTATTTTAGGCCCCTTGGATTTTCACATGCACTTTAGGATCAGTTTATTGATTTCTGGGAAAGAGCCATCTGGGATTTTAATAGGAAATAACACTGAGTCTGTAGATCTATTTGGACACTATTGCCGTCATCAATATTTAGTCTTCCAGTCATTAACATGAGTTGTTTTTCCATCTTTTTTATTTTAATTTCTTTCAATGATGTTTTGTAGTTTTTCATGTACAAGTTTTAAGGTTATAAACTTTTGCTAAAATTATTTCTAAATTTATCTGCCTGTCATAATTTCTATTATTTAAATGCTATCATAAATGAAATTGCCTTCTGAATTTTAGTTTTTGATTATTTTATTGCTATTATATAGAAAATGCAACTGATATTTTAGGTTGTACTCTGCAACCTGGTTGAATGTTTTCTTATAATTCTAATAGTTTTTAGTGAATTTCTCAAGATTTTGTATATGTAAGAATATATCATCTGAAAATTGAGATGGCTTTACTTGTTTCCAATCTAGATGATCTCCCTCTCTTTCTTGCTGTTTTCTTTTTTTCAATTAAAATAATTTTCCTAATTACCCTGAGTGAGTTTTCAATACAATGCTGAGTACAGGGGCAAGAATAAACCATCTTGTCTTGTTCCTAGTAGAGAAAATTTTCATTGTATTCATGGCTAAGAAAGGCATAGCCTTGTTTTATTCTGTTTTGTTCTTTTGGTTTGTTTTTTCAATAGATTGATTTTTTATCAACTTGAAGAAATAACTGTAGTCTGCTGAATATTTTAATGATGAAACTGTTTTGGATTTTTTCAAATAAACCTGCAACTCAGCCATATCAAATAAATGACTCATTATAATAAGGGAAACAATACATCTGAAGAGCTGTAGGTTGTCTCCCTCCTGTCCAAAAAGACAAAGAAAGGTAGTTATAAGAGGATTTTTAGGAATGTATGGAGTTTATGCAAAATTTAAGTAGTGCTTTGTTAGGCTTAAAGTAAAACACATGTGTACTGTGTTTAGAGTTCAATATCAGATCTGAATTGTGAACTGGACCCAGAATCCTGTTTCTCTGGAGACTACATAGTTAAGACAGACGTGAAATGTTGTGTCCAGAAGTTTTTATCTGAAATTCTGTCCCTAGGTTGGAAATCAAGCCTGCTTTTCTGTATCTGTAGATGCTCCAGACAAGACTGAGAAGTTTCATACTACGAAGTCATTTCCACCAACAAACTTTCTGATTTTCTTTGGCTTTAGAAAATAAGTCAGTGAAAAAGAGAATGCTATTCTTTCAACAAGGGAGGCCTTTACAGTATGTCCTTGGGATAAATATTTTTCCTGTTACTTTGCAACAGGATTTATCTGTGACCGTTATTCCAGCCAGATGACTGGCAATGTTTTGTCCACATGGCTCCCTCCTGAGACATACATCACTGCCTTTCCCATTTAGACTCTATCCTGTCTTCACAATACAATACAGGAGAGAGGAGCTTTTGTCTCTTCTTTAATGGTGATGAGATGGAGATGTGTTCTCTATGAAGTCCTTGACCAGCTGCCAAAATAGCACTGTAATTGTTATTTTCTTAATTATGCCTATTCTGTATCTTTGGGTCTCAACTCTGTATTCTACATCCTTAAACTAACTCTGTATTGATTTACTCTGTTCAATATTTCAGGAATGGTTGATTGAATAGACAGACATTTTGCTTTAGGTTTCAAACTACATAATTATCTGCCAACGAGTGACACAAAGTATTTATTTTACCAATTCAATTGATTCGAACTTTAGCATTCCTACACACACACATATACAACACATTCAAGTATCACATGATACCCACATTGTATTCATTTCAGTTCAATTCAGGCCTCAGTCACGTCCGACGTTTGCAACCCCATGGACTGCAGCATGCCAGGTTTTCCTGTCCATCACCAACTCCCAGACCTTACTCAAACTCGTGTCCATTGAGTCAGTGATGCCATTCATCTATCTCATCCTCTGTCGTCCTCTTCTCCTCCTGCCTTCAATCTTTCCCAGCATCAGGGTCTTTTCCAGTGAGTCAGTTCTTTGCATCAGGTGGCCAAAAGATTGGAGTTTCAGCTTCAGCATCAGTCCTTCCAATGAAAATTCAGGACTGATTTCCTTTAGGATGGACTGGTTGGATCTTCTTCCTGTCCAAGTTACTCCCAAGAGTCTTCTCTAACACCACAGTTCAAAATCATCAATTCTTCTGTGCTCAGTTTTCTTTTTAGTCCAACTCTCACATCCATACCTGACTACTTGAAAACCCATAGCCTTGACTAGATGGACTTTTGTTGACAAAGTAATGTCTCTGATTTTTAATATTCTGTCTAGCTTGGTCATAACTTTTCTTCCAAGGAGCAAGTGTCTTTTAACTTCATGGCTGCTATCAGCAACTGCAGTTATTTTGGAGCCCAAGAAAATAGTCTGTCACTCTTTGCATTGTTTCCCCATCTATTTGCCATGAAGTGATGGGACCAGATGCCATGATCTTAGTTTTCTGAGTGTTGAGCTTTAAGCCAATTTTCACTCTCCTCTTTCACTTTCATCAAGAAGCTCTTTAGTTCTTCTTCACTTTCTGCCATAAGTGTTCATCATCTGCATATCTAAGGTTATTGATATTTCTCCCGGGAATCTTGATTCCAACTTGTGCTTCATCTAACACAGCATTCTCATGATGTACTCTGCATATAAGTTAAATAAGCAGGGTGACAATATACAACCTTGATGTGCTACTTTCCCTAAATGGAACCAGTCTGCTGTTCCATGTCCAGTTCTAACTGTTGCTTCTTGACCTGCATACGGATTTCTCAGGAGGTAGGTCAGGTGGTCTGGTAGTCCCATCTCTTTAAGAATTTTCCACAATTTATTATGATCCACATAGTCAAAGATTTTGGCATAGTCAATAAAGCAGAAATAGATGCTTTTCTGGAACTCTCTCACTTTTACGATGATTCAACAGATGTTGGCAATTTGATCTCTGGTTCCTCTGTTTTTTCTAAATCCAGCTTGCGCATCTGGAAGTTCACGGTTCACATACTGTTGAAGCCTGGCTTGGAGAATTTTGAGCATTACTTTGCTAGCATGTGAGATGAGTGCAAATGTGCAGCAGTTTGAGCATTTTTTGGCATTGCCTTTCTTTGTGACTAGAATGAAACCTGACCTTTTCCAGTCCTGTGTCCAGTGCTGAGTTTTCCAAATTTGCTGACATGTTGAGTGCAGCACTTTCACATCTTTGAGGCTTTGAAATAGCTCAACTGAAATTCCATCACCTCCACTAGCTTTGTTCGTAGTGATGCTTCCTAAGGCCCACTTGACTTCACATTCTATGATGTCTCACTCTAGATGAGTGATCACACCATTGTAATTATCTGGGTTGTGATGATCTTTTTTGTATAGTTCTTCTGTGTATTCTTGCCACCTCTTCTGAATATCTTCTGCTTCTGATAGGTCCATACCATTTCTGTCCTTTACTGTGCCCATCTTTGCATGAAATTTTCCCTTGGTATCTAATTTTCTTGAAGAGATCTGTAATCTTTCCAATTCTATTGTTTTCCCCTATTTCTTTCCATTGATCACTGAGGAAGACTTTCTTATCTCTCCTTGCTATTTTTTGGAACTCTGCATCCAAAAGTGTATATCTTTCCTTTTCTCCTTAGCCTTTTACTTTTCTTCTTTCACAGCTATTTTTAAGGCATCCTTTGAGAACAATTTTGCCTTTTTGCATTTCTTTTTTTGGGATGACCTTGATCATTGCCTTCATACAATGTCACGAACCTCCTTCCATAGTTCTTTAGGCACTCTGTCTATCAGATCTAATCCCTTGAATCTATTTGTCACTTCCACTGTATAATCGTAAGGGATTTGATTTAGTTCATACCTGACTGGTCTAGTTGTCTTCCCAATAGGCATTAATGTCTTTTATGTTATCTCAAGTAAAATATTTTCATGATTTTCAATTTAATATTCTCATAGATAAAATGTATATTTAAATATATGTATAAAAATATACATACACACACATGCACATGCATACACACACACAGAGGGCTTTACCACTGAGTGGTAAAGAATTAGCCTGCAACGTAGGAGACTTGCAGGAGCTGTGGGTTTGATCCCTGGGTTGAGAAGTTCCCCTGAGGAAGGAAATGGCGACCTACTCCAGTATTCTTGCCTAGAAATCCCTATGGGCAGAGAAACCAGGTAGGCTACAGTCCATGGGGTTGCAAAGAGTCAGACATGACTGAGGACCAAACAACAACAATACATTTTCAGATGTTTCCCCTTATAGGTTTTTATAAAATATTGAATATTGTTCCCTGTACTACACAGTAGGTCTTTGTAGGTTTTCTAATTTATATATAGTGGTGTGTGGTTTATGTCTTTATTTGACTACTTACTAACGACAAATATAATTTTTGTAGGGAGTTAAATATCTTTCTAAGTAATAAATATTTTAAAGTGTGTCACCAGATATGATTAAGTGTACTGTCAGGTTGTCATATATTGCACACAATAAAACAAAAGATATTTTACCTGGACAGTGAGATATATTTCACACTGTAGTAACCCTGGAACTATATCAGCCATAGAAAAGAACATCTGCTTCATCTTAATGCTAATGCCAAGTGGTTTCCTCCTAATTTGGCAAGAAAAAGTGTCCATGAAGAAGATCTGTCAAAGTCAGTACAACAGGAAGATAGAGAATGAGGGTGGATTAATGATTCTGATTTGCTTGGATTTTTTTTTTCAGAGCTATGCCATTTCTCATTCTATTTGCAGGTGATGAAAGAGTGGAATTGTTGCTTGTAATACAAATAGAGTTAGCTTCATTTCTGAAGTGATATGAAACTACTAAAAATACAGTGGGATAGATGGTTTATTAATTAATAATCAAAATACTGTTAAACATTATCAACCTCCCACCTACTCACCTCAAATAGGAATACATATCATTCATATAAACAAAGCGTAACAGATGTTATTATGATTGTGCTTTACAATTTTTCTTCCATCATCTCTGACCTAGGTTTCCATTCTAATCATCCACATTAATTTTTATAAGTGGTTTTGTTGACTGTGTGATAGGTTATTCATAGTAAATTACTGCTGATACAATTCACCCAGAGTCAGACAAGTTGAAACTAATGAATCATTTGTTTGGTTCCAGCTTGAGGTACACTGAGGATAAGCGACAGCTGCTATAAATCCATCTCTAAATAGCGCTGCTGACAGATACAGGCTTATGGAAGCACACGCATCTGTGATAAAAATCTTGCTTCAATACTTTTAGTTCTGTGAACATAGGTTTCTGTTTTCTTCTTCGGGGAAGAATAACAATAAAACTAACATCACAGGGTAGATTTACACATAAAGGGATATATGCAAAACAATTATACAATTCCTCACTGGAAGACAGTGCCTCATAAGTGGCAGATATTAATTCTATTATTAGTGGATTTTCTGTTTGATGTAGGAAAAGAATCAAAGAACAGAATTTTAATAGCATTATGAAATCTAGTTCGAAAGGCTTTAATATTGTTTTTTTCACCCTCTAAATCCTTTTGACCATCAAAGTAAACATTTACCCATCTCAAATCTAAAAACAGCCCTTATCATCCATCTATTTTCAGAAAAGCCGAATAATTCTTTTCAGATTCCTTAAGAGAAAAGCTATTAAAAAGACTCTGCCTGTTACAATGTTAATTTCTTAGCATGACTACCAAAGTTAAATGTGTATATATTCTCTCTTAAATATGCTAAGGATACTAACTCTGAGAAAAACAACAATGAAAAACTTAGTAATTTGGTTATACTTAAGGGTATATTCAAACACTTCTATGAAAAGTAAAACAACCACCCTACATTATCCTGTGATTAGGAAAACAATTTTAAAAAATAATTACTCTTGTTTCTCATATTGTCACATTTAAGTATCAGACTATGTGGGCTATCGTTTATCTTTTTCTGCCTATATAAAATCATGCTTTAGCTGGCAATTAATTTTATTTTATTTGGTTTTTACATCACATTAGTTGAATAGAATAAAAAAAATTGCATTAACTTACTAAAACATTCTCTATCACTGCTTGATAATCACAAGTATAAAGTTGGATTTTGTTTTTTTGATACTTCATTGTAGTTTTTGATGTTGTTTCTCCTTGATGTCTCCAGATATATTATAAAGAGAAAACTCATTATTGCACTTAGATAGTATCTCTGACATATGATTTTTAAAAGCATCATTAAATTGTTGCAGAAAATTGATTATTAAGATACGAAAATAAAAGAGAGCCACCAGTTTCCTAAACAAAAGACAATTACTTAATTAAAGGGCTTTTTTTTTTTGGATGAGACTATTCAGTCTTTAACATCATGTTTTTGTATAAACTTCTGCATGAGCAGTTCATAACTTAGATTTACTGTGTGTAATCAGCTGTCATTGTAGGCATCATGATTATTATATTTTTATTTTGGGACATTTGTGAAGAAATGGCTGATAAGATAACACTGATATAGTTTATATTTGCTTACCAGGTGGTGCGAGTGGTAAAGAACCCGCCTGCCATTGCAGGGGACATAAGAGATGTAGATTCAATCCCCGGGTCAGGAAAATCCCCTGGAGGAGGGCACAGAAATCCGATCCAGTATTCTTGCCTGGAGAATCCCGTAGACAGAGGAGCCTGGTGGGCTATAGTCCATGGGTTCCTAAAGAATCAGACACGGCTGAAGCCACTTAGCACACACACACAGTGTATATTGTAAATGCTGTTTTCTGTTCAGAAGCCAAACTTTTTACAGATAAAAGTGTACATTTATTCTTTTTCTTTTCCCCCATCAGATGTGGGTTCTGTTGAGGGCCTTGCCTATCACAGAGCCTGGGACACCCTGTACTGGACCAGCTCGACTACCTCATCCATCACCAGGCACACCGTGGACCAGACTCGGCCAGGAGCATTTGACAGGGAAGCGGTCATTGCCATGTCAGAAGATGACCATCCTCATGTGCTAGCCCTAGATGAATGCCAAAAGTAAGAGATTTCTATTTCTTCAACCTTATACTTAGCTTTAAAAATAAGTGTTTCCTCTGAAGTTCTTTTTTCACAATTCATAAAGTTATTTTTTTTTTGAGAGCATTGGAAATGTGAATGATTGAAACCTGGACTCTTTAAATGCCAGGCATCACTTCCATGAGAGGTTCAGTAAAAGCAAAATTAAAGAATGAAAGGGAAAATAGAGACAATACTGTGATGGAATAAGTATATGAAAAAGACATTAATGCATCACTGATTGAAATGATAAATTTGAAAAAAAAATTATTAAAAAGCATTAAAACCTAAAAGGTGTTTCTATAATTCAATTAAGTAATTTTAACAACTGGAGATCACTTCAATTGAAATCAGAGGAAATAAAAATAGACCTTTGTGTGCAGCTTTATTTTCAACATTAGATGCCTGACAATAGTCAAGTGGTCCACATTGGTATGATACTTTGTGCAAGCATTTATAATACTTATGAAGAATTCATAGCGAGAAAAATTGCTCAGGCTATAATATAAAATGTATAAAAAATAAAAACTGATTTGAAAAAAAAGTCATGTTTTAGATGATGATATTAAGAAAAAATTATATGAAAACTGAAGAACAGAGTTTAGGTTAAGTAGAAGGCAAATTTGTTTATAGAGTTGCACACTTCTACAATATGATAGGAATATTTGCTAACTACTAGAAAATCTATTTATTCTTAAATGAAACAAGGGCACAGACATCAATCTGGTTTAACTGAGCAGAAATAGAAAACTTGTTTCAGGTGTGTTGAATAAAAATGGAAGAATAAAAAACAATGACTAAAAAACACTGGCCCTGATCACCTAAGAGATGAAAAGACTATATGAATTACTATCTTGTAGAACTAGAGATGAGAATTGACTTACTTAATTAAACATACTTAACTTGAAAATTAAAACTCTATAGGATGAGAGATGCAGGTGAAGATGAGGTTGCCTGCTTACTCAGGTTTGTTTACAGAGATGGACACAGGCCTTCAGATGTGTAGGCAGAGCTGGTTCTGCTCATATCACTATACAGTTGGTTGTTGAGTCAGCTACATTGATCCTAAGAGTCCACCAGAAGAATCTTAGGACAATAATAATTACCCTAAAGTTTATCAAAGGAACCTATAAGACAATTTTCAAACAAACATGAGGGAGATCACTGATGATATTATATATGATTAACTTTAAGTGATAAATGCTTTACCCTATAATTATTTCTTACATAGGCTAAAATTATACTTTCCTCTTGCATTAGATAAAGTGAAAATTATAATTAAACACACCAAAATACTTTAATTGGAAAATTAAATGTAATTAATGTTTAAAGTATAAAAATATTTTATCATTAAGCATATTAATGACATCTATAAATCACTTTTATATGTCTTTTGATTAACAGGAATCTTAAAATCAAGTCAATTTCTAGATGAAGGACTCCTGGAGTTCAAAACTTGTCTCAATAACTATAGTGCTCAAGCTCTCTGGCCTCTTTTTTCTCATCTTTGAAATGAAAGGTGAAATTAAAGGAGTAATAATTCCTTGGAAATTCTATAATTCTAAAGCTCACAATCTCGAAAATTATTGAAAGTAAATTGTGTGTTTAATATCTCATATTTGCATAACTTTTAAACTAATTTTTTTTAATTTTAAAAGTCACAAGATACGGTTAAAACTATCCCATGATTTAAGAAAGTGGGATGTCATTTTTTTTATAAGTTTACTGATTCATAGCACAAACTATTTTGACATTTAAGAGTCACACGACTGAGCAAATGACAACAACAGCAACAATACTTAGAACACTTTAATGTTCCATAGAATCGGTTAAAATGCCTTGAAGTATTTTAATAAAGAGCACAGATGACCCAGTTTTCCTTAATTAGTGGCAGTTGTTTTTTAGATTAGAAAGAAAAAGTTCAGTTCAGTTCAGTTGCTTAGTTGTGTCCGGCAATTTGTGACCCCATGGACTGCAGCACGTTAGGCCTCCCTATCCATCACCAACTCCTGGAGGTTACTCAAACACATGCCCATTGAGTCAGTGATGCCATCCAACCATTTCATCCTCTGTTGTCCCCTTCTCCTCCTGCCTTCAATCTTTCCCAGCATCAGGGTCTTTTCCAATGAGTCAGTGCTTTGCATCAGATGACCAAAGTATTGGAGTTTCAGCTTCAGCACCAGTCCTTCCCATGAATATTCAGGACTGATCTCCTTTAGGATGGACTGGTTGGATCTCCTTGCAGTCCAAGGGACCCTCAAGAGTCTCCTCCAGCACCACAGTCCAAAAGCATCAATTCTTAGGCACTCAGCTTTCTTTATAGTCCAATTCTCACATCCATACATGAATACTGGAAAAACCATAGCCTTGACTAGACGGACCTTTGTTGGCAAAGTAATGTCTGTGCTTTTTAACATGCTATCTAGGTTGATCATAGTTTTCTTCTAAGAAGTAAGGGTCTTTTAATTTCATGGCTGCAGTCACCATCTGCAGTGATTTTGGAGCCCCCTAAAATAAAGTCTGTCACTGTCTCCACTTTTTCCCCACTGATTTTCCATAAAGTGATGGTACAAATGCCATGATCTTAGTTTTCTGAACTAAGGAATCAGCGAACTAAAATGGACAGAAATGGTGAATTTAACTCAGCTGACCATTGTATCTACTACTGGGGGCAAGAATCCCTGCAAAAAATAGAGTAGCCATCATAGTCAATAAAAACATCCGAAATGCAGTACTTGGATGCACTCTCAAAAGCGACAGAATAATCTGTTTGTTTCCAAGGTAAACCATTCAACACAGTAATCCAAGTCTATGACATGACCACTAATGCTTAAGAAGCTGAAGTTTAATGGTTCTATGAAGACCTACAAGACCTTCTAGAACTAACACCCAAAAAGATGTCCTTTTCATTATAGCGGACTGGAATGCAAAAGTAGAAAGTCAAGTATTACCTGGAGTAAGAGGCAAATTTGGCCTTGGGCTAAAGAATGAAGCAGGGCAAAGGCTAATAGAGTTTTGCCAAGAAAACACACTGGTCATAGCAAACACCCTCTTCCAACAACACAAGAGAAGACTATAAACATGACTGTCACCAGATGGTCGACACCGAAATCAGATTGATTATATTCTTTGCAGCCAAAGATGCAGAAGCTCCGTACAGTCAGCAAAAACAAGACCAGGAGGTGACTGTGGCTCAAATCATGATTACTTTATTGCCAAATTCAGACTTAAATTGAAGAAAGTAGTGAAAAGCACTAGACCATTCAGATATGACCTAAATCAAATACCTTACCATTAAACAGTGGAAGTGACAAATAGATTCAAGGGATTAGATCTGATAGATAGAGTGCCTGAGAACTATGGATGGACATCCCTGGCATTGTACAGAAGGCAGGGATCAAGACCATCCCAAAAAGAAGAAATGCAAAAAGGCAAAATGGTTGTCTGAGGAGGCCTTACAAATAGCTGTGAAAAGAAGAAAAGCAAAAAGCAAAGGAGAAAAGGTAAAATATACGCATTTGAATGCAGAGTTCCAAAGAATATCAAGGAGAGATAAGAAAGCCTTCCTCAGTGATCAGTGCAAAGAAATAGAGGAAAGCAATAGAATGGGAAAGACCAGAGATCTCTTCAAGAAAATTAAAGATACCAAGGGAACATTTCATGCAAAGATGGGCACAGTAAAGGACAGAGATGGTATGGACCTAACAGAAGCAGAAGATATTAAGAGGTGGCAACAATACACCAAAGAACTATAGAAAAAGAGCTTCATGACCCAGATAATCACAATGGTGTGATCACTCACTTAGAGACAGACATCCCGGAATGTGAAGTCAAGTGGGCCTTAGGAAGCATCCCTACGAACAAAGCTAGTGGAGGTGATGGAATTCCAGTTGAGCTATTTCAAATCCTAAAAGATGATGCTGTGAAAGTGCTGCACTCAATATGTCAGCAAATTTGGAAAACTCAGCAGTGGCCATAGGACTGGAAAATGTTGGTTTTCATTCCAATCCCAAAGAAAGGCAATGCCAAAGAATGCTCAAACTACTGCACAATTGTACTCATCTCACATGCTTGTAAAGCAATGCTCAAAATTCTCCATGCCAGGCTTCAACATACATGAACTGTGAACTTCCAGATGTTCAAGTTGGATTTAGAAAAGACAGAGGAACCAGAGATCAAATTGCCAACATCTGTTGAATCATCGAAAAAGCAAGAGTTCCAGAAAAACATCTACTTCTGCTTTATTGACTATGCCAAAGCCTTTGACTGTCTGGATCATAAAAAACTGTGGAAAATTCTTAAAAGAGGTGGGAATACCAGACCACCTGACCTGCCAGAAATCTGTATGCAAGTCAGGAAGCAACAGTTAGAACTGGACATGGAACAACAGACTGGTTCCAAATAAGGAAAGGAGTACATCAAGCCTGTATGTTGTCATCCTGCTTATTTAAGTTATATGTATAGTATATCATGAGAAATGCTAGGCTGAATGAAGCACAAGCTGGAATCAAGATTAGCGGGAGAAATATCAATAACCTCAGATATACAGATGATGAACACTTATGGCAGAAAGCAAAGAAGAACTAAAAAGCCTCTTGATGAAAGTGAAAGAGGACAGTGGAAAAGTTGGCTTAAAACTCAACATTCGGAAAACTAAGAAAGAAGAAAATTTTTTCTTTTAGTAAAGTTGTGTATTGTCCAATAATAAGTTTTGGCATAATACTCAAAAACTACATTTTGAATAATTAGTTTGGCTATTACCTTGCCTTTACATGACTATACATAGGGATGATATATGCTATTTTATTATAAATATGAAATATTTTCAAATGGCTTTTCTTTGTAAATATTTATTAAACATACTTTCTAAAAATGTAAAGTGGCCTGCCTATACGTTTCTCTCTTTCCCATCTTCCTTTCTTCCTTCCTCCTTTTCTTCCTGGCTTTTCCCCCACCCTCCCTTCCTTCCTTCCTCTCTTCCTTCCTTCCTCTCTTCCTTCCTTCTTTCCTTTCTCTTCCTTACACCTTCCTTTCTTGCCTTCCTTCAGTTCAAAAACTGATCTTCAAATAAGGTCCTAGGGATTGTCTTAAAAGGGGAGAAAGAAGAGCTGGTTAAATAAAAATAGGCCTTGGAAACTAGAACCCTACAGCCTCTCTGCTCTTCCAGTAACCTTTAAGTGCTAACAGAATCCTTGGTCTTCCTCAGAGAATAGTCTGACAAACACTGATTTAAAATATTCTATTAAGATTGTAAGTAACAGATCTTACCTTTATGGATTTGAGAGTAACCTCTGTAAGTCTGGTAGCAGCATTATAATTTACAGAAAAATCACACTGACAGAGGAGGGGGAAAAAGACATTAAAGAAATACAGGAGTTTAATAATTGTATCTTTCTAAAACATATACAGAGAGGAATGCAGATTTAAAAAAAATAATAAAACCTAGGCTATCCTGGTGGTTCAGTGGTAAAGAATCTCCCTGCCAATGCTGGAGACACAGGTTCGATCCCTGGTCTGGGATTTCTGTAAAGCGACCAAGCCTGTGTGCCACGACTGCTGAGTCTGTGCTCTAGACCCTGAGCCGCAACTATTGAGCCCATGTGCTGGACTACTGAGGCCCAGGTGTTCTAAAGCCAGTGTCCATAAGCAGACAAGCCACCAAAGAAAGAAGCCTGTGCAATGCAACTCGAGAGTAGCCCCCGCTCACCACAGCTAGAGAAAAAGGCTGTGCAGCAATGAAGACCCACCCAGCCAATAAATAAATATTTTTTAAAAAAAGAAAATCTAGAAAGAGAGAGAGATTTCTATTTTTACCAACTGAAGAAGAGAAATATTGTTAGGTTAGGTTAAAAGCGATATCCAAAATTATAACACAGGATTTCCTGAAACATGATAATAATAAATCAGAGTATATTTGCAGTTCATAGGAAATTTAAGATAACTATTTTTCTTCAATTCAAATAAATCTTTACTGTGTATCAAACTGATTCAATTTAATTAAATTGCTATTTGAGAGATAATTATTTTCCAGAAATAGTTTCCAGGTCATTTAAGAAACTGGAAAAATATGCAAATATGATATACATATCTCTCCTTATTAGACTTCCTCAAGGATCAGAGACTGTGAGACAATTTTGCTTTATTTTAAATAGTTTGACATTGCCATGTTTCTCCTAATATTGTTACTATTGGTAAAAATTTTAACCTATTATCACAATTTTCATTTTAATTAGTTTAATGTTTTGGACCAACTGGAATGAACAGCATCCAAGTATCATGAGATCAACTCTTACTGGGAAGAATGCTCAAGTGGTGGTCAGCACAGACATACTCACTCCAAATGGACTCACCATTGATCACCGTGCAGAGAAGCTCTATTTCTCAGATGGCAGCCTAGGAAAAATTGAAAGATGTGAATATGATGGATCCCAGAGACATGTAAGTTAACTGAGAATTTCCTGATTATAGATTTGAAAAATGATACATTTGAAATATATGTGCTTTATACTTGCTAAAGTATGCATATTAAGAGGTTTTAAAATGGCTAATTATTTGAACCAACCAAACTGGACAATCTATTCAGCGAAAAGCAAAACTGCTGACAACATTTTGAAAATTTTAAGTGCATTCACTACCACAGAGACAGTATAACTTGTAAAATTTCTTCTGGAGAAATCATAACTGATTTTCTTATAGTTATTAGTTGAACTGGTATTATTAGAATGATTTGCATAAACTTCGTTGTTATTTATAATTTTTAAATTGTGAAATGAAATTGGTTAGTTGCCCTAGGATAAAAGAACATTGCAAAATAATGAAATTATCCTCTGTGTTTGGGCCCTCAAACCAACCTCAGAAGCTTTGAAAAGAGAAGCATGGAATTCTGTTCAGAGTCAGGCTCATTCTCAGTCACTTTTTCTGAAATCCAAGTAAATATTAATAGGAGAAACTTTATGCTGCCACTGGAGAACATTTACAGAAGATACTTAGAGCATGTAGAATGGTAAAAGTCCAGTGCCCTCACCTTATATTATGGAGACAGTAGCCCTTGGCAACTGAAAAAATGAGTTCAGAAGGATAAGATCTGGGCGGTTGTACCTGGAGGAATCAGCACAGCACCCCGGCCCCATGCACCAGTGCATGCTTGAAGGACAAAGTGATCCTGAGGCTCTTTGCTTTTCCAGTGAGCTGCTTGAAGGGCCAGATAGTAAATATTTGAAATCATGGACCATATTATCTCTTACCACAACTACAGTGCCTTATAGTGAATATGGAAACGAATAGTTGGGACAGTATTTCAATAAAACTTTATTTATAAAAACAGGCAACCAAACAACAGGCCATATATACTAACACCTAATCTGTACCATTAAATATGCTGTTTAATTCAATCAAATATATATCTGTACATATATATCTATATATTATATAATACATATAGATCTATACCACGTACATATGTGGTAAATATATATGAATTATATTATATAGACAAATATAGATGCTTATCTGAGGACAACTAACTAAATTTATGTATATGTACATGTAACAAACATATATTGCCTATGAGTATATAAACAGATGTGTGTGTATGTGCATGTATAGGTGTGTAAGTCTCTTGAAGGAAGAAGTGCATTGATATAAGTTCTAGTGCAGGGACTTCATTCCAGTAGCAGAGATATAGGACAGCTGAATGCTTAAGGAACACTGAAATAATCAGCTAAAACATGATGAGTTCAGTTTGTGCTAAAGGCAATCGGTTTAGTTCAGTTCAGTCACTCAGTTGTGTCCAACTTTTTGCGACCCCATGAACTACAGCATGCCAGGCTTCCTTCACCAACTCCTGCAGTTTGCTCAAACTCATGTCCGTAGTGTTGGTGATGCCAAAAGGCAATAATTCTGCCCAAAGAATCGAAGAATTCTATGCTTAAATCCTTGGTCTGTCTTTTCCAACTAAAGGTTGGTGTCCTTAGGCATACTACTTAGTCTTTAAAATTTTATTTTTCTGATATGTAAATTTTCTTCCTGATCTTCAGGGTTATTATGGGAATATAATATAAAAGTTTGCCTCAGAATACAGCAAAGAAATCCTAAATGAACTTAATGGGTTAATACTTTTGAAAAGATAGGTAAATTATTATCCTGAATATGATATAATTTTCTATTATGGCCCAATACAGAAAATACTTCTATTATACCTCATCATAACTTTTAGTCTCCTTTTGCTTATTTTTTACATATCTGGTTTTCTTTTCCCCTCCTCAGTCTCTTATCATGTATGGCAATTATAGCTACTCTAGGTGGCCCAGCAATCAAATAGTTCTAATCTAATTCAAAGAATTTTTTTGCCAATAAACATATGCATATGCATACTCATAGTTACGATTCCAACATTCCATTCCCCATCTCTGTCAAAACCAGAATAGTTTCTGGCTGGCTGTAGTAAAAAATAATATACTATGTATTTATTTGTACTATATAAGTTGCTAAGAAAGGAAGAAAAAGAAAGTGAACTCGCTTAGTTGCTTAGTGGTGTCTGACTCTTTGCAACTGCATGGATTGTAGCTCATCAGGCTCCTCCATCCAGGGGATTTTCCAGGCAAGAATACTGGAGTGGGTTGCCATTGAAGTTGCTAAGAGAATAGATTTTAAAGCTTTTACCAACAGTAACAACAAAAATTTTAACTATGTGAGGTGATAGATATATTAACTAACTTTGTTATAGTAACCATTTGACAGTATATACATAAATCATTATGTTCTACACTTTAAACTTATATAATGTTATATATAAATTATATTTCAGTAAATCTGGACAAAAGATTTCTGTCCATAAAGATGAAAACATTGAGAAGAGGCCATTACAGGATATGGGTTTATTCCTCCACAAGACATTGATTCATTTTGTCTCAAAGTTAGAATTACATATTCCTTTTCCTCTACCTCTTCAACAAATAAGATTAACAATGAAAATTTCTTGTTGGGCCTGAAAATTGGGGAAAAAAAATTTCAAAGTTTATTACCTTCTTACATGCATCTCACTATTTTGCTGATTATCCAGATTCTATCACCAGTGTTCATCATGGTTACCTTGAATGTACCACTAATCCACCACTAACATATATTCATTGTGATATCCACTGTTTCCTATATTTTTATCATGATTTTACAACTAGAATTTGTTATTTGTTCCTGAATTTCATTTCTAAATTGACCTAAATCTCTGAATACTTACTACACTTTTGCCTATTTTTGTGACCATTCAGCGGTTTATGTAATTTATTACTAATATAACTATAGAATTTTGAGACTGAGAGTATAACTGAGGATCTGGGTCATCTCCTACTGTCTTTAGAAAAGTATAAAATATGTAATTTGCCTTATGTTTCAAGATGTTAAAAAGGGATATTTCCTAAGGAAGAAAAAATTACAACTTATTCTGAAATAAAATTCTGCAGATATGATATAATATTTTAGAAGTCCCAAAAGCTTTAAAAATTCTTCTTGCATCTGATAACTGTTGAGCAAGTACACCAATTTGTCTAATACCCTATCCATTCACAAATATTCACAAATAGGGTATTGTCTAATACCCTATCCATGTACAAAAGTATGAACAATATCAATTATTAATTTGATTTGTGCCTGTCCATTTGAGTTGAAGTCTTAGAAATCAAAGAGTATTTTTGGTAGCAGATTTCTTTTTAAATCCTCACAAGCTAAGAGTTCCTTATCTGAAAAATGTGCATGTGACTTGTTTACTCATTCTAATCTTCAGTTCAGTTCATTTCTCTGTGCCAGGCACTTTTGTGCATGTTTGTGTGTTTTTCCTATCATGTCTATTCTTCATTTCTATTTCACTCCCCTCGGACAACAATACTATTGTAATTAATATATATATATATATATATATAAATCTAATTATATATATATATATATATATATTCCCTGATGGGTCAGTGATAAAGAATCTTCCAGGAGACCTGGGTTCAATCCCTGGGTCAGGAGGATCCCCTGGAGAAGGAAATGGCAACCCACTCCAGTATTCTTGCCTGAAAAATCCCATGGACAGAGGGGCTTGGTGGGCTACAGTCCATGGAGTTGCAGATGCAGTCAGACATGAGTTAGTGACTCAGCAATAACCATATACATACACTATATATATTTTAAATGGATCAGATAACGAGCATAATGGGGCTTCCCAGGTGGCACTGGTGGTAAACGATCCACCTACCAAGTAGGAGGCATAAGAGACTTGGGTTCCATCGATCCTTGTGTCAGGAAGATCCCCTGGAGGAGGACATGACAACCCACTCCAGTATTCTTGCTTGGGAAATCCCATGGACAGAGGAGCCTGGTGGGCTACGGTCCATCAGGTTGCACAGAGTTGGATACCACTGAAACATCTTAGCATGCATGCATGCAACCAACATAACGAATTTCATTTTTACATTTTGGAGTACATTGTAGAAGGCACTGCAAAAATGTGTGATAATGTAAAATCATAGAGTTAAAAATAGTGATATTTAGTAAGTAGAAAATATAGGAGGTTAAAATAGTGTATGAAAGACTATGCCAAGAAACATGAGATATAAAACATTGTTCAATTTATGAAGTCAAATTGTGCTGAGACAATGTAATATAAAGAAGTGACCAGAGAAACAATCATTTTAGAAAGAAATATTTCCTCCCATAGTTGTATATTTTCTAGCTCTGAATGACACAGAGGTGAGTGGAGAGCAGTTAGCGAAACAGAGATCGAATATCCCCAGGGGAGCTGACAGAGTGGAATAAGCCTGGACATTATAACCTGAAATATTTGAGAGTACATCTTTTTTAATGAAAAGGAAGCAAGCTATCCATTAAGTTAATTGATAAAGTCTGGAAAGATGATTGTATATCTGGGCATTTTGAGTCTACAAACTCAGTACAGTGCCATTGCTGTCCCACAATATGTTTAAAGAGCCTGTCATCTCTTGAATTAACTGTGGTCATGCACTTTTTTTAAGCTACGGTTTAAACATAGTCTGATAGGCTTAATTCCTGCATTACATCTTAAAACCTTTAAATGCTCTTCTACATTCTTTAGAATGGAACACTCTGTGTAGCTTTACTCTTATCAGGAATTTTTTTTTTTTTTTAACATGTTGTGCCATGGGCTTAAGTGTTTGTAGTGAAGTCACTCAGTTCTGTCTGACTCTTTGCGACCCCATGGATTGTGTAGCCTACCAGTCTCCTCCATTCATGAGATTTTCCAGGCAAGAATACTGGAGTGGGTTGCCATTTCCTTCTCCAGGGCATCTTCCCGACCCAGGGATCGAACCTGGGTCTCCCCCATTGCAGGCAGATTCCTTACCTTCTAAGCTACCAGAGAATCCAATCCAAGAGTTTGTAGGTATTTGAAAAAATACTGATAAGCTATTTACAATCACTTAATTTATTATAGGAATACTATAGATCTCATTACTAATCAGTAGAGTAAGGAAAGAAATCCTTTCAAACATCAAAAGAGAAATTGGAAAAACTGTGTTTTTAAAAATACATTTTACTTTTTTGTTATATTTATGTGATAATGTTTAGCTAAACAAATTCATTTAGCTATACAAATTCAAAATTGAGTTAGATTTTATTTTCCTATTTTATTTTGGAGTGAGCTCATCAGAAAATACAAGTACACACAGTGTAAATGTGACCTATATTGATAAAAATATAATTATTGACTATTTCCTTTGAGTTTTTAAAACATATTAACTTGTATGGTGGTCCTACCTACAAATTTTATTGAGGGAAGCATTCTCTATTTAGCAATACACAATTGAATGCTGCTGTTAGTAGGGGGAAAACAGATCATAATTTCATTCTATTTCATTTTTATTTCTATTCTATATCTGCTGCTCCAGTAGATAAAACAATAACTAATGTTGACAGGGGCTAAGACAGCTTGATTATAACCTTTCTCCCTAGTGTTACCCTGTAAGTGTTAATCATTTCTTGGAAGGCAGCTCTACCTGAGTGACACAAACCCTTCTAGAAGAGATGCTGTTTATTTTCCTAGAAATTGCAATTGCTGATGTTTCTTACTTTTGACATTCTTTTACAAACTTTGTCCAGAGTTTTTGTTTGTTTGTCTGTTTAGAGTATATTCCCAGGCAGAAATACTGAGTCCTAAGACCTATCCTTAGAATGAGAAGAACGCAGGATAATCTATCTTCTAGACAAACACACTCTGATAATGAACTTTTTTGACTGGAAAGGAAAAGGGGTTTTTCCTTCTGACACAGGAAAAGCAGGTTTTTGTTTGTTGTGTTTTTTTTTTTTAATTAGTCAATTAAAAGTTAGATCAACCACAAGAATATTTGGTGTCCTATTTTTATGGCACCAAATTCTTTACTTCTCCTTATAGAATTAGTTATTTCATACTGTAAATGAATCAAGAAATAAATATATCTACCTATTATTTATCTAATGAATCTATTATCTATATCTTCTACCCAGTCTACAAATGCCTATCCTATCCACTTTTTTTTGATAATATAGTTTTATGTTGAACTGTGAAACTTAGAATGTAGGTTTTAATGCCCAGAAAAGTGAGTTTTCTGACAACATGCTAAGTTTAAATTATTTAGCCAAGTCAAAGCTATACTATCACCAAAGAAAAGGCATTTCAGTTTCAATATTTTTTAAAATATAAAACATTTTAATTTAACAATTTGAATGTTTGACTTAAAAATCAATGTCAGCATAAACAGTCACTAAAAAATTCAGTAAACTGGAAATTTTTCCACCATTAGCTGGAATAATCCAGTATTATTTCACAGATTAGGAAACTGATGCCCCAAAAGGATCTGTGTCTAACATTCTTGTGTCCAATACTGAATGCCAGTCATAGTTCCCAACTTTCCATTAGAGTCAATGTCCTTTTATTATTTTATTATTATTTTTCATTTTTTAAATTTTTTGGCTGAGCTGTGTGTCATATCTTACTTCCCTGACCAGGGGGCCAGGAATAGAACTGCAGTGGAAGTTCAGAGTCTTAACCACAGGACGGCCTGGGAAGTCCCCCAATGTGGCGCCCCATCCCCCAACCCCCACCTTTCTTTTTATTTTCCCATTAAAAACAAATGTTCTATAGCATTCCCATTCCTATCTATTACGAAGTGAAATTTTGTACTATATATATAGGTAGGGAGAAGGCAATGGCACCCCAGTCCAGTACTCTTGTCTGGAAAATCCAGTGGACGGAGGAGCCTGGTGGGCTGCAGTTCATGGGGTCGCTAAGAATCGGACATGACTTCACTTTCACTTTTCACATTCATGTGCTGGAGAAGGAAATGGCAACCCATTCCAGTGTTCTTGCTTGGAGAATCCCAGGGACAGCGGAGCCTGGTGGGCTGCAGTTCATGGGGTCACACAGAGTCGGACACAACTGAAGCGACTTAGCAGCAGCAGCAGCAGCATATATGGGTAGATCACTTTTTTAAAAGCCAAATTAAGATCCATGCTGTGCTTAGTCACTCAATTGTGTCTGACTCTTTGCAGCCTCATGGACTGTAGCCCATCAGGCTCCTCTGTCCACTGGATTCTCCAGGCAAGAATACTGGAGTGGGTTGCCATGCCCTCCTCCAGGGGATCTTCCCAACCCAGGGATTGAACCCAGGTTTCCCACATTGCAGGTGGATTCTTTACAGTCTGAGCCACTGGAGAAGCCCAAGAATACTGGAGTGGGTGGCCTATCCCTTCTCCAGTGGATCTTCCCAACCCAGGAATCAAACTGGGGTCTCCTGCATTGTTGGTGGATTCTTTACTAGCTGAGCTACCAGAGAAGTCCAAATTAATATCTAAGTATAAGTAAATATAAATAAATATAAAGTAATGCATAATAAAAATAGGACATATTTCAATATGTAAATTTGCAAAAGTCAGAGAAAACATGAGGAAGTGATCAAGATCTTTCACTAGTGAAGAACCATCATGAATGTGACTGCTGTGAAGGCAGGCTTTTATCTAGTACTAGTTGTACTGGATACTCAAACACTTTGGAGCTGTGTTGCCTTGGGTGGTATGATTTTCAAAACTGGTAATGCATTTGAAGCCATCCCTCAATTTACATGGATTGTGACTGCCCCCATCCTACACCACTAAGACAGCAAATTGTTTTAAATGAGACATGAAGAGAAATCTCCTGACAGCAACTGACCTTTCAACTCTAATGTCTTAAACACATGGGGTGCTGGGCCTATCAACAGCTAAATGAACCATAGCCAAGAAGGAGAGTGTGTGTTTATTAGTGAAAGCATTCTGTGGAGTTGAATTCTAACAGATGAGCCAATGGAATATAAGGAAATATAAGGAAATGAGTGTATCTGTCATCTGCTGTTAGTATATATTAGGCATGCAATAAGGTATATTACAAACAAGTCCATTGACTACCGAATCCTGTAGGGCTTCTAACATCTCAGATGTTTATTGCCTTTGATGTGTCTTTGAATTCAAGAGACACCTTTCAATATTCAGGTTATTACACCCAGTACTATCTTTAGTATGTTTCAAGTGTCCCTGAATATTAATAATTACTCAAATTGCAATCTGAACTTAACAACTTTCTAATATTTAAATAAGATTACTTTCTAATGTTTAAGAATGGTAAGTGATTAAATAGAAATACAAAAATAAAACAAACTAAATAAAAAAGAAAAAATAACACAATAGAATTGTATACATCTATTAAAAATGATAATATAAAATATAGCTATTTCATGGGAGAGTTAGTATGTATGAAGTGAAAAACAGGTTTTACAAATTCACACTAGGTGTTTTAATATTTTCCAGGTTTGTGCTTTGATGAGTGACTTTTCCACTGAACCTGGAATTTTTATTGTTGTTTTATTGGGTAAAATTCTGCATCTTGTTTAAGCCTTTTGCCTTAACTGGCTTTCTCTGATGTCACTCTGGCAGAGGAAAGTAAGGGCTCTTGCCTTGTGGAAGTCAAAGCCTGAGTTCCTCATGTAGCCTTTGTAGACACCTAGGCAGGATGGGGATATGAGTTCCAGCTCCCCATTGGGTCCCTACTATCCCCACTGAGGAGATGGCCTCATCACCACTGGGTGACTGTGAAAATCCTGATTCTCCACTGTGCTTCCTCTGGCATCACTACGGAGGAGAGGGAGAGGGTACGCCATTACTATGGGAGAGAGTCCAGGCTTCCCACTAGGCCTTTGCTGCTGTGGGTTTGCATGGGTCACAGTCTGTTCAACTGTTTGTGTCTATGTGGTATTTGCCTAGAGTAGAGCAATTACTGTCTCAAAGTTTTCTGCCTTATGAGTTAGAATCTTTCCTGGTCTTTTGGCTTCAAAAATCTTTCCAGGTTTTTGTTTTTCCTTTCTGTGCATTTTGGCATTCCTGGGTTGCTGTCTTATTCAGTTCCAAGTCTGAGGTATATGAAACAAAAATAAAACCCAGGGAACTCACCGCCATGTTGCTCCTTGGTCCCAAGATCCATAGCTGAGTTACCTTCTCTAATTTCAGTCTTCTTACATTTGTTTTATACATGCTTTCCAGCTTTTTAGTTGTATTTAGTGACAGTAATCAAGAAAATGTCTCCTTCATCTTGACAGAAGCAGAAGTCAGTATGCTTATAGATTTTTAGAAATTCAGAGTAGAAAAAAGAATATGCCTTATATATATTGTTTTATAAAATATTTTAAAAGACATTAATATAAGCTATGCTCTACAAGTCTCAAAAACAGCAAAATGTTTATCTATGTATTGACAGTGGCTTTAAATGAGATAAGATTTATTTAAGCACACATGGTGTGACATAATTTACTAGAACCCAAAAACACTGAAGGGCTTCACAGGTGGTAAAGAATTCACTTGCCAATTCAGGAGACTCAAGAGACACAGGTTCAATATCTGGAAATGCAACCCACTCCAGTATTCTTACCTGGAGAATTCCATGGGCAGGGGAGACTTGCAGGCTATAATCCATGAGGTCACAAAGAGTCAGACATGACTGAGTGACTGAACAAACAATGACATTGAAACCCTGCGCCTCCACATGAGAGACACAAAGGTTGTGAAAATAAAGATGATGGACTGTGTTGTCTCAATTTTATCATCTCTAACTCTACAATGTGTATACATTATCACTGGGTGAATACAACAAAGTGCATATAATGATATGATGCTGCCAAATACAGTTTGCCGAGTGAGAATAAGAAGGGAGTGAAAAAAAAATCTGAAATTGATGTTAAATTGTTTGTAATTTCTGACTCTGGCTATAAAGGGCTGTGTGATCTCCAGCAATTGAGCATGTCTTTTTCAATCTCAGCTCATTATGTAAATGAGCTAGGTTCCAATTTTCTTCCAACTTTAACATTTTATGACTCTACCATTGGGTATGTTTAATAAACTTGGGGCATCTTCTTATTCTTTTTGTGCCTGAGTTTTTTCTGTAAAATAAGACTAATAGTTTATGCCTCATAGGATATATTTTTGAAGGGCTACTTTTTATTGTATGCAACCTAGAGAAGGAAATGGCAACCCACTCCAGTGTTCTTGCCAGGAGCTTTCCATGGACAGAGAAGCCTGAAAGGCTACAGTTCATGGGATTGCAAGAGTCGGACACGACTTAGAGCTATTTTTCTTTCTTTCTTTCTTGTTACCTGACAATAGTCAACAAACATTAAATCTTATAAAATTCCCTTTTGAATAATAAAAATTTAAAAATAAACCAAGTCAATAATTGTGTAAAGATTGTCATTGATAGGACTGATGTTGAAGCTGAAACTCCAATACTTTGGCCACCTGATGCAAAGAACTGACTCATTTGAAAAGACCTTGATGCTGGGAAAGATTGAGGGCAGGAGGAGAAGGGGACGACAGAGGATGAGACGGTTGAATGGAATCACCGACTCAATGGACATGGGTTTGGGTGGACTCTGAGAGTTGGTGATGGACAGGGAGGCCTGGCGTGCTGCAGTTCATGGGGTCGCAAAGAATTGGACACGACTGAGCAACTGAACTGAACTGAACTGTCACTACACACATATACATTTATATAAGCATTAATTATGGCAATTACAATAAATCATAATTGCCTCATTGCCTCTTCTATAGGATTACTAGCGTCTGAAGACTAGAATTTGTTTTTCATCTTTATGTCTCCAAAAGTAAGTGGCCTGAAGTCTCGTAAATTGCTGTATTCAGCAAACATTTCCTGAACCAATGAGTAAATGAAAGAATAAACTGAAAGAAAAATTATAAAAATGTTTCTCTGAATTAAATGAAAAAGTAAACTTAAAAAAAATGAAAATCAAAACGTATCTATTTTGAAGGGCTCAACCATCCAGAGTAATTTTCTGGAATCTGTACAACTCATATTCCTGCTTGGTAAGGTAAGAATGTTATTGCAGTGGGGTTAATGGTGTTCATTTCTTAATATACTCCCTTTGATTTAAATCCACATACATTGCAGTGATAGTTCAGCTTGGTTAGTCGTGCAAATGAAAGTATTACTGAAGCTGGACTCTCTAAAAAGAGAGGAGAATAATGGTCAGTATCCAGGCAACTAGTGTATTCACCCAGAAAATAACTGGTGTCCCTTCAGCATGTGATACTGATAATGATGGATTGATTGAATATTTCTTGGAAGGTTTCAACTTGTTAGGCATTAGAGAGAATTTTGGAAAGCAGCCTCCTCTCCCACCTTCCTCATTGTAGAAATTTAAATACGAAGATAAAAAGAACAGATAGCTAAGGAAAGCCATCCTGCATACACACATATGCATGTATTTTTCTATCCATATCTAACTTTTATATATCTGTATGTGTGTGGAGGCGTGGTACCATATGCTAAGTATTGTCCAACTCTTTGTGGCCCCATGGACTGTAGCCCGCCAGACGGCTCTGTCCATGGAATTTTCCAGGCAAAGATACTGGAATGGCTTGCCATTTCCTGTGACTCATGTATCTACAGCATCATAGGAGGATCCTTCACCTGCTAAGCCATCAGGGAAGCAATCTAAACATATAAACGAGCATAATTCTTCCATATTATCCTTGTTAACTGAACAGAAAGACAAACATATAAGAAAGTTTCAAACATATTTTATTTGGTGAAATAAATTAGTAGATATGGGGAAAAGTAAGAGATTTAAAATTTTATATTTAAGTTCAGGAAATTCTGAATTAACTTACATATATATTTTTTATCTTTTCTGAATCCCTGATTAAATTTTTGAGCATTCTCTCAGTTTAGTCAGTTCAGTTGCTCAGTCATGTCTGACTCTTTGCAACCCTATGTACTGCAGCAAGCCAGGCCTCCCTGTCCAACACCAACTCCAGGAGTTTACTCAAACTCATGTCCTTTGAGTCTGTGATACCACCCAACCATCTCATCCTATGTCATCCTCTTCTAATCTGGCCCTCAATCTTTCCCAGCATCAGGGTTTTTCAAATAAGTCAGTTCTTCATATTAGGTGGCCAGAGGATTGGAGTTTCAGCTTCAGCATCAGTCCTTCCAATGAATATTCAGGACTGATTTCCTTTAGGATGGACTAGTTGGATATCCTTGAGTCCAAGGGACTCTCAGGAGCCTTCTCCCACACCACAGTTCAAAAGTATCAATTCTTTCGTGATATAAAGTATGAATTTCTTTATAGTCCAACTCACACACCCATACATGGCTACTTGAAAAACCATAGCTTTGACAAGAGGGACCTTTGTTGGAAAAGTAATGTCTCTGCTTTTTAATATGATGTCTAGGTTAGTCATAACTTTTCTTCCATGGAACAAGCATCTTTTAATTCCATGGCTACAGTCACCACCTGCAGAGATTTTGGAGCCCCCAAAAATAAAATGTTTGTCACTGATTCCAGAGTTTTCCCATCTGTTTGCCATGAAGTGACAGGACTGGATGCCATGATAGTTTTCTGAATGTTGACTTTTAAGCCAATTTTTTCACTCTGCTCTTTCACTTTCATTAAGAGGCTTTTTATTTCGTCTTTGCTTTCTGCCATAAGGGTGGTGTCATCTGCCTATCTGAGGTTATTGATACTTCTCCTGGCAATCTTGATTCCAGCTTGTGCTTCATCCAGCCCAGCATTTCTCATGATGTACTCTGTATATAAGTTAAATAAGCAGGGTGACAATATACAGTCTTGATGTACTTCTTTCTTGTTTTGGAACCAGTCCATTGTTCCATGTCCAGTTCTAACTGTTGCTTCTTGACCTGCATACAGATTTCTCAGGAGGCAGGTCAGGTGGTCTGGTATTCCCATCTCTTTAAATTTTCAACATTTTTTTGTGATCCACACAGTCAAATGCTTTGGCATAGTCAATAAAGCAGAAGTAGATGTTTTTCTGGAATTCTCTTGCTGTTTTGATGATCCAACGGATGTTGGCAATTTGATCTTTGGTTCCTCTACCTTTTCTAAATCCAGCTTAAACATCTGCACGTTCACAGTTCATGCACTGTTGAAGGCTGGCTCAGAGAATTTTGAGCATTACTTTGCTAGCATCTGAGGTGAGTGCAAATGTGCAGTAGTTTGAGCATTTTTTGGCATTGCCTTTCTTTCTGATTGGAATGAAAACACGTTTTCCAGTCCTGTGGCCATTGCTGCATTTTCCAAATTTGCTGGCATGTTGAGTGCAGCACTTTCACAGCATCATCTTTTAGGATATGAAATAACTCAACTGAAATTCCCCCACCTTCACTAACTTTATTCATAGTGATGCTTCCTAAGGGCCACTTGACTTCACATTCCAGGATGTCTGGCTCTAGGTGTGTGATCACAATATCGTGATTATCTGGGTCGTGAATATCGTTTTGTATGTTTCTGTGTTTTCTTGCCACCTCTTCTTATTATCTTCTGCTTCTGTTAGGTCCTTACCATTTATGATTTTTATATGCTCAGCTTGCATGAAAAGTTGCCTTGATATCTCTAATTTTCTTGAAGAGATCACTAGTCTTTCCCATTCTATTGTTTTTCTCAATTTCTTTGCACTGATCACTGAGGAAGGCTTTCTTATCTTTCCTTGCTATTTTTTGGAACTCTGCATTCATTGGGTATATCTTGCTTTTTCTCCTTTGCCTTTAAATCTCTTCTTTTCTCAGCTATTTGTAAGGCCTCCTCAGACAGCCATTTTGCCTTTTTGCATTTCTTCTTCTTGGGGATGGCCTTGATCCCTGTCTCCTGTACAATGTCAGGGACCTCTATCCATTGCTCTTCAGGCACTCTGTCTATCAGATCTAATCTCTTGAATATATTTGTCACTTCCACTGTATAATCATAAGGGATTTGATTTAGGTCATACCTGAATTGTCTACTGGTTTTCCCTTCTTTCTTCAATTTAAGTCTGAATTTGGCAATAAGGAGTTCCTGATCTGAGCCACAGTCAGCTCCTGGTGGTGTTTTTGCTGACTATATAGGGTTTCTGCATCTTTGGCTACAAAGAATATAATCAATCTGATTTCAGTATTGACCATCTGGTGATGTCCATGTGTAGAATCTTCTCTTGTGTTGTTGGAAAAGGGTGTTGGAAGATTTGTTCTTTAGCTGATTTTAATGTGTTTCTTATTAAAGTTTCACATGCACAAAAACCAACATGAATTTATCTAAGCTTGAGACAATATCTTGAATTTTCTTTCCATGTTTGGCTCTTGAAAGCATTTAGAGTGCTAACATGCTGATTGAAACTAACTGATTATTTAACTATTTAAAAAATGACTTAAACTAGTTTACAATAAAAGCTCATGTATCAAACTGTAAATAAATAGCAAAAGCATAAATTCATTCCTGAGCTTCCCAGCAGCCAAAATATTAAGGTCAACCTAATAAGTTATGCAGTACTTTGATTTAGTAGAAAGAAACAAAACTGTTTAGCAAAAAAAAAAAAAAAAAAATGTTTCCCTGTGGTTCTAAGATTTAAATGGTTATTGTAATGAGATATTTCATTTATATGAGGAGTTTTGAAAATATATATGAGCTAATGAAAATTAAAATGCTAAATAATCTCTACTGGCATATATGAAAAAATCATCAAAATAAATATGATTGGCCATCAACATATAAAATTCATTTAATAATCTTCAATTAGACTGTTCAGTTATAAAAAGGGCAAGCTAATATTTAAAACTAAGTGAAGTTAGTAAGATGAATGAGCTGAGTTATTGTGCAATTATTAAAGATCAAGAAATAATAAATAAAAATAGAGGGGATATGTAAACAATGTTGACTAAAAGTGTATCTTAGAGAGAAGTAAAACTAAACAATTATTCATATGAAAGGAGGAACTGTTAAAAACAAGGAGAACTGTAAAATTTTAGGTTGGTTTTACCCCAGGATTCAAAACAGAATGCTATGGCCACTGATGTAGCTGCTGCAAATTTGTATAGTCAAATAATAACTTCTAGACATTTAGGGAAAAAGTGTCCAGGTATTCTGTCTCTAGAATCAGGCACTGGAGCCGAGCGTAAGTGAAGAAAGAAGGGTAGATCACTTCATGTGGTTCTACTGACTACCTTGAAAAGCTGAGCCTATTCAGCTGCCTAGAACTTCTACTTCTGGGGCTGCTGAATGAGAGGAACATTAAAGGGTTTATTAGCTGAATAAAAAATAAACAGCCCAGAATAGCATGACCTTCAGACTTCCCTGGTGGCTCAGACGATAAAGCATCTGTCTACAATGCAGGAGACCTGGGTTCAATCCCTGGGTTGGGAAGATTCCCTGGAGAAGGAAATGGCAACTCACTCCAGTACTCTTGCCTAGAAAATCCCATGGACAGAGGAGCCTGGTGTCCATGGGGTCGCAAAAAGTTGGACATGACTGAGAAACTTCACTTTCTTTCTTTCTTTCTGGGCAAGAGAAAAGAGCATACAAGTCTTAATTTGTCAGGTGTGCTCAAAGAAGTAGAACAATTTCTTAATGGGAAAATATATAGCAGAATCTCCTGGGGAGCTTTTGTGTAATACAATACATGAGCCTGCCCCTCCACTACAGTACAATTAAATTAGAATTTCTAGAAGAGGCATAGATTTTAATGTTAGTTTCCAGTTAACTTTTATGTATAGTCAAAATTGAGACTTACCATAATTAGTCAGTTCAGTTGCTTAGTCGTGTCTGACTCTTTGCAACTACATGGACTGCAGCACACCTGGCTTCCCTGTCCATCACCAACTCCTGGAGCTTTCCAAACTCATTTCCATTGAGTCAGTGATGCTATCCAACCATCTCATCCTCTGTTGTCCCCTTTTCCTCTTGCCTTCAATCTTTCCCAGCATCAGGGTCTTTTCAAATGGGTCAGTTCTTCGCATCAGGTGGCCAAAGTATTGGAACTTCAGCATCAGTCCTTCCAATAAATATTCAGGACTGATATCCTTTAGGATTGACTGGTTTGATCTCCTTGCAGTCCAAGGGACTCTCAAGAGTCTTCTCTGACACCACAGTTCAAAAGCATCAATTCTTCTGTGCTCAACTTTCTTTATGGACTTTTAGAAATATAAAGGAGAGTTTATTCAAGGTGTAATTGAATATATACTAAATGAGAACATCTATATGTCCGTATCTATATCTATATATTTTAAATCCTAGTTTGGGGCTCCTCTCCTGATTCTGAATTTCTGGGAGAGTTAGCATAGGAATTATGCCAATTTTTGTCTTCACAGTAACTAGCACATGCATGTGTGCTAAGTCACTTCAGTCATGTCTGACTCTTTGGGACCCTATGGACTGTAGCCCACCAGGCTCCTCCATCTGTGGGATTCTCTAGGAAAGGACACTGGAGTGGGTTGCCATGCCCTACTCCCGGGGATCTTTGTGACCCAGGGGTCAAACACAAGTGTCTTGTGTCCCCTGCAGTGGCAAGTGGGTGCTTTACCACTAGCACCGCCTTGGAAGCTCAGTGCCTAGCACATTTTCCTCCAAATATTGGACTCATCAATGTTCTCAAGTGTTACACAGAAAAAGCATTGATTTAATGACAGAGTGTGAAAAACCATTCTATTCTTAATGTTTTTTCAATCCTCCAACTTTGGAAGAAGGATTAAGTGTATTGCTATACATATTTAATGTCCCTATGATACTGTTACTGAGGAAGATGGGGAGAGAGACAGAGACAGAGAGAAGGGAAGATCACACAAAAATTTGATGGATAATAGTATTTATTTGTAACTTAATAGCATTATTTCTATTTCTTTGTAGATATTTTTAGATTTGCATTCTATTTCTTCTAACTGGATATTTTATTTCCCTTTATGCTAATGAGTCAATTTAAATAACAATTCAAAATAAATGATAGTAGAAGTTGTATACAGGCAAGGAAAAAAATGTGAAAATATATTCCTCAGTTCAGATTGTAAAAAACAGAGCCTGAGACAAGAGTTTATATTCTGATTCTTTATTGGACATGCAATCCCAGGAAGCAGTAGTGAGGCAAGAGGATAATTGACTAATAAGAAGAGAAAATATTTATGAAGAGGTGTGCAACAAAGCTGACTGCTTCTTAGCATCAGGTGCAATGGATTTCTTCTTCTCCTGAGACCATCTTCAGAGACAGCACATAGTCTATTGCACTTTAGCGTAGACCATTGGCAAGTAGTGTCAAGAAAACAAGAACATACATCTTCTGACCCTTTTTCTTGGTCAAAGATTTGACCCATGGGTCATTAATTTCCCACTATCCTAGGGAGTGGTCATGAAGTGAGGGTGCTCTGCCAATATGAAGTTGTTTTTTGCATCACTGTTGCTATTCAGTCACTAAGTCATGTCTGATTCTTTGTGACCCCATGAACTGCAGCACTCCAGTCTTCCCTGTCCTTCACTATCTCTTGGAGTTTGCTCAAACTCATGTCCATCTGTCAATGATTTATCACACGAACTAAAGCTAAAAAAAAAGGAGCTTCCCTCATAGCTCAGTCAGTAGAAAATCTGCCTGCAATGCAGGAGACCCAGTTTCTGTTCCTGGGTCGGGAAGATCCCCTGGAAAAGGAAATGACAACCCACTCCAGCATTCTTGCCTGGAGAATCCTATGGACAGAGGAATCTAGCAGGCTGTAGTCCATGAGGTCCCAAGAGTCGGACATGACTTAGTGACTAAACCATCTAGCCAAAATAAAAATAAAAATAAAAAAAAGAAAGAAAAGAAAAGAAAAATGAAAGAAAAAAAAATAGTCATGAATTCCAAAGCCAGATGAGAATATCTGAGGTGTTAAGTAAGATTTGTTGAATACAACAGCATTCAAATGCCTAAAGACGGAAACTTTGCCCTAACAAGGAGTGCTCTTTCAGGACCAGGGACAGTGTCACAGGGCTTTATGCTGACCCTTGAAAAACTGAAATTTATATAAAGAGTACTCTTGCGTGTGTGAATTGTTTCTTAAAAGGTTTTTTAATAATAGCTGCCATTTAGTGGCTGCTTAATTGTTTTGGTCTTCATTTGACATAATTATCATCAAACCAGCTATTATTATTTGTTTTGTTTGTAAAGTAGTTGAGGCACTGAAAAGTTAGCTAATTTGAGGTCAGAAATTAAATCACATTCATAAGACAAAAAGGTCCAAATTCTTTCATCTGCAATATATCATTTTACAATCCATGATATTTCCAAAAATGAATGTCCTTGTATATTTTTGCTACCTTTTTTAAGAACAGTTTTGCCATCAGGAAAGAATTACCATTTTTTAGTGGTTTTAAATGTATTGGTTGATTTTATTCTTCAGACTGGAAGATATACAGAACTAAGATTGGGGGAATATGTTACTTAATGAACAAGTGCTTCTCGAATTTTAATATGAATTCAAATCAACTAGTGATCTTGTTAAAGTGCAGATTCTGATTTATAAAGGTCTTGTTTGGAACCAGAGATTATATATTCCTTAGATGTTTACAAGTTTTCAGTGGCAAAGGTGTAAATGTTATTATTGACAAAGTGTTTTTACTGAATTATAGGCTATCTGTACTAGTAATACAAGTAGTGAGGTAATCCACAAATATTATGTGACAGAGTTACTCTAAATATATTTAAAAAATTTAATCCTAAAACTCCTACAAGGGGAAGGAAATCGCAGCATCAGTATGGGACCAGAAGAAGTCAAGGGGTTGCCATGGAGAAATGGTGTACTGAACAAAGCTCCTCTGCTCTAATCACCATGAGGCCAAACAAACCAAAACATCAGTGGTTTGAAGCAGAGAAGGGTTTGTTGCAGGGCCAAGCAAGGAGAACAGGTGGCTCATGCTCAAAACCCCAAAACTGTTTGATGGTTTTGGTGGAGAAGGTTTTATAGGCAAAAATTGGGATGAGGGCTGCAGAGTATGTGACTTTCTTCTGATTTGTTGATGGTAAAACAGGGTGTGCTCTAGAAATCTTGTGCTCAGCCAGAAGTTGCCATTCTCCACTTGGATGAGGTCTCAGTTATGCAGAAGAACTCAAAGATATTGTATATTCCTTGAGGAGGCACCAGGACCCTGACAAGGCTGCACTGTTGTTTCTTGACTGCTCCTCTTCTGTTTCTGCATCCTCTCCCTTCCCTGATTTGCAACTGTTTGAACATACCCTTTGGAACTCAGGAAAGGTTGTGGAGGCTGAATGAAGACCATTTCCTAGAGAGGAAACAGGAAAACAGAGGAAACAGGAAGGCTTTATACCCAGGAGCCCCACAAGGTCCTGAGTGGTTTCAAAGGAGAACAGAGTTTGGCTACAAATATCCCTGTGTTGTCAAACAGCCCAACTTTATGATGAGACAGATTTAGTGACTGAAATAATTTTTACCTAGATCAATAACTTTATTAAATGAAAGGAAGACATTTAATTATCAATAATTACCATAGAAAAGGGCTTCCCAGGTGCACAGTGGTAAAGAATCCACCAGCCAGTGCAGGAGATAAAAGAGACTTGGGTTCAATCCCTGGGTTGGGAAGATCCCCTGGAGTAGGAAATGGCAACCCACTCCAGTATGCTTGCCTGGAGAATCCTATGGACGGAGGAGCCTGGTGGGCTACAGTTCATGGGGTTGCAAAGAGTCAGACACTACTGAACAACTGAGCCACATCATGCGACCATAAAAAAAAAAGCAAGTCTTAAGAATATTAAGAATATAAGAATGCTACCTTGGTTTACATGTCTGAAGCCATTCAGAAAATTATGCAAATCAGTTTTCAATTCTGACTTCTGGTACTCCTACCCTGTCTTCTTATATCAGACTTAAATAAGGGAAGTAAATAAAAGCAGCATTGCAAGTTTCATGTCTATAACTCAACTCCTGGAGGCCTTACCCTGCTGATATATTGCTGCAGTAAATTACACAAGTGGTGTGTTTCTTTTGATTAATTACTGCAATAGGTCTTGAGAGTGATGACTGACATAGACATGTGTCCCATAGATAGCTGGGCTTCATGATACTTTCTTTCTTTTTCCTCATTTTCAAGTGCTTAGTTTGGCAAGTAAGAAAGAAAACCAATGACAAATGCAGGGAGATGTTTCTGAAGCAGCTTTCCCTATAGACTTTTGAAGTAGTAGCTTTTAAATTAAGAAGTCCCAGTGCTCTTCTTGTTTCTGCTGCTGTTGCTGCTAAGTCGCTTCAGTCGTGTCCGACTCTGTGCGACCCCATAGACTGAAGCCCACCAGGCTCCCCCATCCCTGGGATTCTCCAGGCAAGTACACTGGAGTGTGTTGCCATTTCCTTTTCCAATGCACAAAAATGAAAAGTGAAAGTGAACTCGCTCAGTCGTGTCCGACTCCTAGTGATACCATGGACTGCAGCCTACCAGGCTCCTCCGTCCATGGGATTTTCCAGGCAAGAGTACTGGAATGGGGTGCCATTGCCTTCTTCACTTCTTGTTTCTAGTCCCCCCAAAAGGCTGTTTAAAAAGGATTTTTAAAAAATATCAACTCACATGAGCCAGGTATTCTGAAATCAAGCTGTAGGATATTTTCTTTTTTTTTTATGGTAAATACACAGTGACAAACTTCATCTTCATTTCCTTATTCTTTCTCTGAGCCATTATGAGCTATCATGGAAATTGCAATTACAGACATTAAAATCAAAGTAATTACCTAATAAGCTGCTACACCACTACTTTGAAAAGGAAAGCATTTATTCTCTTGTGAGTGAGTCCAATTATTTTCTTAAACTTAAGAATTTTTGCTGAGGTGTAAATTATCTCTTTTTACTTTCATGGTTGAAACTAAGCTTTATCATGGATCCTGTGTGGTCATCTGGTTTCTCTGAAATTTGTATCCATCTGGAGAGCTGTGTGAAATGCATGCTATTATTTGATTAGAAAAATTTCTTTGTCCCTAATCAACATTTAAGAATACCAGTCTTTGGTCAAGTACTGTGAGGGTTCTGAGATGTTACTCCACTTGCAGAGTTATGTACATTATATGTATGAATTTTGCAGAAATACAAGACATTGAATCAAGGAAAATAGTTATTTATTGACACTTACACCAGATCAATAACCAGAGTAAAAATAAAGAATTGGTCCTGTCTAAACTGGCAGCAAAACAATGAGAGCTGATAAAATCTTTCAAAATGGGTGGCAAGTTACAGCCCATAAATGGGGAATGGAGAACAATGCATTTTGTTCATTTATAAATGCATAGAGAGTCATCACCTTTCCCTTCCAGCAAGAGAGGGGAAAAAACAAAAATTTTACTCCTTTGAGATTAGATGGAAAGATTCATGGGATGTCACTCTAACCTTTTAAAGTGTAAATACCTATTTTCAAGGACCAGATAAAACCTGAGAGTCTCCAACCTTTAAGACCCAGAAATGTTGCAAAATGTTGGAATTCATCCCTTTTGGCATTTAGAGATAGCGGTCAAGTCTTTCTTATACCTTGCAGCTTAATACAGGGACACGGTCAAGCTGCCATTTGGCCCTCTTGGGGAGATAAATTGCATTATCCTTTCAGATCACATAAATTAGCTAGAAAACAGCTACTAATCTAATTTTTGTGATATGTGAAAAGTGCAGTGTTTCTGGGGAAAGTGAAAGCAAATACTCTATATTGTTTGCATTTCAGCATCTCAGGAGGGTAGGGCTTTTGGCAGGAGCACAGATAAATCCAAGGAGTTCTATTTTCCCACAAAGTCATAGTATGCAATTTTCTCATCTACTTTTAATATTCTCCTTTGCCTTTTCTTCTTCTCCCCTTCTTGTCTCCTTGTCACCATCAAACTCTATCCACCACTTTTTTAAAAAATTCTGTTCTCTTGCCAAAGTAAAGCAGTGAACAAAACAGATAAAAAGGTTTTCCTTTTTAAGAAATTATATTTTAGTGGAAAGCAGACATTAAGTAAGACAATTACATAAATATTGGATGTTAGGCAGTGATAAAATACTTAGAAAAAAATCATCTTAGGAAAAGAGATTGATTATTTGAGAGAGTGATTGGGGAAGATTTCACTGAGAGAAAAACTGAACTAAATTCTTCAAGGAATTGAGAGAGCTAGCTAGCCAAAGGATATTTGGTGGAAAGTCATTCTAGGCAGAAAGAACTACAAGGGCGAAGACCTTGAGGAGGGATTATAGCTGGTAAGAGGAGTCCTGGGTAGTGGAGTAAGAGTGGAAGAGGAGAGCAATAAAATAATTTCTTTCCTATTCAGCATTCATTTCCCTTGTCAGTCTCACATAGCACTTTGCATGATACCATGTTGAACGACCAATATCAACACATTAATTGCATTATAACTGATTAAGCTCATCTGCCCTCACCTGAAGAATTCATAGTGGTGTAGATGAGAATGCAACTGAAGAGAAAGTGTGAGGATCTTGGCTGAGATAGAGTTGACTTCTTTGGAGAAAAATTTAAACCACATAATTATGCTCTGTCAAATTTTGTTTTCCTCCGTAACAACTTAGTCCTTAAAACTAGTTCTTTTCTTTCTTTCTTTTTTTTTTTTTTTTTTTTGCTTTACTCACCAAATTATTATGTCCACTGGTAATTTTAAGTGATCAGATAAGAGATTAGACATATTCTACATGAATATTTGAGTTGGACCACTCTCCACTTTTTTAAAGTCATTATTTTTCTTATTGATGGATTTTTATGATTAAATATTTAAGTATTTACTTTGAGTAAGATTATATAATATTAAATTCTCTTTATAAAATGATTAAATCATATTTATTTATTTATTAAGATTTTGTGTATTTAAGATTTTTGAAATTGATATAATTATGTTCACTGTATCATTTTTTTCAAATTCAAATGACTAAAAATTTGAAGGGTAAGAATTCATTTGGATCAAAAGCTTGAAAATAAGGAATAAAATGCATCAAGTAAGTGTGGGCTTTTAGCAAATTCTAGAGTTTATATTGGACAAAGTTATGCAACACAAATGCAAGATGTCATCATAAGAATGTTACAAAAATATGACATTATAAAGCTTATTACCTTGAGAGACAGCACTGGAAATGTAAACTAATTCAAAAATTTAAGCAAATGGATCAACGCCAAGAGCATTTGCTTTCTTAGCAGCAGTGTACTCAGATCAGTTTTCAAAACTGCTGTCTCAAGAAATCTCTCTCTTTTTTCAGCAGCAAATCTCTGCTAATCACAGGCTGAGTAGATTGATACCTGGAACTGAACTTGTGTGGCAAGTTCAGTTGTATGTGACATCCTTTGTCCATTCGATACTCATTGCACTGACATATTATGCAAAACAGAGAATTTTTACACTGAAGAAGAGAACTGCAACAAGTTTAATTAAAAAAATAAATAAAAAGACTTCCAGAGTTAATACATTGGGGAGAATATGTAGACTAGAAAAAGCAAGCAAACTAATAGAATCCTATAATAAAGAAAAGAGAGGCTTCAATGTGCTTAGTTTTGGAAGCAAAAGAATGAGATGAGTAAATAGTATAATTGAGATTCAACTATTGAAGTAAATACCTGGCTAAAACTGAACTGGGTTAATCCACAGCCAGTCCCCACAGGTATAGACCATGCCTAGGATAATATTTTCCAGGAAAGAGAAATTTTCCTCTACCCTTCTAGATTATTCTGACTCATTTAAGAATGAAATTGATGTGAAACAGATTAACAGGAGAAAATCAAACAAAAATTTGAAAACATATATATGAGAGATGCAGGAAAATTAATTCACTAAGCTGGTTGAAACCCTCATCTTAAAATTCATCTTCAGCTAAAGGCAAAAATAAATAAATAAAAAGATGTTATGGATAGTGGTCTGAGAATTTAAAGGGGAGAAAGGCAATTGACTTAGAGATAGAAAAGCAAATATTTAGTAAACAAATATATGCTGGGCTGGGCAAAGACAATGGGACAGAGAGGGGAATTTTTAACAGACAAACTTTGCTGTGTCCCTCCCTGTCTACATCCCTAGTTCAAACTATTTTATCTATGGTGATAGCTCCCAGCTCCCTTCCTGGAATAGGTCCTCTATCTACATTCTTTAGGAAGTTAGGGAGAAGGTCAAAGACTTTTCCTGAATCTTTTTCATTTTCAGTTCAAAATAATTCACTTGCCACAGAGATATTTTGGGGTGGCAAATTTTGCTCCCGTACAACATTATAATGAAAAATGTCACAAGCAGTTGAAATGAGCAATAGTTAGGGATAAAATGAGTACTAGCTAATCTTCCTGAGGAATTTGGGGGTAGAAAGTAGGACATGTATATTTAGCAGGAAATGGATCATCTTAGAAGTTGATCTTAGAATATAAATGGTGATAAAATTGTTTTGGAAAAGTGGCCTCAAGATTGATTGGATTACAATGTTGTATCTTTTAATGGCATGGTCACACTTCATAAATTTACACTAATAAAAGTCTGAGTCACCACCATCTTAAAATGGAATACCTCCTTCTTCTTATAACATTTTCTGGGTTGGCTTGCATTGCTAGCATTTGTGTTAGTTGGCTTCCTTATTTCCTTTCTCTTATTCATATCTTCACAAAGAAAGTATAAGAGTAGAAAAGAAAGGCTTTGGAGTTTACAGCTCAGCTATAACAATTAGCACAAATGCTCAAGTGACCACAAACATGGGCCCAGGGGCTTTTAAATCCCAGAGGCATTTCCCTGGGACTTCTGCAGCATCAAAAAATATGGGGACTTAAGAGAAGTTTTCACTTACTATTGGTTTAGCAGAGAGACATCTTTTCAAAGGATCAACAGCACCAAAATCAAGAGCCTTGTTCATCTTGTGATACTTCACCTGTTATCACTTTACTCTGCTAAACCTACTCTGATTCATTGTAGCCTTTTTCTAGGGATAAAATCCTTTTCCTTTACTATTTCCCTTGCTTTCATAATGAAATGCCCACAGAATATTGAGAGTAATCAATAATGAAATACTTGGAACTAAAAATAAGACAGCTTAAATATGAGATATCATAGCATGGTTAACATACATGCAGTAATCTCTTGGAAAACAAGCCTTACATGAATCAATAGTACAGCATTCACAAAACATTAATTTACTTAAATTATGTCTATACAGACTGCCCATGTCTGAGAAATTAGGTAGACCTCATAAGGCTCTATATCTGTCTATAATTAATTGACATTAATTTAGGTAATTTAGCTAGCTGTTAGAGCTAGATGTGCTTCAAGAGATTATCCAGACAAGTCCCCTCATGTCAGAGACTCAAAATTTGCTCATAGCTGTAGAGCTAATTCACACCTCTAGTCCTCGAAATCTCTATAGAGTTTAAAACTAGAGTTTAGAACTTTTTTTCACTTCATTACAGAACCAGCAATGTTCTGTGTTATAAAAGCACTCCATGGCGAAATACAGGACTTGTCCATCTTGAAAAGCTGAAAGTTAAGTTAGAAAGTGTCAATACAATAATTTGCCAGAAGTATTTAGAGAAACTTCTATTTCATGTACAAGTTACGATCTAGAGGTTTTCTATGAGTATTGAATGTTTCCTTTTTATTATGTTCCGTTCAGTTCACTCAGTCATGTCCGACTCTTTGTGACCCCATGAATCACAGTACACCAGACCTCCCTGTCCATCATCAACTCCCAGAGTTTACTCAAACTCAGGCCCATCGAGTCGGTGATGCCATCCAACCATCTCATCCTCTGTCGTCCCCTTCTCCTCCTGCCCCAAATCCCTCCCAGCATCAGGGTCTTTTCCAATGAGTCAACTCTTCGCATGAGGTGGCCAAAGTATTGGAGTCTCAGCTTCAGCATCAGTCCGTCCAATGAACACCCAGGACTGATCTCCTTTAGGATGGACTGGTTGGATCTCCTTGCAGTCCAAGGGACTCTCAAGAGTCTTCTCCAACACCACAGTTCAAAAGCATCAATTTTTCGGTGCTCAGCTTTCCTCACCGTCCAACTCTCACATCCATACATGACCACTGGAAAAACCATAGCCTTGACTAGATGGACCTTTGTTGGCAAAGTAATGTCTCTGCTTTTGAATATGCTATCTAGGTTGGTCATAACTTTCCTTCCAAGGAGTAAGCATCTTTTAATTTCATGGTTACAGTCACCATCCGCAGTGATTTTGGAGCCAAAAAAAAGAAAAAAAGTCTGACACTGTTTCCACTGTCTCCCCATCTATTTCCCATAAGGTGATGGGACCAGATGCCATGATCTTAGTTTTCTGAGTGTTGAGCTTTAAGCCAACTCTTTCACTCTCCTCTTTCACTTTCATTAAGAGGCTCTTCAGTTCCTCTTCACTCTCTGCCATAAGGGTGGTGTCATCTGCATATCTGAGGTTATTGATATTTCTCCCGGCAGTCTTGATTCCAGCTTGTGCTTCTTCCAGCCCAGGGTTTCTCATGATGTACTCTGCATATATAAGTTAAATAAGCAGGGTGACAATATACAGCCTTGACGTACTCCTTTTCCTATTTAGAACCAGTCTGTTGTTCCATGTCCAGTTGTAACTGTTGCTTCCTGACCTGCATACAGATTTCTTAAGAGGTAGGTCAGGTGGTCTGGTATTTCCATCTCTTTAAGAATTTTCCAGAGCTTGTTGTGATCCACATAGTCAAAGGCTTTGCTATAGTCAATAAAGCAGAAGTATATGTTTTTCTGGAACTCTCCTGTTTTTTCAATGATCCAGCAGATGTTGGCAATTTGATCTCTGGTCCCTCTGCCTTTTCTAAATCCAGCTTGAACATCTGGCAGTTCACGGTTCACATACTGTTGAAGCCTGACTTGGAGAATTCTGAGCATTACCTTGATAGCGTGTGAGAGGAGTGCCATTGTGCGGTAGTTTGAGCATTCTTTGGGACTGCCTTTCTTTGGGAATGGAATGAAAACAGACCTTTTCCAGTCCTGTGTCCACTGCTGAGTTTTCCAAATTTGCTGGCATATTGAGTGCAGCACTTTCACAGCATCATCTTTCAGGATTTGAGATAGCTCAACTGGAATTCCATCACATCCACTAGCTTTGTTCGTAGTGATGCTTTCTAAGGCCCACTTAACTTCACATTCCAGGCTGTCTGGCTCTAGGTGAGTGATCACACCATTGTGATTATCTGGCTCATGAAGATCTTTTTTGTACAGATCTTCTGTGTATTCTTGCCACCTCTTCTTAATATCTTTTGCTTCTGTTAGGTCCATACCATTTCTGTCCTTTATCGAACCCATCTTTGCCTGAAATGTTCCCTTGATATCTCTAATTATCTTGAAGTAATCTCTAGTCTTTCCCATTCTGTTGTTTTCCTCCATTTCTTTGCATTGATCACTGAGGAAGGCTTTCTTATCTCTCCTGGCTATTCTTTGGAACTCTGCATTCAAATGGAACTATCTTTCCTTTTCTCCTTTCTTTTCGCTTCTCTTCTTTTCACAGCTATTTGTAAGGCCTCCTCAGACAGCCATTTTGCCTTTTTGCATTTCTTCTTCTTGAGGATGGTCTTGATCCCTGTCTCCTGTACAATGTCACGAACCTCCATCCGTAGTCATCAGGCTCTCTGTCTATCAGATCTAGTCCCTTAAATCTATTTGTCACTTCCAGTGTATAATCATAAGGGATTTGATTTAGGTCATACCTGAATTGTCTAGTGGTTTTCCCTACTTTTTTCAGTTTAAGTCTGAATTTGGCAAGAAGGAGTTCCTGATCTGAGCCACAGTCAGCTCCTGGTCTTGTTTTTGCTGACTGTATAGAGCTTCTCCATTTTTGGCTGCAAAGAATATAATCAATCTGATTTCGGTGTTGACCACCTGGTGATGTCCATGTGTAGAGTCTTCTCTTGTGTTGTTGAAAGAGGGTGTTTGCTATAACCAGTGCATTCTCTTGGAAAAACTCTATTAGCCTTTGACCTGCTTCATTCCGAACTCAAAGACCAAATTGGCCTGTTACTCCAAGTGTTTCTTGACTTCCTACTTTTGCATTCCAGTCCCCTATAATGAAAAGGACATCTTTTTTTGGGTGTTAGTTCTAACAGGTCTTGTAGGTCTTCATAGAACCGTTCAACTTCAGCTTCTTCAGTGTTACTACTTGGGGCATAGGCTTGGATTACTGTGATATTGAACGGTTTGCCTTGGAAACAAACAGAGATAATTCTGTCGTTTTTGAGATTGCATCCAAGTACTGCATTTCGGACTTTTTCGTTGACTGTGATGGCTACTCCATTTCTTCTAAGGGATTCCTGCCCACAGTAGTAGATATAATGGTCATCTGAGTTAAATTCACCCATTCCAGTTCATTTTAGTTCCCTGATTCCTAGAATGTCGACATTCACTCTTGCCATCTCCTGTTTGACCACTTCCAATTTGCCTTGATTCATGGACCTAACATTATAGGTTCCTATGCAATATTGCTCTTTACAACATCTGACCTTGCTTCTATCACCAGTCCCACCCACAACTGGATATTGTTTTTGCTTTGGCTCCATCCCTTCATTCTTTCTGGAGTTATTTCTCCACTGATTTCAATTAGCATATTGGGCAGCTACTGACCTGGGAAGTTCCTCTTTCAGTATCCTATCATTTTGCCTTCTCATACTGTTCATGGGGTTCTCAAGGCAAGAATACTGAAGTGGTTTGCCATTCCCCTCTCCAGTAGACCACATCTGTCAGACCTCTCCACCATGACCCGACCATCTTGGGTGGCCCCACACAGCATGGCTTAGTTTCGTTGAGTTAGACAAGACTGTGGTCCTGTGATCAGATTGGCTGGTTTTCTGTGATTATGGTTTTAGTGTGTCTGCCCTCTGATGCCCTCTCACAACACCTACTGTCTTACTTGGGTTTCTCTTACCTCGGACGTGGGGTAGCTCTTCACGGCTGCTCCAGCAAAGCACAGCCGCTGCTCCTTACCTTTGAGGAGGGGTATCTTCTCACGGCTGCCCCTCCTGACCTTGAACGTGGAGTAGCTCCTCTCAGCCCTCCGCTCCTTGTGTACTACATCTAAAACCTCATAAAGTATCCATTTGAGAAATATTGCTTATCTAATGACTTATGATTGGTATTAACACTTCAGTTATACTAAAGCCACCAGTTAGTTATCCAAATTCTGTTAAAGGGAGAAGGTTTTATTATTTAGCATGAATGTCAGGAAGTGACTTATATCCTGAATACTTCAGAGCATGTCCTTGAACAATTGTAAATGTTTACTTTTTGTCATCTCTCTGGCAGCTGCCAAATTGTAATGCTTACTTATTCAACTTAAATTAACTAAAATGAATCCTTGTGGAAATGCATAATACCTGCCTGGTACAAGGGAGCTGATTATATTGCCTTCATTTACACAGAACTTAATCATAATTCAATGACACCCTCTCATTACTAAGTTATAGGTATTTTTTGAGCAAATGGAAAAACTATAACTTTGTGCAGGTGTTCATACCATTTATACCATATTGAGTAGAGTGGTCAAAGTACTGCTACTAGCTCATAGAAATTACCAAATAAGGTTTCAATAATTAATTGAAGTGCAAAAACACATTGAGGATATATGAAAGCTGCCTCTATGAACAGTGTCTCCAAACCTATCTCTAATATGGATTTATTGAATAGCTTAAAATACATGGCAAATGACACTAAAATAAAGAAGCAATGACTTGAAGCAGTGTTGTTTCAGAACAGAACATTCCATTTCATAGAATATTTACATGCTATGTTTATTTTAAAATCCTTAATTAAATCAATTACAGGGAAATAAATGCAAAGTGTCAGAGTTGGAAATGTAGATAAATGCATATTAACATGTAGAGAGAGTGAAGCATTGAATTTTAAATTAAGTACAAAAGATGGAAATCATTCCCTTCATCCCCATGTTTTTCTTCTGTTCTATTATAAAAAGTTCTCATTTTCAGACCATAAGAGGCATTAGTAGTAAAGCTATTTTTAAAATGTGCAGCTTAAGTAATTATTTTTACTCTAATCTGTCCTTAGGCAAAATACTTCCAAGTGTGAGAATTTGTTAGCCCAAAAGCCTCTGGGTTGAAATGCCTGCTTGAAAAATCACAGGAGTGAGAACTAGTCAATTGGGTAATCATTTTAACAGCAGAAGCTGGTTATTCTGACAGCCTTTCAACAACCAACTGAATACTTGGAAGCCGCTGATTTAGTGACTTCATGTAGATTCTGTTGTGTTTTGTTTTGCAAAAGAAAACTTTGCCAGGATTGGGAGATAGGCCTCTTAATCGCTGTCCTTTCTTCTGTGGAATGACCTTCATTAAATCTAAAAGTATCCAGTCAGGGACAGAACAAGAACCTAGCTGTTTTTATAATTTTTGTTTAGAAGTCTCCTCAGTCTTCATTATAAGTATTTTACTATCACATAGCTTAAATTATGCTGTGGGTCATAGTGTAGTTATTAAAAATGCTAATTCAGAAAAAAAATGATGTAATTATATCATTTGTATTATATACATTTATAAATCTATCATTTAATTTATATGTATATTTATATATAATTAAAAGTGTGTATAAAAAAGAATTGAATATGCATATACACAACAAAGAATTATAAGGAAATGGAGTATGTCTGCCATGTTTTTCTGACTACTTTTACTTCACTTAGAATCTGGGGTGAAAAAAAAAACAAAAAACTGTTCTCTTCTTGGTGCCTTAGTTTTTCCTCTGAAAACTAAAACATATAGAGTATGTTTATTATTTATTATTACAATTATTTATTATTATTACTCAAAGACTAATAATATCATTTTACATTGCATTAAAGTACACCAATGTTTCTTGAAATATGCACTTTTAAAAAATATATGACTAGGTCTTTCAGGATGGCAGTGTTTCTCAAACATTTACAATTACTAGTTGTTAAGTTAGACTGATCTTTCTTACACTGCAGTCCAGGTTCCATTTGAAATAATTCTGAACTTGCATGACAGGCAAGACTCAGAATATGTATTTTAGCTTATGATTACTAGAGAGGGAAAGGAGCGGGGATAAATTGGTAGATTGAGATTGACATATATGTACTGCTAAATATAAAATAGATAACTAATAAGGACCTACTGTTTTTCAGTACTCTTTTCAATGCTCTATAATGACCTCTATGGGAAAATAATGTAAAAAGCAGCGGATATATGTATGTATGTATGTATATATGTATATATATATACATATATATATACATGTATATATATATAACATTTGCTTTGCTGTAAGCAAAAACTAGCACAACATTTTAAATCAACTATAGTTCAATCAAACTTTTTAAAAAAATTAAAGTTAATTAAAAAATGTTAAAAATAAACTTTTTGGTCTCCTTTTTTTTATTTTTAATTAGAGAATGTTCATGGCAAGAAATACCTTCAATTCTGCATGTATTTATATATCCATCATTACAAATTTTAGTTTAAATGAGGAAGAGCCACTTATTTTATTCAAGCCACTGACTAGAATAAAATTATCTCAGTTTTTATGTTGCAGAAGTTAAGTATTTCATAGGTCAACAAGATCTTTTTTAATATGAAGCAGTTTTCATTGACTTTTGTTTTCCTAGCACAGAATATAGATCATTATACTGACTACCTGAAAATATTCATATTTTCAGTATTTCCACATTGAAGTTTGTACAGAGTGCTTCCCCAGTGGTGCTAGTGGTAAAGAACTTCCCTGCTAATGCAGGAGACATGAGGCATGTCTTCGATTCCTGGGTCAGGAAGATCCCCTGGAGAAGGCATGGCAACCCACTCCAGGGTTCTTGCCTGGTGAATCCCCATGGACAAAGAAGTTTTGTGGGCTACAGTTTGTAGGGTCACAAAGAGTCAGACATGACTGAAGTGACTTAGCACACATGCACACACACAGTGATATAGAAAACAAACTTGATACTGTGTCTGAAAATTCCTCCTGTAACATTTGGAAATAGCATATGTATGACTTATTTGAATAAAGCAGTTTGAAATTCTAAGAGAAATCTCTCTTAGCAGTCAAGCATGCTTTATGTGTAAGGTGACATACATTGCTGAAGGATTACTAATTTATTCCCAGGTTGCACTAAAAGTTTGGAGAAAACTTTGAATGGTTTAGACTCATTACAAATTGGTACAATAGAAAATCTTAATTAAGAATCAAAAGATATAAGAAGAGTTTTTGTTGCAATGTGATATATGTTCATGTACTCAAGGCTCCATTTCCTAAATCCAGTTGTGCTTTAAATTTGCCTTTTCTTTGAATAAAATGCTCTTTAGAGAATACAGAATAAGTTAACTCTTATGTTACTGACTTGATACAACATCCAGAACAGCTTTCTCTCTATTGGTATGCTATCTGCTCCACTTTCATCCAAAGTTCTATACTTCTATTACTAATGAAGAAGCACCAAAGTATTACTACTACATCAAAAAACAACAAACCACAGGCTTTGGGCTGTCCAAACCTTTCATCTTTCTTACTCTTTCTGTTTTTTGATACATTGTGGATGAAGCATGTACTTTGATTTAAACTAATTTGCCCTGGATTAAGATATAATAAATGGTCACAGTAGTTTCAAACTCTGATTGCTTTGTTTTGAATGTAATCCAGACACAACCATCAAAGAAAGCACTACTCTTAACATTAAAACACCACTGAAAGTGGTGGCCTCCCATAAAAAGCAGGCCTGATGAATCGATTTTCTCATCAAATCTTTTTGATAAAATCATGCCATTTTCTGAGTAACCCTCTTCAGTAGGTTTCAATCAACATAGTGACACTAGTAGTCAGGAGTATGGTTGCAACATTAAGAAGACGCTACCCTATTCCTCCAAGTGGAGCTGTGTGACTGTCAACTTTCAGAACAGTATTGCTTTTCAGATTAGTTTTGCCATCTAAGATAATATTTTGTTGGAAAAATTTTAAAAATAATAATGAGAGATGAAAAGAAAAAGCATTTACATAGCCTGACTTCTTTCAGTAATTGCTGAATAAAAAAGATAAAAGGAAGATTATTTCATGGAATCCTTTACTATTAACAGCCTCTAGGTGACTCCACCTATCTCCCCTGATAATTATCTTTGGAGTCTTTATCTGTCTTCTTACATCTGTGTGTGTGTGTGTGTGTGTGTGTATGTGTGTGTGTGTGTACATGCACACACATGCATGTGTATGTGTAGTAATATTTAAGGAGTCATGGAATGGATATGGGATACTTTGTATGCTAAAATTGTTTCTGCAACTTTAGTTCAGTTCGGTGGCTCAGTCCTGTCCAACTCTTTGTGACCCCATGGACTGCAGCACGCCAGGCTTCACTGTCCATCACCAACTCTGACAGCTTGTTCAAACTCATGTCCACTGAGTTGGTGATGCATTCAACCATCCTTTCCTCTGTTGTCCTCTTCTCTACTTGCCTGCAATCTTTCCCAACAGGGACTTTTCCAATGAGTCAGTCTTTTGCATTAGGTGCCCAAAGGATTGGCGTTTCAGATTCAGCATTAGTCCTTCCAATGAATATTCAGGACTGATTTCCTTTAGGATGGACTGGTTGAATCTCCTTGCAGTCCAAGTCTCAAGAGTCTTCTCCAACACCACAGTTCAAAAGCATCAGTTCTTTAGTGCTCAGCTTTCTTTATGGTCCAACTCTCACATCCATGCATGACTACTGGAAAACCCATACCTTTGACTAGATGGATCTTTGTTGGCAAAGTAATATCTCTGCTTTTCAATATGCTGTCTAGGTTGGTCATCACTTTTTTTCCATGGAGCAAGTATCTTTTAACTCCATAGCTGCAGTCACCATCTTCAGTGATTGGAGCCCAAGAAAATAAAGTCTGTCACTCTTTCCAGAGTTTCCCCATCTATTTCCCATTAAGTGATGGTACAAGATGCCATGATCTTAGTTTTCTGAATGTTGAATTTTAAGCCAACATTTTTCACTCTCCTCTTTCACTTTCATCAAATTTCTGCAACTTACTTGACGTCTAACCTTTAAGAATTAGTGTGTTAATCACTCAGTTGTGTCTGACTCTTCGAGACCCCATGGACTGCAGCCCACCAGCCTCCTCTGTCCATGGAATTCTCCAGGCAAGAATGCTGGGGTTGCCATCCCCTTCTCCAAGAAATCACTTGAATTCTTTGAAATCTGCTGGTGTTAAAAAGAGTGTTATTTTATGGGGTAGTTATAAGTATAACACAAATTTAAGTTACTTCTCTTACATTTTTATTTATTTATTTTACTTTTCAAAATAACAGTCTCAAAAGGCTATGAAAAGTAGACCTAGTAGTATAGTGTGTCCTACATATCGGTTTCTTAGCTTCAACAATTCTCACGTAGGATAAGGTTTATTTCCTAAAGACATACTTGTACTCTATGGATTATTTTAAAACAAATCTTAGCCATTAAAACATTCTATCTGTATTTTAGTATATAAATATTAGGAATTTTTATTTTTTTAGTTTTTAAATGCAAAATAACATTATTGTACCTTAAAAATAATACTTCTTTTTATCAAATTACCCAAATTGCAATTTTTTTTTGGAATAATCAATGAAATTGAATTTTAATTTATATACAGTAAAGTCACTTAAAGTAAGTATACAATTTGTTGACTTTTGAAAAATATATAGGGTCATATAATTACCATCACACTCAAGATATATAGCACACCTCTACATTCCACAAATTTTCCTCATGCATTTTTACTGTCTAGGGTGTATGGTAGGTACATATTAATTCTTAAGAAACAAAGAGCTTTCCAAAGTGAATGCACATCATCTTAGTGTCCTGCCAGCACTTTATGACGGTGCTATTCTCACCACTAACGGAGCAAATATTAGTGTCCCTTTGTGGTTTTAATTTGCATTTTCCTATACTAATATTGCTCAGCATCTTTTCATGTTGTTACTAGCCACATGTCTATCTTCTTTGTGAAATATTTGTTAACATATTTTACTGATTTTTATGTATTTGTATTTTTTACCTTCTTATGATGAAGTCCTGGGCTTTAAAATTTACTTTGGATTTAAGTACTTTGCCTGATAATTACGATGTGTAGATTTTCTCCTAGTCTGTGGTTTGCCTTTTTTTTAAATTATATATTTGAAGGCAAAATGTGTTGATTGTGAAGAATTTCAATTTATCAGTTATTTCTTTTATTGTTCACACTTTTTATATTTATCAAAGAAATTTTTGCCCATTTCAAGGTCAAAATGATATTGCTTTTTTTTTTTGCAGAGGTTTTATAATTTAGGGGAAACTATTCAGATTTTTGCCAGTATGTATTAAGATACCTTGTAAATTATTAATTGATTCCTTAATCATTTTGAGGAAATTACCTTCTATTTCTAATTTGTTGATTATTTTATCATGAATGGGTGTTGATTTTTGTCAAATTAGATACTAATTGATTTTTGAATATGAAAGCAACATGACATTCATGAGAATAATCATAATTGACCATCCTTGTCACTGTTTTTACATGAAATTACATTTGCATTGCTATTTTATTTTGTTTGTTTAAAGTATTTTCATTGATCTGAATAAGAAATACTTACCTGTAGATATTTTTTTCTTCTTGTAATGCTTTTGTTGGATTTAGGTGTAGGTTTATTCTAGTCTCATGAAATGAGATGAAAAGTGTTTCTTCTTCCTTTATTTTCTGAGAAAGTTTGTGTAGGTGTTCTTTCTTTCTTGCCTCTATGAGAGAATTCACCACTGGAATTAATTATCTGGGTCTGGAGATCTTCCTCCCTCCCTTTCCTCCTCCCTCTTTCTTTTTTGCTTTCCTTTCTTTCTGTACACACACACTCCTCTCTCTCTCTATATATATATATATACATATATATATATATTTGTATATATCTCCATTGCTCCAATTTCATTTTTTAAAAAAGCCACCCTTTCCTCATGGATTTAACTTTGTACTTTTGTAAAAAATTATGTAAATATCATTAATAGGCTATTGGGGTTTCTTTCTGTCCATAAAAATTTTAGAATCAGTTTGATATTTCCAACAAACTCCCTTACTGGAGTTTTGATTTGGATTTCACTATATTTATAGACAAATTATGTGAGAATTGATATCTTTATAGTAATGAATCTTGTGATTGATAAATATGGTATATTTTGACTTATTAAGGTCTTTAATTCTCTCATTAATGTTTGTCAGTTTTCAGTATATAGATCTTATACATATTTTGTTCAATATATTTTAAGTATTTCATATTTATTATTATGTAATTTTAAATTTTGAAGTAATTTTAGACTTACAAAAAAAGTTAAAAATAATATAAAGCTCATTTATATCCTTTACCAATAATAAAATTCTTACCAAAATACAATTGTGATTTATATAAAATATTAATTGACATACAGATCTTTTTCACATGTTTTCACTTGTACAGCTAACATCTATTTTGTAAACCAGGTTACAATCCTGGAATACATATTGCAATTGGTTGTTATGTTTCCTTATTTGCCTTTAATCTGAGATATTGCCCTAACTGTATTTTGTCTCTTTTTACAAATACATTTAATGAGTATTGTTCTATTTTCTTTAGGATATCCCTCAATTTTGATTCTGAAGGATACTTCGTCATAGTTAAATTCTGGTTAAAATTTTTGGGAGAAAAGCTACATTAGTGATGTTTTCCTCTTTCAACAGTATTATATCAAGGTGAACATCATACTGATATGTCTTGTTAATGATTATATTAACTTGATCATCATTTGGTTTGATCACTCAGATAACCTGACAGACATCTATGCTCTTTTTGCCTATTATTAAATTATTAAGTAGCTGATGGAAATAAGCAGTCCTTGAATTTTAACATTCATTTATGTATCCCTTAGCCATGCTACTCCAGTCCCATCCTCCCATTCCTAGACAACCATGAATCCACTCACCCTGTTTATAGATTTGTCTATCCTGGATATCTACTTTAAATAGCATCATACATTATGTGATCCTCTGTAATTAGCTCCTTTAACTAGTATGCTTTCAAGATTCATTAATATTATACCATGCAACATTTCTTTTCATTGCTGAAGAATATTCCAGTGTATGGGAGTATCACATTTTGTTTATCCACTCATCAGTTACCAGTTGATGGACGTTGGGATTGTTTCCACTCTTTGGCTGTAATGAATAGTGTTGCAATGAATAGTCATGTGCAAATTTTAGTGTGGGAATATATTTTCATTTCTCTATACCAACAGTGAACTTGATGTATCACATAGAAACTGTTTAACAATTTGAAGTATTGTTAGACTGCTTTCTAAAGTGGTTGCACCATTTTACATTCTCACAACTAGTGTATGAGGGTTCATTTCTCTACATCCTTGCCAATAATTGTTATTATTTGTCTTTTGATTATATTCAATTCAGTAGGTTTGAGGTAATATCCCATTCTGGTTTTGATCTGCATTTCCCTGTAGATCAGTCAATTCATTCTTTTGTTCAACAGATATTCTTGATTGTCTAATATGTACAAAATGCTGATCTAAGTGGTTAGCATTCATCAGTGGACACAATAGATAAAGATACCCACTTTCAGGAAGCTTATATTCCAGCAGGAGAAGACAGATAGCAAACAGTAAACCTAAGTACAAAGTAGAGTAGCATCAGTTAAGTTCAGTCACTCAGTCATGTCCGACTCTTTGCAACCCTATGAACTGTAGCATGTCAGACTGCCCTGTCCAGCACCATCTCTCAGAACTTTCTCAAACTCATGTCCATCGAGTCAGTGATGCCATCCAACCATCTTATCCTCTGTTGTCCCCTTCTCCTCCTGCCTTCAATAGAGTAGCATAGGGGAATTGGATGTGACACAGCAGAGGTATACAGGTTATAGTAAGAAACTCAAGATAAACCTCTTTCATAGGTGATATTTGAGCTAATTCTAGAAGGAATGAGCTTGTTTGCCATGTGGATATTTTGGAGGCAGAGTCCCTCAGGAATAGACAACAGCCATTGTGAAGACGTTGTGAGACATAATGACCTTGTGAGATATACATGTGAGACATAATCGAGAGGCTGCTGTAGCTAAAACAGAGAGAATACTTGAGCATGGAGGTGATTAGTAGCTGATTATTCTAGAGAGGTAAAGGGGCCAAGTCTTATAGGACATTATAGACCATTTCACTGACTTCAGAGGATCTTGAAAAAGATTAACAAACACATTCATCTCCAGATGTAAGAAGGATGATGCTACTTTTACTCACTTTGTTTTTGCATTTGTGTTATTTTTAAGCTTTTGTTTTGAATTTTTGCTTCATCTAATAGCCTCCTGTTGAATAAAATTAATTTTATTAGGACACATTTTTAAAGCACATTCCTTAATGTTAAAAATTATAGGAATTCAGATTTAATAACCATGCAAGACTCCAATTCTAAAAATAGACAGCGTTAGAAAAAAGCATTCCTCAAGAAACGGATGAATGTCTGCTTCTAAGGAAAAAGATGTGAGGTTGTAAGTTGCAGATGGGAAGGAGTGTGTGCATAATTATTGTGATTGTTAAAAATAAGTTGAATTCACTTGGTATATAAATTATACGCCAATGAATTTGATTGAAAATGAAAATAATATGCATAATTAAGGGAGATGTATATATGAAATTATATATGATTATGCAGTTATATCCTATAGTAGTTTTTATTGAATTTGAGTTTTTTTAAAATTATGTCTTTCAATTTGATTAATCAAAAAAATTTTAGGATGACATTACCATGTATTTATGAAAATTCAAATATATTTTTATAATTTACCTTCCCACTGTTCCATATATATTTATAAATACATGCATATTTATTAAATTAACTGTGGAGTAGCCTATGGCTACATGTGTAGCATTTACAAGGTACAATATATCAATAATATAATAATATACATTATATTATGATTTTATTTACATATACTTTTATATTACAAAAAATAAAATAATTAAGTAAACATTTTAGATATAACCTTTAATCATACATCTTTTGTCACTTTACAAAGTGATATTTAACAATTCAAATGAGGTTTGCTTTTTTGTTTTGGTTTTGCTCTTGGCTAGCAATCCTAAGAATGTTCAGAGAAGCATGAACTTCCATTTTCCTACATACACAACAAACAAAAATCTTTTACTTCCAGAATTGTAAATCTGCTCAATATAACTCCATCACTTGCAGTTCTAATACTGAAGGTGATCAGAGTTTTAAAACAGATAAAATCTATTCTCAAAGTTTATATTAGAATATTTTGCAACATTTTAAAAAATAAGAATAAAACAAGTGTATTTAAGATTCTAAACCTACCTTTACAAACCTATTTAAATCCTATTACATTCATGCAAAGATATAATTATAGCTAACATTTATGAAAAGCTTACTTATGTGACCATGCTAAGGATTTTATATGTATCATTTCTGAAATTTTATGATAAATATTAATTCTTTGGTTATTTTAAAAGCGAGAAAAGAGAGGCCTGGAAAAGTGAAATAACAAGCCCCAGGTTGCAAAATAAGAGAATGTGCTAGACATGATCCCAAACATTCTAACTTCAGAGCCCAGGCTCATTGTCCTAGGCAAAAGTTTCTTTTAAATGTAGTAAGTGCTAAGTTGTAGTCACATAATCACATACATTGAAAAATATATATTCATGCAAACAAATAATCATCCTTTTATGCAGGATAATGTTTAACGTCTTACAAAGTAGCATTTAAAATAATATTTAAATTTTGTTTGATAGTAGGTCTTTATTTGAAAAATTAAGACTAGTAATTCAGTATAAAGAGTTGTATTTAGACAATGACCTAGAGAGTAATACTGTCAAATGTATGATATAATCCTGAGAAGATGATGTCTATCGTTCTTCAGTAAAACAAGCTAGTAATACCTTTTTGTAAAGAAAAGAGTTTATCTTTCTGTACATAATAAAGTACAAAGTTGAATTCAAAGTTCATATAAAGGTATACTAAAAACAAAAAATGAATAAATAAATACAAATATGGGAAGAAAAAATAAAAAATACAGAGGGAAGTGTTTTTTAAATCACTCATTTATTGATTGATTTGACCAATAAGTAATCATTGAATGTTAAATATGTTCTATTCTATTTATCTATGCATAAAAATATTTTTATCTATAGATTTGAAAAAATGTTCTTATCATAGCCCCTGATAAGTGTTATAATGAATGTGTGTTGAAACTGTTTGAATCTGCAGAAGAAGCTGTATTGCTTCAGGCAGCTGGGAAGGAATTCCCAAAAGAAGTAACTCTTGAATTGGGTCTTGCAATGGAAGGATCTGGAAGGAATTCAAAGCAGAAGGAACTAACTAAAAAATATACTACTTTTCTTAGAAAGTTTATTCTTTTTTTTTTTTTTTTTTTTAGAAAGTTTATTCTTTATGGATACAAATCAGTTTATGAATCCCAAACTGTCTGTGATGTGAAAGTCGCTCAGTCGTGTCTGACTCTTTGTGACCCTCTGGACTATACAGTTCATGGAATTCTCCAGGACAGAATACTGGAATGGGTAGCCTTTCCCTTCTCCAGGGGATCATCCTAATCCAGGGGTCGAACCCAGGTCTTCCACATTGCAGGCCGATTCTTTACCAGCTGAGCCACAAGGGAAGCCCAAAAACTGTCTAAATATACCTAAGTCCGAATTTTGGATAAACTGTAATTTTAGTAACTATAATCATATATGGAGCCAAGACAATCAAGACTTGCTCAAAGTCCATTCAACATTGGCTGTAACACTTCAGGAACATCACAGTTTATTTTTTTTTCTCATTAGTCTTTTGAGTAATCTAAGAGAATATATTATCCATCCTGTTTCTTTGGGAAGGGAGCCGAGTCATTGCCTTTTACTATCATATTTTCCAGATTAAGAGTCCCAAGAAGCCAAAAACTTATTCAAGGAAAAATAATGAGTCTCATAATAGGGTTCTTTCTACCACTTCTCTCTAGCATATCTACCAGATCTTTTCTCCATCCTCCTCCACTGTTCTCTTCCTCCTAAAGACTTACCTATGTAGTCAAATGGCTCCCTGTCCTCTGGCTTTTGGTTGAGTGTGATCAATAGAGAGATCAGAAAGAGAGAGTATAAAATCAAAATAATCCATTCTCTAATCTCTCTCTGAAGAGTCTGCCCCTCTAACAAAGGCTAGTAACTCTTCTCACACAATAAGTAGCCTTTTAGATGATTGCTGTGAATGTTGTTCTTTTCAAATTTGATTGTACACTAATGACATTTAAACATTTTATATTTGTCCTGCAAACATACACAGACAAGTTAAATATAGATGGCTATCCATAAGCTAAATATTTCTCAGTTTCAAGTTGCTTATTTACCTCATCTGCATTTTCTCCCAGGCTAAAAAACAGCAATTGTTTCTTTGCAATCTGTAACACTTTGTCATGCCTGACTATGGCGGGGGCCAAGTTGTCATTTCTCATAATGATCATTTATGATCTTGTCAGTGAGGTGATCGGATTGGATATTTGGAAAGCTTCCTGTTTGCTTGGCTTTTAAATTGTTTGATTTAATATTTAGCATCTGGGTATTGGAAATATGTTGTCTGGCTTGTAAAACTGAATATTTTTTTATTCCTTGATTAGTTCCAGCACTTCTACCAATAAAGTGTCAGTAAAGTTTCAAGACAGGAAAAGACATATTTTAGTCTCTAAATTCCTGACACATAGCTTTAAGTCAATTGTAGTTGTGAATTACCAATTTAATTGTATGTATGAGGAAACACATGAGATTAAGTGATTAAGTGACATACATTATCTGAATTAACAATATTATTTTGAAACATGAACCTGTGTATAGGTTCAAGGTTAAAGTACCTGAAAATAATGTCATAATGGTGTATTGCCACATAACATGGTAGCATGTGATTTATGATGACAAAGCTTCTGTGTTGTAAATAAAAATGCTGATTAAGCTTGCAAGGTACAGTATTTAAGAAATTATGATTAAAATGTTTAACACAGAGATGAGAAAGCATAATTTGTGGATTTCACTTCTCTTTTCCACATGGAACTCTCACCAGTGAAATGTCTAAAGTCAGCTCAATTCTTAGTGGAAACTATTGTACTCTATGAAAATAGCATGCATAATTATAGACTAATTGAATGTTTTTTCCCCTTTCTCTGTGTCAGCAGAAGTAGAGAAGTAAACTACTAAGCTCAATCAGGATGAAAATTTACAAAAGTAGTGCATGCCAAATTGCTTTTGGTAGCAACAAAGAAAAACTTTCATTGTGATAAAAATAACTATTCCTATCCATAAAAAATAACTATTTTAATTTACATTTAGCTAATATAATTTATTTTTCATTCTTAATGATTTAGCAGTGTTTACTGAGTGTCTATTTTGTTCATGTAAAATATGATACTAAATAGAAAAAAGGATTGAAGAAATTGCTGTAGTCCCTAACTTAAGGAGCATATATGTAATAATAAAAGCAGTATACATACATATATATCTGATAATATCCAATAGTTTCTCCTATCTCTTTTACCAAGTCAGATTTTGTATATACAAGTTAATTCAGATCTTAGTTGCTTTGGGTCTGAAATAGCCTCAAATCATTGAGTAAATATGTGGCTTTGGGCTGATTTCATAAACTTATTAAGCTTCAATCCTCATCAATAAAATATGAACTGAGATAGTAACCACCAGATAAATTAGTATGAGATTAAATTTTGTATGATACATACAATACCTGCATATCCTGTGTATCATAAGCATTCAGGAAGTGTTAAATCTTCATGAGAGTTAACTACCATTGTTTATTTAAAAAAAAAAAAAGGTAAAAGGATGAATGAATGGTGAGTGATGAAAACCCTTGTGAGTTCTGATAAAAAGTTTAATAGAGAGTCATTAGTTTGCAAGTGCTTCCCTAATATTTGTATTCTTCATCTTTCTTGCTCAAAATACCAAAAGTGTTATGTTTTGTCTGGACAAATGCGGTTGATCTTAGCTGGTCTCCCTGAAAGTCTTTTTGTTCTTATCTAATCTACTGTCTACACCAGAGGCAGAATAATCTTTAAACTACAAAGCAATAATGACATTTGTATGCTTTAAAAATTAATAATTTACTACTACTTTCAGAACAGACTCATGACCTTGGCCTATAGGAAGGAAGGCCCTACATATTTGCCCTTCTGTCGTTTCTCACCAGCTCCTCATGGGATCTTCTCCCTAGATGTCTGAGTGATAATCATGCTCACTTAACCTCTTCTCCTTTTCCCAGCACTTCCTCTCAGCTTTTGCACCTTGCATCCCCATTGTCAAAAGCTTTACCTTCTCTTTTCATTGCACTACCTATTCATCCTTACTTCTCTCAGGAAAATCTTCCCAGGTAGCATAGTATAGAAGTTATCATTTCTAGTAATATTTCCATCATATTTCTTTTATTTTGTTGATTTAAAAATATTTATTGAAATTTAAGCAGATATAAATCTTAAAACCTGACTCTTCAAAAAGGAACAAAGTAAAGCAGTCTTATTTGGCTACTGTTGCTATAACAAGCTTCCCAGGTGGAGCTAGTGGTAAAGAACCTGTCTGCCAAATACAGGAGACAGCCAGTTCAATCTCTGGGTCAGGAAGATCCCCTGGAGGAGAAAATGGCAACCCACTTCAGTACTCTTGCCTGGAGAATCCCATTGACAGAGGGGCCTGGTGAGCTACAGTCCATGGGGTTACAAAGAGCTGGACTTGACTGAAGTGACCTAGAACATGTGCACCTTATAACAAAGTACCATTGACTGGCTGATTTAAACAACAGGCGTTCATTTCTCATGGTTCCGGCTGAGGAATCTGAGCTCAGCGTGCCAGCATGTTTGGGTTCAAGTGACAACCTTCTTCCTGGCTTGCAGTGGCTCCTTTCTTGCTGCATATCCTCCCATGAAGAACAAGAGAGAGCTTTTCTTCTTCCTATAAGTGCACTGATCCCATCACAGGGTCCTCACCCACATGACTTCATCTAACTGAATTACCTCCCAAAGGTCCCACCTACAAGTATCACATGGTGGGTTACAAGGTTAAGATTTCAACATATGAATTTCAGGGCTACACAAACACTCAGTCCATAACATTATTTTAGGTGATCTTCTATACTCCTGAAATATTAACTATGGGATAACATGTTATTTCCAAAGAAATACAAATGAGGAATGTTAAATTAAACTTTTACACTTTTAAAAATCATTAGTCTTTTCAGATTTCCTATAGGGTAAAAACGCTGGAGGTGGGCATGGCAACCCACTCCAGTATTCTTGCCTAGAGAATTCCCATGGACAGAGGAGCCTGGTGGGGAACAGTCCATGGGGTTGTGAAGAGTCAGACGTGACTGAGCGACTAAGCACAGCACAGCACGTAGGGTACAAAGTCCATTTAACATTAGTTTTCCCCATGCTGTAGTTCTGTAGCTGTGTGTGTGTGTGTGTGTGTGTGTGTCTGTGTGTGTGTGCGCGCGCGCACGCGCGTGTGTATGTGTGTTTGGAGGGGTGAAGGCAAGGTGAAAACCACTATTATACAGCAATGCATCTTGCACTTAGATCAGTAAAATTGTTCTAAGCACAGAGCACAGAAGAACATATAGAAGAATTCTCTTGTCCCCTTGTAAAATAAAGTGTTCTAATACGTGACAGATCAAGAAGGACGTCTTTTTATCATCTTTAAAGAAGGTAAATTTTGGATATAGTTGCTTTTTTTTTAAGTTAAACTTTTTAAATGGATTTTACCTAATCTCAAGAAACTTTGGATAGCTCATGTGTCTGTCAATTTGTAAAGAAATATATATATATATATATATATATATATATATATATATATATAAAATCTAAAATGATAAGCAGTTAGATTTGTGTGGTAAGATTGTTATTTATTTTACTTTTGTGCTTTTCTCTGTTTTATATTTCTTACTTTTTAAAGTGAATTCCCAAACAGCAGCATCAGCAACACTTGGAAGTTTGTTAGAAATGAAGAATCTGAGGTTCCAATCTTAATTTATTGCATCAGAATATGAGTTTTAACAAATCTCAAAGTGAATTGTATGTATATTACTACTTGAGAAACATTGCCCTATAGAACAGAAATTACTTATATAATCAGAATAAAAATGAATTGTTTCTATAAGAGAGTAATTGCCAGTTAATTAAGAATGGATGAGGGAAAATTTTGGAAATTAGGAAGGTGACATTGTTAATAATCTCATAATAATTTAGAGTTTGATATAGGATGGAGTAGAGAAAGAGGACTTTTTTTTTTAAATTATCACATTCTCAGGATTATCTGTTTTCTCTAAAACACATCAATTTTAGTGGTCAGTAAATGGTTTAACCCTAGAATGTTTTAATTCCTAAGAAGGCAATATGTGGCACTACAAAGGGTATTTGTTTCTTCAGGATCCTTCCCATGAAGTCATCATTCATGTGAAAGTTCCTTTATAATTTTTTTTTTTTCTGATTACAGGGAAAAGTAACCTAGCTAGGTCTCTGTTTAACATATTTAATATCTCAAGGCCAAAGAATCTAATTGATTTATTTATTTCTACAAAAATATTCCTATTGAGTTTTCTTAGCTTGATTTTTATATAAAAATAACTATTTTATAATAGACCTGGAGGCAGAAATTACAAAAGTTACTATTGAACTTAGCTATGACAGGTAAATTAGACAAATATATATATATATATATATATATATATATATATATATAGTAATATAAGATAGTCAAAACATTTCTGCATATATCCTTATAACAGTCTTGTGAAATTGTTGAAACAGGTTTTAATCACCTCCAAAATAAAGATGAGAAAGCTACATTTTTTTTTTAAAGTAAAGCATCTTCCCCAAATCCACTCTGCTCAAGAATGATCAAGTTTCCCTTTTAATGTGGACCTAATGAGCCCTTCCCATTATAACACAATGATTTCTAAAATAGAGATAACTGAGTAAATTCTATATCTGTGAATTGGATGTTAATTATCAAGCCCTCCTGACTGTGATGTTGAAGGCAAAAAGTCAATTTCTTTATTGACTTTTTCAATAAAATATGTTCCAACATATTCCCAACAAATATGTTCCAACATCACCATTTATGTATTTTGTCCACAATAAGGAGACAAAAATTTCTTCTAAATGAAACCAAGCAAAATAAATTATATCAATGCCTTGAGAGGTATTCTTTGAAACTTTTGCTGTCTTAGAGGCAAAGTATTATAGACTTCACTTCTTTAAAACTTAGAGTCCTTTCTTTCCCTCTTCTTTTGTATGTTTATTATTCAATTATTAAGTTATATCTCATCTCCTTGCTAGAAGAGAAAATTCATATTGGTTTCTCTCTTCTAGAAATCTGAGTACTTCATTCACCTAAGAGGTATGCTTAAATTTTAAACCATCCCTTAGATCATTCACTGATTTTCTAAAGAGTTCAGAGGAGTTATTTGGATAGGTCCCCTATGGATTAGATTTAGAAGCAAAAGTTAAACAAAAATGACTAGACAGCAAATATGTCTATTTTCTGGTTTATCTTGTCCTTCTTAATACTGTTGCAGTCATATATACTTAATGTTATTTCTGAAAATACATTTTTTTAAATTACTGGCCTTTATTTTAAAAAAACTCAGATATGATTTACATACATTAAAATTTAAATATTTAAATTGTAAAAATCTTCACACACATACACATGCACATTTTCTGTGAGTCATCATCACATCAAGATAATGAACATATCAATGAGTTCTACAGATTTTGTTATTTCCCTTTTTAATCCTTCTCTTCGCACTCTACTCCTTCCCACTCTATCCCCAGGAAGCGTTTTTGTTGTGGTTTTTTTGTTGTTTTTGTTTTTTCTGTTACTACAGATTATTTCTCATTTTGTAGAAGCTTATATGAATGGCAGCATATACTTTATACTCCCTTTTGTCTGGCTTCTTTCACTCAGCATGATTGTTTTGAAATTTATCCACAGTGTGACATACATCAATAATTCATCCTTTTTATTTCTCAGTAGTATTACATTGAATGTGTTAAGGAAAACAGTATCTATGACTCTTGTCAAAATGGTAAATCAGACTTTATTCAGAACTATCAGGATAGATATAGAGATTATTGCAGGGGGGTTTTGCAGTGGAAGAGAGAGGCTGAGCTCAACTCTAAATAGAAGGAAAGTAGACATTTATAGCCAGGGAGCAGACAGGCTGTCAGTGGATGGACAATTAATATGAGGAAATGTCAGAGGTAAGGGAAAATCCTGGCTAAAGTGGCCTAACAAGATTCTTGGTGAAGAGAGACATAGGTGATCAGAAAAAAAATTTTGTTTTCTTGCCTAATTATACAGGCTATTAACCCTAAGATAATGTGTGATAGAAATAGTAAGAATGATTATTCCTGTCCCATTCTTAGTTTTATCTCTATTCCTAGTTCCAGTCTGAGTTTCTGTCAGGAATGGATGTTAGATCCAACCAATAAATTATCTGCTTTTATTGAGATATTCCTAGGGGATTTCTTATTTTGCCTGTTAATGTGGTAAATTATGCTGATAGGCTTTAAAAATGCTAACTAAACCTGTATTCCTTGGATAAACCTCACTGCATGATTATGTATTACTAATATTATTGATCCCAAAAAGCTATCTTTTACTTTCATTGATTTCCCCCTGCTTTTTTATTTCCTGTTTCTTATTTACTTGTTCTCTCTTCCAATTTTTATTTAATTTAGTAAGTGTGATTCTTGACCCATGTAAATTTTGGAAACTCTTTTCTCTAATCCCTTTGAATGCCTCATGCACATGTGCAGGTACTTATTTCAGTTCAATTCAGTAGCTCAGTTATGTTTGATTCTTTGCAAACCAATGAATGGCAGTACGCCAGGCTTCCTTGTCCATCACCAACTCCTGGAGCTTGCTCAAACTCATGTACATCGAGTAGGTGATACTGTCCAACCATCTGTCGTCCCCTCCTCCTTCTGCCTTCAATCTTTCTCAGCATCAGGGTCTTTTCCAATGAGTCAGTTTTTCACATCAGGTGGCCAAAATCTTGGATTTCAGCTTCAGCATCAAGTCCTTCCAATGAATATTCAGGACTGATTTCCTTTAGGATGAACTGGTTGGATCACCTTGCAGTCCAAGGGACTCTCAGGGTCTTGTCCACACCACAGTTCAAAAGCATCAATTCTTCAGCAATCAGCTTCTTTATGGTTCAACTCTCACATCTATAAATGACTACTGGAAAAACCATAGCTTTGACCAGCTGGACAAAGTAATGTCATTAGCAAAGTACTGTCTCTGCTTTTTAATATGCTGTCTAGGTTGGTTATAGCTTTCCTTTCGAGGAGCAAGCATCTTAATTTCATGACTGCAGTCACCATGTACAGTGATTTTGGAGACTAAGAAAATAAAGTCTGTAATTGTTTCCAAAGATTCCCCATCCGTTTGCCATGAAGTGATGGGACCGGATGCCATAATCTTAGTTTTCTGAATGTTGAGTTTTAAGTCAACTTTTTCATTCTCTTCTTTCACTTTCATCAAGAGGTTCTTTGATGAAGAGTTCTTCTTCACTCTCTGCCATAAGGGTGGTGTCATCTGCATATCTGAGGTTATCGATATTTCTCCCAACAATTTTGATTCCAGCTTGTGCTTCATCCAGCCCAGCATTTTGCATGATGTACTCTGCATAAAAGTTAGATAAGCAGGTGACAATATGCAGCTTTGATGTACTCCTTTCCCAATTTGGAACCAGTATGTTGTTCCATGTCCAGTTCTAACTGTTGCTTCTTGACCTGCATACAGGAGTCCTGCCTGAGAAAGGAGGCAAGTCATATGGCCTGGTATTTCCATGTCTTTAAGAATTTTCCACACTTTGCTGTGATCCACACAGTCAAAGGCTTTGGCATAGTCAATAAAGCAGAAGTAGATGCTTTTTGGGAACTTTCTTGCTTCTATGATGATCCAATGGATGTTGGCAATTTGATCTCTGCTTCCTCGGCCTTTTCTAAATCCAGCTTGAACATCTAGAAGTTCACAGTTCACTTACTGTTGAAGCCTGGCTTGGAGAATTTTGAGCATTTTTTGCTAGCGTGTGAGATGAGTGCAATTGTGTGGTAGTTTGAACATTCTTTGGGATTGCCTTTCTTTGGGATTGGAATGAAAACTGACCTTTTCCAGTCCTGTGGCCACTGCTGAGTTTTTCAAATTAGCTGGCAAATTGAGTGTAGTAGCATTTTAACAGCATTGTCATTTAGGATGTGAAATAGCTCAACCTGAATTCAACCACCCCCACTAGCTGAGTTCCTAGTGATGCTTCCTAAGGCCCACTTGACTTCACATTCCAGGATGTCTGGCTCTAGGTGAGTGATCACACCATCCTGATTATCTGAGTTATGAAGATCTTTTTCCTATAGTTCTTATGTGTATTCTTGCTACCTCTTCTTAATATCTTCTGCTTCTGATATGTCTATATTATTTCCGTCATTTTTTGTGCCATCTTTATATGAAGTATTCTGCTGGTATCTCTAAATTTATTGACGAGATCTCTAGTCTTTCCCATTCTATCGTTTTTCTCTATTTCTTTGCGCCGATCACCGAGGAAGGCTTTCTTATGTCTCCTTGCTATTCTTTGGAACTCTTCATTCAAATATGTATATCTTTCTTTTTTCTCCTTTGCCTTTAGTGTCTCTTCTGTTTTCCACTATTTGTAAGGCCTCCTCAGATAACCATTTTGCTTTTTTCATTTATTTTCCTTGGCGTTTTTTATTGATCATTGCCTCCTGTACATGTCATGGATGTAGGAGATCATGTAGGATGTCATGAACCTCTGTCCATATTTCTTCAGGCACTCTCTAATCCCTTGAATCTCTTTCTCACTTCCACTGTATAATCATAAGGGATTTGATTTAGGTCATACCTGAATGGTCTTGTAGCTTTCCCTACTTTCTTCAATTTAAGTCTGAATTTGGCAATGAGTTCATGATATGAGCCACAGTCAGCTCCAGGTCTTGTTTTTGCTGACTGTATAGAACTTCTATTTCTGCTTTATTGACTATGACAAAGCCTTTGACTGTGTGGATCACAATAAACTGTGGAAAATTCTGAAAGAGATGGGAATACCAGACCACCTGACCTGCCTCTTGAGAAACCTCTATGCAGGTCAAGAAGCAACTGTTAGAACTGGACATAGAACAAGAGACTGGTTCCAAATAGGAAAAGGAGTATGTCAAGGCTGTATATTGTCAACTTACTTATTTAACTTACATGCAGAGTACATCATGAGAAACGCTGGGCTCGAGAAAACGCAAGATGGAATCAACATTGCTGGGAGAAATATCAATAACCTCAGATATGCAGATGACTCTGCCCTTATGACAGAAAGTGAAAAAGAACTAAAGAGCCTATTGATGAAAGTGAAAGAGGAGAGTGAAAAAGTTGGCTTAAAAATCAACATTCAGAAAACTAACATCATGGCATCCTGTCCCATCACTTTATGGCAAATAGATGGGGAAACAGTGGCTGACTTTATTTTTCTGGGCTCCAAAATCACTGCAGATGGTAACTGCAGCCATGAAATAAAAAGATGCTTACTCCTTGGAAGGAAACTTATGACCAACCTAGACAGCATATTAAAAAGCAGAGACATTACTTTGTCAACAAAGGTCCGTCTAGTCAAGGCTATGGTTTTTCCAGTGGTCGTGTATGGATGTGAGAGGTGGACTATAAAGAAAGCTGAGCACCGAAGAATTGATGATTTTGAACTGTGGTGTTGGAGAAGACTCTTGAGAGTCCCTTGGACTGCAAGGAGATCCATCCCAAATGAGATCAGTCCTGGGTGTTCATTGGAAAGACTGGTGTTGTAGCTGACACTCCAATACTTTGGCCACCTGATGAAAAGAGCTGACGCTTTGGAAAAGACCCTGATGCTGGGAAAGTTTGAAGGCAGGAGGAGAAGGGGACGGCAGAGGATGAGATGGCTGGATGGCATCACCGACTCAATGGACATGGGTTTGGGTGGACTCAGGGAGTTGGTGATGGACAGGGAGGCCTGGTGTGCTGCGGTTCATGGAGTTGCAAAGAGTCGTACATGACTGAGCGACTGAACTGAACTCAACTGATAGAACTTCTGCATCTTTGGCTGCAAAGAATATAGCCAATCTGATTTTTGTACTGACCATCTGATGAGGTCCATGTGTAGAATTTTCTCTTTTGTTGTTGCCTCTGACCTGCTTTGTTTTGTACTCCAAGGCCAAATTTGTCTGTTACTCCAGGCATCTCTTGACTTCCTGCTTTTGCGTTCCAGTCCCCTATAATGAGAAGGATATCTATTTTGGGTATTAATTCTAGAACGTCTTGTAGGTCTTCATAGAACTTTTGAACTTCAGCATTACCGGTTGGAGTATGGACTTGGATTACTGTGATATTGAATGATTTGCCTTGGAAATGAACAGAGATCGTTCTGTCATTTGGGGGATTACACCCAAGAAGTGCATTTCAGTTTTTTGCTGACTATGAGGGCTACTCCATTTCTTCTAAGGGATTCTTGCCACAGTAGTAGATATAATGGTCATCTGAGTTAAATTTGCCCATTCAGTGCTGTTGCCTTGAGAACCCCATGAACAGTATGAAAAGGCAAAATGATATGATACTGAAAGATGAACTCCCCAGGTCTGTAGGTGCCCATTATGCTACTGGAGAAGAATGGAGAAATAACTCTAAAAAGAATGAAGAGACAGAGCCAAAGCAAAAACAACACCCAGTTGTGACTGGTGATGGAGGTAAAGTCCGATGCTGTAAAGAGCAATATTACATAGGAACCTGGAATGTTAGGTCCATGAATCAAGGTAAATGGGCTTTAGTACATGGCTGAATACTCCAGGAGGACCCTGTGCAGATATCCAGAGTTCTCCCTCTGGTACATTCTCTTCTCTAACACTCTGCCTTGTGAGATCTGGCCATATCACTCTCCCATAACTCCCATAACTCTTAGCTCTCTCCACTCAGAGAGTTCCCTGATCTCTATTGAGTCCCCCTGCACTGTGTCACTATTGGTCACTGTCTCAGGTTACAAACTGTGGAGGTTATGGGACTCACTTGGTTTATTTCCTGTTACATAGGAATCACTGTCATTCCTTACCTGATATCCAATTTGTTGAAAAGACTTGTTTTATATATTTTGCTTAGTTTTTTAGTTGTTTTATTGGGAAGGGAAATCTAGTCCCTTTTACTTCATCTTGATCTGAGTGAAACTTTTTGGTCTTTACTTTTAAATTTTTATTGCCAATGCATGGATATCCTGCTAAATCATTTGTGTCATCTAAAGGAATAACCTGTATAAAATTGTATTGTGTATTTTGTATACAGTTCTGAAGGCTTAATGAGTATTTACTACATATCTAATGATTTCTTAATAAAAATGTTTGATAGTAATAATAGTTAATCTCATATTTTTGTCTTGATTTTGGTTTATAATACTAAAAGTACACAATTGCTTAAAGTGAATGACTATTAAATAGAAATATACTTCAAAATATTAAGTAAGCACATTACAAAAGGTAAGGATGGTTATGATATTTAAAATAAACCTTAATACAGTCAGTGAAATGTATTTTTATCTGATTATTTCAATTGATTAAAATAAACTAATAATCTCTTTTTTTGAGAAAAATAATATGCAGATAGTTTCATTTTTAAAAATATGATATTTTACTTTATTTCAGGTGATTGTCAAATCTGGGCCAGGAACTTTTCTCAGTCTGGCTGTATATGACAATTATATCTTCTGGTCAGATTGGGGAAGAAGAGCTATCTTGCGTTCTAACAAGTACACAGGAGGAGATACAAAAATTCTTCGTTCTGATATTCCACATCAACCAATGGGTATCATAGCTGTTGCCAATGACACCAATAGCTGTAAGTTACAATAGAAAGCAAATTTATTTTTAATTATATAATCTCTCAAAAACATGTATATATATATTTAAGTAATACTTAGTTGGATTTTGTTTTCTTACTGTTTCTGGGGCTAGTATTCAGGCTTTGACCATTGAATATATTGAAATTATCTGAACATTTTGTGGAAATTTTGTAGTTCTTAATTTATTACCAGGGGAACAATTCACTTTTAATTATTAGTTTCTGGATATCTATTTCACACTTTCTCACTCCTCTTATTTTTGATCATTCAAATCAAGTTGTTTTCAAGAAAATAATACTTGTTTGATAAACAAGCTTTGCATCTGGCCTAAACATTTTTTTTTAATCACTGGAATACCTACAAAATTGCAGTTTGTAGTATATGTGTAGTTTCTAGAGATACCAATGTATTGAATGACAAATATGTTAGAAAATGTAGAGATTTGTTACATATTTTTTAAATGTACTTATCATTTGGAATCTTTAGCTTTTCAAAAGTTCTGAATCTTCCTTGTTCATGAGATATTTTGAGAGATTGAGGTTGTCTAACAGTTTACTGTTAATCTATATTAACACAGTACAGGAATTCAATATAAAATGTCACCAATTAAACATCTTTATTGCAGGTGAACTTTCTCCATGTGCATTATTGAATGGAGGTTGCCATGACTTGTGCCTTTTAACTCCTAATGGAAGAGTGAATTGTTCCTGCAGAGGGGATCGAATATTGCTGGAAGACAACAGATGTGTGAGTAAGTAAAGAGAATTAAGATGTGATGCGACACATAACTACTCAAAATGGCACACATGGACATTGGAATTGTTTTAGTGTATGAATGAAGTTGTACTCTCCTCCAATATTAGAGACCCTGTTGGCTTATCTCTCTATTCTAAAAAGAGCTGTTTACCATTCTACCTATAGCACTATGTGATAGGTAATAATAACCCAAATAGTGATGAATGTTGTATCCCCTGATTATGGCTGAAAGATGTTGGGCAAATGGGAGAAATACCAGTATACAATGATATCTGAAAACTTGGAGTTATGACTTTAAGAATTCAGTCAATAGCAAAATTAATTAAAGCCAAAAGAAAACCAGTGTACAGGCAGTAGCTTAGTAGCGAACCCACTCACAGTCGGTCAGAGTATGTAAATGAGAAAGAATGGCTCACCCTTTATTTGTAGTCATTTCTGAACTGTTAATTAAAAATGTAACATTGCAGCCTTGTGTGATGTTTATACCTCCCAAAGGCATTACAATCTTTAATTAGTACCATGACAGTATATACTTACATTCAAGTTTCCCAAACTGTTTCTACCGTAAATAATGGTTCAAGTGTTCTAATAACATCATGAAAATTATCCAGTAACATAAAAGGGTTAATTTCTCTTTAACATCAAGACTAGTTGTGAGTAAGAATGACAGTAGAGAAGCATCTTGGAAAACTATAAATTGGTAAATTCTTAGGATGTGTTCAGTTTTTTTTTTTTCTTCTCATCTGTATACATATATCTTTCATCTTAGAAAATCAATAGAGTTGGATATGTCTACATTATAAAAATAAGAATCATAAGCTGAAAGTATTTTTCAATCGCATCTTTTGTCTTTTTTCAGTCTTTGTATACCAGGATGATCTTCTCTTTTGCCTGTTCTTTATTTTAATACAAACAAGTGTGATTCTTGGACACATGTACATTTGGAAACTTTTTTCTAATACAAACACTTTGACATAATTTTTTAACCAGGAAAACTACTACACCTAATTCAGGAACATATACATATTTTCTCACTGTATATTGGCACATAATCCAAAAGGGCATTTCTTAGCGAAATAAGTAAAAGACTTTAAGAATGTGTCAGGCAAACAAGGGAATGATGTAATTGGTCAGTAGATAGCTAATTTCAATAATTTGGGCCACAATTCCAATATTTCTTCATTAACTAACACTTCCCTGAATTGCTCAAGCAATTGCTTAAACTCTCTATTTGTTTGCCTTTGTGGTTTCAGCTGTAATTGTCTGGATCCGATGCCATCTGTAAGCCTGGAGTGTTAGCCATGCATTAGAATCACTCATGTTTCTTTCACAGGTCACTACAGGCCAATAGTAAACCAATGCCTCTGGTCAAAACAGCAAGGCTTATTTGTATACAGTAGATTCCTGTCCTTGCAGCAAAATAGATTAGATCCATCTGTCCCTACTAAGCCACCTGCGTCTCACTATTGTGAGGGAATGAATCAGACAGAAAACTGTAGTGTTAAAACAAGCATAGTTGTATTCATGTGGAACTGTTGAGTGATTCTTCAGAACTGACAGATCTTTACAGAAGTATCTTGTATCCAATGTGCATTCATATTGAAATTCTGTGGTCCAGCAGAGAGATTGAAAAGTAACTCTTGGCTCCTTCTTGTCAAATCTGTCTTTGGGAAATGATGATGTTTCTGGCATATCAGGGTCCACATCTGAATTAGTTCACCCAGAGCAGTTTATGAATGCTAACAGCAGCATTACAAGGGTGAAAGGTTATTTACTAACACCTACTTGAGGGCAAAGGAGAGTAAACCATTTGTTGTCATAACTCTTGAGATAAAAAGATTAGGCAATTCCATTTTACATGACATTGCTAACCTTATTAACACCCATAACAGAAATAAGAATAGCAAATATAATTAGATGAAGCAATTACCTTGTAAGAGAATGGAGGACAGCTGAACCACAGTTTTTGTTTCTAGAGAGAGGCAGAAAATACTCAGTACTATTTCTTCAAATGAACATACCTAAAGAAGAATTGTGCTCATATAATATTTTTTTTGCATAATAAACCATATTTACCATAAATATTATCATCTTTTCCTCAAAGGTACAGTGATTATAAAACCAAAATATAGCATTTTCTATCATAGCGATTATTTTTCACTGGCAATGAGAAACTAAACAGTATGTGTTTAAAATAGATAAAACAAGTTAGGAATGCTAATGGATTCTCGGTAAATGGATGAATTTTATTCAGTTCATGATCTAAGGTGATTGTGAGCAGTAAGTCAGCACTCTTCTTGAAGATAATAATTCTTTAAAGTGAATGGTATTTTTGGACTCTTAATTTCTTGTTATTTCCTCTAAAATGGCATTCTACCTTAGTTACTGACTAGAAATTTAGACTGCACCACAAAAAACAAAATTAAATTTAGAGAGGGCTGCTATCATTTAAAAAGTTAAATTATAAGTCGTTAATAGATAGATGGATAGAGAAAATATAAATATTCTGTAAAAATGGTTACATTCTAGGAATAATAAAGAAACAAAACACTGGGAACTTCAAAGAGTATTACTGTCTGTTTAATCGAATATTCCTGAAATAAATCCTAAAAGCTGATAGCAAATTACAAAATTAAACTATATTTCCTGCATTAGTAGAGATAAATGAATTCTAATTACCTCCAACATAATTAATATGACTTACTTTCCTTGTACGGTTTTTCTACGAGCAATAGACTGAGTGCTGCCCTGTGCTAAGTCGTTTCAGTTGTGCCAGACTCTTTGAGACACTGTGGACTGTAGCCCACCAGGCTCCTCTGTCCATGGGATTCTCCAGGCAAAAATACCGGAGTGGGTGGCTGTGCTGTCCTCCAGGGGATCTTCCTGATCCTGGGATCTAACCCGCGTCTCTTACATCTTCCGCATTGGCAGGCGGGTTCTTTACCACTAGCACTACCTGGGAAGCCCAATAGCCTGAGTATATGCAAGCAGACAGCACATAATGCAGCAGAAACATTGCACTCCAAAAGCTTGCTAGTAAATCAATTGTTTAAGAATAAAAATAAAGGAGTGGGATGGTGTGGGAGATGGGAGGCAGGATCAAGAGGAACAAGACATATGTATGCCTAAGGCTGATTCATGTTGATGTATGGCAGAAACCAACAGAATATCATAAAGCAATTATCCTCCAATTAAAAATAAATACATTTTTGAAAAATGTCTATTTTCCCCAAGAGAGATCATTCTAAAGCAGGGGTCACAAATTGGCATTCTAGGGATGAAACCTAGCTATAGAAAAGCTTCCTTGTATTCATGGCTGTTGTTTTTACTCACAAGTTGGTCAAATCACATACAAACTCGGGCTTTAAATTCCTTCTAAGAATCCTGGCACTTAGAAGTGGAACAATATGGCAGTGGTTAACTGGAGCCCATAAGCATCTGCTGCATGTGCATTTCAGTTTATCTTTGTCCTTCACCAGTACCCCCTACAGATTCCCATGCATTTCGAGGAGTAGGTACTGATCACATGTGGCAGGAAAATAGAGTCTTCACCCTGGTACCTCTCACAATGTAAATAGCACAAAAGGCTCTGTCTATTCTATAGAGAATAATTTCAGCAATTCTAGTACTTCTGAGTGATAGAAATTGTTACAGAGATTTTTTTCAGCAGGTAGTTGGGGAGGAAGGACATTTGGAGGTGAGACTTCAGTGAAATGAATCAATTCAAGGCATCCAAGATGAGAACTCTATATGCTAAAAAATTTCAGTGTATTGAAGAATATATGAGATTTCAATAAGAAAATACAAAAACACTCTCAGTATGTACAGAGCTTATTTAACCGGCTCTTTTTAAACATTTATTTTTGGATAAACTGTTAAGCAAGATGCATAAATATAGTCACTCAAATTTAAGCTCCTCCTTCTTTCCACACATGTACAGTCACCAAATAACTAACAAAATCCACAAACATACTTTAAACACAAAGATAAAGTCAGGCAACTTATGAATATTTGCAAAGGGAGTTTGAAAACAACACAATAAATTCATCCCTCTTAATTTTTTTGTAAAGAAATTCCATAAACAATTGCCCTTCATTAATTTTTATATAAACAAATTTTAATTTATTTTTATGACTAAGATTAAAGTAAACGATTGTTATGACATCAAAAATGTTTGTTATTACATGAAATATTGACTTTTTTTCTTTTCAGCTAAAAATTCTTCCTGCAATATTTATTCAGAATTTGAGTGTGGCAATGGAGAATGTATTGATTATCAGCTCACCTGTGATGGCATTCCTCATTGTAAGGATAAATCAGATGAAAAACTGCTCTACTGTGGTAAGTTTTCAGTGTTCGATTTTCTCATTTCAGAGATGTTTGCAATTATTTTTATAGTTTTTAGTAAGATTGTCTCCATTTGGTTTGTGTGTGTGATTTTCTTACTGCCTCTCATTAACATGTAGATTAACAATTGATTTGGCTTATTCTTATTCAAATTGGGCACCGTATTTCCTACCCAATATACGTGATGTTAATTGAAGAATTTCCTCATAGTTTCCATGCTTGAAGTATAAATTTAAATACACAGGAGCCTGTTTTTGTGCTGCCTAGTTATTCATCATTAGCAAAAGGTTTTAGGCTTACATTTAAAGATGTTAGAAGTATTAGTTATTGACTGGATTTTGCGGGTTTACCCTGCAGCAAACGTCCACCAAGAGTCAATAGCATATTGTTGTATTGGTATCACAGTCTTACTCATTCTAAATAATTTTGCCTCTAGGATTATCCCAGGGCTATTGTCCTTAGATACAAAGGCTACTTGCTTTAGCCCTGGTGTCCATTAAGTATGGAATTCCACCAGTTGTGCCTCTGTAGCTGACATCAAATGATAGTCAACCTTTCCCTCTCCCATAGAAATATAAACTGGCTTTTGGACTCTATAGTAAGCAACTGTTACTCGCCTTCACTTCAACAATATTTTTTCCGAAAGCATGCATCTATGTAATCACTAATAGTTGATGTAGAATTGATCCAGAATATTTCTAAACTGGTCTGATTTATTTTTATGCTGTATAATATTGGTATTTTATGCTCTTCAAAATTTAGGTATCTATATCTGGAATTGTTGTATTTGACTTCTGTATTTCTCCTTTGTTTTATTTCTGGTTAAAGAAAGTTAAAACAAGAGTAAGGTGGATTTTGGGAAATTCACAAGAAGTTTTTTCACTCTTTTACATTGCAGAGTAAACATCCTTGGTTAAAATGATAGTCAAATGTAATTTGTCTGTAATCAACATGTAACTAAATCTTAGGAAATTTACCTCAAATAATGCATTTACCAGAATCAATAGCTATGTCCTGTACATCATGAAAATATTAAAGCATATAAAAATGTGATAATAATCAGCTTACAAATTCACATTATTATGAATTGGCTTGAGAATATATTTCACATTATTTTTATCTTCTTAGAAGGCAGATAATATTTGTCTGAAAAAGGGTTAGCAAGCTTTTTCTGTAAAGGGTAAGCTGCTATTTTGTGGTTTTGTGGGTCATATATGCTTTTGTCACATATTCTAGTGTTTTAAATAATCTTTTACAAATGTAAAAATTGTTATTAGCTCCAGAGCCAGATAAAATCAGGTTCACATGCTGTATTTGGCCTGTGGACTATAGTTTGACAATTTCAGATTCCAGATTTTAGAATCACATTTGAGTTTAAATGTTTGGTCCCAAATCTGCTAGTTTGTGACCGGTATGAGGAAAGGCCATTACATCTCCTATATTTTAGTTTCTCACTACAAATCTTCCCTGGTGGCTCAGCTGGTAAAGATTCCGCATGCTATGTGGGAGACCTGGGTTCGATCCCTGGGTCAGGAAGATCCCCTGGCAGAAGGCTTGGCAACCCACTCCAGTATTCTTACCTGGAGAATCTCCATGGACGGAGGAGACTGGAGGGCTACAGTCCCTGGGGTCTCAAAGAGTCAGACACGACTGAGAAACTAAGAGCAACACAGCACGCTACAAAGCAAACCTAGCTGGAATGGTGGTTGGGGAATTAAATAAATATATATATATATATATTTACATATGCTCAATATAGAGCCTCACACAAAAGGAGCTTTCAGTAAATGGCAGCTATTATTATTGTGAGTGATACCTTCTGCCCCAAATCAGAAAATGTCAGGAGATTCTTATTAAGGTAAACAGATTTCAGAAGGCAATTATTCTTCTGCTTCAAAAATTCTAGTAGGTCCTTTAAGATGATTTTTTAAGAGAAATTTATGGATAAATAGGTGACTCTTGAATTCACTGATTCAGGAATAAATGTTTTGTTTGACACTTCTTTTTCTTGGTTTAAAAGACTTGTGGGGTGCAAAGGAGATAGGGGATAGGTGTTGGAGTGTCTTTATTACTTTTGAGGTAGAGATTCATTTCTTCAGAAATGAATACGTGATATAAGTTTATTTCTGTCCTACCTGAAAGAAATGCCAGAAGCAATAAAGTGGGTATAATTTGAGGAGATCTCCCAGTATGAGTCACTGAAGTTAAAGTAGTCAAAAAGAGTTTTTTCATAGGTATTCTAATCTAGAACTTGAATAACACACAGCACCTGTTCTTTAGATCCACAATCTGGTTATTGTGAAGATCTTACCTGTGATCTTTTTGTAACAATATTGCTATAAGCCCTCCAAGTGCGTGTTTTCACTTTTCCATGTAAGAAAACAGAAGTTGTCGAAGAGGTTTCAAGCCCTGCTCCAACCGTCGTTGTGTTCCTCACGGCAAGTTGTGCGATGGCGACGATGACTGTGGAGACAGCTCTGACGAATTAGACTGTAAAGGTAAACGCATGTCATGTCAGCCTAGGAATATCATCATGCTGAGTGCTCCCCAAACTCTTCCACAGTGCATTCCTGAGAGTTCTGGAGTTTCACCTTTTTGATATATAACCCTGACTAACATCTATGGACCATGCTTTGGTCAATGCTGTTGAAGAGAGTTATTAGAGTCAACTGAAAATTGATGACTATTTTTCTATTTCCAGTTTCTATTTCTTTCTTTGCTCACTTCAAGATTCTTTCACACCTTTTCAGTTCAACCTCCCTATTTGGGACATTTCTACCAGAAGGTATAATACTGAATTTACTGCTCCAAAATGTTCCCCTTCATTCCTTAATCCTGTCTCCTACATGTGATCTCTTCATTTTCCTACTTATTGGAAAGGAAACCTTGGTATTCTTCTTTGATCCTCCTTCCACCATGCTTTCTTGGCCACATGCCCCATCATCAACAAATCTTCCAATTCTTTGAAATATATTCCCTTTCAGTCTACTTTGAGCCTAGCTTAACAGAGTAAGCTTAACAGCGTTTTAATTGATCTCCTTTTGGAAACAAATTGGAAAGACTGCTACTCTTTCCAATAAATCTGAATTTTCAGTCATGCTAACACAATTTAACATTTTACCATGTTAAATTTAAAATTTTACCATGGAGCACATCAGCAGGCACACTACCTGGATTAGAACCCCAGCCCTAACACTAACTGTGAGACTTTGGATGAGGTACTTAACCAGCTGGTGCCTCAGTTTTCCAAACTATAAGAAAAGAAATAATAGTTAAATAAGTGTATCAGTATTAGAACAGAACATGGCATATAGTAAATGCTATGTAAAAATTTAGTTTTTTTTTAAAATTATTCCATAGGTAAAGAATCCTGATGTTTGCAGAACAAGTGACAAGTTTTTAATTTGACATTTATGGTCTCCTAAAATCTGGACTTTTTCCAAACCAATTCCCCATTAAAAATCTTTCCATTTATTGAAAATACTTTATTGGGTGAAATTCTTTAAGAATAGAGACATAAAATTTGTAAGTTCTGTGTGTGCCCTCAATTTAGATCAAACTCTAAGTGAATGATAGTCATTTAAGTAGGTAAAAATAAATATGAGGTGCTATGATTGCACTATTAAGATTTACTTTTTTAATTTGAAACTTGAAAGTTTTCATAGACTAAACTCAAAGTCTAAAAGCAGTGGAATGATTTCAAAACAAGGGAATTCCAAGCAGAGGGACCAAAATTGAAAACTGAAAGTAATTTGATGATTAGAGCCAGATTGCATATTGGGGAATGTCAGCAAAAATGAAGTGATTTAGAAGGAACTGGGATATGATGGTGTTTTTTGGTGTCATGTTATAGAACATGAACTTTATCTTGTAGTCACCAGAAAGGGGGGAAAAAAGGAAAAAAAAAAAACCTGATTTTTAGAATTAAAACTATAATACTGAGACCAGAAGGACAAAATAGAAGGATGTTACAGCAGTGAAAGCTAGGAATAAAGAGGAGAAAGACAGATATAACAGCATTTTAAATGGTAGCATTACAGGTATTTTGGGGTAAGAAACATGGGAATAGAGGATATGCATGTATTGGTGGGGGTGGGAGGGGATGTTCCCAGGTGGCGCTAGTGGTAAAGAACCCACCTGCCAATGCTGGAGACATGAGACACTTGAATTCAGTCTCTGGGTTGGGAAGAGCCCCTGGGAGAGGGCATGGCAAACCACTCCAGTATTCTTGTCCGAAGAATCCCATGGACAGAGGAGCCTGGCGGGCCATAGTCCATGCAAAGAGTTGGACATGACTGAAGCATCTTGGCACGTGTGTGTGTGTGTGTGTGTGTGTTGTCTGCTTTTAAAATATTATTTGTTTTCATTAATTTTAAAATGCCTTTTGTTGTGTGAAACAGGGATAAGATAATAAGAATTGTCCACATTCTGAGGTTGGGATACCTATAAACATTCAAATGGAACTGTTCAAAGGTTATATATATAAGCAGAGATATGGAGCTCAGATAGTAGGTTTAGAGCAGAAGAATTGATCTTGGATTTCTTAAAGAGAGAGAACTCAAAAGAGGTATGAAGTAGGAGTTGTTTTGGGAGAATGCATCAAAATGACCTGTTGTATTTAAAATTGAAGACACTAATATAAAAATGAAACATATACCACAAGAGTAATAAAATGAGCTTCATAAGAAATTTTTTTTTAAAGAAAGGAGGATAAGTTAGCATTACAGAGAAGGCAAGTGGGCAGGCATAGACTAGAAAGTCCACTATACTTGGCAAATAGATAATAATTTCTTGGTTACCTTCAAGAGTCAGTTCAGTGGAATGGGAAGGAAATACCAGATCACATTGGATTGAGACAAATATGAATGGTGAAAGAGTAAAGACAGTGAATTCAGACTATTTTTTAAAAAGGTTGATGGTAGAGGAAAGATGTATGATGTGCAGTTGTAATGAGAAGACAATAAAAAGTTAAGAAAGAAGGTAAAATGTGTACAAATTATTTTGTAGCTGATAAAGGATTGAGAAGTTACTCTGTTGTCTTAGAGTATATGATCTTGGCCAAACACTTGAGAAGCTTACCATCTAAGTTGATATTGTAGTTTAGGAAGAGCCAAGTACATTTGAAAGTTAACTGTGGTTTCATATTATCTATAAAAGACTAAAACTGATAAACTGTAGTCAGACATTGGTAGTTAGTGGAGGGAAACAGATAAGCATTTGGAAGAAAGGACAGAAAAGTAGAAGGAAACCCCAAAAATGGACATGTTGTATTAGTTATGCAAGGTGGAAAGACTGTCATGAAAACAGTAAGCTGGGATAAAAATTAAAAGATAAAGCTAGAATATGAAGGAACTGAATAATAGCTACATAAAGTAGATTTTAATATAAATTTCCATGGCTAAAGAAGCCATGTAAATTTAATAAGTTACTGTGGATTTTCTTGGAAAATGGTTTATTTTAAAAAGCAGTAAGCAAACTAGTGCATTTGGGTTTATGAAATATAGTATCCAGTACATGGTAGGTGTTTATTAAACTCTTATGTGGCTGGTTGAAACCATAAGTCTTCTAAAGTATAGATGGGTTTTATTCTACTTAATGACATCAGTATCAGCTGAATAACAACATAAATAACTCAAAACTTTATTTCCCCCTTTTTAATCTAAACTGTTAGTTTCTGTGTTATAACCATCTCAGCCATATACTTGGAGACAGAACTACCATGTTTGAGATTGAAGTTTCTGTCAAAACTTTTATTTTGTGATAATAATAGTGTAGTGATCATGACAATTGGATATCTTGTGAAGCAATAACAACAAAATTGTATGCCTTGAACTTCTTCCTGTATAATGTAGTACATTTGAAACTACACATGTGCAAGTAGATGCTGTGTTACATACTGTAAGTTAACAAATTTAAGTAAATGGTCTAGCTTCTGTAGGATAAACAAATGGGTCGCTTTTTAGATGAAAGCTTACTTATTACATTTTCATCTTTTAGATTTGATTTTCCTCTCATATTAAGATTATTCACATGGTATTCTTTCATACCACAGGGGAAATACTAATTTTGGTACTTCTTCCATAAGCCAGTTTCTTATAAAGCATTAATTCAGATGTATGTCCATCAAACACATGGACACTTATAGCATGTACAAGATCATGAAGGAAAAGGAATACAAATAGGCTTAGGAAGAAAGAAAAAAGAATTATTTCTCTAGTCACTCCCTTTTTCTATAATCATTGCAACTTGGGAACACAGTAATTTGTTGTATGTATATATGTACATACACACAAATCATATGTTATTGTTTAATGTAAATAAAGTAAAAAATAACAAAATTTAAGTGGTACAATATAATATCAATAAATATAGAGAGATTTTAATAGGCTTTGGAGAAAAGCTACGGTGGAATCATCTGTGAATTATCTGAAGTACTATTACAGTTTTGTATGTGTAATTTAGATGTTAATAGCAATTAACATTATTTTTTTAATGGCATATAGTCAAGGAGTCTATTTGTGGAAATAGATATTGTAAGGAATTATTTTTGGTTTCTTGTCTTCGGAAGCAAAGTGAAACCCCAAATCCTCATCAATCTTTTATCACTGCCTCTTTGTAGTATTCCTTTCATAACTGAGAGCTTTAGACATCAAGCTGTCTAGTGGGGATCTGAGGAGTTGTTCAGAAAGTTTGTCTTCATTCCGCTTCTGTTTGAGTGAATAGATTTGTGGAGATTGCAAAATATCCCTCCTTCGCTCCCTGTTGAGATGAATACACTCCCTCTGAAAAGAACTTCCTTGGACCACTTGAACACCTTAGGTGGACTGGAGAAATAAGCGCTTCTAAGGCAACCTAGAGGAGAGGAAGCTGGTGTTTTGTTTTGTTTTGGTCTGTTTTCCCCCAAATTCATAGGGAAACTTTGAAGATTCCACAAACAACAATCCAAAGGAAAAGGATAAGCCTACCTGAAGGAGAAATCATTCTTTCTGGGTTCACCTACCCTTGGAGCCTAAGCAGTATATTAAATAAAAGATGTGGTTTGAAAGTAAACAGAAGAGATATGACAGTGCTTTTAAGGGAGTTGGAAAAACAAACAGTGAGTTAGCTTAGTTATAAGAATAGTCCTAAGAGCCAGGGGAAGACAAATCAATTTTATATCTTTGCTATCAAATTAAATATTTTAATTAACATGGAGAGAAGGAAGTGGATTAAATAGGAGAATTAAGAAAGTATATGAAGGGAAGAAAGTATGTTCTTTTACTTTCTCTCTTGCTACTACTTTTGATCCACAATACCTGTCAGATCTTCCTTTGTAGTGTCTCACTGCTATTCCTGGTGTCACTCACAATTTGTAGGCTTTATTAATTTTTTTTGGCACTGTCTGGAGGGAAAAGTATAGTATTTCTCAACCAGTTTACCTTTATTTGGACTACATTATTTTCTCTTCTCTTTCTCTCCAGGACTTTTAGCCTGAAGAAAAGTTGTCAGAAACTTTTCATATTCACTTGACAAATTAAAGATCCCATTATCTTTTCCCCTCAAACTCACCCTAGGGTGAAACAAATGTCAGTACTTGACTGACCAAAACAACATAGAAGAGAATATTGCAGAGGGAATAGAAAGGAAGAGGTTTTGGCATGAGCAGATTTTGCTTACTAATTAAGTGATGTTTTCTCTATTACCATGGATTTCTCCTGTTTTACGACTCTCCTTTCTTGTCCTCAAGTGCTGGAGATGTTAATCCCCTCATCCACCTTGCTCCTGCTGTTTATGGAACTGTGTAACTACTTAATATGCCCAATTCCAATACAGCTTATCACCCTACACAATCCTTTAGCTGTTCCCAAACTCTAAATCAAGTCATGGAATCTATGGAGATAGGATTAGGAGTGAAGGCATGACTGGTTCCTATTAGCACATCTCACATGCTCTAAGATGCTCTCCTAGCCCTCCCCACCAAGATTCATTAGCCCTATTTTTGATTGCAAAACATCGGAGAAAAAGTATTTCATCCTCTCTCCAGTTCTCCTGACCCCCCACCTCATTTTTCCCCTGCCTTTCTCTTAAATACTATTTTCTAACCACTCTTCTCAACTTTAAAGTTATAGTTTCTTTTCATCTAGTTAGATCAGAGTTCTTCTGTTTATTTTTTCTTCTTCCCAGAATTCTATCCAAGACCATGTTCTAATTGCTCCACGTTTCCACTCTTTTCATTAGCCATTCTTTACACTTGCTTCCACCTGGAGCACCCAACACTACTTTTGAAACTCCATTACTGTGAAATCCCTGAAACTCCAGTCTTAATTCTCTGAAATGCCATCTCCCTGTTCATGGAGTCATGATTTGCCCTCTTCTCTCTATCTGCCACCAATATCCACTCAGGTGCACTCCATGCAATGTACACAGAAGATTATATGTGGAAGTTTGGAGGGAGATGGAGATGGTGGAGTGGACTGTGATTGTCCCAGTACATCAGCATTAGGATTTCTAGCATCCCAAACTCTAACTGCAAGTATAGATAAAATTTTAAGTGCATTGTGCAATAAATCTTTGTAAACTTGATTAGGGATACTACCACTATCCAGAATATTGTTTCACAGAGAAATTAATTCTGAAATATAGTGTTTATAAGGAATTTTTTGGAACACAACCTCTTAATAAGAAACTGCTGAAAGACAACAAAGTCAGAAGCAAAATGCATATGCTTATCTTGATTATTTTCTAAATTATGTATGCCATTTACCATTTACTATTTCCATGGAAAAATATTGAACTGAAATGAAATAGAAAAGAATATGGAAGAGAATTTGTTTTATTTAGCATAAAAAAAATCTATTTTTTTTCCTCTTTGAAACAATGTGTTTATCTCATCTTATAATGGCATTATCTTTTCACATGATAAGATGTTATTTTTAATGAAGAAAACAGTGAAGCAATTATAATTGCAAATTGTAAATAAAACATTTATTCTAATCATCATTTAAACACAAATAAGGATACAATTGCAAGATACAATTAAATATAAGAGCAGTGCATTTTGAAATACAAATGACATACACACCCTTGAGTAAAATTTGCATATTTTAAGATAGCATTTTAACCATTTACAATTGATATAATTTATATTTATAATTAAATAGGCTCTTTAGAGTATCAACACTAGTAAAAATGGCATAATCAGAGAGCCCTTCGGGTTCTTCATTAACATAATCAACCTGTGGAAATTTGAATTTGGAATAAAATTCTCACCTAAGTTAATCTAACACACAAAGCAAGCCATGCACCTGTTCACAACATATTGCTGGAAAACATTATATGGTAATGAATGTGTAAGCAAAGTAGAAAGGAATATATGATTAAGAATAAGCAATTCTGTACAAAGAATATATAATGATGGTAGCATATCAAAACTGATTTTCATCTAAGCATAGCAGGGAATTGGAAAGCCTTACTTTCCAATAACAAAAACAAGTCATACCACATTTATGTGTTTCTTGGCATGAGGCATCCATATTTCCTACACCAAATGTTAGTGATGTGGCATATAAAGGAGAATAACATAGTATGATGACTTTCTAGCAGTGCTGAACTATTTCATCTTTGAGTAATAAAGAAAACACTCAGTGATTTCCTCCTGTCTCTGTTGCTCTGTCCATCTCTTTTTATCATAGTAGGGAACGTTCCACTTCTTAGCAAACAAGTTAGTATTTCTCTGTACACACTCAGGCATTTGCTTAGAGCCATAACCTTGTACTTTTGAAGCTGAAAGGAAAGAGCATTTCAGCAGCATTTATTTATTTTTTTTTTGTTTGTTTGTTAGCTTAGTTTTGAAATGGAATGCTCAGGTAAAATAAGACACAGGCCTCTGCTTTCATGGAGCTTACGATTTAATGGGGGGAGAGATATCTAAGCAGGCAATTGCAATGCAGTATCATAAGTATCACAATGTAGGGAAGAACAGTGTGACAGGGGAGAATATCTGAGGCATCTAGCCCAAGCTTGGGATTGGGAGTCATGGGTCAAGTTTAACTGCCCAGAGTTTAAAAAGCAAAACCAAGCAAAATGATAAGAATTAAAGCACTCAAAATGTTAAAAGCGAGGAATCATTATCTAGCTTATCTATCTATTTATTTATTTACCTACTTTTCTAGTTTCAACCTGTGCTGCTGTTGAGTTCCGCTGTACAGATGGGACGTGCATTCCGAGATCAGCACGATGCAACCAGAACATAGATTGCGCAGATGCTTCAGATGAAAAGAACTGCAGTAAGATATCCCATTACCTTTTGTTTGTTCATGCCTGTGCACCTTTGGCATTCCACTGAACAGTGTCCAACTCCTCACTGAACCTTGTCCAGAACTGATATGCAATTAACCCCTGTGGTGTAGGATAGTTGCATATTTACTTCTTCAAATGAGGTTAGCATTTCTTGTTTCTGTGACCTACATAAAAGGCTCATGCAGATGAGGTGTTTCTCATTTTTCTGTTTACCTCCTTATAGATAATACAGACTGTACGTATTTCTATAAACTTGGAGTGAAAACCACAGGGTTCATAAGATGCAATTCTACCTCACTGTGTGTTCTGCCAACCTGGATATGCGATGGGTCTAATGACTGTGGAGATTACTCAGATGAATTAAAATGCCCAGGTAATTCTAGAAAGAACAACAGTCTTTGCCTTGAAGATTTATGTTGTATAGCACAAACTTATTAGTTTTCATTCTTGATATTCAGTGGCTAAGATTAAAATGAATGTTGTAGACTGAATTAAAAATGATCATCTAAACATACCACTTTATATTTTTTTATGACCTATGGAATGATAGTCAAGAAATCTGTTCTATATTTGGATCAGTTTCTTTTTTCATTTCTTTGTTAATCCTTTTAATATTGGTGATAACATCTTAAAATGTATAATTTATGAAGCTTTCATAGAAGCAGTGTATACTGAGAGAAAACTACCAATAGACTAAGAGGGGGACTAAGTTTCTCACTACTGGCTTCACTTGTATCATGCTCCTGTTGTCATACTAGGCTGTTTGGTGCAGCTTACATAATCTTTCAGTTTAGTAATATGGGTAACAGTTATCATTACTGCATAAAAGTCCGTTCAGTTCAGTTCAGTCGCTCAGTCTCATCCGACTCTTTGCGACCTCATGAACCGCAGCACGCCAGGCTTCCCTGTCCATCACCAACTCCCGGAGTCCACCCAAACCGATGTCCATTGTGTCTGTGATGCCATCCAACCATCTCATCCTCTGTCATCCCCTTCTCCTCCTGCCCTCAATCCTTCCCAGCATCAGGGTCTTTTCCAATGAGTCAGCTCTCCACATCAGGTGGCCAAAGTATTAGAGTTTCAGCTTCAGCATCAGTCCTTCCAATGAACACCCAGGACTGATCTCCTTTAGGATGGACTGGTTGGATCTCCTTGCAGTCCAAGGGACTCTCAAGAGTCTTCTCCAACACCACAGTTCAAAAGCATCAATTCTTCGACCCTCAGCTTTCTTTATAGCCCAACTCTCACATCCATACATGACCACTGGAAAAACCATAGCCTTGACTAGACGGACCTTTGCTGACAAACTAACGTCTCTGCTTCTTCATATGCTGTCTGCGTTGGTCAGACCGGCACATTTGTAACTATTAGCCATCTTCACCCAAACAAGCAGTGTCATGTGCATTCTTAGGAAGCTGCCTTCCATGAGAAGGTCATGAACTTGTTTCTTTCTAACTACTTGAGGAAACAAATATGAAAAGTATATAATATCAGAAAGACAGATGGTAAATTAGTAACTGAAAGTAGAGATACTTGTAGGATTCTAGTACATGCCTTCTCATACTGCTATTTCCTTCTCCTAACCCTGCTGCTACACTCACTTTTTCCACATTTTGTTGATCTGTAATAATTTTTGAAATATTTTAAGATATGATATTCATAGGTATTCTGCACACATATTTGTTTGTATTCCACAAGTGCACATACACAGTCTACTATAAAGAATTCATATTCTAATTGTACATAATCTATCAATTAACTGGGCAATGATGGATCCCTTCCTCCTCTCCTGGTCATCAGTATGTAACACTCTATGATGTTCCTTCTGGGTTTGAAGACTCGCTATGTCCTACGAGGAACTGGAGAACTTCTTGGGAGGCACTGAACTGCAGCTTGCTGCAAATCCTCTACAAATTATTTTAAATAAAATTTTATTCTTCATTATGTATGTGTGTGTGTTAGTTGCTCAGTCGTGCCTGACTGTTTGCAACCCCACAGACTGTAGCCCACCAGGCTGCTCTGTTCATGGGATTCTCCAGGCAAGAATACTGCAGTGGGTAACCTTCCCTTCTCCAGGGGAATCTGGCCAACCCAGGAATCAAACCTGGGTCTCCCACACTGCAGGCAGATTCTTTATCATTTGAGCCATCAGGGGACTCCCTCAAAAGTGATTTTGCATCTTTAATTAGATCTACAAAGTTGGTGTTAAAAAATAAAATGGAGGTAATTTTTATTATCTTAAAATAGTCATGCATCACTGTAGTATGATTAACAAGTATACTCTAATATATACTGCCTGATTGGCTGTGAGTCAGTCACTCTAAAACTATGTAAACCTGAAAGTTCAAGGAGACCAATGATATCCAGTAAAGAGAAAAATCTAGTATTTTGTATGTGCTCTTGGAGGTTATAATAATACAATACTCCATAGTCTGAAAAATATATTATATACAAAATAATTTTATATACAGATACTTTTTATTCTCATGATAATTTTTAAGGTAGAACAATTTCAGAGATTCTATTGCAACTTGTTTTTCTTCCTTAAAATAGAAAATGAAAGTGTTAGTCTCTCAAGTGTGTCCAACTCTTTGCAATCCCATGGACTGTAGCCCACCAGACTCCGCTGTCCATGGAATTCTCCAGGCAAGACTACTGGAGTGGGTTGTCATTCCCTTTTCCAGGGTAACTTCTCAACCCAGGGATTGAACCCAGGTCTCCTGCATTGCAAGGAGATTCTTTACTATTTGAACCATCAGGGAAGCCCCAAAAGGTGGTATGGTCGGTCCTGGGAGGTTGGTAGGTGGCAGGGGCACAGGAAGAGGGAAGACTTCCCTGACCAGAATCAAACCAAGGCCCCAATGGTGAGAGCACCAAATCCTAACCACTAGACCACCAGGAAGAAGCTAAAATAGAGTACACTAATATAAATCTTGTCAAAGCATATGTATTCTTCAAGAATGGAACATAAAGTTTACACTTGCTCAGCAAAAACCTACTAATAATTTTGTAATTTATTTTTTCTGAGTATGGAATTAAGAATATTTTCCACATAAAATGATACTTTGGCCTTAGGTTTACTTATTTTATAGTCATCTCAGTTGTTTTATTTTATTTTTGTTAACTCCACATTATTTGTATTTAAACACTTGCTCCATTAATATCCTTCTTCTGATCCAGGATTCAATCCTAGATGGGATTTGGTTATCATGTCTCCCTGATTTCCTCTGTTCCATAGTTTTAATTTCTCATTGGTTTTCATGACCTGGATATTCTTTAAAAGAACCTCTCAGCTCTTTTTTATTTAAGTTTTCTTGTTAGTTTTCTCTTCCAGTTTAAGGAATATTACTGTCTTGATATCTATCTGCAATGCAGAAGTCTAAGATTTATTTACTTGACATTTAATTTATTTATTTGACAGTAGTTTATTTGACACTGCATTCTATATTTTATCACAGTTCAAAACAAACACAAATGTGAAGAAAATTATTTTGGTTGTCCTAGTGGAAGATGCATTTTGAATACCTGGGTATGTGATGGTCAGAAAGATTGTGAGGATGGACTTGATGAATTCCACTGTGGTGAGACATTATATCTTGCTTTACTTTTATAAACTATATTGTCGTTTATATACTGATGTTACCTTACATAGGAATTTTGCACAAAATATTGCTAATCAATTTTAACATCAAGTTTTATTTTTATGAAATAACACAAATGGTAAAACATTAAAACAGAACAGAAAAGGTTATAATGGAGAATAATAATCTCCCATCAAACCTTTTCTTTTAACCTTTTCTGTTATTGCTAGTGTATACCTCCATCAATCTAAATGATATATTTATACCTTCATTTCCTGACTTATTTAATTTAGATGCTAATATATTTACCTCCTGCTGTGAAAAATAAGGATTTAGTTTACACAACACATTATATTCTTCCTACCTGTTATTGACTATCATTATCGTAAATGTTTCTATTCATTACATGTATAGGTTTAAATAGTAAACTAAAACTTGCATTTCTTCAAAAAATCTCTCCCCATTCACCTCCCAATTTCTGTTTGTGTACCTTTCGTTTCACTTGGCAAGGTAAGAAAATATTTAAATTTTTTTGTTAGTTTATGAGTTTTATGATATCCAGGCCAATTTTTTTTAAAGCATATAATTCTCTATTTTCATTTAGCTCAAATAACATACACCAGGGTAAACAGAGTGGGAAAAAAGGATTAAAAATGATTGTCTAAGAAAAGTCAAACTCCCATAAAAGTAAATATCATCCTGAAATATGAAAGTGCATTTTGTTTGATTAAGATGCTATATATCTTTACATTAGAGCCAGATTCTGAACAAGATTAACAGAGAACTTTACCAATAGTTTATATAGATTCAATATTTCTGGAACAGAAGCCATTATATATTTGTATCTTCTTTAATACTTTTCTGGTTTCAGCTTTTCTAAACGTCACTCTTTTCATAGGTCATGTATGTAAATAAATAAAAATACAAAGTTTTAAATAAGTTTATAAAAGCCAAATTTTATTTTATAGTCATTTATATTTTGATGCACTAATTCAGTAGAATTTTGTTCTTGGGTGTTTGCTGGTGATAAATGAACTGAGGATAAAGGAAGGAGAGCAGTCACAAACTTTGTAAATAAATGAAGTATACTATCATAAATGCATAATTTGGTAATAAAATACCAGCCACCATGCCACTGAATCTGGATGTTATTAGTCAGACTTAAGTGTTCCCAAGGGTGAGGAACAAAAGCATCACAGTGTTAAGTATGTATAGTATGTTAAGTATGTATAGATAGAAAACTGACAGCTTATCATAGAGCTAAAACCCCCTGAGTCACGTCACCTTTAAAAACAACTGTGTATGGTGGTGAGTTCACCATATCTGTGACATTGCCTATGATGTAGTTTTTTTTTTTTTTCCAACTGTTCAATAACAGACTAAAAGTTAGAAGAATACCACACCTGGACCTTTTTTTTTTTTTTTTTTTTTTTTAACCCTACATGTTAGACAGGAATTTAGGAAGAGTGACTAGCATATTGACTAACTTGGAGTCACATCCTATGAGATTATGTTGAAGAAACAATGTTGTATGACCTGGATAACTGAGAGGGAATATGCAAGCCATTGTCAAAATTTTATAGTACTGTCATGGAGAAGGCAATGGCACCCCACTCCAGGACTCTTGCCTGGAATCCCATGGACGGAGGAGCCTGGTGGGCTGCAGTCCATGGGGTTGCTAAGAGTAGGAGAAGACTGAGCGACTTCACTTTCACTCTTCCCTTTCATGCATTGGAGAAGGAAATGGCAACCCACTCACTCCAGTGTTCTTGCCTGGAGAATCCCAAGGACGGGGGAGCCTGGTGGGCTGCCGTTTATGGGGTCGCACAGAGTCGGACACAACTGCAGCGATTTAGCAGCAGCAGCAGCATAGAGAAGAGGAAAGTGGCTTCTTTTATTTGGGACGACTGGTTTTCAGTTCAGTTCAGTTCAGTCGCTCAGTCGTGTCCGACTCTTCGCGACCCCATGAATCGCAGCACGCCAGGCCGCCCTGTCCATCACCAACTCCCGGAGTTTACTCAAACTCCTGTCCATCGAGTCAGTGATGCCATCCAGCCATCTCATCCTCTGGCGTCCCCTTCTCCTGCCCCCAGTGATTGGTTTTAGTGAAGTCTAAAGAAGACTTTCCTCACTATCAGATCTTTCCTAAAATGGTCTCTAATGATTCATTTTTTTTTCTTTTGCACCTGAAAGAAACCTTCTTGTGTATTTTTTAGATTCCTCTTGTTCTTGGAACCAATTTGCATGTTCCACAGAAAAATGTATATCTAAACACTGGATCTGTGATGGAGAGGATGATTGTGAAGATGGATTAGATGAAAGTGATAGTATTTGTGGTAAGTTGTTTCCTTTGTGTTCTTGTCCAATTTTTAGGAGTATAATACATACACTCTGTCATTTTAGAATATGCAGAGAACTTTGTTTTGTACTTTGTTAAACTTAATATGAAGTTTACATGTATATACATTTCAATGTAACTGTTTTCATTATTTTTATAACAACTTATTACTCTATATTTCATATATATATATATATATATATAGTTACTATTATGGTTTTAGGATTTTTTCCTGAATATTGACACAGTGATTATATTTCTAGTCTTCAGTGACTTCTTCCAAATAGATCACAATGATTGGGATTACTTGGATGAAATGACTGAAAACTTTTCATTGTTTTTGATTAGTATTGCTAAGTTCCCCTCCAAATTTATTATACCTGCTTATATTGCGATAAGTCACACATGGTGTGTGTATGTGTATTATAGTAATCACTATTGCTGAACTGTTTTTAATGGAAAGTAAGGAAGCAGGTTACTATATGTGATTTTAAAATGTACTTAAAATTTAGCTTTATGTGATTAAAGTTATGCTGTCAAATGTCTATGTTTACTATCCATCAACTACATTTTCTACAAAGTCAGTGTGATTTCTTTCAATTAATCACACATATTTAACAAATAATTTAAAATAAATAAATAAATAAATGAATTTCTTAAGAAGCAGAAAAATGAAACAACCTAACCTTTATAAATTTATTATAATTGACCACGCCTTCTACTAAATTATTTGTATATCTGTTTTTCTATCTTTCTGATCTGTTTCCACATGTGTATTTCCACAAAGCTTTATAGTCTTTGCTTATTATATCCTATTTCATAACTATTATCACCCTCATTTTACAATGATAAGGACCTGAGTCAGAATAAGGCTTAATTATGAAGTAAGGTGTACTTAACACATTTTTTAAATTTTCAGGAGTTGTGGCCTCTATTTAGGTCACTATCATGGAAACATGAATAGAAGATTAATAATGTTCACTCTAAAATCAAGTCCTCTGTATGTAACATAAAATTGGAGATATCCTTGGAAAGTAGACAATTTATTTTCCTGTATTAACCCACCTAAAATCTACTTTTTATTTACAAAACTAAAACAATTTAGTTATACAACAGATAAAGATAAATGTAGAAAGATTACTATCAAAGACCTCTAAAAGGAAAAAGAAATCAGTAATTAACCTGATGACTGGTCAATCTATTTTACCTACTTTGTTTCTCTTTGCTATTAAATATTTCTATTTAAAAAATGTTATTGGAGTATAGTTGATTTAAAACGTTGTGTTAGTTTCAGGTTTATAGCAAATTGAATCAGTTATACATATGCTTATATCTACTCTTTTTTTTTTTTTTTTGATTCTTTCTCATATAGGACATTGCAGAGTATTGAGTAGAGTTCTTTGTTTAATTTTAACTACCAACTTACAACAGGTTGAGCGTATTTTCAGTCTCTAAAATTTATCTTGCTTTTGACCCTTTGTATAATTCTACATTAAATGGCTCCCTTGATATTGCTATGCTTTCTAAGTGGACACAGCATAATGGAACTGGTAAAGATTCTAAACTGACACAGAGTGGAATCTTCCTGCATCTGCATTTTCCAGCAGTGTAATCATGTGGTCCATTTTATTCCTTATTCCTCCAATTCTTTTCTTATTAAATGGTTACAAGACATTTACCTTATGCAATTATCATGATCATCTGACATGGCCAATGTGTAATACCTAAATGAATTTACTCCCATTCTCTTTTGTTCTGAATTTATTCCCATTCTCTTTTGTTTCTGCTCCCTCTCTTATTTTTCAGAATAGTGTTGCTGTGTCAGTGTTTATCAATGTCCAGGTAATTTTTTTAAGGATTTAATGGTAATGGACATGTTTACCTGTCATCAAAACACCCAGGGTATTAAACATATACACAGGCTACAGTTTATATACTACCAAGCTGTTGTTGCATAAAAATTAATGCTTTAAACCAAGCATCAGTCAATGAATAAACTTAATATTTTAGAATTGGAAAGGAACTTTATAAGTAATTTATCTGAGTGGTTTTCAACCTTTAGTGTACAAAAATTCCTATTCAGAGGTTTGTTAAAACAGATTCTTAATCCCTACTTCAAAATATTCTTATGTAGACATATTCTTCCTTCATAAGTATATAGTGGTTCCGACTTGGGATTTGAGGATTCAGTTTGAAAATCATAGTCTAGTTCACCTCTGTCATATGATAGATGAAGAAAGAAAAACTCACAGAGGTTAATAAATTTGCCAAGGTCATTCAGTGAATCAGTGATAGCAGAACTAGGACCAGAATTCATATTTCTAAAATATGTACAAAATTGGATAGTTTCTAAAATACTTACAAAATCAGAAAGATATGAAACCAATCAAGTATTATATCTGAAGGGGTACACAGGAGTTTCCCAGGCGGCACTAGTTGTAAAGAACCCACCTGCCAGTACAGGAGACATCAGGAGATGCTAGTTCAATCCCTGGGTCGGGAAGATCCCCTGGAGAAGGAAATGGCAACCCACTCCAGTACTCTTGCCTAGAGAATCCTATGATCAGAGGAATCTGATGGGCTACAGTCCATGGGGTCACAAAAGGGTCAAACACAACTGAAGCGTTTTAGCATAGCCCAGCACAGGTACACAAAATGGATCTGGTAGAATTCCTTTTGCTTGTCTTCCTTCCCCCTTGGGATTCATTTCCCTGTGAAAGGCAATGTGTCCCCAGATGAAAATGTAACTATGGAAGGAAGCCATGAGTTTTTTCTTTGGCTCATTTTCTTTCTAATTGGCCATGATATTTTAGAATGCTCTTAACACAGAATCTGTTGAACCACTTTCAAGGGAGCCAGAAAATTAGCTGCAAATAACCTAACTTCATTTTATAGTTTTAGGTATCTTAGTAATTATCTAGTCATACCCCTCACTTTAGAGTGAAACTCAGACACTAGTCTTCTGCAAGGTCGTACAGAATTAAAGTTCTCAACACTTAAATCAATGCTATATTTATTATACGTACCTTGAAAATAAATTGAAGTGGTAATAAGAAAACAGACAAGGAGTTTTAAATGTATCAAAACTTCCTTAGCAGAAAGAATGAACTTTTTTTTACATCTCTAGCTAAATAATAAAAATATTATGGAAATTAAAGCACTAATTGAGAATCTAATACTGCAAGTGACACTGTATTTGTGACTAGCTTAAAAAATAAAAAGGAGGAATAATGTGAAAATAACTTTGTAAGGAAAGAATTTTCTTATAGAAAGCATTAAAGATATAATAGGTAACAGGTAAGTTCATTTTTAAATTAAAGCAACATTTGTTTTATAGATTTTCTTTATAATTTCTTCCAGTAATAGATATCATACTAAATCTCACCCTGTTAGCACTGATCCTCAATCAGATAAGCAAATCTGAATTACCTGGGGGACTTTTCAATATTCACTTGCCATTCTATCTTCCTAATTTAACTGTATGTCAGGAATGGGCATGTTTATGTTGAAAAAGATCAGCAGGGGTTTCAGTTTGTCACCCTGCTATCCTCCCATATTGAAAACATGGCATTGAAAGCAGTTTTTCTCATAATAACTCTAGGACTCAGAAGTAAGATGGTAATTGATAATCCAAGAGAAATAGCTTTAAATGTTTAGAAACAACTATCTTTCACCAATCTAGGCAGTCATATTTTCTTCCTGGAGATACTAATATTTTTTTAAAATAATTCTTACAACTTATTTTTTTGAACCTTTTCTATTTGGTCACATGAAAGGGAAATTAAAGAGAAGTTAGATTTGGGAGACATGTTACTAATTCACTCAATATATATTTTATATACATAACATATTCAATATGTACAACTGTACTCAGGGTTAGGTAAATATCAAGAGAATGAACTATTTCCTAATTTTACTTGATTATTCTATGCCCACAGAAGGAAAAGCAAAGAGCAACCCCTGAGGCCCTTTGAATGTACAGTAAACAGCATTTTTTTGTGTGGAAACTGGTGTCAAAAAAAAAAATTACATTTGAAAAAATCATGCAATTAAAAGGATATTGAATTGACAGAGTGAAGACAAGATAGATTCTGTTTATTAAGTGTCTAAAACAAAGGGTACATGCATATATTCATCCTTTTCAACAACACAAGGTGGGGAGTAACAATAATGACCTTAGTGGTTAAGAGAAGGTGCTTAGGAACCAAAAAGGTTTTGGACTCCCAGCTCACCACAGGACTCCTTATGCAACTTGAGACTTCCTGCAAGCTTTTAACTTCTCAGAGCCTCAGTTTCCTTTTATGTGAAGTGAAACTAATAATAGTTCTACCATTGTAGGTGATTGTGATTACTAAATAAGTTAATATGCTAAGTGCTTAGCATATATTAAGTGATAAAAATGCTATTATTATTATCCTTATAGGCTCAGTCCTTTTGAAATTTTATCTCAATTTATTCATCATTCTATGACATTTTTAGGCTTTTTACATTTTACAAGGAGAAGATACTATTATTATTTTCTGCCATATAGCTTTTATTTTATTTTCCTGCCATATACCTTTAAGAAATGTAATTCTTGCTATTGGGAAGGAGTGGTCTTCTCAGGTAACACAGTGTTAAAGAATCCATCTGCCAATGCAGAAGACCCAGGAGAAGCAGGTTTGATTCCTGGGTCAGGAAGATCCCCTGGAAGAGGAAATGGTGTCCCATTCCAGTATTCTTGCTGCGAGAATTCCATGGACAGAGGAGCCTGGTGGGCTACAGTCCATGGGGTAGTAACGAGTTGGACACAACTTAGCAGCTAAATTACCACTGCCACTGGGAAGGAATGCATTCTGAGTGAAAAGTATCCATAGGGGAAGGATAATATGTGGTGATTCCAAAAAAACTCCAGTTTCTTCCTTGTTAGTGACATTCTTATGCTTCTCATCTATTGAAAATATAAATGATAGCTCTTTCTCAGTGGACCTGCTGTGTGTGATCATAATGGCTTTTTTTTTTTTTGGTGGTTTTCAGGTGCCATCACCTGTGCGGCTGACATGTTCAGCTGCCAGGGCTCCCGTGCCTGTGTGCCTCGACACTGGCTGTGTGATGGTGAACGGGACTGTCCAAATGGAAGTGATGAACTCTCCACAGCAGGCTGTGGTACGAACATGCATGGGGCTGTCTATCAAAGAATGCTGTTGCAGCATCCTCAGATATTTACTTCTGTAGTACTCACCACATCACCCTTTCTCTCACTTTCCCAACCCCTGGACTCATAGGTAGTATCAGATTTAATCAGGTGGGATGCTGTCAATCATAGTAGTTCAGCAACCCTTCACACCACTGTTGAGAGTGTTTCCAACATGCACGGTGGGATTACTCATTTTAAAATCATTTTTGATGAGTGAAAAATTTTCACTTCATTTCTGCGATACTGTAACCACCCTATGTATGTTTGTGTGGTGGAGTTGTTACTTTCTTTTTAGTATCTTCCCCGACCCTGTACTCTCCTTGAAGGCTTTTAGATTGCCCATTACAGATACTCTGTAAATGGCTGCTGTGATCCTAAATAACTACTGACCAGAAGGTCAGTAAACACCTATTAGTCCTACAGATAGGATATTAACCCTTAGGTCAGGTAAAAATAGTATGGATATAGCTGAATGAAGCTAGGGGATCAGAGGAACAGCTTTGGAGGCCAGACAATTTACTAAGTTTCTAACTCTAGGTCACTTCAGGAAATTTTCAGGGAATTACTCAGTAGTGAAAATTTAGATAAATTCCTTTGTGTGATCAAGAGAATGAAGGGCCTGGATGTTTGAATGCAGATCCCAAGGTCACGTAGGGGATATGTTGAGCTGAGCAATGTATTAGGAAGACTGCTATGAACTCTGCTTATTAAAGTGAAGTCTGCTAGTCATCTCTCAGATGACCTATCTTCAGGTCTTTAAAACTGTATTTGAAGCTGTAATGTAATAGTATGTATATATGGGTGTGTGCATTTGGGTTATAGTTAAAGCAGAAAAGGAAAAGGAAGACTTTGAGGCAGGCTTGTGTGTACAAAACTCATACTATTGTAGAATAAATCACTTTGATCTTAAAATTGATACTTGTCTGTAAAGGTCAATGGGGCCACTGAGGGCTACATACTAAAGGATTATGCATCAATTCAGGGATCCAGATAGTCTCTGCATACTGTTGCTATTGTAGCAAGTTAATACTCTGGGAGGCATATTAACACTTTTGGGCCACATGGGTGTTATTAACTAAATTATGTTAAAATACAACAAATTGTACTCAAGTGACCTGAAAGCATTAATGCCAAATAAGCCTCTGTTGCTTAGCATTTTAAAGAATAATTCATATATTAGAATTGGCATAATTCACTTGAGTTATATAAGCTGTCACACAGTTCAAAGTTACAATAGTGGTTAGTAAGTGAGTTTTACTTTGATTATAATGAGCAGTTTTTAGCTCTGCTTCTATGTGGCTTCTGTACCACTTTTGAAAATACATTTGTTGAAAATGTTATACTTGATTAAATTCAAATAATTCTTTTTGTTTAACCTGCTAATATCTCTTTTCAGTCATCACTGAGTTATGAAAGCAGAGCAGTTTCCTTTTTTCATCTAGTCTGAGACAGATTTAGGATCAGGAGTTGATAAGCATATAAAAGAATAATGATAATACCTTAAGTGTCAGAATGATACATACAAAAGATACTAGGTCATCACAAATAAATATTGTGTAGAAAAGCCTAAAAGTCTTGTAGAAGGATTTCAAAGAAAAGCAATACCATTATCTGAGTTGTGAAGGACATAGAGGAGAAAGAGTAGTGTTGAAGATAGAGGACATGTTAAGACATGAAAGGGACAGATTGGAAGGCCTCTACATTTTTTCAAGTGCCCATTATACTTCAATTATTTTGGTAGATGTTTTTATTTACATTATTGAATTCCCATAGTATTTTAGTGAAGTGCCTTTGGAGATCTGCCAAAAATAATTGTGTAGATGAGAACTGTAAGAGCACCTATTGAATATCTAAAATGAGCTGATCTGCTTCATATACCTTATCTAGTTCTTACAAGAAATTTATCAGATAAATTTTATTATCCTCATTAAGCAGATAATGAAACATATGTACCAAGAAGGTAAATATTAATAGCTTTACTTAGGATAAAAATTTAAGGTGCTAACACCTTTTTGCAAAGTCTTTTTCTTTCCAGTGTACTATAATTGCATATAGATTGTTTTTTCACTTAAAAAATAAAATATAATTGACCTATATATTGTGTTAGCTTTAGGTGTGCAACATATTGATTTAATGTATTTATATCTTATTGCAAAATGGTTACTACAATGAACTTAGTTAACATCCATCATATATCAGAATCTTAACATTTGAAATACTGCAAAGCTTGAGTCAGATCATGACATTTACCCTTTACGTGTAAGAAAGGTAACTAAAAATAAATGATCAAACCTCTATGATGCTATGCATATACTGTTAAAGCTCATTTTCTCTGTATAAGCCAGTATCTTTTGGACTTTTACTCAAGTTTTATTGCGCATAAGCAACCATTTTCCTCACTGGTTAGGGCCCTTGATAGAGAATACTTTTTTGGATCAGTATTCCAGAAGGATCAATGTTCCATTCATGGATCAATATTCCTAATTTGGTGTGGTACTTATGGTTGGGTTCATTTCACTGTAGATCTTAACCTATTTCAACACCCTACTCTAGAAGTCACCCCAAAGCTTTATTTTCCTCTTAAAACAGTAACTTCCTTAGCCCCTTTGATTTTCTTTTCACTTCCATCATGAGCTTTAGCACTTGTCCACTTGTCTTTTCATGTCCATTTTTCACAAAGAAGCAAGGTTTTTATCACCTTGCTACCATTACTGCAGCCATGGGGAGAGAAAAAAAAATATCCAACCACATTATCAGAGTTGACTGATTTTTTTTATCACATATGAACCTTTAAATTCATCCTTCAGCAAACTCACAAATTGCTAAATGTTCTGAAATTTCAAGGTCACTCTGGAATTGTTGAGCATTTAACACTGAAATTTTGAATTATACATATTTATATTCATATATTTGACTACTTATATCAAAATATGCATGTTAATATATTTTAATAATTTATCTGATACATTGAATGTTTAGCTAACATTTCTTTTAAAATGACCAGGAATTACTGAGTGTACTGTGTATGAGAACATACATTCCCCAAACTCTTTTTTTTTTTTTTTGCTTATCCATATGTTTTATTTTTTATTTTTTTTTCCCTTTATTTATTTTTTTTTTCCAGTGGGTTTTGTCATACATTGATATAAAGTAGGTGCTCATCTAAGTTAATTTTTTCTGATGTCTTCCTTAGCTCCCAATAATACATGTGATGAAAATGCTTTCATGTGCCGTAATAAAGTATGCATTCCCAAGCAATTTGTTTGTGACCATGACGACGACTGTGGAGATGGTTCTGATGAGTCACTGCAGTGTGGTAAGTATATATGAACTTTTCATGGAGAAGATTCTCAGGCTGAGTACCAGTCTTTAACAAAAACAAATAAATACATTTCTTAATCTCACTAAGGGTATGTAAATTTGGTAATATAGACCTACTGCATATAGCCCCTTAAAACTCTACCATAGTTACACATGTTTTTGAAAATTTTACCTATGGTTGTAGGGTTCTTACAAGAACCATACTGGAAAATGTTTGTAAAAACATCTTTCAATTTCAGAACTTTGTGAAGTACCTTGTACTTTAAAAACAATGTATGGCTGGCTAGTTCAGTCTTATAGCCAAATAAGATATTTTAGTGAGAAAAAAAGAATACAATTCACACAGCTATCAGAAAATATACATATTTAACATTTTTCTTTTATCTGTTTGCATATGTATATATTTGTTAAAATTTAATATTGTTATTTTGAAATTTATCTTGTTACGTATATATTTATCTAATTGTCCTGTGTATATAAGGTGTATATGAACACATATATAACTTCTGTGATAAAATTAGTATATTAAAAATTTCCAGTTGAAAATGAAATATTATGTAAACCTAGTACTTTTGTAAAATATTTAAATATATGCATGAATCAATACAAAATGAAAATCTGTGAAATAAATCCACATATACCTATGAAAGGCAATAATTTAGTTTCCCTCCTGTGTCCTCCCCATCCAATGGCTCTAACCTTGGCCTTTGATATAAACCTCCTTGAGATCAGTGGATATCAGTTTTTATATCAATTCACCATTAAGTCATGGATTCAATGTGGTATTTTAAAAGCCAACTCGTAACTCAAAATGTAAATCTGACGCTAGAGTTATATCTGATTGAATATATTTCCTCAGCTAGACACCATGTTTGGTTCATATGGAAATGAATGAGACAGAAATTCCACTAGAAAAAAAAATTACAGATGAACAGAAAAATCAAGAGTGCAATATAGAATAATAACATTCATAGTCATATGGGAATAATAAGAATCATAATATACAAAATCAGAGATGAGAAAATAATTTTTGAGGCACTAAAGAACAGAGACAGGGAGTGTTAGTCAGTGGAAATCATATTTAGATGCTACAGAAAATGACATAGTTGTTAAAAATATGAACCCTAGAGCCAGACGGCCTGGGTCCAATCCTGATTCTGCCAGTTACTAACTGTGTGACCTTGGAAAAGTGACTTTTATCTCCCTGAACTTCAATTTCTTTATCTGCAAAAAATATATAGTAACATTTAATTCTTAACACTGTTAAGAGAATTAAATAATTAATATTTGTAAAGTGCTTAAAACAGTTCCAAACATAGTAAATCCTATATATGTTTACAAAAACTATAAATTGACATGGTTGTGGAATAGCAGTTAGTCTTTGGTGAGGTCAGTTGGAGTTAGAAGTTTTAGATTCTAAAAAGTCTCAAATACAATGTTAAAGAATTTGTATTTAATTATTTTGCCTCACTTGGCAAGTATACATTTTGAAAACAGGAATATCACAGTTAAATTTGAACTTTAGAACCATCCTTTTCAGCAGAGTGGATGAAATAGTGCCATGAGGGAGAGGTACCATAAAGAGAAAATAATCTGTTAGGAGTTTATTATAATAGTTATGATAATTAACACTGTGATTTTGAACTAAGGCAGAAATGATGGAATGGAAAATGGAGAACTGGGTCAGAATTCATTTACAGTTACAGATGGAGGGTAGAGTCCAATTTCTATCTCAGATGACTGGGAGGATGGCATTGATATTAATGAGTTTTGGATGAAGTTAAGGGGCAATTTTGCTGATGCAGGAGAAGAAGGATGTAACAAATAATTAATTTTTGACATTTTGAATATGAAGTCTTGCTCAGATAATCACATGAAGTTGTACAGTGAGTACTTGAAATTTCACTTCTAAAGTATGATCAGGACACATAATATTAACCTAGTGACCTTCAACATAAGGATGATATTCAAAAATATGACAAAGAATGAGAATATCCCTCATTGTAGAAAGGAAAGGGGGAAAACCCTAGACTGAAGGTTGAAATAAGGGCTTCCCCTCTAACAATTTAGGGTATAACAGGAGAAAACTTCTTACAGAAAGAGGGGGGAAAGGAAATAGCAAAAGCAGAGTACGAAGTCTGGGAGAATATATGATGAATATTAAATCCGAAAACTATTTCCAAGGTACAACAGACAGTACCTTTAAGTGCTGCAGGAAGATGAAGCAGATAGGAGCCAGAGACACATAAATTTACCAACTATCACTTGAAATCTGTTAGCTCTAAGAAGAATTTCAGTGGGTAGAAGTTGCAGAAATGAGATATTAATAATAAAAGTTGAACTAGAGGTAAGTAAGTGAAATCAAGATTGAGTAGGGACTTGATTGAGCAGGGAAGAAGGGTCATTGTTGTTGAGAGTTATATGGATAGATTTTTATTATTATTGGGCTGGAAGAGACTTGAACATATATATTGCATGAAGAAGAAGAGCTAGAGAAGGAGAAGGAGAAAAGAAATACTAGGGAATCTGAGGATATTTTTAGAACTATGTAGTTTTGCCATGCAGTATAATAAACATCTTAAGTAAATAATTACTATTGAATCAGCTTTTTCTGTTGAAATTTTATTTTTTAAGCCATAAAAATCTTATTTTCTCACTTCAGAAGTGAAATGTTTGCTCATATTTACCAGCAAGTTTGCAAAAGAAATGACTTTTTTTATTGCTTACAAACTTAGGAAGAAATAAAATCTGAAGCTTCATAATATTTAAAATCAAATGAGTTTTACTTACAAACAGACATAGATATGAACATTAACAACTGATGGATTGATACTGTGATTTGAGTAAAGCCTGTTAATGCCTCTAAGAATCAATATGTAAAATAATTACAATAGTTTTCTGCTTATTACTCTATGAATTGGCTTTTAATTTTCTCATTTTAACAATTTCTTTACACTTTCAGTGCTTCTTCCCAAACATAAACATGACATTATAGCTTCTGATAATTATCATTATAATCCAGAGTCAGTTCATCCATATGTTCTAGTATTCTACCTAACCAAGTTTAGTCTTGAAAATAATTTTGAATAGCTTTCATTTTGTTTTCCATTCTAAGGGAAATCTTTAGGATATAGACAATAAGTGAAGAGAGATTATATACTCATTATAAATTTTGTTATGTGTGTGTGTATATATATATATAGTTTTATATATATATACTTTTGTTACATATATATTTTGTTATGTAAATATATATGTGTGTGTATATATATATATTTTGTTAGCAATATATATTTTGTTTCCTTACGTAGAAACAAAATAAGAGTGCCTTCTTTCCAACTTTGTTTTCTGGTCTTTAATCCTATTTTTCCAACCAGAAATATCTCTTGCAATTATTACAACTGCCCTAGAAAGAAAAGAGAAATATCTCCCATAGATGCTTGGGTAGCACATGGTTAATTAGGCTGAGTGCATGTTATGAGTGAAGTTTTAATCAGTATCTGTTATGTGAATTAAAACGTTTCTTTGCCTGCAGGGTACCGGCAGTGCAATGCAGAAGAGTTTAGCTGTGCCGATGGGCGATGTCTTTTAAATAGTCAGTGGCAGTGTGATGGAGATTTTGACTGTACAGACCATTCTGATGAGGCGCCTATAAACCCAAAGTGTAAAAGTGCAGGTACAGAAAGTGGACAATACTATGCTTATTCCAAAATTGATTTTTTAAGGCAATACTGTGACTCATTTTTAGGTTCATGTGGTATTCACTGAGAGAAAATGCAGTTAATTATGTGATACTTCTACTGACACCATGCAATAGAAGCATCTTGGTAATCAACCTTGTTTGGGAGTTAGTTTTAGAAATGTGAGTCTGTGCCACAGATATGAAGATGTGTGGCATGAACCAGATGAATCCATCATCCTGTTGCTTTAAAAAAGTCATTTTTCTTAATACATTATTTAATGTGAAGATAATTTCCATGTATGGACCTATTTGGTTACAGTCCATGTATGGACCTTTTAAATGGAACATTTAATTATAAAAGAAGTTGAGATTTACTGAGATAAAGTCAATATTATTCAAACTTAGGCAAAATGAAATAAATTGCATATCATTTGAATGGAAAATAGATATGTAGCCAAACTTGGTCTATTTTTCACTTTACCATTCCAAAGAATGAATACCTAGTTATAAATTTTAGAATAAACCCAATTACTTTTTTTCTCACATAGTTTACATGTTAATAGGCACTCTTGTATCATGTATTATAATGAGTAATGTTTAAATCATCAGGTTTTGAATAGCTGCAAAACCTGAACTCCTTTCCATAGCTATATTTGAAACAACTATTATTCAGCACAAGTATCTTTTTATGCCCAGATTTAAAAATGTCAATGTTATATTTCCAGGAAAAAAAAAAGGAATTTAGGAGTATCTACCTATTCCAGATTCTTAATTTTCAGTGACATGCAATTTTTTAGAGACCTATGACTTGAGGGAAATGTCAAGCTATCATTACACTTTTGAACTCATTCTTCACAATATTAATTAAGACAGAAATACTCCATTAATTTTGCTATTGATGCTTATTTTGATAGCTAATTTTCAATGTAAAGCTATATTTGCAGTGTATTGAACACGAAAGTACTGTTTGCCCTTGATTTTCTTTGTGTATACAATATTATACTGAATAGAAAGCATTTTATATATACCTATATATACTATAGTTTTTGACTGACAAGTTGTCATATTTGTGAGTGTTTTCAGCAATTGCAGTATAAAACAATGGCATGCCCTTTATGTTCCATTTGTTTTATTTTCTTTTTCCAGAACAGTCATGCAACAGTTCATTTTTTATGTGCAAAAATGGCAGGTGCATCCCCAGTGGAGCTCTTTGTGACAATAAGGATGACTGTGGCGATGGCTCAGATGAGAGGAGCTGCCATATAAATGAGTGTTTGAGTAAGAAGGTCAGTGGGTGTTCTCAAGATTGTCAGGATCTTCCTGTCAGTTATAAGGTAGGTACTCATCAAAAATAGAAAATCATGTGATAGGCTAGAATTTGAGATAATAAAAATTATTTAATTCAATATAGCTGTAAGACTGAAAGTCATTAGAATTTTGTTAGTTAAAATTATTTAAATGGAGAGATTCTATACCAGTGAACCATAATAATAGTGTGGTATGTAAATAGAATATAATCATGAAGACAAAATTTCAGTGTTCAGCTTTCTAATAAATGGTGATCATAAAGAAAAAAATGAAAAGAAAGGTCAGTGTTTGATAAAGATAGTGCTGTTAATAGCTGGGTAAATATGCATGCTGCTGTCTTAAATTCCTATTTCTTCCCTCATTTTCCCTCTCATATATCTTTGAAGTAGAATGGGCTGATCATTTATATTTTATCACAACACTGGAGAGTGCAATATTTTTTTCAAATAAACAGGAAGGAAAAAAACAGAGTACATGAATTATTAGGACTGAGTGCAGGTACACTAAAAGATAAATCATGTCTAATATACTAATTGCTTTTTGTTGGTACCACTTTCCTGAAGAAGGTGATTCACTGACAAAATTGATTGACAGAAATAGCTTTAGAAAACATCTCTATTTTAGTATGTTGAAATGGAGAATGCATACAAACTAAATCTTAAAGTGGTATTTTAGGTTAAAATCAATTATGTAAATATGGGAAAACCTCAGTAAAACCAATTCACTTGGAAATTAGTGATTTTAACTGGACAATAGCTCTGTATGAATCAGCAAAAGAACATGGCCCCAGTGAAACACAGAGGCCATCTAATCTAGTTAGGAGTAGTACAGATGTCAGTAGAATTTTGTTCTACTGAATTCTGTGATGATTAGGACATACCTGGGGCACCTGCACATTTAGGAACATGACACTTTAAGAGGAACTTTGACAAATTGTACTATATCCACATTTGTGCATCCAGTGGCATCAGGGGTCTGGAAGACACACCTTTGGAAGAAATTTCACCAAGAGCAAAATGGCTAGTCAGCTGTAATAAATATATGAAATTCTACCCTGCTGTATTCAAAGAGGATATCCAACAAGCACCTATTGTATAGCACCTAGAACTCTGCTCACTCTCCCCTGCCAGCCTGGATGGGAGGGGTGGCTTGAGGGAGAAAGGATGCATGTATACGTATGGCTGAGCCCCTTTGCCCTTCACCCGAAAGTACCACAGCATTGCTAATTGGCTACACTCTTATACGAAATAAAAATTTTAAAGTTTGAAAAATAATTTTGAAAGAGTCAAATAACTAAAAATGACATTAATAAATACATAAATAGCTGAAGTACTGGAATAGGGAGCATATCTTGTCTGAGTTGTTTCAAAGGCTGGAATTAGGAGTTGGGAAACAGATTCTGTTCAATATAAGAAAGATGTTTTGGACATCAGAACTCTATATATTGGAAGGAGTTGTCACCTTTCTTGTGTCTAAGTGTTTCATCTGAGACTAAGTGACTTTCTTTAAAAGACGCAAGAAAAAAAAATCTGTCTATTACAAAGATGCTTGGGCATTTTCCCTGCCAGCCTTGACATTCTATGACAGTCATTTCTATCTAATGGTAAATCACCCAAACAGCCATTCAGTCATTTATAATCTCTGAATTTCTGTTATTATGACTAACTTAACTGCATTGGTCACTGTATGTGGATATAACCTAAGAAGTATAATAATAATTTCCCCTATGTTAAAATAGAGATAAAAAGTAAAATACTAAGAAAGTTATGTTTATTTTTAAAGTTTTTAGACCCAATATTGTATTAAGAAGAATTATTTCAACTTGTAAGACTTACACAACTGAAGCAGCTAACCACACATGCATGTAAGACTTAAAACACAAATGCACAGACTCATCCCACTATATTGTGGGTAGAAGGAAGCAAGACAGATGAGACAGGACAGCTCCTAATAAGATGAGTAGGTATCAGATAATTAATTTTGGTAGTACATATTTTGAAACCTGATGAAGCAGAAAAAATATTATTGGTGATTTATGTACAATCAATGCAGAAATGTTTCCCCCCAAATCAGGAAATGTGTTATAAAATTATAAGAGGCAATGGCTATAATTTTGTCATGTTATAAATAATAATCCATTTCTATTTACTCATTTCTATTTATCTAAAATTTAAATTTCAAAGTAGATTTATTTTTTTTATCCTATGTATATTTTTAATCTATCATAACAATATTGTGGTAAAATTTAAAAAATATAGAATATGAAATGGCCACCCTTTGGCATAACGTCAAAAGTAAGGATTAATATTTTTTAATGGCTACATGTAGAGAGTGCTGACTGCTTAGAGATCCCATATGTGGAAAACTACTTTTGGTAGAACTAGTTCTCACCCAGAAAGTCATGTTAAATTACACTATTTTATTTACTTTATAAGATTCCTCATAGTGAAATAGTTGTTTATTGGTACCTTTAAAATATCAGTATTTTCTGTTTGACTTCTCTGAAGGAGTCAAAGAATGAAGTGAGAATTTGAGTTAAAATAGACAAAAATTATTTTAAAAGTCAGTGTATATGATACTTGATAAAATTGCTGTGTATATGCTCTCTAATATAAACACATGCCAAAACTAATGTAATGGATAAAATAAAATATCTACTGAGGGAAGCAAAACCAGTTAAAAAATGAGAGGTAGGAGGGAGGTTCAAGAGGGAGGGGACATATGTATAGCTGTGATTCATCCATGTTGATGTTTGGCAGAAACCAACACAATATTGCAATTATCTTTCAATTAAAAATAGATTAAGAAAAAAGAAAATAACTGAGAATAATAAATAAGAAACTTAAGCAAATATTCAAAGCAAATATATTGTGTTTATATATATGTATATATATGCATATATATGTGTGTGTGTATATATATATATACATATGTTATACTTATGCTATATCCTGGAAAAGGGAATGGCTACCCAGTCCAGTATTCTTGCCTAAAGAAGCCCATGAACAAAGGGGAATGGTGGGCTACAGTCCATGAGTCACAAAGAGTCAGACACAACTGAGCGACTAAGCACAATCACACTTTTATGTTATTTATGTAATTTTAATATGTGTCTTTAATGTTATATTTCTGACAGTTAATTTATAGGAGATTGAAAAAAAATCTTAATTAGAAAATACTTCTCTAATTTGGGAAAAATATGTTAGCTGATGGATTTCTCTATTTACAGAGAATGGGGAAAACTATACCGTAAACTACTTCTCATTACAGTATCAGCAAAACAGGACAAGTCCTACTCCAAATTATGCAATAAAATGAAAATTGCTTATGAAAGCAAAATTTATACCTTCTGGACTGTGAATAATTTGCAGATTTGCTGTAAAACAAATACAATTGATCCAACTATTCAAAAGGGAATAATAACACTTAACTAAAAAGCAAGAATCTTATTTTGATGGAAGGGTAACTTACCATGAGAACATAAATGTACTTGAGGGAGATAAATGAATTTTAATGTATGTAAGATAATCAATATTTTCAAATATCACTTTAAAAGCTGAAAAGAAAATTTTCTGAATGTTGTAGGAAAGCTTTGGACAGCTATATTTATTTCTAGTAATATGTTTCTCTAAAAAATTAATATAAAAATCTGAAATAGTTCTTAATTATGAGGAATATTAACTTGACATTGAATATATGTGTCTCGCTTTCATAAAGATTATATTTTTAATGAAAGTGAAACATTTTTAAACCATTCTTTCTTAATTAAATATAGATGAATCTTTAATCTTTTATCTTTGAGGACAAAAATGATTATTAATAATTTTCATTCAATTTATGAAAGTTATGTTAGTAGAATTTCTCTTAAATGCCTTTTAATTATTTGGGGGTAAAAATGATTTTGGTAAAACAAGGTTAATGGACTGGAGAGGAAATTATCTTTTTATTTGAGAGAATAGCATTGAGACATATATATTGTCATATGTTAAATAGATGGCCAGTTTCCGATGCATGAGACAGGGTGCTCAGGGCTGATGCACTGGGATGACCCTGAGGAGTGGGATGGGGAGGGAGCTGGGAGGGAAGTTCAGGATGGGGGACACATGTACACCCATGGCTGATTCATGTCAGTGTATGGCAAAAACCACTACAAGGTTGTAAAGTAATTAGCCTCCAATTAAAATAAATTAATTTTAAAAAACCTCTTTCAATAAACACTTTAAAAAAAACTTCCTCTTAAATATAATTTCATTTTTTTATAGAAATGTCCATTACACTTGATAACTTTTACAAATTTTACCTTCAAGATATTAATTTTCCATAAATATGTTTTTATCCAAACCAGCTAGTTAGTATGGTCGTTCTATAACCTGACATTAGCCATTCAAAGTAATTTTCCAAAACCCTTTTAGAATAGGGACACTATTTGTTTCTTTATAGATTACTCTTTTGAGTGGAATGTAATGCAGTCCATAACACGTTCTCTCATTTTTCCTGAAGTGCCCCTTGAATTCAACTCTATCCTGTGTCTGCCTATGTGTATTCTGGCTTCCACATGATCACATGATCTAATTTCCAGTTGTTTCAGTGATATCTTTTGGCAACCTGTCAATTTCTTTTTGAAAATTTTGTTTTTTTTTAATTGTGTAAAATATACAACTTAGAATTTACCATTTTAACTATTTGTAATTATACTTAGTGACATTTCACATCTCTCTCTCACACACACACACTCTTTTTTTATTTTGGACATAGCATAAGCACCAATTCCCCTGACTTCCTTATCTGGTGGTAGGATGAGTCTTCTCAAGGAAAGTAATACTGTCACAAGCTATGATCTGATGAGGAGAATTTGGGAAATTATGTTGTGGCTTTTGCTTTGATTTGCTGGCTTGCTAATGGATTCTGGAGATTACAAAATATCCTCTGTAATGGTTTAGAATTATTAGATAAATATTGGCATAAATATTGAAGATAAATGTGCCAAGGGGTTAAAGAGATTCGTTTTTATGTAAAAGGACTTGGAAACATTCATTTATCTTTTGAGCACTTTCAGGTGAAGCTGATGTTCCTTCTCCACATAATGAACACCATTTTTTGTACTTTGAAATTCTACTCCTCAATTATTTGTTTGCTGATTATTTAATAGTAAGCACACATCTCTCTCTCTAATATTTTGCAAATAGATACATAGGTTCAAATGTTTATAATGAATGCTAGCTTTTCTTAACAATTTAGAGTTCCTATTTCACACTCCTATTTGGTACTCACAGGTTCCTTTATTCAAAGGCTATAGGATAGTCTTAAGGTTAATATGGTCATAATCGTATGACCAATTATAAGTTCATTTTATGTAATTATGATTCCCATATGCTACTTGGCAGGTGCTGAATATACAACTGAAAGACCAATCATAGCCCCTCATTATTTTCAGAAATGCGAAGACATACATTGCATGACATTATACTGAGAACTGATATGCCAGTTAGGAAGTATCACATGATCATCAGAGGGTTGTACAGAACATGATAGAGATACCAAGAAAAAATATCTGATGATGCACATTGATTTAATTATAGTGGAGAAACTATGTTAATTTTATTATTTCTCCAGGCAACAACATGTTTGGTAAAGGAATCAGACCCTACCAATATATATTAATTGAGCCTTAATATTTGTTAAAAATTACAGCAAGAGCAAGCTCTCCAACTGACTTTATCTACACAATTTCATCTTTGTGCATCTAGGTTTCTCATGGGTTAACTAGTAATAGTGTCTACATCATAGATTTCTGTAAGACTCTAATGAAATTAAACATATGTGACAGTATTAGTAAACTTTAAGCTCCATATAAGGGTTAATCCTTATGGTTGTTAAAACAGCCTTCTAAAAGTTCAATATAATGCAAAAAAAATAAAGAAAAAGAAACAGAAGAATTTGATGATTTAGTTTTTCCTTGCCATTCTCTAGCCACCATGGTTTGCTGATTGACGCCAGTTAACTTTTGTAATCTTGTCAATCTCAGGTCAAACGAAGATATTAGGGAGGATGCTTTTTAAACTTAAGCTGTACACCATATATGTAATTCCGATTAAAGTTTAATTGCTGCGGGATAGAAAAACTTGGCATTATCTATTCTTCAGTGATTTTCTTGCTTGAATCATGCTAAATGGATATCCAATAGGAAGAGACAATGGCAATGGTATAAATTGATTATGCTCGTTTTTCATTCTCCAGTGCAAATGCTGGCCTGGATTTCAACTGAAGGATGATGGTAAAACATGTGTAGACATTGACGAATGCTCTTTAGGCTTTCCGTGTAGCCAGCAATGCATCAATACATATGGAACCTACAAGTGCCTCTGTACAGATGGATATGAAATACAACCTGATAACCCAAATGGCTGCAAGTCACTCTCAGGTATTGAATTGAACTTGTCCACTGATCCAGCCTCAGTTATATGTATGAATCCTTAATTTCATAGCTATTCTTATGGAATTCATTCCTCCTTGATGTTGCTAATAAGTCAAAATTCTCCTCTACTTACCTTGATTGGGAATCCATTGCTCTGATTTTGTGTGTTGTCCACACACCGCTCAGCTTGTAATACCATTACAGTTTGGTCTTGTGAATTATTAAGTGTTTTGTAGATTTTGAGAACAAGTGAAAAACTATCTCTAGCACTGCTTTCTGCTGTGTAGCAAGCTCTTGGGAGTAGGTTTGGCCAAAACTATTAAAGAACCTGTTGTGACAGTGTCCTAATAATTTTTTTCCTTCTCCTTATACCACCCACAAACCCTCATATATGTGTGCCAAGGAGAAAATACATCAGTAAGAATAATAATAACAGTTATATTGATGACAACAATAGAAATAAGTCATCCATGTAAGACTATGTGAATTCTTCCAGTGATTAGACAAGTATTATTAATCTTATGTTTATTTCCAGTAGTGTGTTAAAGTTTGTAAATTAGAAAATTCAATAAAACATGACCTATAACTTAAAACAAACTATGATTCATCAGGTGATAAAACCATGCTTATTAAAATGATGCAAAATAGTATATAATAATAACCTAAAATGGGCAAAAAATGGTGTTTAATTTTCTCTATTCCTCTTACTTTGATAATGAGTATAATGAATCAAATAGCATTGCCAGTTTCTCATATACATTTATGTTGATGACAACATTTAAAGCAATAGATGTTTTCTCATCTACTTTTATCAAATAAATAACAGTATAGAAATTAAAATGTTAGTTTTTAACTGATTACAATTTTGCACATATGGAGAAAACAATAACTCCTTTAAATTTTTCATTCCACTCTTACTTGGAGTTTTCACCTCTGAAGAAATTTGCATATTATTTGAAGCCCATTGTTTTATTTGCCAGGATACTGTTTTGTTTTTATTTTCTGCCAACTCACTGCTTACTATATTATTCGTTTACTGACACTGGGCAAGAAAAATAGATGAAATCCCAAAACAAGTCAATATTTCCATTACTTTAAACTTTTCACAAAGGATTGTGTAGAAGTGATGAATGCTGATCATTTTTAGTTTGGGTCTTGTTATATCGTGTATCCATAGTATAGTTGTTTTCTATTAGCAACAATAAATAGAAACTAGTAATAATTTTGATAGAAAAATAAGTGTCCTTGAATCATAAATCTTTTGCTAAACAGAGGATAGATATTTTTCCCAGAATTTATTGAGGTATAATTGACATATTGTATAACTTTCAAGGTATATAATGTGTTGATTTGACACACTTATATATTGCCATATTATTACTATGGTGGTATTATTAATAGTTAACATCTCCATCACTTCGCATAATTACCATTTTTTTGTGTGTGGTTAGAACATTTGGGATCTTAGCAAATTTCAAGTCTTAGCAACTTTCAAATATATAGTACAGTGTTGTTATCTGTGATCATAATATGATGCATCAGCCCCCCAGAACTTATTCATCTTCTAACTGAAAGTTTGTACTCTTTAGTGACATAATCTCATTTTCCCCACCCTTCAAATCTTGGTAACTGCCATTCTACTCTTCCTATGAGTTTGGCTTTTTTAGGTTCCATATATAAGTGATATCATTGAGGATCTGTCGCCTGCTGTCTGATTTGTTTTACTTAGCACAATTCAAGCACCAACCATGTTGTCTCAAATGCCAGGGAAGGATTTTATTACTTCTCACAGCTGAATAGATCCCATTTACCAGTTGATGGACACTTAGGTTGTCTCCATGTCTTGGTTATTGTGAATAATGCATAATAAATATGAGAGTGCAGATATATCTTTGACATCCTGTTTTCACTTCCTTTGGAAATGTAACCAGAAATAAGATTGCTGGATGACAGTTCTATTATTGATTTTTTTGAGCAAACTTCATATTGTTTTCTGTTGTGTGTGTGAGTCACTTCACTGTGTCCAACTCTTTGCGACCCCGTGGACTGTGGCCTGTCAGGCTCCTCTGTCCATGGAATTCTCAGGGCAAGAATACTGGGCTGCCATTCCCTTCCCAACCCAGGGATCAAACCCAGGTCTCCTACATTACATGCAGATTCTATACTGAAGAGCCACTAGGGAAGCCTGTTTTCTTCAGTGGTTACACCAATTTACATTCCAACTAATAGAGCACAAGGCTTATCTTTTCTTCAATCACTGCCAACGCTTACCTCTTGTCATTTTGATGACATTCCAACAGGTGTGAGGTGATGTTTATCCCTGGTCTTGATTTGCATTTCCCTGATGATTAGTGCTGTTGCGCCCTTTTCATGTGCCTGTTGCCCATCTGTATGTCTTCTTTGAAAAAATATCTATTCAGTTCCTCTGCCCATTTTTAAATCACATTGCTTATTCTTATTATGGATATTTTTGAGGTTTTTTGTTTTTTGTTTTTTTTGTTTTTTTTTTATATTAACCTCTTTTCAGATATATAATTTGCAAGTATTTTCCCTTATTCCATAGGTTGCCTTTCCATTATGTTGATTGTTCCTTTTGCTTTGCAGAAGCCTTTTTGTTTGATGTAGTCCCACTTTTGCTTTTGTTGCTTGTGTTTTTAGTGTCATAGGCAAAAAATCATTGCCAGGGCCAGTGTAAAGATTTTTCTCTGTTTTTCTCTAGAAGTTTCAAGATTCCAGGTCTTACATTTAAGTTGTAAAGAACAGAACTGCCTAAGTGTTGTGGTAGAACATGATGTCTTAATTTTGTATTTATACTGATGGGATGGCAGGACACCTTTAACTTAAGAGCCAACTCTTCTGAATAGGCTTTTTAGTCTCAATTTAACCTCAACAGAAAGACTGGGATGAGTAGAGTTGCTGCCATATGCCATATGCTGCCATACATATATATATAAATAAATACTGTAAAACTAAAGGATACAAGGAAAGTAATACATTTGAACAGAAATTAACAGGACAATAACTCTATAACAATGAATGATTTACAATAAAATCTTCATAAAATTAAAGTGATTACCTTTTTCATTGTTTTTTCTAATATATGCTGACATTAAATTTGCTCACCAGGAAACTAAATATATAAAGCATCTTAGAAGCAAAGATGTTTAAAAAGAGTTTTATCTTTATATATATGAATCATGGTTAGATTATTTTTATTATATTTCCTAGATTCTAGAACAAATATGATATTAAAGCATGTTGAACAAATAAGAAGGATATAGACTCCTATTTAAAAGAAGTCCCCAGACACATGGAAAAAGTTCATATAGGCAGCGAAACTCTTGGAAGTTATTCTGAGAGCATAAGCTGGTTATATGATTATCAGGAGAGAATTTTCAGATGTATTCTGGCCTAGAGAATTCCATCTGGACTGTGTAGTCCATGGGGTCACAAAAAGTTGGATGCAACTTAGTGACTTTCACTTTCACTTTTCAGTAGTAGGAATGTTTAGCTTTATATAGATTTCTAAGACAGATGAAGGCTATACTTCTCAGAATTTCATTTAAAAATAAGATTTTTGTCCCCCTCCATCACCCCTTTCCCCCAGGAACCATAGGTTTGTTTTCTACATGTGTGCCTCTATTTCTGTTTTGCCACTAAGTTCATTTGTATCATATGAGAAACTAGGTTTGATATATACACACACTACTATATTAAAAAACAGATAACTAATAGGGACCGATTGCACAGGAAGGTCTACTCAATATTCTGTGTTGACCTATATGGAAAAGAATCTTTAAAAAAAATAGATATATGTATATATATAACTGATTCACTTTGCTGTATACCTGAAACTAAGACAAAATTGTAAATCAACTGTATTCCAATTTAAAAAGAATGACAAAAAGCAAGATTTTAGCAGTAGATATTTTCCACTAATTTCAAATAAATTAGATAATTTAATATTCAAGAAACTTGAGGGAAAGAGAGGGATTGGGAATTGTCTGGATTTTCTGTACTGCACAGGTATCTGCTTTCTTTTCATATTATTATCAGCAGAGGAGCTCAGTATGAATTTTTTAACCATTAATTTACCAGAGGGCCCTGAATTTGAAGTTGCACTGCCAGAGTAACTAAACTGAAACTAAGCTGAGTTGGAAACCAAAACTACTAAAAGTCTAACTTGTTTTTTGTCTTGATATTTAGATGAAGAGCCTTTTCTAATTCTTGCCGATCATCATGAGATAAGGAAAATTAGCACTGATGGCTCCAACTACACTCTTTTAAAACAGGTATGACATTTCCATGATAATTTGCTAATATTTAATATGGCCACTCCAGATATACTTAGAGCTGTAGCAATTCCTCATAATTAGAATTTTTGAAGCATGTATGCCTATAAGATTACCATAAACTTTGTTTTGTTTGAATTGTCCAGGTCCTCCAACTTGTAATATCATACCATATCAAGGAAAGTATAAGATGCAAAATATAATTAATGCAAGGAAAAAACTATCTTAAAATATCTAAAATACTATCTTAAGAATAGCTAAAGAAGGTACAAAATTCTTTTTTAAGGTATTTTGTGCGTTAACCAAGTTGCCCCCACCCCCATCTTTGAGATTTAAAAATAAACATCTTTTCCAGAACTTTAAGTTTCTGTTCACAGAACTAAGGAATAACATGGGATTGATGATCCCTAGCCTTTAAAATTTGGAATTAGCAAAGGAGCAAAAGTATGACTGTAATCCAGTCATGGTTAAAAGTTTATGAGATGCATATATTTAGCCTTACTATTGTCATCCCTCAACCGATCTACTTTGAGAATCTGAACTGCTGATCTATGGTGATGCTTAAGTTCTATTGTCAGTATTTTTTTATATGTACTATTTGAGATGAAAAGGAATAATTTTCACTTATGACAGAATAGAAATGTGAATTGCTTACCTCAACCTTTTTTTTTCCCGCTCTCAATCTACGGTGAAAATAGCATAAAATCAAATCATTAAACTAGACTGATTATTACATGGGCTAGAGAAATATCATAGTTAATTTTAGCCTATCTTTAATTGTCAGGAAAAGTAGCTTCTCTGGAAAGATTGGGCTTGTATCTGTCCTGCTGCAAGCTTATCTTTGCTCCAAAATGTGCAGTAGTGACATGACTATGCGATAGCACTGTCTAGAACAAGTGTGCCAAAAGTAAGGATGTTTCATGTTCTCATAGTATGTTTATGCCTGCATGAGGCATTAGATGATAAAGGTCACTCATGTATCATTTTTTCAACAGCATAAAAAATGCTTAACTAAATATATTTTTTTCCCTGTCTCATGGATACCTCCATTCTTATTGTTAGAGTTTCATCCATACTGCTTAGGAATTTAATCTTACTTTAAGTGCAAATATTTGTTAGCAAGTGTGATGTTGGCTATTCCAAAAAGAGTTGAATTTGCCAGCTTCTCTCAAAGTCACAGATTGAAAATTTTCACATGAAAATCCAGATTTCTGGCTACTCATCAAAATATGGGACAGTGTAGCATTGCTGGGCTCACATCTCTGAACGGGCACAATCCCAGGTGGGGGGCAGCTGCCACTTTGATATAAAACACATGCTCTCAATTCACCAGTGTCCTCAAACTTTCCATGTGCATACATGTATACTTGTCTTATTCAGGGATGTCTGTGAGGTTTAGACTCTTGCTCTTGAGTTTGGAGGATTGCACTGCCTCTTGTCTCTAATTCTGCACCTTAAGAGATTGGGTAAAATATAAAATATTTACATGTTCTTTGTAAAAACTAAAATCTATTTAAAGTATAAGAATTAGATAACTATTTCTTTAAGAGATGAGTAATACCCATAGGTATTAAGTTTATGTAGCTGCTTTAAACTAGAAACATTTTTATTTCCCCAATGTTTTCTACATTATTTAACTTATTTCTTCTGCATGCTCAGTCGCTTCAGTTATGTCCCACTCTTTGTGACTCTATGAACTGGAGCCTGCCAGGCTCCTCTATCCATGGGATTCTCCAGGCAAGAATACTGGAGTGGGTTGCCGTGCCCTCCTCTAGGCAATCGCCCCAACCCAGGGATCAAACTCTCATCTCCTGCATTGCAGTTGGATTCTTCACCGCTGAGCCACCATAACATTTTAAGCTTATATGAAACTTACAAAATATTGAAAATTATCTTTTTATCTTAAGAGTATATCCCCATACCCTCTGTAAGCATTTCTATACCTTCAAGGTTAGGTGTGCAAACTATTAAATTTCTTGTATTGTCTCAGGAATTGACATTTCTCTTATATTGACATGTTTATATATTCTATTTGAGGTATTTTTGTTTGTTTTCAGCATTTCCTCTTTTTAGACTCTCTCTCAAAGGGAGAAAAATGCTCTATTTAGAATACTCTATTTTAAGCTTAGACGAAAACCACAAATTTAACTAATACAGTAAAAGTACTGATTGTCATCATGAAAGAACTGTAAAAGAGCTTCAGTGGCAGCTCCTTGCTTTATTTTCCAACCCTGTTACTTGAGACATTTCTGCTGCTATCTTTTTTTTTAAATTATTTTTCATATTTTGGTTAATATGTTATCAGATTGTTCTTAATGGAGCAAATTATTTTTTCTGTCTGCATTATCTACATTCATCTTGTACAACTAGACCATTTTAATGCACACATTCTTTTAGTGTTTAACTTACTGGTGATATAATATTAGACTGTTGCCAACCAGAGATCAAATTGCCAACATCCACTGGATCACTGAAAAAACAGGAGAGTTCCAGAAAAACATCTATTTCTGCTTTATTGACTATGCCAAAGCCTTTGACTGTGTGAATCACAATAAAGTGTGGAAAATTCTACAAGAGAGGGGAATACCAGGCCACCTGACCTGCCTCTGGAGAAACCTGTATGCAGGTCAGGAAGCAACAGTTAGAACTGGACATGGAACAACAGACTGGTTCCAAATAGGAAAAGGAGTACATCAAGGCTGTATATTGTCACCCTGCTTATTTAACTTATATGCAGAGTACATCATCAGAGATGCTGGGCTGGATGAAGCACAGACTGGAATCAAGATTGCCAGGAGAAATATCAATAACCTCAGATATGCAGATGACACCACCCTTATGGCAGAAAATGAAGAAGAACTAGAGCCTCTTGATGAGAGTGGAGAAAGAGGAGAGTGAAAAAGTTGGCTTAAAGCTCAACATTCAGAAAGCTAAGATCATGGCATCCAGTCCCATCACTTCATGGTGAATAGATGGGGAGACAGTGGAAACAGTGGCTGACTTTATCTTGGGGGGCTCCAAAACCACTGCAGATGGTGATTGCAGCCATGAAATTAAAAGACATTCCTTGGCAGGAAAGTTATGACCAACCTAGACAGCATATTAAAAAGCAGAGACATTACTTTGACAACAAAGGTCTGTATAGTCAAGGCTATGGTTTTTCCAGTGGTCATGTATGGATGTGAGAGTTAGACTATAAAGAAAGTTGAGTGCCAAAGAATTGATGCTTTTGAACTGTGGTGTTGGAGAAGACTCTTGAGAGTCCCTTGGACTGCAAGGAGATCCAACCAGTCCATCCTAAAGGAGATCAGTCCTGGGTGTTCATTGGAAGGATTAATGGTGAAGCTGAAACTCCAATACTTTGGCCACCTGATGCGAAGAGTTGACTCATTTGAAGAGACCCTGATGCTGGTAAAGATTGAGGGCAGGAGGAGAAGGGGAGGGATGAGAGGATGAGATGGTTGGATGGCCTCACCGACTCAATGGACATGAGTTTGGGGAGGCTCCAGGTGTTGGTGATGGACAGGGAGGCCTGGAGTGTTGCAGTTCACAGGATTGCAGAGTCGGACGCGACTGAGCGACTGAACTGAACTGAACTGAATCACTAGTACTTAAGACGGTATGAATTTCAGACAATTAGTGTAGTTTATGGAAATGAAGAGGATATGAGGAAGATAAAGAAATCCATGTGGACCCTGGACACCTGTGTCTTTGGAGAGCATTTGTTAGGGGTGACCACTGAGTAAGGATGTAAAGACCCAAGATATTAAGGACAAGCCTTAAAGTTTTGACTGTGTGTTGCTTGAAATATACCATTTTGTTAGGAAATTTGTTTTTAACCACAATTTCATCATAGCATTATAGAAAGTTTCAAGGAGTTCTAGGAAGTAAAACCATTTTTTTCCCTCAAAGATTGTTCTACATATATAGACTGAAGTAGAAAATATCAGTAATTGTCTCTCCACATTTTCTCCCAGTCAAAATAAATGAAAAGACAATATCCTTGCCTTAATTAATTGAGAATTTTGTACATAGTTAATTAGGAAGAATAATTTACTCTAATACTTTAAATTTTACTCTAATACCTTAATTTTATTGAATACAAGAAAGAGAACAAGTTCTCTTTATTGTATTAGTAACAATCTCATGAAGCTTTATAGCATGAAATTATAACAATTGTTAGAACATTTTTACCCTATATATTCTAAAGTATAGCTATAGCTAAGATAGCTATAACTTAAATTCATAGAGCACATTTAGAAAATGTAAATGGATTTTAGAAATGAAAATTAATCAAGTAACTTTCCAATATGTAATCCAATTCAATTCTAGCAGTGCCTTTCATTCCAGTAAAATTGTATCAAGAAACAAAACACAATTTCCTAAATTAATCATCTTGAATCAAATGGTGCAAATCTCAACCACAGAAATAAAAGAAGCAAGTAGGATTTTGATGAAACCAGTTTTCAGCTCTGAAACCACAAGGATGACTCTAGTTTTTTGACATTATTTTGACCATGCCTTTGGCTGTTTTAATGTTCTTTGCATATGATTCTGCAAGAAGAGTTTTGCACTGTTTTCTGTAGAGATTAAGAGTAAAGCTGTAGGAAAATGACTAGTTTGTCTTGTTAGATATGTCAGAATTCTAAGCTTCAATTCCTCTGCATCCACAGATTTAATTTATTATAGTTGACTTGCTAAATTTGGAACTGGATTTTCATTATCTAAATTGATTATTGTAAAGAATGAAATAGTGTTATTCTGCCAAGACTGGAGATTGTGAGTAACTCTTGGCTAAAGTGAGAGAGAAGTTTCTGTCCATATCCTTCTTGAAGAGTTCTAATTTACCTATCTGTATTGCCAGGCCATCACAGAACCCTAACCCATACCTTATTCTTTCAATGAAAAATGCTTTTAAACAGAAAGATCATAGACTACTATTGAATTTATTAAGCGCTCTACAGAACTTGGAATATATTCAATTTATGTTTTAGAATCTTGATTGATTTTGCATAGATAACTTCTTAGGTTGAATGCTTATGTGTATTTATTTAGGGAGTCTCCAAATTTTAGTTGCAAATGAATATTTAATGAATCTTTTGAATCTAAGACTGAATGTTAGTTGCATTTTTTTTTAGCGTTTATAATCATTATTCTTGATTAGTAATCCCATCTGAAATAAGTATATTTGTATTTATTCATCTGGGCATAGCAGGGTTAGGCTATTTCGGGTTAACTTTATAATCTGGAACTGAAGAAAAAGATTGCTTCTTTTAAGACAAATAAAAGCATAAGATTTGAGCCTATGATATTCAACACCATCACTGCAAGAATTTAGCCTGGCTACGAGAAGAAAAAAATCAGTTGTATGACAAAAACCACTACAATATTGTAAAGTAATTAGCCTCCAACTAATAAAAATAAATGGAAAAAAAAATCAGTTTTTGCCAGAACCTGCTCTGAGTTCCGTACATAGGCCATTTTTAGTCTTGGAGGCTGCTGGAAAGATGTAAAATCTGAATAGCAAAAATTTAGCCTTGGCCAGAGTTTTATTAAAAAAGTGTGTATCTCTGATGCAGTGTTATTATAAAATTCTGAATTTTGAGAATCTATGTGGAAACTGAACCCAGATTTAGGAATTAACCACCCTTCCCCAAGGACTTCCCAAGTGGCTAAAGTGGGAATCCACCTGCCAATTCAAATATCAATGTATGACAAAACCCACTGAAATGTTGTGAAGTAATTAGCCTCCAACTAATAAAAAAATTAAAAAAAAAAAAAAAAAAAAGAGTTGCAGGAGATGCAGGTTCAATAGCTGGTCAGACAGATCCCCTGGAGGAGGAAATGGCATTCAACTCCAGTACTCTTCCCAGAATAATCCTGTGAACAGAGGAGCCTGATGGGCTACAGTCCATGGGTCGAAAAGAGTTGGACAGACTGAGCAACTGAGCACACATCCTTTACCAAACCAAATCGAACCAAACCACAAGAAAACAAAACAAAACAACAACAGCAAAAGGCAATTGTCTTGGAGATGCTAATCCTTACTTATAGGACGATAAGTACTTATAAGTGACCCTTAAACCAATTTGTGACTTTAATGACAATTTCAGAGTAAATATTGATGTAAAAATCTTACATCAGATATAAAGATATGGCAAATATCTCTAGGGCTTTGCCAAGTGTCTGTAATGTCAATTATTTTTTTAATGTATAAGAGTTTATATATTAATAAAATAATATTCAACCCTGAAAGTGAGTTAACATGATTGAAATCTTGATTCAAGTTTTGTTAGCCCATTGGGATGGTAAATCGTTGAGCCTTAACAGTAGATCAGAATTAAACCAACCCCTGGAGTTGCTTGTATATTTTTGAGATTAATCCTTTGTCTGTTTCTTCATTTGCTATTATTTTCTCCCATTCTGAAGGCTTTCTTTTCACCTTGCTAATAGTTTCCTTTGTTGTGCAAAAGCTTTTAAGTTTAATTAGGTCCCATTTGTCTATTTTTGCTTTTATTTCCAATATTCTGCAAGGTGGGTCATAGAGGATCTTGCAGTGATTTATGTCGGAGAGTGTTTTGCCTATGTTCTCTTCTAGGAGTTTTATAGTTTCTGGTCTTACATTTAGATCTTTAATCCATTTTGAGTTTATTTTTGTGTATGGTGTTAGAAAGTGTTCTAGTTTCTCAATTCCAGAAAAATAAATGACCCAATCAAAAAATGAGCCAAAGAACTAAACAGACATTTCTCCAAAGAAGACATACAGATGACTAACAAACACATGAAAAGATGCTCAACATCACTCATTATCAGAGAAATGCAAATCAAAACCTCAATGAGGTACCATTACACGCCAGTCAGGATGGCTGCTATCCAAAAGTCTACAAGCAATAAATGCTGGAGAGGCTGTGGAGAAAAGGGAACCCTCTTACACTGTTGGTGGGAATGCAATCTAGTATGGCCACTATGGAGAACAGTGTGGAGATTCCTTAAAAAACTGGAAATAGAACTGCTATATGACCCAGCAATCCCACTTCTGGGCATACACACCGAGGAAACCAGATCTGAAAGAGACACGTGCACCCCAATGTTCATCGCAGCACTGTTTATAATAGCCAGGACATGGAAGCAACCTAGATGCCCATTAGCAGATGAATGGATAAGGAAGCTGTGGTACATATACACAATGGAATATTACTCAGCCATTAAAAAGAACTCAATTTGAATCAGTTCTAATGAGATGGATGAAACTGGAGCCCATTATACAGAGTGAAGTAAGCCAGAAAGATAAAGACCGATACAGTATACTAACGCACATATATGGAATTTAAAAAGATGGTAACGATAACCCTATATGCAAAACAGAAAAAGAGACACAGATGTACAGAACAGTCTTTTAGACTCTGTGGGAGAAGGCGAGAGTGGGATGTTCTGAGAGAATAGCATTGAAACAAGTATACTATCAAGGATGAAACGGATCACCAGCCCAGGCTGGATGCATGAGACAAGTGCTCAGGGCTGGTGCACTGGGAGGACCCAGAGGGATGGGATGGGGAGGGAGGTGGGAGGGGGGATCAGGATGGGGAACACATGTAAAAAATCCATGGCTGATTCATGTCAATGTATGGCAAAAACCACTACAATATTGTAAAGCAATTAGCCTCCAACTAATAAAAATAAATGGGAAAAATAAATAAATAAACCAACCCCTGGGCAATCATTTGAACAGCTCGACAGCTAAGAAGATTCTCAGATCCTAGTGAACAATTCTCAAATCAAATCAGTGAAACAGTGAAACAGCCAAAGGAGCTGGGTTATCCAAAAATCCATCAGCTGAATTCATGTTCAATTTTGTTACCTGCTAAAAAATGCACTAACTGTGCATCTGAAAGGAAGGATTTCCTCACATTTCTACCATGTGGAATAAAAAGATGTTAACCAAGTTCCTCTTTGGTTAAATATTCACTAAAGTTTTAACTTTTAAATTTGAATGTGGCACTGTATTGCCTAACAGGCTGCTTGAAGCATAAGAAAAACAGAGAATGTTAGTATGTTGTTGAACCAAAGGCTTTCGGGGAAAGTAAACTTTTTAAATCTTCTTTTCTGACTTTCATCAGGTAGCTAGCAAAAGCTCATCTTAAATTATTAGAGATCGTCTGCCTTTTCAATTTAGATATATACTCATAATGGCATCAAATTAATATTAACCAAAAATGAAAATTTTTTCCTTTATTTCTCTAAAAGAAAAATTTTCCCATATTATTGACTATTTACTTAAACTGTTTTCTTTAAACACATTTTTCCTATTTGGAAATATGCTCAAATAAACTATGCAACATCTTATGTGTATGATATAGAGAAAATGTAAACATATGATGCTTTTAAGAAGAATTGGTCACACATGTTTTTTATTGTAAACCTGTAACTATTTAGATTCAAAGGGAAATATTGATTCTTATGAATTCCTAAAATATTGTAAGAAGATTTCTGTTAACTATTATTCAGATATATTCTTTTTTATTTTTAGGGATTAAACAATGTTATTGGTATAGACTTTGATTACAGAGAAGAATTTATCTATTGGATTGATTCCAGTCGACCCAATGGCAGTCGCATAAATAGAATGTGTTTAAATGGAAGTGATATTAAGGTACCTTGATATTACAATGATGAGATAATTCAATATTGTATTGGTATGGTTAAATTGAATAGAAAATGTTATTTGATGGTAATGGCATGACTCATAGAATGTATTAGGTTGGTTTGAATTTCACATTTGTACAGTGTAAGTTAATGTATACTTTAAATATGAAATTGGAGATTCTTATCCATGTTTCATTATAATATGATTGCTATAAGATAAAAATCAAATTGAGTAAATAAAATCTGAAAACTTATATTCACAACCCTATAAAATGTGATGAATACTTTGAGCTTGAATGATTAGTGCCTGAGATTTAATTGTGTTGATTTATGTAAAAGAAAATATTGAGTTAGAGTATTTGTAATTGAAAAAAATAATTATTAGAATGTAGATTGAAATTATAGCACTATTATTTTGTTATAGAAGGAAATAATTGAATACATTTGTGTAAAATGATGAATGCTTTGAGTAGACAGCATCAAAATTAAACACATATCACATTCTAGATGTGAACTACTCTACTTGACACCATTTTTATGTTAATTTAAGTTTTAAAATAAAATAATTTGCACTGTATATATGTAGTAAAATGTATTAAAAGAAGTTCAAATTCAAGTAGATTGAACCCTTCAATTACTTAAAAAATTTTGAAGCCATTTATAATATTGTATAGAAAGCTATGGTGGAAGCAATTTTGAAAATATTAATAAAATCTTGAAATTATATATATACACATATATATATAATACCAAAATAATCAGTAGGTTGCATAATTCAGAATAAATGTTATTGGTTTTTTATATACAGCATATTTGTGCATACAAAACCTATATCCTTATTATATTTGACATAGGTTGCAATTGAACACAACTGTTAAATGAATACATTTTTACTTCCCTTTGGTTAGGTTAAATATTTAATATATATTTTTGCTTATATTCTTTCTTTGTAGCAGGTAGTTTAAGTAGGGCAAGAACAGTTGGGGGAGTGTTGAATTAATGGGTATCTCCCCCAGAACCTTTTATTAATAGATAATATCAATTATTTTTTGTGCTAGTATGTGTGTGCCTAACCTGTAATAGAATTTTTGCCACATATTTGAGAGAATAAGTAAACTGTAATGAAAATGTAATAAACAACTGTGTAGCCATCCAACAACTTTTTATTTTGGTGTTTCTTTCTTTAAACCTTGGGGCCTGAATTTCTTGGGGCCTGATTACATATTGAGTAATCTCACAAACAAGTAAGTAATTTTATTAGGTAAATTGTTCTATATGTTGTGCTTATCTAAATTCCATTTCAATGTTTAAATACAATTATGTCTCTCTTAAAAAGTCAAGAAGTAATTGCTTAGTTCTTATTCTAGGCATTTAAAATGTTAACTTTTAAAATTCTTATTTTGTTAGGTAGTGCATAACACAGCTGTCCCCAATACACTTGCTGTTGATTGGATTGGAAAAAACCTCTATTGGTCGGACACAGAAAAAAGGATCATTGAAGTATCCAAACTCAATGGCTTATACCCTACTATACTTGTTAGCAAAAGGCTGAAGTTTCCCAGGGACCTGTCTTTAGATCCTCCTGCTGGGTTTGTAAACATTGAAAATCTTAAAGCTTAAGACTGTGGGTTATGTTCAGTATGGTAAATCCTGGTCTGTAGATTTTAACATGGGAACCAATGAAAAGTGTAAATGTGTAGAAATTTTAATTGAGAAATCAAAAATACAAATGTGACTATCACAGAGAAAGAGAAAATTTAAATGATAGAATTTTACAGAAGGTATTTTTTTAAGGTTTTAAACACAACTCTTCTAACAATTCAATAAGTGTATGAAATGAATAAAACACAGATTTGTCCAATTTTAATGCCTCTAAATCTTGGAGGAAAGAGAAGCAAAGATAAACTCTTGGATATTGTTTTGCAGTATTTGTAGTAGTCAAGAATGGAGGTATTGTAATTCCTGAACAACTTTATATCAGGAGACATAAGAAGTATCTATGAATAATAAATAGCAGTGCATTATCCATGCATTCAGAGGGAAAAGCATAGTGAGAATATCAGGGAAGATTCATATTAGTGTTGGATTTTATTTGCATTTTTCTGTGAGAATTAAGAACAAGTCATCATACGGATCAAGGACAGCTGGCTGGAGAATTTAGATGAGGGTTGAACACACATTTAAGTGTCAAAGCTGCTTGCTAAAGTTCTGTAGTTTATGACCATTATCACTTACTTTCAATTATGTTATTTTGGTAGGTAGAGAAGGCATATCATTCTCTTTTTTTAACACTATAATTTGAATGATTACATACTCCAAAATGATCTCTGTAGAAGTTCAACCTATTGAACATGTTTTTAAATAACAAATTTAGAGAAAATTTGCTTTTTAAAAATATCACATATTTGCAATAAACAAGCATTATACTAACTCTAGTGCTCTAAATTTTTGCTGTCTTAATTAATTTCCCATTAAATAGTTCACCAAATCACTGCTTAACCATATGCAATAATTAAATTTTGCTTCTTGCTAATATAATGTATCTCTGTTTTACTGTCTCATGTTTATAATTGACAAAGTGATCATATCATAATATGCCTGGAGCTTAATTTTAAATATTAATTTGGGTAAAAGCAATATGTAATGAGGAAGACTTATACTGTAAATACTACAAACCGTTTCCAAGGTAATGGTGCAAGTTTTGACTTTTCACTATATAATTATGTATACTATTTTGTTACCTTTTAAAATATTTTCTTTACCATAGTAACAAAAGAATATCAATTATATTTTAAATGAACAGAGTCACAGTGGAGTCTGTTTCTATAGATATTATAGGAAATAATGGTCAGATACTGTTTGGCTATCATCATCATTCATTCAAAAGAATATGCATATTTGAGTCATTTGGTATTTTATCACAAGATATTTTAGCTTGTCCATTGTCCTTTTCTTCAAATCAGTATGTCTGTCTTAGCTCTTATCTCATAATTTTCAAGATGTGTTATTTTCCAAATATAAGAAGCATTATTTGTTAATAACAGTATTTGGAAATTTCCTGTTTATAAAGCAAACTGTATCCTACCCTAGTGAACACAGCTGAATCTAGTGTTAAGGTTTATTTCTCCCAGGTTAGAGTTATTAACCCATTAACTGATGCAATCTGAACTTATCATCAACCTGCCAAAAGTGTCAATTAAAATGGTAAAATATTAAATTATTGCAGATATTATGAAAGACTCCTTTGATTCCATTTTAAATAATATTTGAATTATGATATGAAATCCCAGATTATAACCCAAGAAACATAAAAATCAGGTATTTTTATGAAACAATTAAAGGCATATAACAGCAGATAAACAGATTCTAACAGATAAAATTTAATGACACCTTTTTGTTCATACTGTTTTCCTGGTTCCCCAGAGTGAGACAATAAGGTAACTTGGATTTTAGTTTATATGAGATGAGCTTTAGGATGGAAATGCCATGGCTATCTAAATTATTACACAATCTTGCTCCAAAAATGACAGCTTAAATTCTGAGTATTCAATAAAGGTGGAATTGAACTTTTCTATTGTGATTTGCATATGTTCTGAATATACCAATACTACTGCTAACCCCTGTTTTCTTTAGAAATGTAATCTCTGTCCCAATATTTAGTGAGGAATAGAGCAAGGATTGTTTAGGGAAGATAAAGATCATTGGAATGTCTAATGTGATAAAGCATCTATAAACATTTAAAAGGGAGCTGGGGGATACTTTCTTATAATGGTAGGATGCCAATGGTCTCATTTTGGATATGCTGGTTAGTAAGAATGAAAAAGAAAATATAAATAGATCATCTTCCTGGTTATTACATTAAAATTCAGCTGAAATCCAATTATCCCCATTATTCTGTTATAGATTGGGAATCAGTGTATTAATTTAATCATAAATTTTGGGTGATTAATATCATTTATATTTTGTATTTATAAACAGAAGAGATATAGATACATTTTAAAGTAGAATAGAAAATATAAAACTGTGCTGAGCATAGTTATTGTTCAGTCACTCAGTCATATCCAACTCTGCAACTCCATGGGCTGCAGCATGTCAGGCTTCCCTGTCCTTCACCATCTCCCAGAGCTTATTAAAACTCATGTCCATTAAGTCAGTGATGCCATCCAACCATTCATCCTCTGTCATCCCCTTCTCCTCCTGCCTTCAATCTTTCACAGCATCAGGGTCTTTTCAAATGAGTCATATCTTTGAATCAAGTGGCCCAAGTATTGGAGCTTTGGCTTCAGCATCAATCCTTCCAGTGAATATTCAGGACTGATTTCCTTTAGGATGGACTGGCTGGATTTCCTTACAGTCCAAGGGACTCTCAAGAGTCTTCTCAAACACCACAGTTCATCAGTTCTTCAGTGCTCAGCCTTCTTTTTGGTCCAACTCTCACATCCATGCATGACCACTGGAAAAACCGTAGCTTTGACTAGACAGAGTTTTGCTGGCAAAGTAATGTCTCTCTTTTTAATATGCTGTTAGGTTTGTCATAGCTTTTCTTCGAAGGAGCAAGTGTCTTAAAAATTTCAAGGCTGCAGTCACCATCTGCAGTGCTTTTAGAGCCCAAGAAAATAAAGTCTGTCACTGTTTCCATTGTTTCCCCATCTATTTGCCATGAAATGATGGGACCAAATGTCATGATCTTATTTTTTTGAATGCTGTTTTAAGCCAGCTTTTTCACTCTCCTCTTTCACTTTCATCAAAAGCCTCTTTAGTTCCTCTTCACTTTCTTCCATAAGGGTGGCGTCATCTTCATATCTGAAGTTATTGTTATTTCTTCCCACAATCTTGATTCCAGCTGTACTTCGTCCAGCCCAGTATTTCTCATGATGTATACTGTATATAAGTTAAATAAGCATGGTTACAATATACAGCCTTGACGTAATCCTTTCCCAGTTTGCAACCAGTCCGTTGTTCCATGCCTGGTTCTAACTGTTGCTTCTTGACCTGCATACAGGTTTCTCAGGAAGCAGGTAAGGTGGTCTGGTATTCCCATCTCTTTAAGAATTTCCCACAGTTTGTTGAGATCCACACAGTCAAAGGATTTGGCATAGTCAATAAAGCAGAAGTAGATGGTTTTTTCTGTAATTTTCTTGCTTTTTCTATGATTCAATGAATTTTGGCAATTTGATCTCTGGTTCTTCTGCTTCCTCTGCCTTTTCTAAATCTGGGCTTGAACATCTGGAAGTTTCAATTTGCTTACTGTTGAAATCGGGCTTGGAGAATTTTGAGCATTACCTTTCTAGAATGTGAAATGAGTGCAGTTGTGTGGTAGTTTTAACAAATTCTTTGGCATTGCCTTTTTTGGGGATTAGAATGAGCATACTTTTATCTTTAAAATATCACTTCAGCATAACAAAAATTCATTATGGTAGACATTAAATTGAAAGTATGTTATGACTGATTAACAAAATAAATTCATCTACTTGTTCATTTATTCAACTCATATTTCTCTAGCATCTAGTGTATATCTGGCACTCTTTTAGGTATAGTATAAAAATAAAAGATACAACCCCTGTTTCAAAGTACTGGTTCAGTTAGTAGGCAGATAAGCAAATAATTATCATATAATGCAGTACCTCTAAAGTGGAGAAAACAGAACATGTGTCTGCCTCAAGTGGAATCAGTGAGATATTCCTGGACAAGACTGGTGAAGTATGAATTAGTCAGGTTATGTGGTCCACTTCAGAGCTGAAGGTAATTCAGGCAAAAAGTTTTATGGGAAAGTAAAGACCTATAGGAGAGCATGGCATATCCAAAGAATTGAAAAAAAAAAAAAAAAACTCATACAAAGGGAGCAAATTAATTATATATAATTGTAGAACTTTGATACCGGTTTACAGAGTAAAAAGGAGCTAGGAATAAATCAAAATGTAATACAATGCAACAACAACAATGAAATAAACCTTACAAGACTTGTGGCTTGGGCAAGGCAGGTAAACAGAAAAGTGACTTCCTCAGAATAGGAGGAACGTAGGAAAAGGGGCAGATATAAGAAAGTGGAATGACCAATTGGGAGTTGGAGTTCCAAATAATAATAATAGTGATAATGATGATCACTGCCACTTCTATAGTATTTTGCAAATTAGAAAAAATCTGTCTATGTTATATCACTTTAGATGCTTATACTGCTTTCTCAGAGTCTCTGAAAAAGACCTGATTGTTCTTATTATTATATTTTTAGTACAAATAAGAACAGGTTTCCCTGGTGGCTCAGAGAGTAAAGTATCTGTCCACAATGTGAGAGACCTGAGTTTGGTTCCTGGGTTGCTAATTTCCCCTAGAGAAGGAAATGGTTACTCACTCCAGTATTCTTGCCTGGAGAATTCCATGGACAGAGGAACCTTGTGGGCTACAGTCCATGGGGTCACAGAGTCGGACACAACTGAGCGATGAACACACACACTCACAAAGAACATTCAGCCAAAATGGCTAAGTGATTTTCTCAGGATCATTTAGGTAATATGATATTAAACTAGGGATTTAATTCAGTTTCCAAGCTTTGGTCAGCTCTTTTCTCTATTGCATCTCATTAGAGTTTACAGTAACAAAATTACCTTGAGCCATTGGCAACTTTTCCAAGAGTCATCCAAACAAGGCATAGAAAACAAAAATTTTTCCTGTTTTTACAATTTGCCTTTTTACAAAATTTTACTATAGATAGTATGAGTTATTTGGGAAATTAAAGAAACTGCATAGTAATTACAAGCATGCCTTATTTTTAAATTGAACTTCCCAGGTGGTTCAGTGGTAAAGAATCTGCCTGCCAATACAGGAGATTCCAGAGACCTGGGTTCAACCCCAGGGTAGAGAAAATCCCCTGGAGGAGAAAATGGCAACCCACTCCAGTTTTCTTGCCTGGAGAATCCCATGGACAGAGGAGCCTGGCAGGCAATAGTCCATGCAGTAGCAGAGAGTCAGACACGATGAGCACAAATGAGCTTTCACAAGCAAAGAATTTACTGTGCCTCTCTCTTTATGGGTGGTCAACTTCTGATGGCTTAATTTCGTTACCTTTTCCATACTTAAGCCTCATTACTATACATTTAAGCTTCTCAATAAGTCTGTACTAGACTTTCCGATCATTTTACATCTAAAATGCAACCTTAAATATTATCCAAGTATAAAATTTATTGTAAATAATTAGAGCTAAAAAGCAAAAAATGCTTCAAAGGTTGTGATATTTTTCTCTGTGGAGAGAAATTATTATTATTATCCCTTTTGAACATATAAATAAATCCAGGCTTGGGGTAGTTAACTAAAGTGCCCAATTCACATGGGTAGACCTGATATTTGAACTCAGTAATCTGTTTCTAGGCTTTTTATTTTTTGGTTTTGCTTTTAAGACTCTACATAATGTTGATGAGAAAAAAAAATGGCAAAACAACATTATTCATGGAATATGAATTTTGTCTTAAATATAAAAATACTTTTAAAAAAGTCTGTAAATTATGAGACCGGAGCCCTTGTTCCAGCTATCCCTATTGTAACAGACTAGGACAAAGCTCATAATATTTTACAGTTTCAGTTTATCATGAAGTGAAGGCCTGAAGCTATGTGATTTTCAAGACCTGTTGCAGCATTAAAATCTTTAAATTATACTTTATTCTAAATTCTGAAAGAGGAGAAAGATCATTGCTATCAAGACATTTGTTAGATCGTTTTGAAGATAAGATTTATGCTCAAAGAGCTACTAGTGAGAATAAGATTTTTCATTTCATTTTCCATTTAGGTAAAATTGTTGTTCCTTCATTGGCACCTCCATGGTAAAAAAAAAATTTTTATCATAATAGTCTTAAAATTTTTGATTTAACAGTCACCTCTATTGTATTCATTAAGAGATCTTTGATGGCAAAAATTATGTTTACCTCTGTGTTCTCAGTGATAAGTAATGTTTGATATATTATGACCTCAGTGAATCACTGTTTCAAGACATGTTTTTCAGTCCACTTAAGAATGGCTTGGGGATTTATCAGAGATACCCCACCAGCTGATTGAGTTAGATTCTCTGATTCTGAACCACAAGAACCTGTGTTATTACTGCTTTGTGGGTTCCTATGTGCATGATATATGTGTTGTTCAATTATACACATGATAAAGAAATTCTGTAGACCAGAAAGAGCTAAAGCAGAGTTTCGTAAAGTGTGTTTCCTGCAACCTGCTCTAGGAAAATAAATGGTATTACCCAAAACTATGTGATAAAAAAGGATATCATAGCTCTATCTTAGACAATCATTATATGTGTACCATTTGAACAGCTTTGAGAAGTCCTATAATTAAAAAGAGGATGCTTACTTTGCTTAACAAAACCATTTTTCAAATATATAATTTTATAACATACTTTGAAAAATTTGAACTGACACAAATCAGAGAATTTATGGAGAACAGAGGAGACAATATAAGTTATGTCTGAATGAAAATATCTATATAATTGAAGAGACAGGAGCAAGTCAGATGATATGATGAAAGCACAGAAGTGAAAATTATAGAACTATAAATACTCCAAATAGAGCTCAGTTCACACATTTCCAAAGTGGAAAGTCATTTGTAGAAGTCTGTTTGTGTCTCATAATGAAAAATTTGAATATCAGGGAGAGAATTTCAAGTCTCAAACTCTTACTGAACTTATTGAGGGTAATGGAAGAGCTGTTGGACTCCATAAAATATGTTCTTCCTCTTTCTGGTATCTTGGTTCAAGATGGTGATAATATTAGCCAAATAAAAAGTTCAAAATACAAACAAAAATTTAGATTTGCTATTACACAGTGGTCAGATGATTTGAAATTCATAATTTACTATGTTGTTGTTTAGTTGCTAAGTCATGTCCAACTCTTTTTTGACCCCCTGGACTGTAGCCCACAGTGCTTCTCAGTCCATAGAATTTCCCAAGCAAGAATACTGGAGTGATTTACCATTTCCTTCACCAGGGGACTTTCTCAACGAAGGGAGCAAACCCTTATCTCCTGACAGGTGGATTCTTTACCACTGAGTCACCAGAGAAACCCCATAATTTACTTAATGACCTCAAATACTTTACATTCATCTCCAAAAATTTGTAATACTTTGTTGACAGCATTTAATGGAGGAAATTATTTTTCACTTATGTAATTCACTTAATTTTATATGATTTTAATTAATTTAAATTTAAAGAATCACAATTAGCTAGTGGCTACCACACTGGACAATGAACATCTAAGAAAATACAATGTACTCCTCCATAATTCATTTTGAATTTTTCATAGGTAAAACAAAAGAAAAAATGCATCTCGGTTGTTTTATTCCTTTAACATTACAGATGCATTTTGAAAGTTTACATCTTTCATTTTGGGCATCTGTAATTTGTTAACAGTTCCTAAAATGTTATATACATGAGTTGTTTACTAAAGGAAACATGTTTAAAATTATCTGGCTATTTCAAAGTATGCTATATGTTTAAAAATATATATATAACAGAAGTTTGCACTAGAGTATGCTTTTACAAACTCCAATTTAGAGAGATACAAGAATTAATTTGGGAATAGCTGAGTAAATAAGAGAAATACTGTATGGTGTTTTATTCCCTGATTGTAAATAATATGCCTGCTAATTTTCTTTTCTAGGTATTTGTATTGGATTGACTGCTGTGAGTATCCTCATATTGGCCGTGTTGGAATGGATGGAACCAATCAGAGTGTTGTCATAGAAACCAAGATTTCTAGACCTATGGCACTAACAATAGATTATGTCAACCATAGACTCTACTGGGCTGATGAAAATCATATCGAGTTTAGCAACATGGATGGATCTCACAGACACAAAGGTTAGTCCAGTAGCACAAATGACTCAGTATTTTACCAGTTCATAAAATACTCATTTATAAGTATATATATATATAGTTTTTATATACTTTCACCAAATACATTTCTTAATTTAATATTACATTATTATATTCCTTTGTGACAATGTTGGTAAATAAGAACTAGATCTGTTTATTCAGAACTTCTATAATCATGCATAAAAATCATTAACATTGTCAATGTTTTCTCTAATTGCATTTTTCTAAATAGTTTTTATAGCAAGTAGATGATACTTTTATAAGTTAATATATACATATATCCCAATGGAATTGAAGCAGAAGAATAGTTGCTTGTAAAAATAAGGTTGTTATTACAATCTGGAAGTTTTGTTGTTTTTTTTTTAAATACTAAGTGAAAATAAAACTCTTTAAAGACAGTGAAACAGTATCATTTACCTTATGAATCAAATTACATACATGATTAAATTTATTGTTACTTAATCAACAACATCAAAAAAAGTAATATGAAAAATAGCTTTCAAATTAGAGTAACATTTAGGAAATTATTGGAATATGAACAAATATGAAATTCTACATATACTTTATTTTTCCACTTTTTATAACTTTGAGTAGATTATACAACTCTAAGCATAAAACAAATGAAGGAAGCAATTTGATATGAGGGAGAATTAGGAATGGGCAAAAGGTTTTAGGGGAAAAAATAGCTGAGGATAAAGGAATTAAGAGCAGAGGAGAAGGACATGATACAAAAGAACAGTATCAGATGAGGATGACACAAATTCAACAGAAACCACAAACAATTCAAATGAACAACTCAAAATATTTTAGATGCAGATGGCTCTTTATAGATTAAATTTTCCCCACAATGAAGATTAATCTCTTTAATATCTAGTGACCTAATGTCACCTTTGTTATTAGATGTTTTCATCTTCAGATATCTTGTAAAGTACAAGTGCAACCCCATGGACTGCAGCCCACCAGACTCCTCTTGTCCATGGGGATTCTCCAAGCAAGAACACTGGAGTGGGTAGCTATGCCATCCTCCAGGGGATCTTCCCAACCCAGGGCTCGAACCCAGGTCTCCCGCATTACAGGTGGATTATTTACCAGCTGAACCACCAGGGAAGCTAATTTTCCGTGGGGGTTTCCAAGCAAAGCCTATACATTTTAATGGCTTCTCTTAAGATAATGCTTTCTTCTCAGTAAGCTTAGATCAAAACATCTGGAAAAAGAAAAGAGATGAGATGCTAAGGAAGAGAGGATTTTTTATAATTTAATACTGTGAGATGAGGCTCTGCAAATTTATGCCAGTGTGGAGAAGGATGAAGCAACCAAGTTTTAAAAAAGAAAAAATTCCAAGTAGGAAGAAGCGAGTGGAATTAGGGAATTAAGAAGTACAAACTCCTATGTATAAAATAAAATATCTACAAAATATAGTTTATAGCATAGGGAATATAACCAATATTTTATAACAACTTTAAAAGCATAATCTATAAAATATTGAATCACTCTGTTATATACCTGGACCTAATATAATATTGTGAATCAATTATATCTTATAAAAAACAAATTTAAAAAATAAATAGTAAAGGAGATTTACATCACTGAAATTGCATCACTTCAATTCTGCCCAAGTTATTTCTCAGTTGTTGTTTAAGCAAATATATCCTCTAACTAAACATACTGACAGAAAGTGCTTAGAGGTGCTTTTTTAAGTGTGGAACATTGAAGTATGACAAGTGGAGTTGGATGAGTCACTTTTTGAGGTGTTGGCATTCCAATTACAGAGATAAAGAAACTCATCAGGATGCAATTGGAATGAAGAGTTATTTAAAGATCACTTTAGGGTTTTAATTACAGCAAAAGTAATGTTGACAAATCAAAATTACACTTAGCATTCAGCAGTTATATCTCCTCTGAAGAATCAATAATGAAATGTTCCGCAACATTTGTAGATGATATAATTGAAAGTTTTATTGTAGCAATCAGTGATTTCCCCCACGTAACCATTTTTAGCATGTATATAAAGCACTAAGTTGTTATGAATGTAGTTCTTTGTGCTAAAATTTCAATGTGCAATAAAATTTAAACACTTTTTGGTTAGATAGGTGAGCATTTAAAATATATTCTAGCATCAAATACTTGTCTATTTTTATTTGAGACTTTTTGTTTGAATAACAAAATCTGTAGTTAAAATTATCTATTAGAAACTGTTGATTCTATCCCTGCCCCATTATTTTAAAATTATGTCAGATATGTGGATAATTAATGCTTTGAAAACTCAAAACAAATGTGTGTAAATGAAGTGTCTTTCAATCATAGTCTTGTGATGGCTTTGGTAGATGGACATACATAGTAAGAAGAAGTGAAACTAAATTTACTAAAGAGTAAAATATTTGAGTGAAAGATATTCAGATGTGATTATATTAACATTTAAAAATTCGACTTTTGAAAATCCCTTGAGGCTCAAGATGGGGAGAAAAGGAAAGTAAAAGTAGTTGCTGTCTTCAGAAATATTTCCTCCTGAAGGCATTCTCAGAAAGACTAATGAAAAATTCATTAAGTGTCTTATTAGGCATCTGCCAATATCTGAATGCAAGCCAATAATTACATGGCAGTTACTAACAAGTTACTGATTGTAGACAGCCTAAATTATGCCAACTCCGCAGCCAATGAAAAAAAGTCAATCATTTACAGTGTTTGTAAAGAGGAATAGGATTTTTCTACTCCTTGAATTTGTCCCCTAAAGACATCAGAAGCACTGTGGTTTTCTATTTGTATATTTAGAGTTGGAAAATGAGACTTTTATAACAAGAATAACTTTTCTGTTAGGTTGGTCACTGACCTCTCTTCTCTCTTAACCAGACTAATATTATTGCTCTTATTTATTCTTTTTATTAAAACTACAGCCATAGTTCATCAAAGAATGGGACATGTCAGTTATATCAAAGTAATCTGAGCATAAAAAGGGTGTATAAAAATTTCATAATTATTATTTTTTCATAAGTCAAAGTTTAATAGTGGAGAAAAACTAAACCATATCACTTTACAGTTTAGAAGGTTTTTTCTCCAAAACATGTCCTGGTTTAAACCATACAACATTTCCATAAATAAAGCATCATTTTATTATTATTTGTCCAGCCTGAGAATTTCTGAAAGTTCTGCATTCTGTGCCCTAAGTGGTAGATCAGATTACCTCCAGAAGACATGTGACTTGCAATTTGCTTGAAAATCTGCATGCATTTTTCTCTGCCACCTCTTCTAACCCAACCCACCTTCTTAACAAGTCCAAACATTAAGTCATTTTTTTTTTTTTTAGGTGAGAATTTGCTATCCTGGGAACACTTAAGTGCAGTCTTAGTCACATGAATCTTTCCATAATTCCTGTGTGGATTATTCTATTGGTTTTTACTTTAATAATTACATAATAAAATGATATAATAATACTGTAGAATAGTATGCATACTACTGGATAATTGAGACAATTTACTTTAAATCAAATTTTCATTGTTCATTTTTTAAATTTCTCTGATTTTTTTTTGTTGCTGTTGTTAGATCTGCCCATTCATTCATTCAACAAACATTTACAATTGTCTCTTTCCATGCCATGTATTATGTCAGACCCTGGAGTTACAAAGATAAATAAGTCCCTGTCTTCAAAGAACCTGTTTAGTTGTTGGGGGTGGGGAGACTGATATGCAGATAATAACATATATCAGATTGGGATTAGAGGTATATGTACAATATTGCCAAAATTCAGGCTGGAGTGTTTAGTGTGTGATGGGATCTTTGAAAAGTCTGAAAGATGGGGAGGACAAGCTCTCCATATGGGGAAATGTAGAGAGGATTAATCACACAGAGGGAACAGCATGTGCAAAGATATAATAGAGTCTTGAAGCAGCATGGGGTTTGCATAATTTGTAAACTGGAAGCCATATAAGAAGAAAGTAATGACACTAGATGAACAAGGGCAAATTGCTGCCAGATTGTGACAGGCCTTGTATGCTAGGTAATTTGGAATTTATCCTTTAGGTCATAGGAAGCCATTGATGGCATTTAGTTGATAGAATGTCATTATTAGATTTGACAACCACATGGAAAATGAAAGACCCTGGAAGGGCAACCAATTTAGAGGCTGTTAAAATATTTTAGGAGAAAATATTTGAAGTGATTATAGCTGTGGGAATGGGGATAAAGTGTTGCATTCAGTAGTTATTTAGCAGAATAAGGAGGACAGATCTGTAAAGTTGAAATAGCAAAAATATTGGTGGTTGAGTTGCAAATATAAAGTGAATGATGTATTTTTATATACTTAACCAGGGGGAAATAACTTACAGTTTGAAAACTTACTAATTTCACATATATTTCTACATTTTTTAAAGAAATAAAAGGCACCAAATGAAGCATACTTAGAGATTCTTCTTAAAAAGCTCTGACTTAACGAGAGGTACATTTATTTAACACAAGGATTAATGTCAAAGAAATTCTGACAATTTACCTAGAAGAAATATTGCAAAAGAGTGAATCTCTCTCCTCCTACTATCCCTTGATATATAATATATGTCCAGTGAGAAATGGCAATTTCACTGTTCTCCAAATTGAAATGCTGTTTTTAAGTTTAAATCTGTTTTTACATAGAAACAGAGTGATTCTAAATATATTCTAATCACAGTGATTCTAAATAATAATATAATTCTTATAGGTCTATATTTTGGGGACTAATTTCTTACCACTCCCAAACCATAATCCTCCCCTGAGAATTTTAGGCTTTGATGATTGATAAGAAGTTCTAAACTTTTATTGGAGCACAAATCTTTGGGTTTGAGTCTCAAACTGGAGAAGGAAAACCCTTAGTACCCTTTAAATGTTGGAGAACCTAAGGATGTGGGTGGGCTGGGATGGGATCCAGTGCTAGAAAGCTTTTTCACCCTAAGATGTGTGTGTTGCTTCTCTGGGTCTCAGTCGCCTCGTCCATAGAAATAAGGGTATTTGGGGAAATGGCATCAAAGGGGAATTCCAGAACTAGAGTTCTAAGCCTCCAGTAGGTGGATCACTTTAGAATTTTTGCCAAATTCTAAAGTTTTAATTTCAGGTTAGTCTTCAATTTAAGCCTGACAGGGGTTGAAAATCTGTAATAATCAGATGTATTTCCTTAATTAAAATCTCAAATTGCCTATCCAATACTCAGTTTTCTCTGAGTGTTACTGCAAAAGTTATTAACATCTTTTAAAGTTGTTATTTATGACCTTATGAAATTGATGAGAGGAGAATACTTATGTTCTTGATAATGATGTTGTATTAGTTGTTTTGCATGTACTATTTATTACTATCATTGTTGATTTTCAGTGGAAATTTTCTTGACTTACTACTGTTGTTCCAAGAGCTGGAACCATCCCCTTATAAACTCATACTTTATCAGAAGTCTACCGTGTTCAAGAAACTGCTTGATGTAACAACACATGCTTTTTTAGTCATTCCATCAAGTGAGCACTATGTGTCATTAAAGTCATTTTGCAGCAAGGAAATAGGTTCAGAGGTTAAGTAATTTGTCTAAAGTCAAAGAGCTTGTCCTTAGAATTTGAATCCAGATCTAACTGGCTCCAAAACCTCTCCCACAGGTCCCCTTGTCTTTGAAAGGTTGGCTGATGGATTTGTTGTCTGCTTTCTATAGTTTCTAATAGCAACAGTTACAGCATAAATGCACTGTTACACAAATAGAAGTATATCCATACTTGAATTTTTTCAGATGTACAAAGTAGACATAGATAAGTTCAAAACATTAGAGAAATTAGCAAACAAAAACTTAAGTTATCAAAACATAATTATTCTAAATGAAAGTGTGTCTCTTGTTAAATCTAATTTTTGTATATTTATTTAGAGGGGTGAAGAAAGCAGTCATGTTAATAACGTACACCTTGCTTTACATAGGGGCATTTTGATCTTACTGTTTGCTCTTTCCAAACTAACTTCATCTGTTGCCTATGGGAAAACTTCTAAATCTTATTTGAAAATTGATGTTACATAATTCTGAAATTTGAACACAGCAAAGATCTTTTGTCATTAATTTTCTGTGTTGAAAGAATAGCTTTCTGTGAATAAAATGTCTACAAAATAGGTTACAAATATGTTCCGAGAAAAATTTCAGCCTTCATTCTGCTCATCTTCATGTTAGAGATTCTGTTTCCCATTTAATAAAAAGAAAATGAAATACCAGAAAATTACATTTAGATAACAATTTCATTCTTCCTGTTTTTATCAAAGAACATAAATTCTTTTTGTGTGAGTTGCCATTGAACTTGAGATAGAGAGGTAGTTTCTTGACAAAAAGACTGAAAATATTGTGTAAATAGTAATAACAAAAGGGTGAGCTAAAAGAAACATTGTTGACCTTGAGTTTTAAAATGCTTTGTTCTAGTAATTTTTTTCAGAATATTCCTCTTTGGGTCACTGAATGATTTAACCTTGTGTTAAATCAGTTTGGCCATGTACATTTTTAATCCAGCATACTGGAAAAACATACACTCATAACTACTAATTTCTCAGAAGAGTAATCATTGGTTATGATTCTAAACTACAGTTTATCACTGAACTGTCTATTTTGTGGAAAAATTGTTTAAAATTCATGCAATTATGTTGACAATAATTTGTTTCTCTGCTCCTAGACCTGAATCCTCATGTAGTGTCAGTATTGTAGACCACCTCTTTTGCTTGGTTATTGTTCTGGGACTCTCGTTTGTGTTTTGAGGGGGCAGTTCTGTGCTTGGACTTAAAAATCCATATCATAACCCATGCAGCGATCATCTAATCAATGTTGGGAAAATAATCCAGATCTCAGCATGCTACTGGTGAAATAGTGAAAGTCTATTTAATTGGTTTTGTTCTGAGGGGGGAAAACACTGAAAAAGACAAAGGGAGTATTTTGTGCTTATATATCCTGCAACTCTGTAGCTGTTGCACTTAGGTTTTCAGAAAATGTAAATATTCATTGAAGCCCACTGAAAAAAGGCTGAGAATCTAATAAACATCATCATCCAATTTTACAATATTCTAGAGTGTTTCTTCCTTAGTAAGATATTGCATTTTAGTGCTTTTGAAAAACTTCCCTATCATTCACAGTCCATTACAAACAGTTGACTTCACAGGCTATTTTATGCCAACAGTGTTGATGTGCTGCTGTTTACAATACAATAAAAGTTAATGGAAGGGAGCAAAATGCAATTCAGTTACTATAGAAATGTTCCTGAACCAGTAAAATAAATTGAAATTAACTGCCATTTCTAAAAATTCTTAGAATTTCAGTGTCAATCATGTCCTTTACTTTTGTTTCTTAAATAGAACATGTTACATTAAATTGTGTATATGTTTAAACAGATTATTAGTTTGCAAATGTCACATATGTTCCATATACTATTTTAAAATACAATTTCAAGTATTACCATAATTTAACTTTTTCAGCCACTTTCAACAGCGTTATCTATCCCAACTATGATATGGTACAGCCTTGGGGATTAGTAAATTTAGTTTTGGTTAGGTTACTCTCTAATTTAGGCAAGTTGCTTTGCCACACTATAGTTCAAAGTTCTTATCCATAAAACAGATAATCAGTCAGTGATTTTCTAATATTTCTTAAAGGAATTGACTGAGGTTGAAACTGGGACAGAGGAGGTCTGTTCTACCAATTAGTATACTTATCCCTAGTTATTCCTAGGACTACTAGATCACACTTGAAAATGCTTATAATACATTATATTCTCCTCTGTTTTTATTCTAGAAGCATATTCATAGTTGTAGGAATGTGTGAAGACCGGATAGTACATTCATGCAAATGGCTTTACCTGATAATCTGTCCCAAAGGCAAAGTGCTTTTCAAAGACTTCAGCTTTCATTAGGACTCTCAAACAAAAACATTCCTAATGCATACGTATGTGGAGTGTCATAACTTTTATTTGCTACTGATGATCAGCTCTGAAAATACATTTCCAAGTATCTGTAAAGTTTTGTATCACCAGTAGAAAAGTCCGGAGAGTTTCAAAGTGACTGGAATATATCTTTATGAAGTGCATATAGCAGTGTTTACATCAGAGATTAGAGAGCAGTGTCATCATCAAGAGAAGATATTTATAGGCACAGTCCAGTTTTCAAAATAAAAGAACTATAATTTATGTTGCGTGCTGATACATCCTCACATTTATTAACAAAATACCCTTTTTAAAGATAAAATATTAAAGTCGCCATCTGAGAAGTGAAAGGTGCCAGTTGCTCAGTCGTGTCCAACTCTTTGCGGCCCCGTGGACTGTAGCCCTCCAGGCTTCTCTGCCCATGGAATTTTCCAGGCAGAAGTACTGGAGGGATTGCCATTTCCTCTTCCAAAGCATCCTCCTGACCCAGAGATCAAACCCATGTCTCTTGTGTCTCCTGAATTTGCAGGTAGATTCTTTACCACTAGCATCACCTGGGAAGCCCATATATGAACTTATATTACGAATAATTTAAAAATATACAAGTAAGGGACAAGTGAGGCCAATACAGGTGGCCACCTGATGCAAAGAGGTGAATCATTGGAAAAGGCATTGATGCTGGGAAAGTTTGAAAGCAAAAGAAGAAGAGGGTTTCAGGGTGAGATGGTTAGACAGCATCACTGACTCAATGGATATGTACTTGAGCAAACTCTGGGAGATAGTGGAGGACAAGGAAGACTGGCTGGCTGCAATCCACGGGGTCACAAAGAGTTGGACACAATTTAGTAACTGAACAACAAGTGAGGAAGGGAAAGGGATTAAATTATATTAAACTAAATATTCCTAATCTATGTAGAAAGTATATATTATTTGAGGTGGTAAGTAGACAAAAGGAGGCAAGGAATTCTGGAAAAGGATAGGCAAATGATGCCTTCTGCCTTTTTAATAATGGCTTTAATTTAAAGAAGGTCTCTAAATAATTTCTATAATTTACCACTATATATTACATTTATTTAAAAAGTTTATAGATGTAAGTGCCCCACTGTAAACTACTGCATTAAAGAGGAACACATAACTTTTATTTGCACATTTAATCAGTGTCAGTATTCAAAATCAGCCACATATAGTAGACACCGTGGTAGAATTAGCCCATATCTGCTGTGCACTATGACATATGCTGAAAGGAAGAACTTTATTTTTCCTGCTCTTCAGGGTCTCAGTGATGGATGAACTTATTGAAAGATACTATTTTTGTTGGCAAAAATAAATTTTGAACATTTTATCATCCTATTTGCTATGTTGACTATTCTTAGTGTTTCTACCATTTGTTAATGCTTTTCTTCATTTTGAACAATGGATTATGGATGCATTTGCCTGAATTTTTTTTTTTTTGGTAGTATTGTTTCCATTAAGTATGATTGTATTAAAGAGTAGGCAAATGTTCAAATGTTCATGGAGCAAATGTTAAGTGGAACATTTTGTAGCCCGTTGTAGATGGTTCTGAGGAAATAATTATTTTTAAAAAATCTTCTGCAGATAATAACACTGAAGGGGATGCATAATTACTAAAAAAGATTGAATGTTCTAGACCCAAAGGGTACATAAAGCATACTGCTTTTGATTGGACATTTGTAACTAAAACTATTGACTCAGCAGCAGTCATTGTCTGGAAATTAGTATACTGTGGCGCCATTTTGCACTCCACCCACTCCCCTCCATTACTCTTCATAAACTAAAAACTGCTATTCACCCATATACCCACCACAGTCATGAATCTTCCACTTTCTTTGACATATTAAACCAGTTTCTTCCGTCTTCTAGTTTCATCATCTGTTTATCAGCCTTCATTCCTTCTGTAGCCCTTGATTCATCTCACCTCATTTTTTGAATGCTAATTGTTTTTCTTTGTTTAATTTCTTCCTTTTTGGTTTTCATGTTCTACCTTTTAAATTAATCCTCTGATTTCTCTACATCCTGGATTGCACATTATCCTTTTAGAAAGAAGTTGAGGAAATTGTTAGTGTCAAGGTCTCAGAAAAGAGGATTGGTGAAGATCCTGATCTTCTCTTCTGAGTCAGGCTATTTCAGTCAGACTAAATAGGCTGCACAGTACTGCATGGAAAATGTCTGTCACTGAGGGTTTTCATTCAGGGAAGAGATATGTGAGATGGAAAAAAAAAAATATTGGAAGCATTAACTGGAGGGAGTTCTAGTCTCTCTACCTTTGTATCTTTGCCATGTTCTGTGTGCTAGAAAGCTGACTTCTGTGGACTGCATCACCCCAGCTCTTTTACCATTCAGCCTCAGACTGGATTTAAACCATGGGAAGAATTGACAGGAGATTAACTAGTGGAAGAAGAAAGAAACCGGAGTATTCATTTATCCCCTTTCCCTCCATGCCCGATCACAGTGGTTTAGCAGGGGCTGAACTCCTCCACCAATTGTCCTCTGCCATCGGTGCACGTGTGCTTAGATGCTTCAGTTATGTCTGACTTTTTGCAGGCACATTGCCTGCCAGTCTCTGGACTGTAGCCCACTAGGCTGCTCTGTCCATGAGGTTCTCCAGGCAAGATTACTGGAGTGGGTTGCCATGCCCCCTTCAGGTCTACTCTGGGTAGGTGGCTCTTTTTCCTTCATTACAGTTTTCACCAGCTTCTGGTAACAGATTCAGGAAAGGACTTAATCTATCATCAGTTCCTTAGCCACACTTCTGTAAATTATATTGAGAAAATAATATAATTGCTTGTACAAAGACTGACTTCTTTCAATTAAAGTCTTTTCAATTATCATTAAAAAATGTGTTCCCTGTTTACTATAGGAAACTTGGCTGACACAAAAAGACTGGAAGAGTTTAAAAGTAATGAGAGGAGTTAGACTAATTTTGTTATGTTTCAATGTGAAAGAATGTGAAACTTTACTTGGGGCAGTGGCACCAAAATTAAGAAAAACGGAGTCTTAAAATATATTAAAAATCAAAACATGAATCATTTAACATCAATATTTTATTTCATATGCTTATTGATTTTAAAGTTTTATGACATTAGGCTTCTAAACTGTAAGTGTAGAGTGAGGGTCAGGTTGACTTTATTGGATCATTGAGGTTTTCCAAACAATACATAAATTCTTATAACCAAAAGAAAAGAAAAATCAATATTCAAGTTACTCTGTAATTTTAATTCCTTCATAAAAATAACTATATAATTTGGTGGTTGCATTCTATGAATTTTGTTCTTCTTTTAAAAATATTTATAATAGTTTTTAAATAAAAAAAGTAAAAATTGCTCTGTATAATATTTTAAAATAGCACCTATATCCTTGAAGTAAATCTTAGAGAAAAAATAAGAAAAAACACAGAACATCAGTAGTAAAATGTCTATTTAAGTACTAACTATAATTTCTATTTAAGATCAAAGATTTGTTGCTGTTATTCAGTCACTAAGTCATGTCCAACTCTTTGTGACCCCATGGGCTACAGCATGCCTGGCTTCCCTGTCCTTCACTATCTCCCAGAGTTTACTCAAACTCATGTCCATTGAGTTGTTGATGCCATCCAACCATGTCACCTCTCTAGTCCCCTGCTCTTGTCCTCAATTTTTCCCAGCATCAGGGTCTTTTCCAGTGAGTTGGCTTTTCACATCAAGTGGTCAAAGTATTGGAGCTTCAGCATAAGTCCTTCCAATAAATATTCAGGGTTGATCTGAATCTGCCATTATTCCAATGCAATATCTTACTCCAAACACCAACTATGCGATTTTAAACCAACCAAAGATGAGTTCTGTGTTATTGGTTCATATTGTTCTTAAGCATTTAAACTAGGTTAGTCCAAAATATAAAATTAGATTGGTATAATCCAGGAATGTAATTATTTAACATGATAAATAATATTCAAAAAAATGAATAATCAAGAGTATTGTAATAGAGTACCTCTAACTGTGAGGCAACAGTTAAGCTGAAAGCATATTTTGTACTTTCAATTTTTCTGTTTATTGTAATTACTAGGAACCTAATCAGGATTGCATCCAACTAGACTAACAGGGAAAAACTCCACAAAGGAATATTTCTTTGATTTATTTTTTGCCAAATATCAACTTCTTTCTCCTGATACATGTAGTCTATGAAATAAAAATTAGGAGCCTAGTGCTTGAGCGGAATGCTGGAACAGTACAATAAATAATGCTGTTACACAGAATAGAGGCCTAACTACAGAAAGCAGCTTTAAAATAGTTTTTAAATATATAATAAGTACCTGTTAAACTGCAGCCTACGCAACGCTTCTGTTTTTCTTCTGTCTTTTGTGTGTCTACTGAATACCTGTAAAATGAAAGTTTCTTTGCATTTATTTTTTGCATTTTTCTTTTAGTTAAACAAAGGCAGTCTTATGTTTGAAAGTGGGGGCATATTATTTTTCTCTTAAAAAGGATAACCATTATCATTTTGAGAAAACATTGACTACTTTTTTCATAAAATCAATGATATCTTAGTAAGAATTTGTTTGTTTAATGTTTCCCTCACAACATCACATTTCATATTTATATTATATATATATATATAGTTTATTTTGTGAGCTCCACTAACTACCAAATTACATTGCAAGATGTCTTTTTGTTGCTCTGTATTATGTATATGTATATAAAATACATATATGTATATACTATGCAAATATATTGTGGGCTTCCCTGGTGGTTTGATGGTAAAGAACTTGCTGGCAATACAGGAGACCTGGGTTCAATCCCTGGGTCAGGAAGATTCCCTGGAGAAGGGAATCACTACCCGCTACAGTATTCTTTTGTGCAGAATTCCGTGGACAGAGGAGCCTGGTGGGCTGCGGTCCATGGGGATGCAAAGAGTGAGACACAGCTGAGCGACTAACACACACTTCCATATATATTACAGATATGTTGTAGGTACACACGCATACATATGTACGCATGTACATACATATCTATAAGGTAAAAATAAGTAAATAGAGATACAACCCAAAATAAGCAATTTTACTTTTCTCATTCTAAATCAGGAACGTTTCTCATAACAAAGTATATAAGGCTCAGATACCTTATTTACTCCCAGTGTAGTCTGAACTCTCCGTGAATTGATGGAAAAATAACCATGGCATTCATTCATTTATGCTTATCATTTATCAGTTAATAAATAGGAATTTTTTCACAGAAAATTTGTCAAATAACTCTTGTGAAGAAATTGTAGGTTCTAAAAAAGAAATGAAGGCATACTGACAAGTTATGAGCCAAACCCTGGGAAATGCAATATGTAAAGGTTTTTGTTTGTTTTGCTCTCTTTTGTTTTTCTTAATTTTTATTGGCATTGTTTGCAGTATTAGGGAACACATCACTATCTTTTAGTAGTTTGTTGGAGCCACTATATTGTTACAGAGGTGTGAGACTGGATTTCATAGTTGGTGTTTTTACTTCATTTATTTTCTCTAGAAGAGAGATTCTGATGGCTGTGTTTGATGCTTGTGGTTTGGGAAATAAGCATGTATACCCAATCAATAGGCCTGAAGTGAGCTTTTAAAGCCACTAGTGATAGCCCTCTTCTTTGTCAATATCACACAAGAAATTGAATCAAACAGATGGCCACTGGGCAAATGGACTGATTTTCTTCACTTTGACCTGACTTTTCTATGTGCTTTGTACATTCAGCTATGTGCCATTCTTCTCTGAAATGAGTTCATCTTTCTGATCTCTATTTACTTATATGACTATCTGATAACAGGGTTTCTGGTGGACAGTCACTGCATACTTAGAGGTAGCAAACTTGCCCTTACCTTAAATCTCCCCGTGTCTGAAAATGACATTAATGGAACTGATTTCAAGTAATTAAATAAAATGATTTTCACATGGAGCTTAAGAATTAGTTCCATTGTTTTAGATGCTTGTGTTAGTTTTCTAAGGCTGCCATAGACTTGGAGGATTAAACCACAGAAGTGTATTTTCTCATAGTTCTGGAGGTTGGGAGTCCCAGATCAAGATGTTGGCAGGCTTGGTTTCTCCTGAGGCCTCTCCCTTTGGCTTGTGGTTAACTGTCTTCCTGGTGTGCCTTCACGCGGGCTTTTCTCAATATATACACACCCCTAGTGTTGCTTTCTTCTTATAAGAACACTGTTATATTGAATTAAGGTCCCACTCATAGGGCCTTCATTTAACTTCCCTTACTTCTTTAAAGGCCCTATCTTTAAATACAGGGATATTGAGGTCTAGGGTTTCAACATATGAATTTTGAAAGGACACAATCCGGTTCACAACCACACTTGACCTCACTAGGATGGCTTTCTCTAAGTCATGGCTAGTAGCCAAAGTGGCAAAGAACTCAAAAGCCAGCAATCTGAATTAGATTCAAATACCAATATCTTCATTTACTAGTTTTTTTTTTTCCCCATCCTCTCTGGTCAAATTACTTGTTTTCCAGATTTTATCTTTGCTTTTTTATCTTAAAGTGAGGTCAACTATTTCATGATGGAGTTGTTTTGAGTATCAAATGAATAGGTGTACAAAGTTGAAATCCTTCTACAGGGTTTCCCAGTCTCAGAACTATTGATGCTTGGGCCTGATAACTCTTCCTTCTGGGACCAGAATTGCCTCCCATACTCACTGAGAACCAAGGGTCTATTTTCTGGCACCCATGGGCTGAATAAGTGTCAATTTTAGTTCCTTATTGAATATTTCAACAGACTATGCTACTTTTGAGATGCTAAAAGATAAGTTCCTACAATAATTTCACTTTTTGTATAGAAGTTAATCAAATCTCTGGTTGGCTCAGATTGTTTTAAAGTGGTGATTAATTTTTGAACCCCTAATTAATGATGTAATTACTTTCTTGTCATCTAAGGAAATCTGAGTTGAATATTTCTGAGACTTTCATTTTTTTCTGAAAATGTTTATTTTATTTTGGAAAATTTCAAACAAACACATTTATTGAAAAATTGTTTTGATGATCACATATCACCAAGAGTCATCCAATTATTAACATTTTGCCATATTTGTTTATCTTTAAGAAATGAACTTGTTTCATTTTGGTAAAATGTCCTACTGTTCATCTTTGTTTATCCAATTCTACTTATCACTGTGTCAATGGGCTCCACATCTGGTAGTTACATGGATAATTCAGTTTGAGTTTCTGATCAAAGTGTGCACATCTGAATTTTTCTTAATTTCTTTACATCCTTCATATGCATAGTCTGTTCTTAGATGGACTTCTGACTAGACACTACATTATTTATAGTAGCCAGTGAGTCTTATTTCTTTTGTTTCTACATTTTCTTAGTCATAGTGAATTCTCTGATCATATTTGGCCCACCTGAGTGAAAGTAGCAAATTATTAGATCAAAAATTCTGCCTCTGGTTAATAATATAAATTTACCCAGCATTTAAAAAGTAAGACTATAAACCTCCTGGAAAAAAGTGAATTATATTTTAAATTTTTTAGTTTTTCAGTGACTGTTGAATATCAAACATTAATTCTGTCATTAAAATCTAATCTATAAAAAAGTGCATATTACCTAGATAGTACCTTTTTTCATTAATGAACATATTGCAGGATTTCTAAAAGTAGATCTGAAAATTTATATTGAGAAATATTTTGGAATGTTTGTGCCAATTAGGGAATTTCCATTTTCTTTATTTATTGCTTTTTGTAAAAACAATTGAAGAAACCTCTATCACATTTTAAAATGATTTAACTCCAAACCACCAAACAAATTTATTGCATCTTATTTACCTGATAGGACCCTGGAATCTCTTGAATGAAAAATTTACTTTTGTGATGCTCAGTCTACTATTTACATTTAAACCCAGTCGTGTCATGAACGTATAACTATAAAACAATTTTAATCTGCAACTAAACAGGTTTATGATAGCTAAATCTGCATGATGCATTGTTATTTATCACATTTATATTTCTCCATCCTGATCCCAGCTTATTTTGCAAGTAAAAATAGTCATAAAACCTCAGTGACTAAAATGGTTAATAGTAGTCTTATAGTCACTCTGTCTCCAGGTAGATAGATGTTTCATCCCGGATATATACTTTAGTCCATTTAAAAGTGGGAGAAAGCAGTACAGTGACCTGTGACTTTAAGGAGGATTTTAGTTAAAAACAACCGGATGGAGATATACATATATGTAGTTTTTAAAAGTTGGATGTTATTTGTTTCTGGTGAAGCAGTCTTTACTTTTGAGCAGGACCGAATTCATTTTCTTCCCAGTGGTTGAACCAATCTAAACCTGAGCAGAGCAATCCTGCACTAGATCCTGCATTCTCTTAACTGGTAATAAAGAACCTTGCCGGCCTGACAGGTTGTCACAGCAATTATTCACATGAAGTTCTGTCGCAGTTGTATCTGTCAGCCCATGTAGTATTGAATATTTTAACTGGCAGTCTTCCAAGACTGAACATTAATCTTACCATCTCCTATTACAGTCCCTAATCAAGATATTCCAGGGGTGATTGCACTAACATTGTTTGAAGACTACATCTACTGGACTGATGGGAAAACCAAGTCACTCAGCCGTGCCCATAAAACCTCGGGAGCAGACAGACTCTCACTGATTAACTCATGGCATGCCATCACAGATATCCAGGTGTATCATTCTTATAGACAACCTGATGGTAATTATTCTTTCCATGATTTCCATAAATGCATCAACATCTTTTAGTAACATTCCATTTTTTGTTTCCTTTAGGGTTAAGGATAAATTTATTTCTGAGGAAGATTATTAGATTTCATTGCTTAGAATAATTGTATAGAATGCATTCAGCTGATATAAAAAACTGCTGTTAAGGGATATGGTTTCAAGATCAATAAAACTGCAAGGAATTGTTGATTTGTTGAAATCATATTAAGCTAAATGACATGAGTACAGATAGCTGGAGAAGTGAATACTGCATTCTTGAAATCATTTATTTACAAAATGGTTATAGGATTCCAGTTTCTGGAGTGCTAGGTGAAAGAAACTATATTTAAGTACTTCTGGGGATCCAAAAATGAGAACTGTATCAAGCATATGTCTAGTAGGGATTCTATCAGGCCATATGGAAGAAAGTTTTGATTATTTTGCTGAAAACATACATTTGGCTTAGAAAAGAAAGCTACTGTCAGATGTAAATCATCATTTCATTATTTTATTTTGCATTTATATTTCTAATCCTATGTATATAGTCATCCAAAATACTGCTACTCTCTTTATTTTTCTGATGGACACTTTTTTCCTACTAAGATACTCACTATTGTAGAAATGCATTCTTAAAATTATTTAATGGTAAAGTAAATATCATAGGGTTATGAGTAGAATTTGTAACAAAATAAAATTATATTTATAATCTTGAAGAGATCTTGATTATGGCATTCTATTCAAATACATGTTATGAAGCTCAAATGTCTTATCTCTAATTGCATATTATATTATTGATCTTGTTTATCATGTTTTTTTTTTTTTTGTCTCTTTCTTACCTGTAGTCTCCAAACACCTCTGTATGATAAATAATGGAGGTTGCAGTCATTTGTGCCTTTTAGCCCCTGGAAAGAGTCACACCTGCGCATGTCCCACCAACTTCTATCTTGCAGCTGATAACAGGACTTGCTTATCCAACTGCACAGCCAGTCAGGTGAGTGGAGTTCTAGAAATCAGTTCATGGCATGTTTGAGGAAATTGTTATAAAGGTTCTGCCTGAGTTTTGTTTACTTAAACCAGTTTTGAAACATCAATTTTTTTGATTTGGTATAACATCAGATAAACATTTCATATATTTTAGAGAGGGCCACAGAGTAAGGGAAAAACAATTTGATGCATATTGTTAAAATGGGACTTTAGGAAATACAAATAGAGTTCAATTGGAAAACAAAAACAAATATGGAGACCATTCTTACACTGACCTACATAGAATAATGATGCAAATCATGAGTGAATATAAGAGAATGTCCACTCAGAGCAGAATCATCAGAGGAGATTTGACCTATTTCAAGATGCCAGGGTGATTGAGACATAAAGTTAAGGATAAGATATATACAGTTTAAACAGACAAACAAAACAAACAAAAAAAGAATTTCCTAGGTAATCTGCTCTGTGTCACCATCTCTACCCTTGTCTCATTCCACAGAGTAAGTGGTATGGAAAAGATAGTTTTTAAAGTATTTTCCAGATATTTTTATTTTAAAATTATATGATCTAAATAATTTCCTTCTGAAATCTTTTGCTTCAAAATATAACATTTTTCAGTATATTTCAGAAGTTATTTTTTCTACTTAATGGCAGTTACATAGACTTAGCTGTTTTACTTCCAAAATTTGAAGAAAAATAATATGGCATTATAACATTTGATTTTAATATTTGAGTAACTATCTTGTTTAAGATAAAATTGCCAAAAATATCATCATGTGATTTCCTTTTAAAAGTGACTAAATTTATTCTTAGGATTCTGTCTTTTGAATGTGTTTGTTTTCCAATTCTAGCAGTAGCAGTGGCACTATGGCAAAAGACTGAATTTCTCTTAGGGTGTGCTTATTTTCAAAGAGAAGCTAATCCTAGCTCAACTTGCCTCTTAAGTTACAACTATGAGGATCATCCTTTAAAGAACTATGCAAATGAACTGCATACTACATACAGCGGTGTGTATAGTGGTTTAGGGGACAGATTCCGAAGCCAGACTCAATATGATGATAACCCTGACTGCTTTAAGTCAGCTGAATTACTTAATATCTTGGCTTTGTTACTTAACTTCTCGAAGACTCAGTTTTTTCATCTTTTAAATGGGAATGATGATATTTCCAGGCATGTGTTATAAAGATTACACATGGGAAAAGTTAAGTGTTGTTGTTCTTGCCTTAGCCCTACAGTACAACCGGAATATACTTGAGTATGTGTACATTTAGTGTGAGCTGCCATCAGGAAGGTGTGATGTCTAGTTGAAAACATATGTCACAGTCTCTCTCTTATTTGCAAAAAAATCTGTCAGTTTAATTATAATCTCACATAAGCAAAGTTCATTACTTTTATAGAACTAGAAATGTGTCACTATGAGAGATAATATAAGCAACCTAGAGGTAAAATGTAAGAGATAAGTCACATCTTTAAAGAAAAAAATATAAGTTCCGTTAATTTTGCTTAGTTTAGACACATTTTCAGTTTAACCTCTAGATTCTTCTGAAATAACCTCTATTCTCTTGATTTGGAGCAGATCAGAGTCCCTCTATTGAGGCCCAACACAGGTTGTAGGTGACTTAGGAGGAATGATGCCTGCCTAAGCCCCTTACTATGTGGTGAGCCTTCTCAGCCAACTGAAAATAAAGCCAAAGGATGCTTGACACACAGATGAAAATCTTCAACAGCAAAACATATATAGTAAAACCTGAACTTTGCTGTAGTCAGAAAAGGAGTAAGATGTTTCAAATTTGTGACTCCATGGACTGCAGCACACCAGGCTTCCCTGTCCATCACAAACTCCTGGAGCTTGCTCAAACTCATGTCCATTGAGTTGGTGATTACTAAGATAGTAAAGCCTAGAATTAGATATACTCAATAGCAAGTTACTAAGATAGTAAATTACTAAGATAGTAATTACTAAGATAGTAAAGCCTAGAATTAGATATACTCAATAGCAAGTTACTAAGATAGTAAATTACTAAGATAGTAATTACTAAGATAGTAAAGCCTAGAATTATGTATACTAAGATAGTAAATTATATATATATATGTATATATAATTATATATGCTCACTAGCAAAAAGTCTGATTAGTCAGTTCAATGAAAACATAAATTAACCTATAAAAGTATTGTTCATATAACTAAAGTACTTCTCAGTTTGGCATCAGTGATTATATGACTGAGATATGTATAATTTTTCAAATACTCCCAATAGTGTTTTGCATGAATTTGAAAAACCAACAATAGCAAGGCAGAACAGTGACGACAGAATATCACGGATCAGATATCTTTGTTTTCAATATTTCCTGAATAAAACAGTTATCACTTTGTCTCATTTTTAAGAAAAAAGTTAATGAAGAGTAAAATTTCAGCTGAACTGTCAGTGAGTGACTGTCCCTATAAGTCTTGTGGTTTACACAGTCATTTTATCATTGATTCTTTTCTGATATAATGGGAGGAAAAAAAGATATACTGTGTACTTCTTTCAGAAAAATCAATTCATAAAAACACCATATTTAGTGAGGCAGATTTTCAAATGAAGCAGATAATTTGTGTACTTCAGAATCATATCAGAAGCATTTTGATAATATTGCATTTTATATGTATCTTACTAAGGGACTTTGATTTGTTATCACTGAGTGGCTGCATCCAATTATACATGCCCAAATATCATTGATTTAAAAAAAAATGAAATAGGCAAATCACACCAATAAGAATTCTGTTAGGATTTAAAGTGAACATATGAAAACCTGGTAAAAAATGAAAATTAGGTCCCATTCTTCTAGTATGAATCACTTCAAATATTATATTTAAATCTTTTTAATTAGAACATTTTTAATAAATTTAAATGAATTTACTTATTTTTAGTGGGGACATTTCCTATTTTGAGTAAATTTCACTACATGTAGTAATTACATTTTATCCATGTATCCATTTTAGTAGGAACATTTAGATTTTTTATAGCTTCTTCTTGTGCATAATTGGCATTCTGCAATTAATTTTATGAGGATATTAGTCTTGGAGAGCATTTACCATGAAGAATGTTTTGTATTTATATTTAGCATTTATCTTTTTAAAGTAACTATATTTAAGTATGAAAAAAAACCCAGACACAAAATAGAAGAAATCTTCCCCTGAGACTAATGATTAAAATGATGTAGTTTAGCATAAGAAATAATAATAAATATATTTTAGCCTGGACTTCCCTTAACTCAAAACCTTTTTATGTCCTTATTAAAAATGAAATGGTGAGTATAATCATCATGTTGTATATCATTCCAACAGTGGGTGTTTATTTAAACCAGAAATATTTTGTAAAATTAAAAAGATGCATTTAAGTATTTTTTAAATCTTGATTAGAGGGGCTTGGAATATACTCAGGAGACTTGAAATTATCTTACTAATGTACTTTGATATACTACAATGACTGGAAATGTTTACTGTTCAGGGCAATTGGATTTGGAGTTAGCCTTATATCCCCAGCAGTCACTATCTATAATAGTAATATTCTTCCTCTGGTATTTTATGAAAACCACAAGAAACATGACCACAGGCTAAGTAAATATGGGAAACTCAGTTGAACTGGGAGATTTTCACTTGGATTCAGTGCTCTGTTCCCTCTTATATTGCCACTGGGTGGGGGGAACTTACTCTTTCATTAATATATATATTAATAATATATGTATGTGCGTGTTAATCACTCAGTTGTGTCCAACTCTTTGCAATCCCATGGACTATAGCCCATCAGGCTCCTCTGTCCACAGGACTCTCCAAGCAAGAATACAGGAGTGGGTTACCATTCCCCTTTCCAAGAGATCTTCCCGATCTGGGGATTGAACCCGGGTCTCTTGCATTGCAGGCAAGATTCTTTACCTATATATGTATATAGGCTTCATGGATATCCAGTGAATATCCATGAATCAGCTCCAGAATATCCAGACAGTTTCAGTAAAGGCTTGCATCAAATTATGCCTTACTTAAAGACAGTAACAGTATTTAAAATGAGCAAACTTTAGCTTGCTAATCCATTTTCATTAGAGAAAATTGAACCTAGGTTATATATTTCTGTGTTACAAATCTGTCTGGCATGCAACATGCTAAGATAAATGCCACCTTGCATTTAGTCACTCACATGGGAATTACAATAAAATTTGTTTTCTTTTTGAGAAGGAATAAATTTTATAAAATATCTTAATATTTTCAATTTCAGAAGAAGGAAAAATTTGAAGTGCTAGAATAAATCTACTAAGTGTATTGACTTTTTTCATGGCAACTATTTATGATGCATGTGCTTTCTATATGGAAAATGTGATTTTCTTTAGTTTCTTCTATCTAATGAGTATACACTGTAACTGAATGTTGCTGACAAAAGGACAAGGTTGTGGTCTGATATCACTGAGGAATAAATTGGCTGAGTTTTCTTGGTCACTGTGTATAGTTGGCCAGTAGAGAAGCTAGTAGGAACAATGTTTCACATTAATTACATTTGCTAAATTAAATTAGTTAAATTAATTCAAATTAGCAAAATGAATTCAACTCAATACCTCTTCCTGGTATCTCTGATGATTTTTAGCCATATTCAGTGTTCAGTAAACTTTTTTCTGTAGAGGGTCAGAAAATCACTATTTTAGGCTTCGTGAATCACATGGTCACTGTAGGAGTTACTAAACTGTTGTGGTGGTGAAAAGCATCCATAGACAATATGTAAATTCAGGAACATGTCTGTGCTCAGGAAATCTCAGGAGGTTTTCTTGAACAAAGTGCTTTCCTCACTGGTCTTTTTGCTCTTGCTGTGCATTTATTGCCTATGGTGGAATGCTCTAAGACTACTACACTTCAGCAGGAGGGTAGGCTAGGCTGCTGTGTCCTGGTGAGTTTTTAAAATATCCATTATATATGAGCTGAGTTCTCTAATCTTTATTTTTTCTTTTTCTCAAAGTTTCGCTGCAAAACTGATAAATGTATTCCATTCTGGTGGAAATGTGACACCGTGGATGACTGTGGTGATGGATCCGATGAACCAGATGATTGCCGTGAGTACACTGGCAGATGTAGGAATTTAGAATTTAGAGCTCCTTAAATTCCCCCAGCTGGAAAACAAAAGTAAGATCTTAAGTTTTGGCTTCTGATAGTTTTGCAAAATTGGAATAGAAAGGTTTTAAATGTCCCTAGTTAAAAATACAACAAAAATTCTGTTATTATCTTGTGTATGTCTCTGATCACTATTACATTTACAGTGACACCATCAGCGATTTGTGTTAGTTTTCACTTTCTTGATTTTTTTTTTAACTTGTAGAATAACTAAATTCTTCATGTAATGATCAACAAAGTAAAAATCATCATGATTTTGACTTGATATATAGTTAACTTAGAAACAAAAATGGCCAAGTTTTCAGAATGCCACTCAATGACTGAAATCTTGCCTTTAAAGGTCACAGCCCTTCAACTTTCCTGTCAGTATTAAAATACTGTAAAGTCTGTAAAAGTTATATTTTTTCTAATATAAGTCATTAGTTGGCTCTTAGGCAATTCACAGTGCTCTTAATAGTTGCCTTAAAGTAGCTACCAATTATATCGTGACATTTGACGATCATTGGCTTGGTTAGGTTCTTTTTATTAATTAATTTATTTTTATATATCTTTGGTAACCTAGCTTTTAATAGTCAATCAGGAGACTTTTCCTTGATAGCTGTTTATAGTTCACTCCACAGGTCACTCCAATACTGTCCTGTCAGGTTGAAGATACTTGCAGTCAATCATGATAATTCCCTCAACATCCCAGTGGATTGTTGCCATGATTTGGTCTTGACAGTTGAATTCGAGATCAACATCCCTGCACTAAAGAAAGACAATGCTTTGTCTTAGTGAAAGCTAGATATTTTCTGCTGTAGAACTCTCCACCAAATAATTACAAAACTGTTTTGAAGTTAGGGCCTCTAGATGGTTACTTGAATGAGCTATATTCCATCTCTCTGGTCACTACCGAGTGTATCAAACATTTGAAGATTTTGTCACATATTCCATTTATATGTTTACAAGCAGTAAATAATATCTTCAGTGAGAAGGAAAAAAGCATTAAATAATATATTCAGTGAGAAGGAAAAAAGTCATTGTTTTTCTATTATTATTTTTCTTTTTCTGAAAAGTTCATTACTCTTTGATTTTTTTAAATATAGTTTTTGTTTTCACTATGATGGACAACATATGATGAGAAGTATCTATGTGGCATAGGTATACAATTATGAATGAATCACTTTTTTAAGTTTTTGAATTAAAAAGAATCAAGAATCAAGGAACAAGGAATTATGGTTGAGATTGAGATTGAGATTTACATATTGAAATGTGTTAATTTTCTCACAGTAAAGTAAACTCTCCTGTTAAATAGTAAAATAAATACAACTTATTTTTGTAATTTGCAGAAATGCACAATTGTTAGTTAGTTTAGTTCTCATATTATGGGGACCTTTCTGGTCCAGTTTTACTGAAGTGTGTTTTTAAAGAATTATCCCATAATGACCTGCAGATTAAGTCAATAGCACACAATGATACCCCTTCTCATATATTACAACTCCTGAACTCTTATTTTAATCTTGACTGAGATTTCATGTTGTAACCATACTGATATGAAATATAAACTACAGATTTAGTATAACAAACTTTTTACATTTATCCACCACTTTCAGAATATTTGGTGAACAAATATAACTTTATTGTCTTTCAAGAGGAACTGAAGAGACATCTGATATCTAGGAGTCTCTGTATGATCCTTATCCTGGTTAAATACCAATACTACATGTTTTTATTGGTGATATTATCTCTGTGATCTTTTAGTAAATGATCTATTACTTAGAGTTGACGGGTTAACAGCACTGAACATCTGTAGGCATGACACTTTATTTTGAGAGCCATGGTGGGGTGGAAAATGATAAACATGAGTCTCTTGCATGCTTATTAATAGGATTCATTTCTGAGTAGCCATATTATCAAAATTTGCAGGTATTAAGAACCACTGACAATACCAATAATTTCACCTGAAAAAGCAGAGAAGCTTGATTACAGGTTCACATACTTTCAAACTTCAATAATGTTATTTATGTAAATGAAGTTAAAGTGAGGCATCAAGAATTCTCTGGCATCATAAGTTTGTAGTTATACATCCTATAGTACTCAAAATATCAAGGATCATTCTAGAGACCAATTTAAAGGTCACATAGGCTTCTCAGTTATTTAACAGGCGTGAAACTCCTTTAACAGTTAAACCCAACTTATGGAAAAGTTTTGGACAACCTCATTTATAATGGGCGAGATAACTGTGGGAGTGAAGATAGAAGGGACTGTCATAAGTTACTTCAAAATGTTCTGTTTTGTCTTACTTATGGCTCTGAACTGAAATTGGTCTAAAAATTTCTATCATATACCACAAATTTATAAAATAAAGAAAAATACAACAGCAATTATGGGCAAATAAATATTAAAGGAATTCATATATGAAGCAACAGGAAATAGAGGAAACGCACATTTAGAAAAAATTAAGCATCACCAAGTTTAAACATTTTGGAGAAGGCAATGGCAACCCACTCCAAGACTCTTGCATGGAAAATCCCATGGACAGAGGAGCCTGGTGGGCTGCAGTCCATGGGGTTGCTAAGAGTCAGACACGACTGAGTGACTTCACTTTCACTTTTCACTTTCATGCATTGGAGAAGGAAATGGCAACGCACTCCAGTGTTCTTGCCTGGAGAGTCCCAGGGACGGGGGAGCCTGATGGGCTGCCCTCTATGGGATTGCAGAGTTGGACAAGACTGAAGTGACTTAGCAGCAGCAGCAGCAGCAGCAGCAGTTTAAACATTAGTGTGATTAATTAATAAACGTTGTAAACTGAAGGTAAATGACTTCCCACACTTTAAGAACTTGCTTCTATGGAAGCCATTCATATATTAAGATTTTTTTTAATGTTAAGGAAATTTTAATTAATATTTTAATTACTTATAAAGGCATAATTTATTTTCCAAAGAAAATTCAAAATATAATTTATTAATGTTTGATTGACTGATTTGAACTAATAAGCAATGTATTATTAATCTCACAGTCAGTGATTATTAATATACATAAAGATCATCAGTCAAAAGGTGTGTTTATTGTAAGCAACGTAGTCTGTGAGAAGACTTCGGAGTCAGATATGAATTTAAACTTCACCTCTAGCACTTGAAACATGTATATTCTTGGGTGAATTATTGGTATCATGAGACTTACTTCCCTCATTTATAAAATGAACATGGTGATGCCAGGATGAGAAAGTGTTAGTCATTCAACCATGTCTACTCTTTGCAACCCATGGACTGTAGCCTGCCAGGGTTCTCTGTCCATTGGATTTCCCAGGCAAGAATACTGGAGTGGGTAGCCATCTGCTTCTCCTGGCAATCTTCCCAAACTAAGGATCAGACCCGGATCTCCAGCATTACAGGCAGATTCCTTACTGTCTGAGCTACCAGGGTAATGCCAAGTTGATGATGTTATGATGAAATTCAATTAGTAACTGTATGTGAGAAAGATCCTAGCCCAGTGCCTCACACAAACTAGATATTCAATAGTTCCTACTTTGTTGTTATTATTGCTTATATAAAACCAAAGAATATAGCAAAAACTGCTTTATCCTTTAGAAGATATTTATTATAAAAACATATGTATTATATATAAAAATATTTACTAGTTATAAGATATAGTTATAAATATAAAATATTTATAATATATAAATATTAGTAAGATTATAGGAATAAATATCAACAATTCTTATTTAAAATATGTAGTTATAGAAAACATTTGCCTTAAATAATGCTGGGGAATATGTATTGAGGACAGATGTTCCTCTGTTAACACATTATAGACAGAATAGCAATCAAAGAGAAGTAATTTTTTTAAGGGATATTGAAATAACTTTTAAAAAATTTACAATAAATTGCAGTCTGCAAAAAAAAAAAAAAAAAAATTACAGTCTGCCATTTAGCCTCCCAATACCATGTCTTTGAAATGAAGAGATATTTAAATGTTTTCAATAACATATATATATTTACATTTATATGTTGTTAATATCTTTGTTCTTACTGTTAGTTTATAAAATGCAATCTGGAGGCCACCCGAGTTGATCAAAGATTAACTGCACTTCTGAATCTGATAGCTATTTGGCTGTGAGATAGTCATATTGTGCTCTAGGATATGTATAATGTAGTAATATAATATATATTAGTATTAAATCTATAATATATATTAGTATATAAATCTATCTATCTAGATTTTCTGCTGAATGCCAGAAAAGCTCTGTTATAAGACACATGAGCCAAGGTTGTCATTCCACGATACTTGTATGTTTCCTCTTGTAGCCGAATTTAAATGTCAGCCTGGCCGATTTCAGTGTGGAACTGGCCTCTGTGCTCTGCCCGCTTTCATCTGTGATGGAGAGAATGACTGTGGGGACAATTCTGATGAACTCAACTGTGGTAGGTGATTATATTCTTAGCTACTGAACATAAATTGAAATCTTAACTGATTATGTTTGCACTGGTTTAAATTCAGATACAGGCTTTAGCGCACATTTTTCATTCTTTTTATCTTTTAGACACACATGTCTGCCTCTCAGGTCAGTTCAAGTGTACCAAGAACCAGAAATGCATCCCAGTAAACCTCAGATGTAATGGGCAAGATGACTGTGGGGATGAGGAAGATGAAAGGGACTGTCGTAAGTCACCTCTAAGTGCTCTGTCTTATGTTGCTCAACTGAAATTGCTCTAAAAATTATTATTGTTCAACATAAATATATACTGTGTAGAAAATATAACTGCAATGATGGGAAAATAATTCCACATAGATATGTCTAGGGATGGATTATTTAAGAAATGCTATATAAAATTAAATAGAAAATTTAAATGGGGAGGATCTTTACTAAAAAGCTATCTGGAAATTATGACAAACATGAAGAAACATGCATCCATCCACATCATCCTTAAGAGAAGCAGCAAAAACAAATTATCAGTGATTATAGTGCTTTTTTTAAAAATAATTTTTTTGCCATATTGAGTAGCTACATGTAATTTTCTTCTGTCGATTTAATTAGTCACTTGAAATCAACACCATTTTTATTAGAGATTGCTTTTTTTCCTAGTAATAACGTATTGAGTGTATGAAAAGAAACAAAAATCTGGGCAAAATAACCGAACAAAATTACTTATTAAAAATTGTAAATAATACTCCTCCTAAAATATGTTAACAAGGTACTTCAAAAAACAATTGTAAAATATTTTTAATTCTGTTCACCTCTTATTTCAATATCTCATGAAAAATAAATATGCATAAAATGGAAGACAGAACAGTTTACATCACATGCATATGTGCCCATAGGCAGGTAGGCACACACACACACAGGATCTGAACCACAGAGCACCTGTCAAGTTCAAGCTTTCAGCAGAGCTGCTATCAACATTTCTGTCTTGCTGAAGTTTTATTTTATTCCTCTAAAACTTTTATCAGTAAATAATGTTCAGTCATCCAGCAATTTGATTAAGATGGTGCATTCGGAATAAAGTCAGTACCAGTTCTTTATGGTTAGCCATTCTAGAAGCTGATCTATTAAACTGACGAAGATTTGTGAAGCAGTTTATAGTTTCAGGCAGATGTTCGCCTCTTCTCTCAAAACCTCAGCACAACCAGAGGTTTTAATAAATTCTATGCTTTTTATTCTCTCATTCGCTAATAACTTCTGATTTATGTCTTTTCCTGTTTATAAAAATATTATCTGTGTAAATTCTTAAATTTATCTGAAAAAGCATATTTTGAAAAAACCTGAATTCTTTGTGTTTAAGTTAGTTTCAAGACAATTAATCAAGGGTAGGGTGGTTTTGAAAACTCTTATTTTTATCAAATGCATCATTGAAGAAATATGTTTTATTTATTTCTACTGGAATAGATAATAGGAATACATTACAGATAATTAAAAGTTAAAACTTATCACCTTCAGGACCTTATTAAGAGAAGATACGTTTTCAATTATTAACTAAAAATTTATTTAATTAAAAAAAATTAAAACACCTATTCTTGTCCAAAGCTGCATGTTCATAGATGCTTTCCTTTTAAGCTGAAAACAGCTGTTCTCCGGACTACTTCCAGTGTAAAACCACCAAACACTGCATTTCCAAGCTGTGGGTTTGTGACGAGGATCCAGACTGTGCAGATGCGTCAGATGAGGCAAACTGTGGTGAGTTTTGTGACCATGGATCTTACTTATTGTATTTATCTCATCATCTGAGATGGCCAGAGTGAGGCGAATTTGAACCCAATTCTGATACAACTAAGGTGTGAAAGAGTCCCTAAAATTTTATTCCTGTGTTCTCAGAGTCAGTAACCTCAGGTTAGCCATTTTCTAAAAAGCGTGGAGGGTTAAGGCAGAAGGGTAAGTATTGTTTTAGTATCAATCAAAACTTTCTAAAAAGGTGGATCTAAAAGGTAAGATAGAACTATCAAGTTATGTTAGCATATGCACATGCTATTAGCATTTAATGAGTAGAAACAATGAAACACTATTTTCTTATTGTTCTGCTGCTGCTGCTGCTAAGTCGCTTCAGTCTTGTCTGACTCTGTGCGACCCCATAGACGGCAGCCCACCAGGCTCCCCCGTCCCTGGGATTCTCCAGGCAAGAACACTGGAGTGGGTTGCCATTTCCTTCTCCAATGCATGAAAGTGAAAAGTGAAAGGGAAGTCGCTCAGTCTTCTCCGACTCTTAGCGACCCCATGGACTTCAGCCTACCAGGCTCCACTGTCCATGGGATTTTCCAGGCAAGAGAACTGGAGTGGGTTGCCATTGCCTTCTCTGTCTTATTGTTCTAGATTTCACTTTTCTCCTTAAATGTCATATAATTGTCCTTTTATCCAATGATTACTGTTCATTCTTAAACATGGTGGGGGGAAAAGAAAAAAGATAATGAAAACATTTTCTTGTTTCAGTAGATGACAGCAATCACTTAATATAGCATGTTTCTGAAACATTAATATTTTTACTTAAAGTCAGTTTTATTTATAATTTATTATTACTTATTAACATTGCAGAAATAAAGAAATAGACATTCATTTTGTTTAATGCATTTTATTCTATCTTGAAAATGTGAAACAGAAAATGAAAGTTATTGTTATGTGTAACTCATTTTTATCAACATCTAGTAAACATTAATTGAAGCTAATTGCTTTAGGTGAATCCAGCAAACTTTTCATTTTGGGGGAGGCAAAAAAGCATTTAATATAGTAATTGAATAGAAAAGACAAAATTTGTCTAAACTAAAGGTAGAACTTCCAGGCTTTTAAGACAAAATTGTATCTTAAATGTATGGTCTAGATTCCACCTTACTCTTTCACTCTTCCAGAAGAAATCAACATAATGAAAAGCCTTTAGGTTCTTTGAAGTTTCATTATATTGAAAAAAAAAACTCATGAGCTGCATGGATAATCACAAGCAATATTATGTCTTTAAGAGTTGTTGTTGTTCTTGTTTTTTAATATTGTCTTCTGTGTATTCAGGACATGCAACCACTGTGACTTACTCATTTTATAGTATAAAACCACCGATCATCACTTTTGTGAAATTGGTCTTCCTAATCAATTCACATGGCCTCCAACTACATCCATCACCAGTTTGTCTAAACAGTTATCAATTTTGCAGACTAGTTTACATTACTGGCTGTTTTACTCTGTTGTCTTTTGTATTTTTGTTTACCAAATGAACATGAAATAGTGACTTATATTACCTATCTGAATAATTTACTGACTGAAATGTTTTTTTCCTATATTTTATTCTTCCTCACTTTGGTGTGATTTAACTGTTTTGGAACGTTATATTATTCAAACTGATAATTATTAATCAACATCATCATCATAATACCTATTATTTATGTGATGTCCATCATATGGCCCAAGAAATGTGTTCAGAGCTTTGCAGTGATTACTTCATTTGAAGTCTTTATTATTCCTATTTCGTGGATGAGAAAAATGAGAGCCAGGAGAAACTTGCCTCAAATTGCAGAGCCTACAAATGGTAAAAAGGGAACTTGAATTCAAAGTTATTTGACATGAAAGTATCTGCTCTATGAACATAGCATGAATCCACCTCATTTTTTCTATATAAATAAAAATATATTTAAATATTTTCTGTTATAAATTTATATAGAATTCTCCTAGCCACAATTACTGCTTTAAGTTCTAGGCCAGTATAAAAATACTTACATACTCACAGAAAGAAGAAGATAGATTGAAGAAGCTTACCATTTAATTTGTCTTAAACCCGCTCTAAAATATTATTGTGGACAGGTGCTAATTTAATTAAAAGAAACTTCTTCATCATATTTTAGCATGGCAATTGTTAATCCTTATTTTACAAGGAGCTAAAAGACCAACTTTTCCCTTCTTTTGTCTTCAATACATATAGAAATGCAATGTATTTTTGCTAATTCTGTTAACACCCTGGGGGGATAGTTCACTTTTGATGCTTTATTGAATCAGAAAGAAATGTATCACTCCTTAAAGATTAGCCCTATCATGCCAAGGCCTTTTTATTTGAATTTGAGTTACATGTTTCTTTGTGGGAAAGCATGCACCTTTCCTCTAAGTAGGGATGAGCTTCCTTATTGCACATCAAGTGGCCTGGCAGAATGAATCACAGGCTTGCAATAAGTGCCATTGAGGAAATGTTGCAACACCTCCATGTGCAATGAGTTTTTATTGCAATTGCTTTCTTTATTTTCTTAGCTCTGTGCTTAGTTTAGGGGGAGATCTAGTTGGAGATCACCTAGCCCTTACATCTTATTTTTCAACACCAATATTTGTATTTATCTATAGTTTTATATCTAATTGGCTTCTGTCAGTTCCAAAGTTCCAGTATTATAGTTTGTTTTGACTTGACCTAAATTAAACAGTTTGGTTTTTTTGTTTTGTAAGTAAGAACAGTGTAGAAGCACACATACAAGTAAACAATGTATACATGTTAAATAGGGAAATAAATAACCAGTAATGTGTAAATATTTTAAAAATTATTTGATTTTTAGTATATTTACCAAAATACTACATGCATATTGCATTCAGCCCAGTGTAATTTTTGAGATATTGAGCACTTGCAAATTTAACAACTAATATTCAATATGTATAAAAATTGTGTGGTAATCTTTTCTATATTAGCATAAAGAGATTTTGAATCACTTTGAATACATGTAGATTAAATATATTAATAGTTTAAGAATCTTTTCCAGTACTCTAGTCATGGTGAGATTTTAAATTTAAAAATTAAATTAACCATATAGTTTCCCATCTTAGTACACCTAGTTTTTTTGAGATGGTTAAATTTAAATCCATGAAAGCTACATTTGGCCCATTTGGATTTAAATTGAAAAATATTTTTTAAACATCTTTTAATTGTGTTTCTGTGTAAATATAGATTTATATGTATACTACCTTCACAGTCATCACAAATGCAGTGGGTCCGTCTCATCATCAGGTTCCACACTAGCAGATACGGAGGTCTGACTGTCCTAAGCCATTTTACATAAGGGACAGATACCATGGATTTTGGTATCTGTAGGGTTACTAATCCCTTTTGGGTACCAAGGAAATATTGTAGTGGTAACTTTATTTTGTGAGTTGCTAATAGTTATAAAATTACTTCTTTTTGCCCAAAGTTGTTTATTCTTTCCTCACTCTATGCTCAAAGATAAACTTTTTAAAATAAGTGTGTGAATATACACACTTTTACTAGACTCTTGGAAGGCTGTTTCACTGTGTATTACAACATTAAATCAATGCCACATTGAAACCCTGACCACAAGAAGTAGATTACTCCAATTGTGGCGGCTCTGGGGTTTTCGTTTGGAATCTTAGTTTCAAACTTCCTTCACCTTCTGCCTGCCATTTTCTCTTTAAGGTATAAAATACAGATTTTGGGATTTGACAGATCTATACTAGATTCATACTTCTGCTCTGTCATCTGAGTTGAAACGTTTCTACAATTTGATTCTGATAAGATGATATCAAAATATGTCTTTCCGTTATGTTCTCTCTTCCTGATTTATAGTTTAGAATCTCCGTTTCCTAGAACCCTAGGAAACATTCTCTTCAGTTTTCTGTGTGAGATTTCCTGGTCAGTTCTGCACTCACCACTCCACTCTCTGGAATCAGCTGTTTGTGCTGGCATATTGCTCCTCCCTGTGATTGCCTTTCCTACTTTCTTTTCTTGTCTCCTACATCCTTTTACCTTATTTAAAATTCTGTGCCATCAAAGAGAGTCTTGCTTTCACGTTGGTTCAGAGTCCTTTGCTGATTTTGAGCCATCTTGATTTATAACCAACATGCTGCTTGGTTAATTATATTTATTAGTGAATTTGTTATAATCACACTAGCCGGGGCTTGTGAGAGGAACTTGGGTTTCCCATAGTAACCTTGTACTTTCCAAAGCCTGGATTTCAAACATGATATTGAACACAGTCAAAAAAAAAAAAAAAAAAAAAAAAAAGATAGAATCTGTCAATGCTTGCTTTTATTTTCCCTTTAATGTCAGTTGAGGAAATTTGAATTGGGTCCTCAAGCTGTGAGAATATAGGGGAAAAATGACATTTTTAAGTTAAAGCTAGTACATGTTAAATTATAAGCTATTCCAAACATACAGACTTGTACAAAAAGTTATACAGTGACTTTAACCTTTGGCCTAAGCTGTCTCTTAAAACATCCAAATCCCACAATAACAACTTATGCCCATCTCTACACTTCCCCTCTCTCATCTCTATACTTCCCCTCTCCCTTCCTCCCCTTGTCCTGAAGTAGTCATATATAATTTGCATGTATTTTTTAAAATTACCATGGTAGTATGCATTTATTAATATGTACCTAATAGTTTATAGTATTGAGGGACTGATGTTGAAGCTGAAACTCCAATATTTTGGCCACCTGATGCCGAGAGCTGACTCATTTGAAAAGACCCTGATGCTGGGAAAGATTGAAGGCTGGAGGAGCAGGGGATGACAGAGGATGAGATGGTTGGATGGCATCACCGACTCAGTGGACATGGGTTTGGGTGGTCTCCGGGAGTTGGTGATGGACAGGGAGGCCTGGCGTGCTACGGTTCATGGGGTTGCAAAGAGTCAGACACAACTGAGGACTGAACTGAACTGAACTGAAAAGTTTATAAAAGATGGTATTATATTTTCTATATTAATTTGAGGCTTAAGGTATTCTAGTAGTATAATGTGTTCATGTGAATAATATATTTCCATATAAAGATAATTTCTACATATTTCAATTATTACAGATTTGTTGGCAAATAAAGTACAAAAGTGGAGAAGGAAATGGCAACCCTCTCCAGTATTCTTGCCTAGGGAATTCCGTGGACAGAGGAGCCTGGTGGGCTGCTGCCCATAGGGTCGCACAGAGTCGGACACGACTGAAGCAACTTAGCATGCATTGGAGGAGGAAATGGCAACCCACTCCAGTGTTCTTGCCTGGAGAATCCCAGGGACAGAGGAGCCTGGCGGGCTGCCATCTATGGGGTTGCACAGAGTCGACGTGACTGAAGCGACTTAGCAGCAGCACCAACAGCAGCAAAGTACAAAAGACTTTGTTCAAACTGTGCTATAGACCCCGCGAAGTTTCAGTTCTCTGCTCAATTGCTCTGTCACCTTGCATGAAAGTTCATTAAAAGCAGATGTGACAGGGCCTAGAGGCAGGAATCCTAATATTCCTATAGGCAATATTAGACTAAATGTTATACTTGGGATAGAGGGCTTGGAATGAGACTGAAGAGGAAAGCCCTGATACTGATGATTGTAGTAAAATAAGTCATGATATTTGAGTTTAGTGACTTGTGAATTTAGTTATTTTCAAAAATTTTTATTAATTTCTACTTAGAGTAACATTTAGTAAATGTTAGTTCCATGATTTCAAGATAATCTAGGGGGAAATACCTTTGTTCACATACGCAAGAAAGGATGATACACTAAGTTCTGTATCTTGGGAAACAATCCACACTTATATGTTAATATATTTGGTTAAGACATCTGTTATTGTCTTAATTCATGTTTCCTGAATTTAAATATAGATTACAAATTTATGTATTCTGATTAGTAACAAATGATCTGAACATCATCAAGTGCCTCTACCCTGCTAGTGGCTGTGACTTTGTGGGAGGCGTGGGATGAGGGCATTGATTGCCGAAGGAGGTTGATGGGAGACTGATTTTAAATTTTCAGATATATAACATTATGATATCTCTTAGTTATTTCGAAGGGTGGACTATGAATGTTATGCTAGCAGGTGGTGAGGAGAAAGACCTCTAATCCTCATGTTCTCTGGGACCCCTTTTGGTCTCTGCTACCTGATGAGTAACTGCGGTAACTAACTCATGCTGTGGAGTGCTGGTATCACCACTCTTTGCTTAAGTGTGTGTGTGCTCAGTCACTAACTTGTGGCCGACTCTTTGCAACCTCATATACTGTAGCCCGCCAGGCTTCTCTATCCGTGGCGTTGCCTATGTGTAGGTCAGGCTATTTGTCTCTATGACTCCATTCTTGGGTGAGCTACAACCCCATAAATTTCTGCTGTATATGAAAACTCTTGAGCTAAGATCTTCTCAGACATACACGATTCTGCAAATCTCCAGGTCATGTCAGGAGTCAGGGAGACTGCCTCATGCTTATCTATTTAGCTACTACCACTTTTTCATTTTATTTTTATTATTTTTAGTTGGAGGATAATTGCTTTACAGTGCTGTGTCAGTTTCTAACATACAACATCACAAATCAGTCTAACTGTATGTGTATATATATATATACACCTTCCCTCTTGAGCCTCCCTCCCACCCTGACCCCCATCCCACTGCTCTAGGTCATCACAGAATACCAGGCTGGGCTCCCTATGTTATGCAGAGCTTTCCGCTAGCTATCTATTTTACAATTAGCAGTGACGTATATACACCCACTTTTAATGTCATAAAATCAGCCATTCCGGAGTTTTGTTGACTGTGTTATACACTTGATGCTAGATGTTTCTCCTCAAAGCTTGGCATCTCCCAAAGATAAAAATAGCGCTTCCAATAGAACCCTTGAAGAAGAGTCTGTCTGCAGGAATGGGGCCAGGAAATTGTCTTCTAGCTTTTGTACAAATAAATGAATGAATTACATGTGAATCGTTAAATAGTCTAAGTGGAACACATTTAGTCTTTTTTATAAATTATCTGCAGTAATTTTTATGCACAGATTGTCTCTGTACCAAAAGAATGTGAAATTTTTTGGCGATGTTTTATTTTTTTTTTTTCCTCTCAATAAGAGGAAGCTGTAAGATTTCATTTTTATTGCAGAAAACTAGAAAAGAGTCCATACAATAAGTCAGGAGACCTGCTGAATATTCCAGACTCTGAATTGATCTGAAATAAAAGCAAGGAGACTAAAATAGCTTTTTGTTAGTGAGGCTATGGTTGAATTTGTAAAGGGGAGGAACTACATGTTTATTTTAATAATAGCTGGGTTGGAACAGTCAATGTTTTTAAAAGAAACTGAGTCACAAATTTAATATTCTGTGATATTTTTGTTTGAAAAACTTCATCCTTATCATACTGCTCCCCTTATCCTTGGCCAAGTACATTTGACTCTTAAAATAACACACATACACACACATAAACCCTAGTTGCAGATGTATAGTAGTACATAGGAAGTATTAGGTGCTTTCTTAAAAAATAAATATGAAATGCAGATCTTTAAAAATTTACCTCCTTTTACTACCTTTAGAACAAAAATATGTGTTTCTTTTAGCTTGTAGGATTCTGTTTCTCATATGCTTTGGGCTGGCAATTTCCTTAGAGAATATTCGAATATTTTTATTTTCAGTCAGTATTTAGTGTTGTTTTGTACCGTGTGTATTTGTTATATGCTGTACTCTGCCTTCAGTCATGTCAGACTCTATACAACAGCATGGAGTGTAGCCCCCAGGCTTCTCTATCCATGAACTTTCTAGGCAAGAATACTGGGGTAGGTAGCTATTTTCTCCTCCAGGGAATCTCCCTGACCCAGGCGGGATCAAACCCACTTCTGAATCTCCTGCCTTGGCAGGAAGAGTCTTTACAATTGAGCCACTTGGGAAGCCCATATCTGATTATACTGCACATAAATGAATGTGTGTGTGTTGTGTTAATAGCTCAGTCATATCTGACTCTTTGTGACCCCATAGACTGTAGACCCCCAGGCTCCTCTGTCCATGGAATTCTCCAGGCAACAATACTTGAGTGGGTTGCCATTCCCTTCTTTAGGGGATCTTCCCGACCCACAGTTTGAACCCAAGTCTCCTGCATTGCAGGCGGATTCTTCAACATCTGAGCTACCAGGGAAGCCCCACAGTAATGAATGAAAATAGGTAAAATGAAGGATTGTATTACCTTTTCTCAACACCACCACCTGGTAAGAAATCTCTGTGTAGAAATTATTTTTGTTTATCCCTTTAAGAAAACTCACATTTGACTTTGGAGGAGAATGGTTGCATGTAAATGTATGGCTGAGTCCTTTTGCTGTGACTATCACAATATCATTTGTCAATTCACTATACACCAATACAAAATAAAAATATTTTTAAAAATAAACTTAGGTTTGTGCTTTTATGTTAAAATCAGTTCGAGGATCCAAGTGGTATCGATTTTATTTACAAAAAGAATATCTATTTACTGCCATTAGCACTTCAGGACAAAATATATTAATGTATATTTGTTAATATATAGAAGACCTATTATAGACTTGTGACTGTAACATTTGTTAGCTTTGTGATATAGGGATATATATGGTATAGATGATGATTCTGATAGCCATATCTATGTTCCAATCAGCTTTAGAGTCAATGCGTGGGATGCAAAGTCTTTAGGCTAGATTTTTCATGTCATCTGACCACTGTTCAAATATGGTACCTTGCTCAGATTTCATGTTGAAAATAATGGGAATGCAAAGACAGGGGATATATAGTAGGATTTAGTATGATAAAGAACATACAGTAAATTATTGCCTATTTTTATTTGAATAACTTTGAAATATTTGTTGTTCTATTCCATTGCTGTCATGTCTGACTCTTTGCAGCTCCATGGAGTGCAGCACACCAGGCTTCCCTGTCCTTCACTCTCTCCCGGAGTTTGTTCATCACGTCCATTGAGTCTGTGATGTTATCTAACCATCTCATCCTCTGCCACCCTTTTCTCCATTTGCCTTCAATCTTTCCCAGCATCAGAGTCTTTTCCAATGAACTGGCTCTCAGAATCAGATGGCCAAAGAATTGGAGCTTCAGCTTCAGCATCACTCCTTCCAATGAATATTCAGGGTTGATTTCCTTTAGGATTGACTCTTAGGATCTCCTTGTAGTCCAAGGGTTTTTCAAGCTCTCCAGAACCACAGTTCAAAAACATCAATTCTTGGTGCTCAACCTTCATTATGTTCCAACTCTCACATCTGTACATGACTACTGGAAAAATCTTGGCTTTGACTATATGGACCTTTGTTGGCAAACGGGTGTCTCTGTTTTTTAATACACTATCTAGATTTGTCCTAGCTTTTCTTCCAAGTAGCAAGCGTCTTTTAATTTCATGGCTGTAGTCACTGTCTGGAGTGATTTTGGAGCCCAAGAAAATAAAATCTATCATTGCTTCCACTTTTTCCCCTTCTATTTGCCATGAAGTGATGGGACTGGATGCCATAATCTTCCTTTTTTGAATGTTGTGTTTTAAGCAGCTTTTTCACTTTCCTCTTTCACCCTCATCAAGAAGCTACTTTGTTCCTCTTCACTTTCTGCCATTAGAGTGATATCATCTGCATATCTGAGGTTGTTGATATTTCACCAATCAATCTTAATTCTAGCTTGTGAGTCATCCAGCCCTGTATTTCATGTGATATACTCTGCATATACGTTAAATAAGCAGGGTGACAATATACAGCCTTGACATACTCCTTTTCCAATTTTGAACCAGTCCATTCTTCTATGTCTGGTTCTAATTGTTGTTTCTTCACCTACATACAGGTTTCTCAGGAGGCAGGTAAGGTGGTCTGGTATTCCCATCTCTTGAACAATTTTCCACAGTTTGTTGTGCTCCACACAGTCAAAGGCTTTTTTGTATTCAGTGAGTGTTAGTCACTCAGTTGTGTCCAACTTTTCCTGACCCCATGGACTGTAGTCTGCCAGGCTCCTCTGTCCATGCGATTCTCCAGGGAAGAATATTTGAGTTGGTTGCCATTTTCTCTCCATGGAATATTCCAAACTCAGGGATTGAACCCAGGTCTCCCACATTGCAGGCAGATTCTTTACTGTCTGAGCCACCAGCCAATGAATCAGAAGTAAAAATAATCTTAGCCTTCTAATTAAATTTGTATTTTTCAAATCCAAAATTCTTGAAAGAGATTTTAAAAAGATTATGAACAGAAATCCTTCATGGTGAGTTTCCTTTGACCCAAAGCACAATTGACATGAAAAATATTACTCAATTGCTAGAGAGATAAAAGAGAGAGCAGATCTACCCTGTGACCTGAAGTTTCTCATTTCTATAGATCACATTATCCATATGAGTACAACACTTATCTTCAAAATCCTTTGTTCTAAGAAAGAAACAAACCTTCAGGACATACATGATTCTCTTTTGATAAAGTTACTGAGTTTTGACTGTTATTTGAGAAAAAGAACAATATAAACTATCTATATTAAAGTTTGAGTAAATCTTACGTTTTTTTATTAATGGTAGTTCAGTTCAGTTGCTCAGTCATGTCTGACTCTTTGTGACCCCATGGACTGCAGCACACTAGGCTTCCCTTTCAATCACCAACTCCCGGAGCTAGCCCAAGCTCATGACCATTGAGTTAGTAATGCCATCCAACCATTTCATCCTCTGTCGTTCCCCTTCTCCACCTGCCTTCAATCTTTCCCAGCATCAGGGCCTTTTCCAAAAAGTCAGTTCTTTGCATAAGATGGCTAAGGTATTGGAGTTTCAGCTTCAGCATTAGTCCTTCCAATAAATATTCAGGACCAATTTCCTTTTAAGATTGACTGGTTGGATCTCCTTGCAGTCCAAGGGACTCTCAAGAGTCTTCTCCAAGACCACAGTTCAAAAGCATCGATTCTTCGGTGCTCAGCTTTGTTTATGGTCCAAATCTCACATCCATACATGACTACTGGAAAAACCATAGCTTTGACTAGACAGACATTTGTCAACAATGTAATGTCTCTGCTTTTTAATATGCTGTCTAGGTTTGTTATAGCTTTTCTTCCAAGGAACAGGAAAATTCATGTATTTGGATTACATTCATTGTATATCTTACTTAAGCAATCAAATTTCTAATTTTAGTTCATATTTTTATATTTAAACTTAAACTAGTAATAAGTTACACAATATGTGTATATCTGCAATAATATTATATTAACCATTTTTCTATAAATATTAATACCAAATATTAATATTAACTAAAATAATGGTATTTTGTTTGAGTTCATTAAAATCAATTATTCAGGAATTGAGTATTTCACAATTAGTTCTATCACCAAACTTTGCATAATGAAGTAACCAGAAGGAATGAAAGAGGATTGCACAGGGGATAACTTTCTGAGCACCCTACTTCAGTTGAGTTTAGTTCAGTCACTCAGTCATGCCCGACTCTTTGTGACTCCATGGACTGCAGCACGCCAGGCCTCCCTGCCCATCAGCAACTCCTAGAGTTTAACCAAACTCATGTCCATAGAGTCGGTGATGCCATCCAATCATCTCATCCTCTGTTGTCCCTTTCTCCTCCTGCCCTATCTTTTCCAGCATCAGGGTCTTTTCAAATGAGTCCCCTCTTTGCATCAGTGGCCAAAGTATTGGAGTTTCAGCTTCAACATCAGTCTTTCCAATGAACACTCAGGACTGATCTCCTTTAGGATGGACTGATTGGATCTCCTTGCAGTCCAAGGGACTCTCAAGAGTCTTCTCCAACAACACAGTTCAAAAGCGTCAATTCTTGAGCACTCAGCTTTCTTTATAGTCCAACTCTCACATCCATACATGACTACTGGAAAAGCCATAGCCTTGACTAGGTGGACCTTTGTTGACAAAGTAATGTCTCTGCTTTTTAATATGCTGTCTAGGTTGGTCATAACTTCCCTTCCAAGGAATGTGTCTTTTAATTTCATGGCTAAAGTCACCATCTGCAGAAATTTTGGAGCCCCCAAAAATAGTCAGCCACTGTTTCCCCATCTATTTACCATGAAGTGATGGGACAGGATGTCATGTTCTTAGTTTTCTGAATGTTGAGCGTTAAGCCAACTTTTTCACTCACCTCTTTCACTTTCATCAAGAGGCTCTTTAGTTCTTCTTTAAGGGTGGTTTCATCTGCATATCTGAGATTATTGATATTTCTCCTGGCAATTCTAATTCCAGCTTGTGCTTCCTCTAGCCCAGCATTTTTCAAGATGACTCTGCATATAAGTTAAATAAACAGGTGATAATATACAGCCTGACGTACTTCTTTTCCTATTTGGAACCAATCTGTTTTTCCATATCCAGTTCTAAAGGTTGCTTCCTGTCCTGCATACAGGTTTCTCAAGAGGCAAGTCAGGTGGTCTGGCATTCCCATCTCTTTCAGAATTTTCCACAGTTTATTGTGATCCACAACAGTCAAAGGCTTTGGCATAGTCAACAAAGCAGAAATAGATGTTTTTCTGGAACTCTCTTGCTTTTTCGATGATCTAGTGGATGTTGGCAATTTGATCTCTGGTTCCTCTGCCTTATTTAAAACCATATTGAACATCTGGAAGTTTACGGTTCACATATTACTGAAGCCTGGCTTGGAGAATTTGAGCCTTACTTTACTAGTGTGTGAGATGAGTGCAATTGTGCGGTAGTTTGAGCATTTTTGGCATTGTCTTTCTTTGGGATTAGAATGAAACCTGACCTTTTCCAGTCCTGTGGCCACTGCTGAATTTTCCAAATTTGCTGAAATACTGAGTGCAGCACTTTCACAGTGTCATCTTTTAGGATTTAAAATAGCTCAACTGGAATTCCATCACCTCCACTAGCTTTGTTCGTAGTGATGCTTCCTAAGGCCCACTTGACTTCACATTCCAGGATATCTGGCTCTAGGTGAATGTGAATGATCACACCATCTTGATTATCTGGGTCATGAAGATTTTTTTTGTATAGTTCTTCAGTGTATTCTTGCCACCTCTTCTTAATATCTTCTGCTAGTAAAGTAATGCTCAAAATTCTTCAAGCTAGTTTTTAGCAATACATGAACCGTGAACTTCCAGATGTTCAAACTGGTTTTAGAAAAGGCAGAGGAACCACGGATCAAATTGCCAGCATCTGCTGGATCATCAGAAAAGCAAGAGAGTTCCAGAAAAACATCTATTTCTGCTTTATTGACTATGTCAAAGCCTTTGACTGTGTGGATCACAATAAACTCTGGAAAATTCTTAAAGAGATAGGAATACCAGACCACCTGACCTGCCTCTTGAGAAACCTGTATGCAGTTCAAGAAGCAACAGTTAGAACTGGACATGGAACATCAGACTGGTTCCAAATTGGCAAAGGAGTACATCAAGGCTGTTTATTGTCACCCTGCTTATTTATCTTATATTCAGAGTACATGATGAGAAATGTTGGGCTGGATGAAGCACAAGCTGGAATGAGGATTGCCAGGAGAAATATCAATAATCTCAGATATGCAGTTGACACCACCCTTATGGCAGAAAGTGTAGAAGAACTAAAGAGCCTCTTGATGAAAGTGAAAGAGGGGAGTAAAAAAGTTGCCTTAAAGCTCAACATTCAGAAAACTAAGATCATGGCATCCAGTCCCATCAACATCCTACTTATACACTGTTTAAACCATCTGGTACGTGATCCACAGCTTGCCAGCCATTTCATGCATGTCACACATTTGAAAATATTGTCCTCCTCTTGATTAACTGATAGATTTGAAGTTCAAAAAGTTGAGATTAAGCACAATGTCAATAACCTTTAGTTCTGCATGATGAAAGTTTTGAAAGTATTCTAAGAGTAATATTAGTATGAATTAAATAGATTGAGTGTTTACTAAGTGATTATTGAGAAGAGAATATTTGCTCTTCTAATGACCAAATACTCTTAGAATTCTTTCATAAAATTTTCGCCAGCAGAAGTGGAGGTTATTTAGGCTGGGCTCTGTTTTCAGCTTTTTTGAACTTCAGTATAAGAAAGTATTTTTTTCTTATGTTGTGAGATTTGGTAATTAACCACTGGGCATGAATTGTCCAGATTCTTTTTTGGAAGATACTGTTAAATCTTCAAACAGGATGCTGTATTTGTTGGCACTGAAACAAATGCAAGAAATAAACATACTAAAATCTCTGGTTTAGAATACTAACACAGAAGTAATTACATGTGACTCTATTGACTAAAGGCATAACTATTATTAAAAAACTTTGGTGTGGGGGAAGATTAGCAGAGCCAATCTTGAATTCCAGAGCTTTGTTTGTGCTATTTGGCTTTCACAGCTAGAATTTTCTACTTCCTTATAGTACAAAATTGTTCATCCACCCAGTTTCTTTTTCTTTTGGCTCAATGCTGTGACTTAGTAATTTTTAGCATCTTACTGACAGATGGAAAGTGCTCACTACCCATGTTGCTGTATTAACATGAAATGGATTTCTAAACCACAGTAAAGGATGGAGCTACATATGCCGAGTCCACTCTGTTTCATCCAGAGTGCCTGTATTGTTATGATAATCATAGAATCTTTGAAGGAAAAGGACCATTAGAAGTCATCTGGTTTTCACTTACCTTAGTAGGGCCACGTCTATCATCTCTAATGAAACAAACAAAAATACTTATTTTGGTCTAGGTAAAATCCTCATACTACAAATTAAGCCTTTTTTTTTTTTCCTTTTAAAATATTTTCAATGGAAATATTGAATAACCACACACTATTCTTTGTGTTAAAGTCCTTTGTTTAAGCATTAGCAAAGTAATTTTTCACATCTTTCTTCTGGCCAAATAATTTCATTTTCTTTAATCCCTCTGCTTTGTGTTCTATTTTTGCATTCTATTAATCAGCTGTATAGCTCTCTCCTAAAACCTTCAAAAACTCTATGCTTTGGTTATGATCTATGGAACAGAATGCTGTTTTTAGTTATATATGTGCTGAGTATCTCTCATTCTCACTACTGCATGCTCACTTGTGTATTCTAATATAGTGTTTGATTAAAAGCAATTACAACAACAGCATTCATATTGTTGGTCTGTGACCAACTTACATGATTACCAGCTTTGGAGCTTTCACATCCTACCAGTTTTCACTGTGATGTATTTATGAGCTGCTTCTATGTTGTCACATTTTTAAAGGTTCTAATGAAGTCTAGAATCTCTCTTGCCAAATTCTAAATTCTGAGGGTTGGAGCCATATATCTTGTATCCCCTAAAATATCCAGTACATAGTACAGAATCAAGCATGGATAAATATTTGAGAAATGAGTAATGGAAGGAAATTTTTTTAAATATAGGTTTTATTTGATTTGGACTTCCCTGGTGGCTCAGATGGTAAAGCATCTGCCTACAATGTGGGAGACCCGGGTTCAATCCCTGGGTCCGGAAGATTCCCTGGAGAAGAAAATGGCAACCCACTCCAGTATTCTTCCCTGAAAAATTCCATGGATGGAGAAGCCTGGTAGGCTACAGTCCACAGAGTCACAAAGATTTCATTTGGTTTGGCCAAATATAATACCTTTTTCCCTTAAACCTGAGCTTTTGGAGCCTAACTTTCTTTGAGTTTATATATATATATATATATATATAATTATATATATATATATAATTTTGTATTTGTGTAAGAACTGCTTTTCCTCCTGTGAAATCTGATATTTTAGGCTTTACTAGTATACAAAACTGACTAATACTGTAAGGAAATTTCAATATATAGAAAAATTGACATATTCTGTCAAAGTTATACTGTAAGATGTGCCTCCCCACCTATAGGAAGGTAAATGTATTATGACAGTACAACCAGGCAGCTTTGCAAAAAGAGATCCACAACTCTAGGATTACTAGAAGCAGAACACAATTCTTGATTTCGGTATTCGTGAAGTGAGCGGATTTCTTCAGGCCTCTACCATTTCCTCATTGGTAAACAGATATGATATATTTTGTCCTTAGAAAACTAATGACAGTGTTAAAAGAAATAAAAATATGAGAGTACCTAGTCAATGTATAAGTACATAATAGACCCTCAGAAAATAATTTCTGTCCCTTTTTCAACACATCATGCTAAATATCTAGTATTGACATGCTGCTAAGTCGCTTCAGTCGTGTCCAACTCTGTTCGACCCCATAGACGGCAGCCCAGGAGGCTCCCCCATCCCTGGGATTCTCCAGGCAAGAACACTGGAGTGGGTTGCCATTTCCTTCTCCAAGTATTGACATAGGCTAAAACAATTACACAGTTTGTAACAGAGACACAAGGGAACAAATAAACTACTATGAAATTTTCTAACACATGAAAAAATGGTTCTGTGAAATCTTGTATTTCTTGTCATGCTCTGTTGCTCTGTCATGTCCAGCTCTTTGCAACCCCATAGACTATGGCCCAGCAGGCTCCTCTGTCCATGGGATTTTTCAGGCAAGAATACTGGAGTGGGTTGCCATTTCCTCCTCCAGGGGATCTTTCCTACCTAAGAATCCAACCCATGTCTTCTGTGTCTCCTATATTGGCAGGTGAATTTTTTACCACTGAACCACCTCTCTGCATTTCTTGTCAGAAGAGAGGAAAACAATAAAATATAGAATTTAAAAGAGAGTTTGTGACTTTAGAAAATAAAGAAAAGTGAAAGTGTTAGTAACTAAGTCGTGTCTGACTCTGTGATGCCATATACTGTAGCCCACCAGGCCCCTCTGTCCAGGCAGTACTGGAGTGGGCAGTCATTGCCTTCTCCAGGAGATCTTTCTAATCCCGGTCTCCTTCATTGTAGGCAGATTCTTTACTGTCTGAGCCTCCAGGGAATGCCCAGTGTAATAATAAATGTTAAATAGCACATGACTAGTATGAAACTTCGGTTATGTGTTACGTGGTATACAGGAAGCCTTAGAATCACAGTTCTGTATATACCCTACACTTCCCTGTGAATCCTGTTTGTTTAGAAGATTTTTCAAAATATCACTGGCATACAATAAAGTGTGTATATTTAAAACATACAATTTGATAGGTTTTACAGTTTTGTTTGAATAGGTGATTAAATCATCACTGCACTCAAGATAATGAACATATTTATCACTCCTAGAAATGCATTTCCTTTTGCAATATGTCTCCCTCATATGTCTTCCTGCATCCCTGTCTCTGCAGATAACAGCTTACCTGCTTTCAGTCACTGTAGATTAGTGAGCAATTAGATAAAACAGGAGTCATACAGTCTGTATTCATTTTGTCTGGCTTATTTAACTCAGCTAAATTATTTTGGGATTATCCTTTTTTGTGGATCATTGTATCAAATGTTCATTCCTTTATATTGCTGTGAAGAATTATAATTCTTGAATATACCCCAATATTTTCAATCTGTTTACGCATTTATGATCACTTGGTTTGATTCAAAGGGATTTTTTCATTGAAATATTGCTGATATACAATGTTATATGCTACAACTGTACTTTATAGTAGCTCACGATTTAAAGGTTATATTCTATTTATAATTATTATAAAATATTTGCTATATCCCTCATCTTATATATTTTGTAGCTAATTTTATATCTAATAATTTTGTGCACCTCTTAATCCCTTGAATCAAGTTTTAGACTATTGCAAATCTAGCTGCTATGAACTTTCATGTATTAGTCTTTAGATCACATGGTAAGTGTATGCTTGACTTAAAAAATATCAAACTCTTTTCCAAAGTGGTTGTACCATTTTACATTTCTCTTGCAGTACTGGAGAATTCCAGTTCCTCCACATCCTTGCCAATACTTCTAAATTTTAATCATTCTAATATGGTAACCAACTCCAGTATTCTTGCCTAGAAAATCCCATGGATAGAGGTCTGGTGGGTTATAGTCCATAGGGTTGTAAAGAGTTGGACACAACCGAGCGACTAAGCACAACAGATGTGTAATGGTGTCTCACTGTGATTTTAATTTGCATTTCATTAATGATTAATACTATTGATTAGTATTTTGTATGCTTATTTGCTGTCCATATATCATCCTTGGATATACATGAAGTATGTATTCAAATAATTTTCCATTTTTTTATTGGAATATTTGTTTTTGCATTATTGAATTTTGCATGTTCTTTTACATTCTAGATTCAAGTTGTTTTTTGGATAAATGCTTTGCAAATATTTTCTCACAATTCTCGCCTTGTCTTTCCATTCTCTTCTTCTTCTCACTTTAGCTTCAGTTTGCTCTTTTTGTGGTAGTTAATTATTGTGGAAGCTGAGATCACTGATTATAAAACTTTCTTCATTATAATATAGGTGTTTCATTTTTTCAAAGTTCACCTAAATACTGCCTTAGCAGCATCTCACACATCTTTTAATTTTACATCTTTTACTGTTCATGATTTGGACAATTTTGATAGAGATTCCATGTGCCTTTGAAAAGAAAGTGTATTTTGCTCTTGTTGGATCTCTATATATTTCCTTGCATGTGTGTGTGTGTGTGCGCACGCTAAGTCACTTCAGTCATGTCCAACTCTGTGTGACCCAATTGACTGTTGACCACCAGACTCCCCTGTCCATGAGATTCTCCAGTCAAGAAAAATGGAATGGGTTACCATTTCCTCCTCCCAGGGATTGTCCCAAGGGATGGAAACTGCATCTCCTGTGTCTCCTGCATTGGCAGGAGAAATCTTTAACGCTGAGCCACCCGAGAAGCCCATGTATTTCCTTAGATCAAATTGATTAATAATGCTGTTTAGGTCTTCTATCCTTACTTTTAGTGTACATATTCTAAAATTTATTGCAAGAAGCATAATAAAATTTCTGACTTACAGTGCATTTTTCTTTGCCATTCTACCCCTTTTTGCTTCATATATTTTGAAATTTTATTACTGCTGCTTTTGAATCATCATGTTTCTCTTGATGAACTGACCCATTTGTAACAGGAAATAAACTTCTTTATCCCTAGTAACATTCTTTTCTATGAAATCTACTTGGTCTTTTATTTACTATTAACATGGTGTATATTCCTTTATTCTTTTACTTCTAATCTATTTGTGACTTTATATTTAAAGTGTATTTCCTAGAGTCAGCACAGAGTTGGAATTTTTTCCCAAGGTGTTAATACATGCCTTTTAATTGGGGTTTTTAGACCATTTACATTTTAGGTGATTATGAGTAAGTCTGTTTGAGTCTATCATACTTTTCAAAATATGATTTGTTAGATGAGACCAGAGTTTTGTTTTTATAGAACTCTTTTCTACTGAAATGATACCATTCTAAATACTCCACCCAGTGTCCTGTGCCTTATAAGATATTTCAGTTTTGTTAGTGGGAACAGACACTATTCCAGGTCCTGTGAGAGCTCCAGATTGTTGTTATTCAGTCACTAAATTGGGTCTGACTATTTGCAACCCCATGGACTGCAGCATACCAGTCTCCCCCATCCTTCACTATCTCCCAGAGTTTGCTCAAACCCATGTCCATTGAGTCCGTGATGCTATCTAACCATCTCATCCTCTGCCACCCTCTTCTTTTTTGCCTTCAATCTTTTCCAGCATCAGAGTCTTTTCCAATGAGCTGGCTGTTCACATCAGGTGGCCAGATTATTAGAGCTTCAGCTTCAGCATCAGTGTTTTCAATGAGTATTCAGGGTTGACTTCCTTTAGGGTTGACTAGTTTGATCTTGCCTTCCAAGGGACTCTCAAGAGTCTTCTCCAGCACACAGTTCTAAAGCATCAGTTTTTTGGTACTCAGCCTTCTTTACTGTCCAACTCTCACATCTGTACCTGACTATTGGAAAAACCATCGTCTGACTATACAGACCTTTTTTGGCAAAGTGATATCTTTGCTAGTTTGATATCTGTGCCTAGGTTTGTCATAGCGTTCCTTCCAAGGAATCAGCATCTTTTAATTTCGTGGCTACAGTCACCATCCACAGTGATTTTGGAGCCCAAGAAAATGAAATCTGTCATTGCTTCAAGTTTTTCCCCTTCTATTTGCCATAGAGTGATGGGACTAGATGCCATGATCTTGTTTTGTTTGTTTGTTTGTTTTTTAATATTGAGCTTAAGGCCAGCTTTTTCACTCTCCTGTTTCACCCTCAAATGAGGCTCTTTAGTTCCTCTTCACTTTCTGCCATTAAAGTGATAACACCTGCATATCTGAGGTTGTTGATATTTCTCACAGCAGTCTTGATTGCAACTTGTAATTCATCCAGCCTGACGTTTCACATGATGGACTCTGCAGAGTGTGAGCTGCAGATACTGTTCCTATAATCTTCCCAATGTTTCTTTTGCTAACATCTAGCAGTTCCCTTATATGCATATGCTGATTCATCTTCTACTTTATACATAAGGAAGACCCTCTGCAAATCTTCAGGGTTCACATTCTGTGTAGTATTTTCTTCCATATTACTGTCCTGAGAACTGCATGATCTCCTTGGACTCTCAGTTCAGTGCAATCAACTCATGGAACCCACTGAATTTTCCCTACATCTCCCTTTCTCATCTTGCAGCCTGAAAATTCTGTCAAGGCAATAAGATCTGGCATTTTCAGGGCTTATCTCATTTGCTTCTTTTCACTCAGAGATCGCTGTACTTTGTTGCCTGATGCTATATGTCTTGATAACAATTGTTCATATATATTGTGTATGTATACATATTTTGTATACATATGTATGTATACATATGTGTGTACTTATTTCAGGTAGAGGGTAAATCTAGTGCTTGTTACTCTATCTAAAAATCTTTTTTTAAATACGAGGCACAATTTCTTTGACAAATTTTCAATTCTCTGCTTTATTTGCCCTCCTGTGACATTTCTACTTTAATGCCCCATTAAGTCATAATCTATTCTTTTAATCAGAGTTTATTTCTCCAGGTCTTAGTTCTAGTACTAGTTCTAGATGTTTAGTTCTAGTACTACCACATATCCAGAGAAGTTAACTTAAGTAATGATTTTGGTTTGAATATAGTTCTAGACAGACAGAATTCTTACCATACAGTTACTTTATTCTAATAAAACTTTTAGTATTTTGCCTTATACAGTCTACAAGGAGTGCACTTTTTGTTTATCAGGTGTATGTACTTGAGAGCAGGTGGTGTAATTTCTTACAATTTTATTGTGGTTTTAAATAGGTAGGTAGGTAGATAAATAGATAAGCAGTTTTCAAAAGGGTTTGGGGAAATATTTAGAAAGGAAAGTACTGATGAGGAGCTGACTACAGCACACACATTTTAGATTCTCTAGGGTAATAACTTTTCTAGGAATATGTCAATCATGACTCTGTACTCAGGATAAATTATAAAGCTGTAGGTAAGGCTTTATCACCAGTGAGTTGGGCATTTTCTCTTTCATTCACATGACTGCTGGGGATGAATACCCTATATTCTGTCTTTTTGCCCTATATTTAGTGCCCAGAAATGTCTCCCTGAGTAGCAATGATGTGAACTATCTTTGAGTTGTTAAGCACATCTGTATTGTATGTATTTTGGTCCACAGGCAAGGTCAGGTGAGATGAGTTATTTCAAAATCTGAAAATTTATCTATGTGAGGAAGATACTAAGCGTGGTAGTTCTTCACACAAAAGGAGACAAATTCAGCCCTGTGCAGGTGTGTTACAACAATCCCATGGGCTATTCAGGGCCAATGAGTCAGTGTTTAGGGTGAATTTCAGCCAAAACTGAATCTGCCAGTATTATAACTGGACAAAGGCCCACTACCATAATTTATATTCTCAATGCAGCTGCTGCCTCCATCCCTTAGACTAGAGGAAAGTTTGGTGAAAGAGTGGGAGCCAGAATCTGAGGAAATGTGAGCAAAGGCAGAATCTCAGCTTCTGTGAGGGGTCCTAGGCAAGGCTTCAAAAAAGAAGGCAGGGACGCTTTAGTAAGTGAGAAATGGAAGCATCCCCCTTCTGTTCTTGGGTGAGAATGCATTCCTTCTCCACGTAGGCATTGTTTCACACAGGGCACATTTTTATTACACCTGTCACTGCTCCATGCAGTTGACATTCTGAAAATGTTAATTATTTATGTTATTTAAAATGGTCAGATATGAACGATAAGGTTAATCTTATTTTCTTTTCTTTTACTTTTATTTATTATGTTAGGCTCTGGGCCAGGGACTGAGCTGTGGAAACCAAAGAGGAAGCTGAAATTAAATCTTTTTTATTTAAATGTATTTTGAATTAAAAGCAATATATTCCAAGTCTTGAATACAGAAATGATGTTGATTTCTACAGTTAATATAAAAGAAATATGATCATTGGAGAGTACTTCATGAAAAGTATTAGCTTTCTTTTTAATGGATTGAAAAAAAACTAACTAGATTTTAAATCCCATTAGAGGTGGGATTCTCTTTTTATCAATAAACAGACAACACCATTGCAAACTCTCTGAAAAGGATCAACTTAATTATGTGCTAAGATCTCCTGCTGAGATGGAGATATTTTGCTTAACGTGAAACAAATAGTTCTACAAATGACATCATAAGGAGCATGGTCCCTGGAATGTGAATATCTGCCAGGAGAATCCAAATAGTTTTAAGAAATGTCTTTTCCTTCAAAATTATTTTGTAATGGCATTCTCAATTTAATTTTAAAATGGCAAATTTTCTTATTTAGAGAATTTTAGTTTAGAGTAAAAATGAGTTCCTTTGGCTCTCTAGCCACATGTCAGGAAAAGGTAAGATTGTTCAACCAGTACCTTCCTAGGGAAGTGCTGCATTTAGCAGGCAACATCAGAGGTTCACAGTGACAGATTTCCTATTGGAAACCTCAGTTCAGATCTGTCTCTAAGGGGATTTTCTCTTAGGCAAGAATTCTTAAACACTGGCAGAAAAAGGAAAACCAGTGTTAATATAAGTGGAGTATAGAAGGAATTTAAGGCAGAAGATAAAAATTAAGATGACTTTACTTTTTTCTTCGGCTTCAGAATACAATCTTGGCACTATCAATCCAATAATTTAGGTCCAATATGATAGCATTTGTGTTTCTGTTTGTGTGTTCAAGTGTATTAAATTTTTCTAAAGTTCTTTAAAGATAAAATAATTCAACCATTCTACATTATGGTACTGCCTGCCAATAACATCTAGAGGGATCCTTTTAAAACTCATTTTGTACTTTTTTTTCATTTTTTACTTATTTAAAATTTATGTTTTACAGTATTTTACAGTTTATAGGATATATTAAAAAAAAACTCACAGTTCCTAATACTCAGATAAATGTTCATACTCTTTTAAGATGTAAGATAATATATTTTCAAGACTTTAAATATTCTGCCATAACTCTTTAAGTGTGCCTTCATAAATGCTTTTGAAAATCATCTATTAATTAAAGTTACAGAATCTAAAATGGTGAGAACTATATGAATATATATGTAGATATCACTCTAGTAGTATGATAGAATATAAAGATCAGTAAATAATTTGGCCACATGATTTTTTGACTATGTAATAATATTAAGTGTATTAACCACCATTTGCTTCATTTTTCTGTATAAAATAAGCAATATCTATCATAAAGTTATTAAGAAGATTAAGTAAGTTTACATTCTTGAAATGATTTATACCATATCTGACACATATGTGTTTCTCTCCTCCTGAAAGCAATTACTTTTTTTCTGACATTGAGCCAATAGAGCATTTATGCTAATCTTGAAATATGAAGAGGAATACTCTGTTTTTATCTAGTAGATTTAAATTACATTTGGTATATTTATTGAGATATATTTGGATATATATTTTCCATATATATCTTAATTATTTACATATATATTTTTATTTTAATTTTCTCAGATGAGCAAAATCCCATTTATGAGTATAAAAAAAGGGGGATTCTATATAAAGTCATTTTAAGGTCAAACATTGTGAACTGACTCAGAAGTTGTCTATAATCAATGTAATTAGACTTGGAAAGTGGAGAAATCATTGATAAGCTTTGAGAATTAATTTTTCTTTGATGGATTTTGGGAAAGATTTAACAGTTAAAATCATTCCTGGAGAAGAGAAATTTCCCTTTTAAGAAACATAATGATGCATTTGTCACTTTAGGAGTCTACTGTTTTACTTTAATTTTGTAATAAGATTTTGGAGATTAGTGGAAGGGCCATACTGAAGGAAGATCTTTGCTAAGTATTGAGCTAAAAGAGGATGACGGTTTGGCTACTGAGGATAATCAAAGGTAACCAAAAACTAGCAACAGAGGTTTGTGAGATACTGATACTTAAGTTTTCCTAAATTTATTCTTTTGTACCCCCAGTCTCTTTACCTATATTCAAATTTGTTTATCGAGTTTTGAACATGATAGTCTTGATTGACTTGTGGGATTCATTTCTGGCCATTATTTGTAAAGGTAGAAAAGTAGAACTGGGGCAAAAGGAAGAAATGATAAGCTAAAGTTAACTGAGGCCCTGTGTGTGTGTGTATGCATGCGCATGCTCAGTCATGTCCTACTCTTTGTGACCCCATGGACTATATAGCCCAGTAGGGTCTTCTGTCCTTGGAATTTTCCAGGCAAGAATTCTGGAGTGGGTTGCCAAATATTTACTACTCCAGGGTATCTTCCTGACCCAGGCTCGAACCCATGTCTCCTGTGTCTCCTGCATTGCAGGTGGATTCTTTGCCTGCTAAGCCATTGGAAAAGACTAACTGAGGTCTAAGTTGGGTCAATCACTTTCTTGTAGTCCTTAGAGAAACCTTTAAATTAGGTGGAGTGATAATGTTATTCCTGTTGTTATTGTTATTTAACAGATGGATGGTGAAACAAAGTCAGAAAGGTAAGGTCAAACCAATGAGTGGGTAAGCATGGGTTTGGAGACAATTCTCCCTAGCCCAGGGAAAATCATATTTCCACACCATTATTTCAACTTTTAGGGTCATAGATCCTGTGCCTAATCATGTGTTTTACTGTATGTTGTCACACTACAAGGCTATATATTGTCACCCTGCTTATTTAACTTATATGCAGAATGCATCATGAGAAACACTGGGCTGGATGAAACACAAGCTGGAATCAATATTGCCGGGAGAAATATCAGTATCCTCAGATATGCAGCTGACACCACCCTTATGGCAGAAAGTGAAGAAAATCTAAGGAACCTCTTGATGAGAGTGAAAAAGTTGGCTTAAAACCCAACACTCAGAAAACTAAGATTATGGCATCTGGTCCCATCACTTCGTGGTAAATAGATAGTAGATGGGGAAACAGTAACAGACTTTATTTCTGGGGGCTCCAAAATCACTGCAGATGGTGACTGCAGCCATGATGTTAAAAGATGCTTGCTTCTTGAAAGAAAATTTATCACCAACTTAGACAGCTATTAAAAAGCAGAGATATTACTTTGCCAACAAACGTCTGTCTAGTCACGGCTGTGGTTTTTCCAGTAGTCATGTATGGATGTGAGATTTGGACCATAAACAAGCTGAGCACTGAAGAATCGATGCTTTTGAACTGTGGTGTTGGAGAAGACTCTTGAGAGTCCCTTGGACTGTAAGGAGATCCAACCAGTCCATCCTAAAGGAAATCAGTCCTGAATATTCATTGGGAGGGCTGATGCTGAAGCTGAATCTCCCATACTTTGGCCACCTGATGCGAAGAACTGACTCATTTTAAAAGACCCTGATGCTGGGAAAGATTGAGGGCAGAAAAAGAAGGGGATGACAGAGGATGAGATCATTGGATGGCAACTCGATGGACATGAATTTCAGTAAACTCCTGGAGTTGGTGTTGGACAGGGAGGCCTGGCATGCTGTAGTCTATGGGGTCACAAAGAGGCGGATACGACCGAGTGACTGAACTGACTGACTGACTACCGTGACTTTGGGAAGTGACATATGTTCTCTGAGGCTGTTCCTACACCCTAAATTTAGAAGCTTGGATATGATTATTTATAAGATTTCTTCCCCCCAGACAGGATCTTTAACATGTGCAAATAACAAAAATCCAAATATAGTCCACATAATAATACCAATGGAGTATAATTATATTTTTTAAAATTTGCCACCCGCTGGATCATCGATAAAGCAAGAGAATTCCGTAAAAACATCTATTTCTGCTTTATTGACTATGCCAAACCCTTCGACTGTGTGGATCACAATAAACTGTGGAAAATTCTGAAAGAGATGGAATACCAGACCACCTGACCTGCCTCTTGAGAAATGTGTATGCAGGTCAGGAAGCAACAGTTAGAACTGGACATGGAACAACAGACTGGTTCCAAATAGGAAAAGGAGTATATAAGGATATATATTGTCACCCTGCTTATTTAACTTATATGCAGAGTACATCATGAGAAATGCTAGGCTGGAGGAAGCATAAGCTGGAATCAAGATTGCCAGGAGAAATATCAATAACCTCAGATATGCAGATGACACCACCCTTATGGCAGAAAGTGAAAAAGAACTAAAGAACCTCATGATGAAAGTGAAAGAGGAGAGTGAAAAATTGGTTTAAAGCTCAACATTCAGAAAACTAAGATCATGGCATCTGGCCCCATCACTTCATGGCAAATAGATGGAGAAACAGTGGAAAAAGTGGCTGACTTTATATTTTGGGCTCCAAAATCACTGCAGATGGTGATTGCAGCCATGAAATTAAAGGACTTACTCCTTGGAAGGAAAGTTATAACCAACCTAGACAGCATATTAAAAAGCAGAGACATTACTTTGCCAACAAAGGTCCATCTAGTCAAGGCTATGGCTTTTCCAGGAGTCATGTATGGATGTGAGAGTTGGACTATAAAGAAAGGGGAGCACCAGAGAATTGATGCTTTTGAACTGTGGTGTTGGAGAAGACTCTTGAGAGTCCCTTGGACTGCTAGGAGATCCAACCAGTCCATCCTAAAGGAGATCAGTCCTGAGTGTTCATTGGAAAGACTGATGTTGAAGATGAAACTTCAATACTTTGGCCACTTGATGCAAAGAGCTGACTTGTTGGACAAGACCCTGATGCTGGGAGAGATTGAGGGCAGGAGGAGAAGGGGACGACAGAGGATGGGATGGTTGGATGGCATCACCAACTCAATGGCCATGGGTTTGGGTGTACTCTGGAAGTTGGTGATGGACAGGGAGGCCTGGCGTGCTGCGGTTCATGGGGTCGCAAAGAGTCGGACACGACTCAGTGACTGAACTGAACTGAACTGAAAATTGATTAAATTTTTTTAATGACAAGTTTTTATTGAAGTTCATTTCTATGCCTGAGAGAAACTATATGACACAAAGAATGCGTTTATAACTAAGCAGGATATCAGTTTTCTGTTAACTGAAACTGTTTTAAAAGTTTCTATTAAAATAATGAATTCAATAAAATGTTTTCTCATATAGATACAGAAACCTTATAGAAATTTGATTTATTTATTGTATTAAACAGTTTTCATCAAGATACTAGAAATTTTGTTCAGGTCTCTTTGGTGGAACAAAATTGGACTCACTGTTGCTGAATTATCAGTTCATTTATTAGCATTGTAAGCCAAGAAAATCTGTTTTCTATGTACCTGTTTTTACTTCAACTCAGATTGAATGTTCTACAAAACAAAATGATTGATAAGTTTCTTTCATAGACCTACAAACCAAAGTTTTCTTAAGTCTTTCAAATATTCTTCAGTTTCAATAGAGTAAGAATTTTTTTTTCTTACTTCTTCCAGGAAATTTAACTCCAGTTTCTCCTTCCTCCATCTTCCTTCTTCACCTCTTCACCTATCTCTTCATATTTGTTCTTTCCTTTTAGCTTCTCTTTGCTGCTTGTTCCTTCTTTATTTTCTTCCAAATCCAAATAAGAGCTCAATAAATAAATATAGTTCAGCTCAATTCAGTTCATTTGCTCAGTCATGTCCAACTCTTTGCAACCCCATGTCCTGCAGCACGCCAGGCCTCCCTGTCCATCAACAACTCCCAGAGTTACCCAAACGCATGTCCATCAAGTCAGTGATGCCATCCAACCATCTCATCCTCTGTCATCCACTTCTCCTCCCACCTTCAATCTTTCCTAGCATCAAAGTCTTTTCAAATGAGTCAGTTCTTCGCATAAAGTGGCTAAAATATTAGAGTTTCAGCTTCAACATCAGTCCTTCCAATGAACGCTCAGGACTGATCTCCTTTAGGATGGACTGGTTGGATCTCCTTGCAGGTCCAGGGACTCTCAAGAGTCTTCTCCAACACCACAGTTCAAAAGCATCGATACTTCAGTGCTCAGCTTTCTTTATAGTCCAACTCACATCCATACATGACTCCTGGAAAAGCCACAGCCTTGACTAGATGGACCTTTGTTGGCAAAGTAATGTCTCTGCTTTTTAATATGCTGTCTAGGTTGGTCATAACTTTTCTTCCAAGGAGTAAGCATCTTTTAATTTCATGGCTGCAATCACCATCTGCAGTGATTTTGGAACCCCAAAAAATAAAGTCAGCCACTTTTTCCACTGTTTCTCCATCTATTTGCCATGAAGTGATGGGGCCAGATGCCATGATCTTAGTTTTCTGAATGTTGAGCTTTAAGCCAACTTTTTCACTCTCTTCTTTCAATTTCACCAGAGTGTCTTTAGTTTTTCTTCACTTTCTGCCATAAGGGTGGTGTCATCTGCATATCTGAGGTTATTGATATTTTTCCTGGCAATCTTCATTCCAGCTTGTGCTTCATCCAGCCCAGAGTTTCTCATGATGTACTCTGCATATGAGTTAAATAAGCAGCATCACAATATACAGCCTTAACATACTCCTTTTCTTATTTGGATCCATTCTGTTGTTCCATGCCAGTAGTCATTGTAAATATTTTTCCCTGCTCAAATATGTTACATAGATGATTGAATTCTGAATCTCTTCTACCTTCATTAGGAGTGATATGCATATTCCTTTTACCAAAAGGAAAATCTTTATTGAATATTGGTGAGAAAAAACACTGAATTCCAGTGATTAAGCATCTGTCTACCCTTGTAATTTTGGTGACAATTCTGATGACTTTTTTCCTACCCATTTTTCAGTTGAATGTTTATATCACATAACAAAACTCTTAAGCTTGCTTGAACTCAACATTGAAAAACTAAGATCATGGCATCTGGTTTCATCACTTCACTTAATGGCAAATAGAAGGGAAAAAGTGGAACCAGTGACAGATTTTATTTTCTTGGGCTCCAAAATCACTCAGTGACTGCAGCCTTGAAATTAAATGACACTTGATCCTTGGAAGTAAAGCTATGACAAACCAAGACAGCATATTAAAAAGCAGAGATGCCACTTTGCCAACAAAGGTCCATATAGTCGAAGTTTGTCCATATAGTCAAAGTTGTGTGTGTGTAGTCATGTATGGATCTGAGAGTTGGACCATACAGAAGGCTGAGCACCAAAGAATTTATATGTTTGAGCTGTGGTGCGAGAGAAGACTGTTGAGAGTCCCTTGGACAACAAGGAGATCAAACCAGTCAATCCTAAAGGAAATCAACCCTGAATAATCACTGGAAGCTGAAGCTCCAATACTTTGGTCCCCTGATGCAAAAAGCTGACTCATTGGAAATGACCCTGATGCTGGGAAAGATTGAAGGCAAAAAGTAGAGGGTGGCAGAGAAAGAGATGGTTAGATAGCATCATGGACTCAATGAACATGAATTTGAGCAAACTCTGGGAGTTAGTGGAGAACAGTGGAGCTTGGTGTGCTGTAGTCCATGGGGTTGGAAAAAACTGGACATGACTTAGTGACTGAACAACAACATGCTCTAAATGGGCATAAATAAATAATAATTACTACAGTCCAAATTCCAAAAATCAGAAGCTTGATCTCTGTAATGATATATCATGGTCAGCAAAGCAATTTGAGAAAGATATTTTAGCTTGCATTATAATTCTTCATCCATTTATAAGACAGATGGTTGCTTCCCTGGTGGCTCAGCAGTAAAGAATCCGCCTGCAATGCAGGAGACCTCGGTTCGATCCCTGGGTCAGGAAGATCCCCTGGCGAAGGAAATGGCTACTCATTCCAGTATTCATGCCTGGACAATTCCGTGGACAGAGGAGCCTGGCGGGCTACAGTCCATGGGGTCACAAATAGTTGGACACAACTGAGCAACTAACACATACATACATATATGAGATATAACCTTCAAAATATAATGAAGTTTTACATAAAATTTATTATTGTATCTATATAGGAATGATGATGGGATTATTATTTTAAAAATATATTCAGAATAGTTTTTTTCTCAGGTCTCAGCAAAAAGAAAATAATCATTTTAGGGAGGTGAAAAGTTTATTATATTTAATGTCCTGTAGGTCATGTACCTTGTTATTTCCTATGGAACCTATTAAAAGTCATCCTCTATCAAAACCTCACTTCAGTTGTTGAGAATGCTTTCCTTCCAACCACATATTTTCACATTTTAGTTATTCCTCCTAGATTTGTGCCACCTGCAAGTCTAACAACAGCACATTTCATACCATTATGTGATTTCTTACTAAAATGTTGAATAAAGTTCTGTCAAGAATGAGTATGTTGACTACCATTAGAATAGTCCCTTCAGATTGTCATCAAATATTATTCTTTGAGTCTTGTTTTTCAGCATCCTAGAATTAACCTTGAAGCTATTCTACAAAATAAACTTACTTATCAATTCTTCAAAGACATATTCGGCTTTTGGTTTAAAGATACAGAATGTCAACAATGTTATATTGGAGAGTCATAGTATGCTTCCTTTTGCTTTTTCATCCATTGTCCTCTCTAATGTTTGGTTTTCTATTTCTCCTGGGCAATTTTTGCCCCATATTTCTTCTTAAGGTAGTCTAGATCAACTTGTAAGTCTTATTTTCAACATTGTTGCTGTTCAGTAGCTAAATCATGTCTGATTCTTTGTGACCCCATGGACTGAAGCATGCCAGGCTTCCCTGTCCTCTACTATCTCCCAGAGTTCAGCATTTTCTTTGTAAACTTTATGAATCCATTTTTGAGCTCTTTTTGGGTTATGTGAGCATTACTCAGCTAGCGGGTGAGATGAGTGCAACTGTGCGGTAATTTGAACATTCTTTGACATTGCCTTTCTTTGGGATTGGAATGAAAACTGACCTTCTCCAGTCCTGTGGCCACTGCTGAGTTTTCCAAATTTGCTGACATATTGAGTGTGGTACTTTCACAGCATCATCATTTAAGATTTGAAATAGCTCAGTTGGAATTCCATCACCTCCACTAGCTTTGTTTGTAGTAATGCTTCCTAAGGCCCACTTGACTTCACATTCCAGGATGTCTGGCTCTAGGTGAGTGATCACATCATCATGATTATCTGGGTCATGAAGATCTTTTTTGTATAGTTCTTCTGGGTATTCTTGCCACCTCTTAATATCTTCTGCTTTTGTGAAGTCCATACATTTCTGTCCTTTACTGTGCCCATCTTGCTTGAAAGGTTTTCTTGGTATCCTTAATTTTCTTGAAGAGATCTCTAGTCTTTCCCATTCTATTGTTTTCCTCTATTTCTTTGCATTGGTCACTGAAGAAGACTTTCGTCTCTCTCCTTGCTGCTCTTTGGAATTCTGCATTCAAACAGCTATATCTCTCCTTTTCTCCTTTGCCTTTTGCTTCTCTTTGTTTCATAGCTATTTGTAATGCCTCCTTAGACAGCCATTTTGCCTTTTTGCATTTTTTTCCTCAGGAAAAAGTCTTTCTTGGTCTTGATTGCTGCCTACTGTACAGTGTCACATACCTCCGTCCATAGTCCTTTAGGCACTCATCTATCAGAGCTAATCCCTTGAATCTATTTGTCACTAACACTGTATAATCATAAGGGATTTGATTTAGGTGATACCTGAATGGTCTAGAGGTTTTTCCCTACTTTTTTCAATTTAAGTCTGAATTTAGCAATAAGGAGTTCATGATCTGACCCACAGTCAGCTCCCAGTCTTGTTTTTGCTGACTGTATAGAGCTTCTCCATCTTTGGCTGCAAAAAAATATAATCACACAGTAGCAAAGTAGTGTTCAAAATTCTCCAAGCCAGGCTTCAACAGTAGCTTTCACATGACTTGTGAAACCCAGATGTTCAAGCTGGATTTAGAAAAAGGAGAGGAACCAGAGATCAAATTGCTAACATCCGTTGGATCATCAAAAAAGCAAGAGAGTGCCCAAAAACCATCTACTTCTACTTTATTGACAATGCCAAAGCCTTTGTATGGGTCACAACAAACTGTGGAAAATTCTTCAAGAGATGGGGATACCAGACCACCTGACATGCCTCTTGAGAAATCTGTATGCAGGTCAAGAAGCAGCAGTTTGAACTGGACATGGAACAACAGACTGGTTCCAAATCAGGAAAGGAGTATGCCAAAGCTGCGTATTGTCACCCTGCTTATTTAACTTATATGCAGAGTGCATCATGAGAAATGCTGGGCTGGATGAAGCACAAGCTGGAACCAAGATTCCCAGGAGAAATATCAATAACTTCAGATATGCAGATGACACCACACTTATGGCAGAAAGTGAAGAAGGACTAAAGAGCCTCTTGATGTAAGTGAAAGAGGAGAGTGAAAAAGTTGGCTTAAAACTCAACATAAGCTATGGTACATATACACAATGGAATATTACTCAGCCATTAAAAAGAATACATTTGAATCAGTTCTAATGAGATGGATGAAACTGGAGCCCATTATACAGAATGAAGTAAGCCAGAAAGGTAAACAGCAATACAGTATACTAACACATATATATGGACTTTAGAAAGATGGTAACGATAACCCTATATGCAAGACAGAAAAAGAGACAGATGTATAGAACAGACTTTTGGACTCTATGGGAGAAGGCGAGGGTGGGATGATCTGAGAGCATAGCATTGAAACATGTATATTATCAAGTGTGAAACAGATCACCATTCCAGGTTGGATGCATGAGACAAGTGCTCATGGCTGGTGCACTGGGATGACCCAGAGGGATGGGATGGGGAGGGAGGTGGGTGGGGGGTTCAGGATGGGGAACACATGTAAATCCATGGCTGATTCATGTCAATATATGGCAAAAACCACTACAATATTGTAAAGTAACTAGCCTCCAACTAACAAAAAATAAAGGGAAAAAAAAACTCAACATTAAACAATAGAAGATCATGACAACTGGTCCCATCACTTCATGGCAAATAGATGGGGAAACAATGACAGACTTTATTTTTGGGTACTCCAAAAATCATTGCAGATGGTGACTGGCACCATGAAATTAAAAGACACTTGCTCCTTGGAAGAAAAGTTATGACAAATCTAAACAGCATATTAAAAAGTAGAGACATTACTTTGCCAACAAAGGTCCATCTCATCAAAGCTATGGTTTTTCCAGTATTCATGTCTGGATGTGAGAGTTGGACTATAAAGAAAGCTGAGAACTGAAGTATCAATGCTTTTGAACTGTGGTGTTGGAGAAGACTCTTGAGAGTCCCTTGGACTGTAGGAAACTCCAACCAGTCCATCCTAAAGGAAATCAGTCCTGAATATTCATTGGAAGGACTGATGCTGAAGCTGAAGCTCCAATATTTTGGCCATCTGATGTGAATAGCTGACTCACTGAAAAGACCCTGATGCTTGAAAGATTGAGGGCAGGAGGAGAAGGGGAAAACAGAAGATGGGTTGGTTATATGGCATGACCAACTTGATGGACATGAGTTTGAATGGACTCTAGGAATTGCTGATGGGCAGGGAGGCCTGGCGTGCTGCAGTCTATGGGGTCGCAAAGAGTCAGACAAGACTGAGCAACTGAACTGAACTGAACTTGGCTTATTTTTCTTTTGATAAGTTTCTTTTGCAAGAGAAACATGTGAGTGCCCTGGGGAAAGAAAATCAGTTGTGGACCCAGAACACCTAAATGTTATTATAAGAATCCTGTTGAGTTCACAGTAGCACCTTAAGTATATAATATAGGATAGTTGTATTAAACTACAAGTACTTCTGGTCTTCCCCTTATGACTCAGCTGGTGAGAACTCTGCCTGCAGTGCGTTAGACCTGAATTTGATTCCTGGGTTGGGAAGATCCCCTGGAAAAGGGAAAAGCTACCCACTCCAGTATTCTGGCCTGGAGAATTTCATGGACTGTATAGTCCATGGGGTCCCAAAGAGTCAGACATGGCTGAGCGACTTTCACTTTCACAAGCACTTTCAACAAAGGGCTTCCCAGGTGGCGCTAGTGGTAAAGAACCCCCCTGACAATGCAGGAGATTGAGAGATGCAGGTTCAATCCCTGGGCCGGGAAGATCCCCTGGAGGAAGACATGGCAACCCACTCTAGTATTCTTGCCTGTAGAATCCAATGGACAGAGGAGCTTGGCAGGCTATGGTCCGTGGGGTCGCAAAGAGTCAGACACAACAGAAGCAACTTAGCAAGCACACACACTTTGTCAATAGGATGTCTCTAATTCATGTGTATGTTTCTGTGTGTGTATGTGTAAAAGTGTGTGTTTGTATGTGTGCTTTACTCTTTAAAATACTTGGAAAAAACTGCCCTAAAGCAATAATTCTGGGTTTATAGCACGCGCATAAGATCTAAACAAGGGATGATTTCACATAGTACACAGAGTAATTGTTCTTGTTTAGCTGCTAAGTTGTGTCAGACTCTTTATGACTCCATGGACCGCAACATGCCAGGCTTCCCTATCCTTCACTATCTCCTGGAGTTTGCTCAGCTTCACGTCCTTTGAGTTGGTGATGTTAATTACACAGAGTAATTTTGTATCTTATAAAGATTTAAAATATAGACACTAGCATATCAGGTCATGATATCAATAATCTGTGGCTCATGGTGAAGTTTCATATTAGCAAGTTAAGCCATTTAAAAATGTTTTAAATAAATACCCGGTATAGATGATACTGGAAAATGGCAAATTTGTGAAGTTGGTAGGTGAATGGGTACATTGGAAACCATGTCTCTAATGAATCACACCAACCCCCAAGTCAGTGGGTTCCTCTTGCTTCCCCTTCTGCTTAGTAGCTATTCCCAGTCAGAGGTTTTTACCTTGTCCTGTAACAATACTTTCAGTTCCTCTCCACTGTGGATAATAATTTGATTAATTTGATGATATATCCCATCTTGGATATATGCTTTATAGTAAAGATTCTTTTCTTTCTTAGATTTAATAAAGTATAATATAAAGAACAATTCTGATTCTTCATTGTTTACAGTGACACATTAGAAATTGAAGGAATATTTAGGTGAGCTAAATTAATGCAGGTTTAATGATGACTCATATTTTCCATTGAGATACTTTGCTTTCTGCATGGGTCTAGTGGCTGAATTAAAATGTGAATTTTATTTTAATTCCTTTATTTAAATTCCCATATTAAATTCAGCCCAAGTACTGTGTTTTGTGTTTTTTGTTTGTGTGTTTATTTGCTTTTGCATTTCTTATCATAACTTGTTGTCTCTCTGAAAAATATTATTCTGGAAGCAGATGCAGTATTAATATAGGAGGCAAGCAGACTTTTTAAAAGGTGAATAAAGCCATCTAACATGGAAGTGCATTATTAAGGTTTTTAAAGACATTTGGGAGTAAGCCAAGTAAACAATCATGTACTGTAAGCAGAATCTTAAAAAACAAATCAATACCTTGCTGACTAGGCAGCCAATGAGGAATGATGAGATAAAGGCTGATATGATCATTTACTGATATGTAGCACCTGGTTGAACTGTAAGTCAAGTAAGGGACACGTTCTGTGGTGAGAGACAGACCACCATATTTTTTTTAATAAGCCAAATTGTTTTCCTCAAATTATAATGTATGCCAAATTAATTTTTTTTAAAGTTCACACAGTTCAGGAATAACAAATCTTATCCATGAAGACTTTGCAATTTTGTCCATATTTATCTCTGAGTATAAATTACACTCTTTACATGAATCTAATATATTTCCCTCTGAGGTTAGACCTTTTGCAGCTTCAGGGTTTTATAAAGGCAACTGTGTTTTCCTTGAGTTCACTTTAGCTCAACTTTTGACATGTACGCAATTTTAGTCATCATTTGGTCCATAAAACTGAGATCTTGGTATAAAGTGGCAAAAGAAGGAAGCCGTGGAGAACTTTTTTTGGAGGGATTATTTATGTTCATTTCAGTATGGTTTATAGTATAGGTATTAATGAGATTATATGGATTCAAGACCTGGTTTTGCAGTTTAAGAGCTGTGGGCTTTGGGACAAGTAATTTATTGTTATGTGAGGTTTAGTGTTCTCCGCTGTTCAATATACATTCCCTTCTGAGTTGCTCGGTGGATCACATGAATCAAGCTTAGCCTTGAACTTAGAGAAAACACTCAACAAATACTAAGTGCTATTAATGTTTTCAAACTAAAACATAAAATTCAAACTGGAATCTGAAACTAGTAATATCAATTTAAAAAGACTGCTCATAACAATATTTACTTAGAAATATCTTTGTAAAACCAAATTTTGATGTACCAACCACAATGAAATAAAAAATGCTGGTGCTATAAAAAAAGGAAATGCAATTCTGGTTGAAACGATAGACCTATTTGGTACTTTTATGCAGTAAATCTAGTCAGTAAATCAAATTATTGACCTCTAGTCAAAAAATCTTGTTCTTAGGTGCATTTCATTCTGTAGGAGTCTCAGTTTTCTTTCATAGGTGAATTTGGCTTATTTTTTCCTAGCATACCTTTATCAGTGTATGCTACCGTGCTAGCTTTGTAAGTATGGCACAAAAGCTGAGATAAAGGTAATTATCCAGAAAAATGCAGACCAAAGAATCCATCATGGTGTTTCCAAGATTGGGGTTTCTGTATTGCTATAACTATTCAGCAGTCATTCAAATTTCTGTCTTTATTTTGTCATAAATGTTAAAATGTATTTGAAATTCATTCATCAAAAAGAAAGTGGCCAAATATAGATGCTCTCTTCCAAGGAAGAGAAACAAGAGAATTTCTGTACAAAGCCTTGCTTGGTGTCACTGCCCATCTGCACCAATGACCATCTTCCTGATCTCTTCCAGCACTCTTGCTGAAGTTGACCTGTTTCCTCTCCTTCAGCCACCCTCATCTCCCTGCTTTCTTGGACTTTCCAGGCCTGCTTCTTCTTTCAAGGTCCTATTTCTTCCTGGGATGTAACATGGTTCAGTCCTTTTCTCTTTGCCAAATTTTCAAGGTCACTTTGTTTTATAGTATCTTTTAAGTATTTATTTATTTGATTGTGCTGATAGAATCTTTAGTTGCAGTGTGTGGGACCTAGTTCCCCGGCCAAGGATTGAACCCTGGCCCCCTGTAATGGGAACATGGAGTCTTAGCCACTGGAGCAACAGAGACATCCCAAGATCACTTTCTTAATATAGCATTTGCAGACTATCATTTGAAATCCCCCCTTCCACACACATTCTCTATTCTCTTCTCTGTTTCTCATTATAGCACTCTTTACCCTCCAGTCAACATTTTGGTTTTGTTGTTCTTGTTATTGTTTTTTTCTTTCTAGTCTCAAATCACCACTTGGCCATTAGTATATAAATTCAATGAGGGTAGGGATTTATGCCAGTTTTCTTCATTAATATAAACCCTATGAGCTCAGAACAGTGCCAAGTACATGATAGGCATTAATTCATGTTTGTTGAGTAAATGACAACATACATCATCACCCTTCCCTGGTGGCTCAGACGGTGAAGAATCCACCTGCAATGTGGGAGACCTGGGTTCGATCCCTGGGTTGGGAAGATCCCCTGGAGGAGGGCAAGGCAACCCACTTCAGTATTCTTGCTGGGAGAATCCACATGGACAAAGCCTAGTGGGCTGCAGTCAATGGGGTCACAAAGAGTTAGACACAATTAAGCACAGCGTAGTACATCCTTTCTTAAGTTGAATTTTCCTAGAATTAGAACTTGCATTCACAAGACTTTGAATATAAGTGGTTTATTGGGGAAATGATTCCACAAATCAGTAATGATGGGCAGTTAACCAAAGAAGGGAAGGGAGAATAGAAAGTACATTATTGAGCGATTTATTGCAAGAATGAGATCCATTCTACAAGGAAATTCTGTGAGATAGTGCAGAATAATCAGTTACCCTAAACAAAGGAGAGAGCTGAGATATTTATTCACCAGATCCTGTCAGTCATTTGTTAAACACAGCTCCAAGGAAGAGAAGGGCATAAGTGCCCTGAAAAGCACTCCCAGACTGGGGCCAAGCAGAGAGTCACACATGCTTGCAGTTAGAAGCCACTGGTTTAGCAGGGAGCTCTGTTATGCTCTGTGATGAAATAGAAGGGTCGAATGGAGGGGTTGGATGTACGGGTAGGTGGGAGGTAAGTTCGAGGGAGGGGGTACATGGATACACATAGCTGATTCATTTCATTGTGCCGCAGAAGCACAATGCTCTAAAGCAACTGAATTCCTTTTTTTTTTTTTAAAAGAAAGTCATTGGATTAGCATAGACAGGGGTGATGAATAGCAAAGATTGTAGATGGGGTGCTGACACCATACATTTCAAAAATCCATACATCAGAACAAGACTTCATTACTTTGGGGTTCAACAGTCTGAGGATATCCCTCCATTTGAGGGACCCTGAATAGCTCAATGTGTTGTTTCTCTTCTGTTCCCACCATGAATTTACAACAAAGCCTTTGTTTTCAGTTTACATTAGATATAAATATGCATTAAGTTCATTTTAAAGGAAAAAAATTGAAAGATGAGAATCTTAAAGACTGTCTAAGTATGTAAGGGGCAAGAGAGCATCCTACCATATATCCCCATAATTAGGTTAGAGTCTAAGACTGACGACTCTTGGCCACTCTCATCTAGCACAACTATATCTACTTCCTCTTTTTATCCTTTTCCAGTAACTTCCTTACAGCCTGTTATTTGAGTCCTTAAAAATAGAGTCTATGCTGTTATCATGACTTTCCATTATCTGCTCTACTGAAGTGATTTTTCATATGAAAATAAGAGATGATATGACAATAAAGACTTTGGTAGGCTAGCATAAAGTGAGATTGGCCACCAGACAATGCTATTACTAAAACATGCGTCTTTTCATACACCCTTTCCTCCACACAAAAAGCAGTATTTCTCCTAAGCATTGTGAATGATATAAACTGTGACTTTAAGGTTTTAGGGTGTTGGAGATAAAAAAAAGCAAAGTGTGTTTTAGATGCATACTAGAACTAGCTCCCCTCACTTCACCCCCCCTAAGTTTACAATATGAGTTTCTAAATTAAAAAAACAAATCACAAATTCTTGTCAAGTGTGATAGATGGCATTATAGGATGTAATATGATCATTTCTAAAACTGCATAATGTGCATTCAAAAAATTTTTGCTGAAAATCACATACATTGCATTAACATGCAATTTTAAAAATGCCATGATTGGAGCTTCTGGAGAGCTAGCTTATTATAGATTCACCTCTTTATAAAAAATATATGTCATTGTTAATTTGTTTTACTTATAAGCCTTTATCTTCTCTACCTGGAAGACTAATGTAAAAGTTTAAAAAAATTAAAAATTCAAAAGCAAAACAGAACTAAGAGAATCCCACTGGGACAAGCTACAGCTGGCATTGTTCCTCTCAACCGCTGGTGCGTTCACATATTATTTCCGCTTCCCCTAGAAGAACAGGTTGTGCATGTAAGTGCTCATTGAGGAATATTACCCTGATTGATGAGAAGTAACATGAAATTAATTTTCAGATCTACCAGACACTTTACAATGCAAGGCAACCTGCAGTTTTCTAGATAATCAATATCACTAAATGCTATAATCACGTTTGTCATGTAGAGAATATGCTCAAAAAAGGTTTACCAACTCCCATTTTCATGGAAGCCTGAGTTCGCAAATTGTTTTCAAATAGAGACTAATTCTGAGACTTCTTGTAGAATGAGACTGCATTTCCCAGGTAGTTATAAGCCAATGAAATATTTTGGGAATTATGTAAATCATCACATACAGAAAAGAATATTACTATTAGGAGTCCATACCATTTCTAAGCAAGATAGAGCATGGTATTTATATCAGTTAGGACTCATCTGTAAATGACAGAAGTTCAGCACAAACCAGTGGAGAAATAAATTTTCTGCCTCAGTTTCAGGGAGTGGATAGAATTGACTTCAGGCACAATTTGGATTTAAGAATTCACATAGAGTCATCAGAGGCTTATCTTTTCCTCCAGTTTTGAACTATTACTTACTTTGGCTTCTTAGATGGGTACACTCTACATGGTTTTTAAATGACCCATGGCAACTTGAGGTTATAATACTTGCAATCATGAAAGAGAAGAAATCCTCTCCCTTTCAGCAGCCATGGAGATCACCTCAAATGATTTTAATTGGATTTCTTTACTAATTTACAAAGACTCCTAAATTGCCCACAAATCTATCCATTTTTATTTCCCCTTTAGAAACAGAAGCCTAAATCTTTTGTTGATGCATTGTTATCTAGAGTAAGTCATCACATTTCCCATCTCCTCCTGAAGCTAGATATTGTCATGTGACTAAGTTCTGACCTTTGAAATGTAACCAGAAATATTGGGTGGGACGTCCAGGATGAATATTTTGGGGGAGTTTTCTTAAAAAGCCTTCTTGTTTTGCCCTTCTATCCTCCTTCAGCCCTGCAGTGTAATGACTCAAGCACTAGTGGTCATCTTGGGCCATGAAGTGACTAAGAAAAATGGTAACCATTACTTAGGATGGTGGAACAGAATGATAGAAATCTGTGTTCCTGAGGATATTATCTAGCCACCATACAATCCCTGCACTGCCCTCTTTCATACTCCTTTAATATTGAAAGAGAATAATCATCTATTAAGTTTAAGTTATAAAATAACTGTTTTTAAATATCAGTAACATGTTTAAAATGTTATTTTTGCAGACTAATTGTGTTCTAAGGGAAGAATCAACCTTGGGTCATGGGCCTTCCCCTTGTGACAGAGGAGGCAGTGGTCCATGAATAACAGCTTCACCAGTGGTGGAAATAGTAGTTTCAAAATGACAAAAAAAGCCAATAATGATGTTGTATATCTACTATGTTCATGCCAACCAAAAAGTCCCATGTCAGTAAACCCTTCCTACTATAGAACATAAGGAAAGGTCAACTTACGTCATCACTGTTGAGGAACTCATAACCAGTCAATGAGCTTTAGAATATTTGCGAGCAGCGTATATAGGTATATTCACTTCTATATGATGCTAATAGAGACCTGGAGGCATTTAGAGTGAGAGATCAAAACTGTATAAGGTTGATTTAAAGAAAGAATATAATGATGTCTATATAAAGAGGTTATGTTTTGATACCCGACAGTTATCCTGCCCCAGTAGTAGACAAGATTTTCTATCAATACAAAAGAAGGTACTCCAGTCCAACTCCAATTTTAAGCCCTTCCTTCTAACTCTATGACGTTAGAGTCAGGAGGAGGACACAAGGAGCTGCCGTGATGGAAGCTCAGTTTCATTGTTATCATAATTCTTTGTGCTTCAGTGTTTCTGTGACTACATTACTTTTTCTGTAACAGAAAATCATTGCATGTTACCCAGATACCTGTAATAATTATATTTTCTGAACTGAGAGATAGATAGTGATGATTACAGAAGAATATTAACATGATCAACAAAAACTCCGTATTTCCAACATTTCACTTTTTAATATGAAGAAAAGTTTGCCAATTCATTTTTCTTAATGATATCTTCTAGAGAATAAAAAAGTTTAGGTTTGGTTAAGTTCAATTTGCCAATTTTTTTGATTATTGTTTTATGTGTTCTAAGAAATCAGAGGAGGGCATGGCAACTCACTCAAGTATTCTTGCCTGGAGAATCCCATGGACAGAGGAGTCTGGAGGGCCCTAGTCCATTGGGGCCCAAGGAGTTGGACATGACTGAAGTGGCCTAGTAAGCAAGCACTCTGTGTCTACTCCAAGATTATGAAAATATTTTCCTATATTCTAGAAGCTTTATATTACACTTACTATCAACCGAGATTCATTTTTGTGTATGGGTGTGGTGGGTTGAGTTTTATCATTTTCATATAGATAGCCACTTATTTCAACAATAGTTGCTAAAAAAGACTTTCCTCTTCCCATTAAATTGATTTAGAACCTTTGTTGAAAATCAGTTAACAGTATGTGTAGACTTATATTTCTGGTTTCATTTTGTTTAATACTCTCTTGATACTGTAACTTTAAGTAACTTAAAATCAGGTGCTATAAATACTCTAGCTTTGTTCTTTTTTCAGTATTGGCTGATTGTTCTAGATCCTTTGCATTTAAATATAACTTTAGAATAACCAATTTCTTAAGAATAATTAGATTAGGATAACCCTTCAAAAGTAACTTGCTGGAAATTTAGTAAGAGTTTCATTAATTCTGTATATTCATTTAGAGAAAGCCATAGCAATTTGAGTTTTTAGTCCATGAAAATAAATATCACTGAATTTTCTTGGACATATTAACTTTCTCTCAGCAATGCTTTATGGTTTTTAGTATGGTCTTGCACAAATTTCGCTAGCTTTATTCCTGGGTATTTGTTGTTTCATTGATACCATTGTAAAAGTTTAATTTTTTGTTATTGCGGATATATAGATATATGATAAACATATACATTGATGTTGTATCCTATGACCTTCCTGTTAGGTAGTTAGACATTAGCAACAAGGAAGTGACAGAGGTGAAAGATGCAGGAGGGGGATAATTCAGCTAAGCCCCAACCATCTGAGGACCCTTGCTTGGGGGACAGTCATTTAGGCCCCAACCACCTGGAGACCCTCCTCTGACCTCACTCAGAACCTGTGAAACTCTGGTTGGTTGGTGAGCAACTTATCCTGATAAACAGGGAGCACAGTAACATAAGAGAAGGCCCTGGGCATTGCATGCCCTGATTAGACTGGCATGTAACTTCTAGTAAACTCTGACTTAATATATACCAACATTATAATAAAATCTACCCCTCCCCACACACACCCAAGCAATAATGAATGTGTTACAGATATCAGGGCAGTCAATCAAATAGCTATTCCCTGTCTTTCACCCATGATTACACTCTACCTCCTCATAGAACAACTTATAAAACAACCTGAAGCCTGTACGCATGCGTGTTTAAGTCACATCAGTCATGTCTGACTCTGAGACTCTGAATTGCAGCCCACCAGTCTCCTCTGTCCATGGTATTCTCCAGGCGAAAATACTGAAGTGGGTTGCCATGCTCTCCTCCAGGGGATCATCCCAACCCAGTGATAGAACCTCTGCATCTCTTATGTCTCCTGCATTGGCAGGAGAGTTCTTTACCACTAGCGCCACCTGGGAAGCCCCTAAGCCTGTATAGGCGGGCTGGTTTTACTTTCCAGAAACATCCCTGCTCTCTCTCTGAGAGTATATCTATGCTTTAATAAACTTTGCTTTGAGCTTAAGCCTGAAGTGGTAGTTTGCAAATTTTTGCTTCTATTGCAAGGTCCGAGATTGCTGGTTGGGGACTCCAGTTGACTTCCTCTGTTGAAACTCTCTGTCTGACACATCGCATGGTAACATTCCAAATTCAGTTATTAATTCAGCAGTTTATAGCTTCCTTTGGCTTCCTTTCGGTATAAGGAGAAAACTAAATCTATCTCTCACCCCTGTTTCTCAGTCCACTTCCCCAGTTCTTATTCCACAAGGCATCACAGAACCAGATTCTTTTCTCTCTTTTGAGAAATAGGCAGTGCACATAAGAAGTAGCCCCATACAGTATATATTACAAACAGTTTTATCTTTTGATGGTCCCTCACTCCACCTTTCTGGGAGGATCCAGTTTGTTTCTGGGTATCTACAACTCATATGAAAATGTATTAAACAAATTTTCAAATACTATATTTGTTTTCTCCAAATTTATAATATCAAAAAATGAAAGTATTATTCCATTTCTATTTAACAATATGAATGAATAGAAAACTCTACATATTGTGAGTATTTTTCTGGAGTATTACAATTTAGAATTATATATGTTCTGTCCTACAATCGGTTTTGAGGTTCAGTGGTTTTCAGTATTGGCTGCTCATTGGAATCATTCAGCTTGCTTTAATAAAAATACTGATATGTGGGTTCCACCCGAGAGAATCTGATTTTATTGATATGGAGATGGACTGGGCAGAGGGATTTTTTAACTTTCCCTTGGTGAACTTTAATGTGTAGCCAATTCAAGAACTGCTATTTATACCTATATAGTTTATATAGTTTGTATTTGTAATGTTTATAAGCAGTGTCATGGATCAAAAAGTTAAATAGCTTGGAAACATAAAATTCAAACAACCTTACATAAAGCAATTAACATTTTCATATGACTCTTTCTGCAACGTCCCACATGGAAACCTTAGCAATGAACTGTAATGAACTTATTATAACTATAACTTGTAAATGTAAGTCTCTTTCAAACACAAAATATGATACAATTTAGGGGAGAAAACTTAAAAACCCATTGTACTGATACTCAGTACTGATTGTTAACCTTTTGTAATCATGGAGAATTGCCTGGGTACAATGTAATACTAAGTGAAATGGTCTATTTCTCTGATCCAGATTGCTTTCTTATATTCTTCTATTCTAAAAATTTAAAGAATATTTTAAATAATGCAAGCAACACATGGCAAGGAATAAATAAAACTACTGTTACCTAGAGTATTAGTTTTAGAGGAGTTTGTTTTAATTTCCAAAATGAAGTAACTATCTAAATAGTTCAGTATCAGATACAATATCTTCACGGGTTATTTAAATTCCAGTATCTTAGCATGTTGCTTGATTGAGGTGTATATAATGCTACATTAGAACTTCTGTAAATTTTAGACCAATTTTTGGCTCTGAAGTTAGGTATATAGCACAGGCAAAAAGGATATATCATGAAACACAGTACTCAACACAGTGACACAGTTAAATTCTGAGTAATCATTACCAGACAGGCAGGTATGCAAGAAAGATGGAGGAGGGGAATATTATCTCTCCCTGTCTCTCTATCTGTATGCATGTATTTATTAGGCTATATCTAATCCACACATATTAGTAGAACAGTGCACTTGAGGTCTATCATGAGAATTTCTACAAAAATGTAAAATGTTTCTGGAGCAGGATTGGATATAAATTCCTCCTTTATCATTTAAGACCTTTGTAAAATTGGAGAAATCAGTTAAACTCTTAAGATTTACTTCTCATTTGCTTAAGTGCATGTAATAATACTTCTTAGGAATGTTATGAAGATTGAGTGTGATCATGTTTATGAAAATTCTTACCCAGCCGGTGGCCTGGATCTTCAACATATGATCATTACCTGATGTCTTAATTAAACCTAAATCACTTTTATTTTCATAATATTATTTAAATCTGAATTTTGTAAAATGCAATTTGCAGTACAGAGTAGCAACGGACACCAAATGGCTTCTCCTCTCCCTTAGTAAATTTATTTTACCAATCTCAATCATTTTAACACTTCATTATCCTTCTCTAACATGGCTGAGGAAAAAAAGAGTTGATCTAAGTATGTGAAAGGAAAATATATCTTAAATTGTGCACTGACATCAATGCTCTTATTATTTTATGTACTTGAATTTATATCATCTTGATGCTTTGACCTTGCTAACTCAGTGTATTTCATAGAACAAAGATGATATTTTCACTTAGAGAACTTGTTAGAATTCTAGATCTACCCAATCACAATTTCCATTTTAGCAAAATTCCCAACTAATCAATATATACACACATTAGAGTTTAAGAAACAGTGGAGTAGATTATAAACAGTTGGATATTAGTCATGAAAATTTTTAAATATATGATCTGAACTTTTCATAAATTCTTATTGTGTAAATTTTTATTCTGGATCCTATGGATACAGTTAGATTTTTTGTAAAGAACAGAAAATCAGGAGTCAGTGCACACTTTTTTATTTTTTTTATTGGCTGTGTCATTTAGTGGTAGTGAAAATCCATCAAGTTCTTAAGCTTCTAAGAATATCTGTCTTAGCATTTGTAAAGTGAAGGGCTTGTTATTACATTTCCTGGTACTCAATGGGGTTATTTAGAGGTTCAGATGAGCTGGCACTTCAACAGTTTTTAAGGTCTTTACTTAGGCACTATTATAATCTATACATTTAGATCAGCTGACCATAGGTAAATTTTGAGTAAGAACTTCTAAAGAAGGAAGACAGGATGGCAACCACACAGTTTGGTTAATAACTATTTCTTTATGGCTGCTACTTTATAGCAAAAATAGAAGATGGCTTAGGGAAGGAGTACCTTAAAGAGAAGGGTAGCTTTCGGTAATCTTGATCTTTATTTTTATTATAAGACTGATTTGTGTTGAGTGGATGGTCCAATCAGTTGCTTTGTAATTAGCTCACAATGAAATATTAGTCAGAATTTGCCTTCAATTTTTCCTAGGAATGCTTCTCAGTTAAGAATTGACTTGAGGTCCTAGGAAATGTCATGTCCCCTGGATTCACACTGCAGTGAGGACACCGTGAGGGATATCTTTATGGAAGGCAACAATGCAAATTCTGGTTCTTTCCATTACAGATAAAAAGACTTGTGGTCCTCATGAATTCCAGTGTAAAAACAACAACTGTATTCCAGATCACTGGCGGTGTGATAGCCAAAATGACTGCAGTGATAATTCAGATGAAGAAAACTGTAGTAAGTAACTCTTGCTTGAGAACGTTGCAAGCTTGACAGCCTATTCAATAAGCAGGATAGCAATTTTTAGTTTAGTTAAGATATGAATTTGAACCTGTCTTGCAGCTCACATTTTTATACATGTATTCACATTTGAACAAGAATATTCAGACTAAATTGACCTGAATCTCAAATGGTAGAATTATTGAAATGACTCATCCTGGGAGTTATTTTCTTACAGTTATCAGAATTGGTATGAAAGTATCATGAGGTTTAATGCAACCCGTTAGTATGCAATGAAAGAAACCCTTGATGCAAGTTCATACAAAGAGCTGAATGATGTGGAGACAGTACAAAACATATCATTCTTTAACCGATGGTATTCATTTTATTTCAGTCTCAAATCCATTTACACTACAAATTCACCCATGAGCATCTTTCAGTGTAATATCATTTATTCTCTCTGGAGTGGTGAACACCATATGTATTCAGGATGCTTTTCTCTGAAAATAGAATAAAGCAATTTTCATCTTCTGCCTTCTGCATTTTTATGTAATAAGTTTAAAAAACATTAATTAGCCAGCGATTTTATTTTCTAAAAAGCATGACAATATAGAAAATTGTGACAGTATCTCTATCTTCTAGCATTCATTTCTGAATGTATTTCTTACCAGCACTTTCTTATACTGCTGTTTAAACAAAAAGGCAATATAAGCATGTTCAAAGTAAGATAATAATCAAATTCCATTATTAAATATTAACATTCTACTACTTCCCAAAAGAATTTATGATAACAATAATATCTACTCTTATATATTGGACTTAGGGCATTCATTTCCCATGATGCAGGAGACAAAATAGGAATTGTTATATTAAAATGTTGGGATATGTTATATAAAAGCATACAATTAGTGGAATCATAGCCTTAATAAACTACTTGGATATTCAGTTTGCAAAATACCAACTAATGGTTTGAGTCACTTTCAAAACTTAAGCTGAGTAGTATTTGAGGATCAGGGACCTTAAGTATGAAATCTCTGGATAGTTATGATTATGAAATATTTTGAATATAGAAACCTTTATTACTATATCTTCATATAAATATCTCCCAACTGAATATACTCTTTAGAAATGTTAAGTGCATTGCAGAGATTTATTAGAGTGTTTTAGATTTCTTTAAACATTAATTAAAAAAATTATATAGCAGGTCTCAGATTCTGTCCAGTGATTAAAATAAAAATCTAATGGGGGTGATGATGGTAAGACTAGAAGAGTGATTTCAAAAAAGAAACAATTATGTATGTTTCATAATTGGTATGAAAGTATCATGAGGTTTAATGCAACCCGTTAGTATGCAATGAAAGCATACTAACTTTTTATTTATTTAAATTTCATTTCAGAGCTTAAATACACAGATTAGCTACTCAGCTTAGTTTTGGAAAATTTAGTGTTAATTATCAATATTATCTTGGCTTCCCTGATATCTCAGTTGGTAAAGAATCACCTGCAATGCAGGAGATGGCAGTTCAATTCCTGGGTCAGGAAGATCCGCTGGGGAACAGATAGGTTACCCACTCCAGTATTCTGACCTGGAGAATTTCATGGACTGTATAGTCCACGGGGTAGCAAAGAGTCTGAAACTACTGAGTGTCTTTCACTTTCATAAATAATATACCAGAGAGGAAGCGTCTGTGACTGAAGGATATTGAAAACAAGAGAAGGAGGTGGAAAGGCAACAAGGAGACTCACATCTTGGAAGAACCTTTATTCAAGTGGTAATTTAAATGGTGTGAGAAGTTAGGTTGCTGTTTTAATGAGACAGGAAGGGGATGAATGAAGGGCTGAGATAGCTGGCTTCTGAGTCTTCTGGGGTTTCCTAAGTGGCCAAATATAATTTTGCTGACATCTCCTAAAAGTCATCTTTTGATGCAAGAAAGCTAGGAGAAGGAACAATTGCATCTCACTTGTCACCATGGAAACTTAGTGATAAATCACTGTAGCCACAGAGCCCTTAAGAAAAAGCAAGGGAATAGACTGCAGTATCAAGCATTGCAATATAAAATACCCAATTATGTGTGGATCTCTTTTAGTTCCTGCTAAGACAAGCAATATTGATGAATTTTCCAAGAAAAGATGGCAGTGAATGAGAATTAAGCATGTTATAGTTGTGACATGGAAGAATAGAAGGTGTATACAGGATAAACATCAGAGTAGATAGCATGTTAAAAATGGAAGAATGTTTAAGAGTAAGGATCAAGGGCTGTAGATCATTAAGTGGTGTTTGAATATACCATCTTGACTAGACCAGAGAAATGGGGAGATTAAAGCATTGAAAATGCCACCAGTTCTACATAGACAGAAGCTGAGTCTCAGAAGAATGAGATGAAAATACAATATATCTATAGGGAGCTCCAAGAGATTAGTCCTGTAGAAGTCAGCCTTAGAAAAAAATACTGTGGCTGTATTAAAATGCTTGCAAGATGTTTCCAATGTCTTATTATATATTGAAACTATTAAAATAATATGTATATAATAATAACAAAACTATTATCATTATATACACATGATATAATACATATTATAATTATGACTACATACTATATACATATCATAATTTTATATATAGTTATATATAGATGACAACAGTATAATCAAGAGGGCAGTGGTATATTGTTATCATGTTTTCTAAATGTCATTAGTCAAAGATATGCATTTTAGTGAACATTTGTCATTTATTGTTAGCCTTTATTAAGTAGTGAAACATACCAGAGGTAGTTAGTCAGTCAGTCTTACACAATAGCAACATTTGTTTTAAAGGCCTGCATACTGCTAAATTCACTCACATTTGATTGTCTCATTTATTTATTTATCATATGTATCTGAGTTCCCCTATTTAAATGTCTGGAGATGGTTGAAGAAGTAGGACAATGTCCCATGATCTGCACAGTGCCTGACACATATTTATAATATTAGCAATTTACTATAAAATTCTCTTTTGGGCTTCTTTGTTTATGAATCTCTTATAATGAATTAACTTTTTAAATTGAGTTGGAAATATTCCAGGCATAGATATGGAAAGAGTTGGAATAGCAGCAGAGCAATTAACTGCCAGCTATGTTTTAGTTTAATATGCCTTCTAATTTTTTATATCTACATAGGATAATTAGCCCATTGTCATTTCATCATCATCTGATGATCATTTCCCTTGTTAAGTGTTCAGCAGGGACATTTTATTTCAGCAATGATTTCTGCTCTTAAAAATAAGAAAATTTCATTGTTATTGAAGTCATTTAGTAATCTGGAGCAAAGGTTTGGAAATATTTAAGAAATCTCAACATCTGTACTATTTTCATCAGCAACAAATATATATGGTATGTCTGCCTTCTAAGTAATTGATGTACAAAATAAAATTATTTCACAACTTTGCATTATTAAAAAGTAACTGGCACTCCAATGGATTTTAAAGTACCAAATAATTTGATCAACTAGATAAAGGTTTATGTTGAGAGACAAGCTGCATCTGCCTTATTTGAATTTCTAGTACTTTCACACCAAATTTATATCAGAAGATTATTTGTATAGCATGACAGTTATACTAATTGTATTCTAAAAATTCTCCTCAGATGTTCACACTCACACTGATATAACTTTTGAACTTATCACCAAGAGTTTATGATAATATACTAAGTAGAGAAATTGGAGTCTGGAAGCTTTTATTCTCTGCCACTAACTCTGTGGCTTTGAAATTTGCTTTTATTTTCTGACTATGGCTTCTTAGATTTTGTGCAAGTTGTCTCCTATAGCTCCTTTCAATTCTGAGGCAGGATGTTTATGCCTTCACTACTATCAAAGGGAGTGACCAGTTTATATGATACCCCTATTTTTTATCATTATTATAGAATCCAGATCAGCCTTCTGAAACATGCCCTGTAAAGGCATGTTCTTGGCTGTCAATCTAGCTTGTTTAGATGAGATTTATGAAAAACCTGGTTAATCGTTCATATATGGGATTCCCTATCTACTTTAGATCTCAGGAATAGGTAATATAAGACCAAGGCAGTGTAGGAAGAACATTTTAGAAATATTAGGGAAAATGCCACATTCAAATTTTCTTTCCAAATGGGTTATGTGCCAGGTAAAGTCATTTTTTGGTTCTTTTTCACAAGAAAAATGATATCATGCCAAGTTCTAAAAATTCATCTTTTACTTTATCCTGAAAAGATTAAAGGCAAGGTAAACGATAAGATAATACAATAACTTAGGATCTTCTCTCATAACAAAATTACATTTTCCTCAAGAGAGAATTTCTTTATGAGAGAACTAGTAGCAAAAGAGTCTAAGGCATTTAGATGAAAGTTAGAAACACATGAGCTATCCCATTCCTTGATGACATTTGTGTGTGTGTAAATAATTCAGGATTATTATTTCTGGTGTTTTTTTTAAAAACATGGTAGCACATACAGAATTTCCATTTGTACTGAAAAATGCTTTTCCAAGCAAGTCTCTTAGATCCTTTATTCCTCTATTGGAACCGAATAATTAAAAATGTCAAAGCAACTCTCTATAGATCAAATGTTCTGTGGAATTGTTGGGCAAATACCTTGATTTACTGGCTACACAATTTCCTTTATAACCTTGAATTAACAACATCCAGCCCTGCCCATAGCAGTGTGTAAAAGCCTGTTGAGGCCATGATAAACACACTTGTTCTTAATTAGAATAAAAGCAAATGAGAATATTAAAGGAAGAATTATCATGTTTCAATACCCTAAAATCATGAAATTAAAGATTTTACTGCTGTTCTTAAAATATCTAAATATAATCTGTACCCTCAAATCATGAAATTAAAGATTTTACTGCTGTTCTTAAAGTATCTAAATATAATCTGTATTAAATGCACTGTTTCTGTTTAGTATTTAATGCAAATATCCAATGTTATTTACTACTATTCAAAAATTGAGCCTCTATTTATTTATTTATTTTACTAGAATTTATTTTCCCTGAGAATAAAACGATGTGTGTCTGCAAATGGAAGGAGAGTGAAACAGATTCAGCATGGATGGATACAAAGAGAAGAAGGGTTTTCTTTTATTATTACTGTAAAGTAAAATAGACATTGCTAGCTGTGTGCCTTGGACAATTAACTTGACTTTCCAGGGCTTTAATGTCAATCCCTGTAATATGTGAACACTTATTACTTCCTCGGTTGTATGGAGGCAATGATATGGCTTCGCAGTAAAAGTACAGATCCTCGTGTCAGGTTACCTAGGTCCAAGTTTAATACTAACTCTTTTACCTGCAGGGTGATTTGGAATAAGTTTTTTATCCTCTCTCTGCTTCAAAATACTCATCTAAAAAAGGGTCCAACAATAGTATCTACCTTATGTCATTCCCTTCTCCAGGGGATCTTCCTGACCCTGGGATCGAACCCAGGTCTCCTGCATTGCAGGCAGATTCTTTACCGTCTGAGCCACCAGAAAAGCCCACCTATCTCATAGAATTGTTAACATTAACTGATGAGCTAATCAACTACTTGGCATTATCTTCACCTAGTGCCTAACAGCAAATAAAATATCAGTAGCCGGTTCAGTTCAGCTCAGTGCAGTCGCTCAGTTGTGTCCAACTCTCTGTGACCCATGGACCACAGCACGCCAAGCCTCCCTGTCCATCACCAACGCCCGGAGTCCACCCAAACTCATGTCCATCGAGTCGGTGATGCCGTCTCATCCTCTGTCGTCCCCTTCTCCTCCTGCCTTCAATCTTACATCAGGGTCCTTTCAAATGAGTCAGCTCTTCGCATCAGGTGGCCAAAGTATTGGAGTTTCAGCTTCATCATCAGTCCTTCCAATGAACACTCAGTAGCTGGCATTTTTAAAATTATTGTTATAGTTATTAATATTACTAGTAAGTTGTTTTTAAAATTAAAATGTCATATATGTGAATATAGTACAAAGACAAAAAGAGAAACTGTTTTTGTCATGCTGTCTAAACAAAGGAGTATTTAAAAATGAGGGAGACCCTCTGCTTAGTGGCTCTTTTTCATTCTGTTGATGAGCATCTTATCTTATTCATAGCCAGAAGTTCACATTTTTCAAATAAAGTCCCAGAGCAGAACAAAATGCTCAATACACATTACATTTTTCAAAGTTCTTCCAGTGTTCTCAGAAGGGATATTTATATAGAAATGTAGGAGCCTTCATGATATCAAACATTCGCATGTTACCTGATGGTGAGAAACCAAGTGATTATATAGAGCGATATTTAAATACAGGCTGAATTATGCACAATCTTTATGTAGAAATTATGCTTCGTAGGACTATTCCTTAAATTTTATTTCTGTTGCCTATTTCTGTTTTACCTGAACAAGAATATTATTGTGTGTGAGACAGGACAGTTGTAAATACAGTTAGTGAGAGGGGGAATGAGGGTCTCTCATCATGCCAGATATCAGTTCTGTTTAGAGAATGAAAACCAAGCAAGAGGTGATGGTCAGCAGTTATACTGATTACTTGTTAGGGACAAATTTCTGCACTCCTACCTCATTGTCCAGATGAAACATATCCCGCATAGGAGTTGAGCCAAATAACAAGTCACAATATTTGGCTCAGGTCCTATATGGAAAATGGTGAAGCATAATTAAATTAACAGTTAGCAAATTATCTGAAATGGCAGGTAAATGAGGTAAGGCATAAGCAAACAACTGCATAAATAAATAGGCAGTTTTCAAAGAAGAATCTCCTTCGGCCGCTTCGATCCTTACCCACCCAATCATGTCCAATAATATCCCCATATATCCTTTTAGCTCTAAGAGCTCTGAATTTTCCAGGGAGAACTGAAGAATTAGAAAGTCATTAGAATACATAATAAAAAATCATGAACCAAAGTTTAGACTCTTCAGTTAATAAATAGTCCTGTGTACCCATAGGGAGTAACAAAATGTCTTATATCCTTTAAGTAAATGCATAATATGATTTAGAATTTCAACTGGAAAAATTGTTGTTTTACTTTAATATGTAGATTTTTATGCCTTTTTTTTTTTACTTTACTGCTGCATTTTCTTTAAACAGTAGGCTATTTATCTTTTGCATTTTTTTCCATTTGTCTCTAATGCCACTTTCTATTCATGACTTTAAAAATAAATTTGAAAAATCATTACATTACATCCCATAGATGCTTCATGAAATGTTTTTTTTTTTTTCTAAACAATTTATTGGTTGTGCCTGGCTAACTTCTTTTTTCTTAATACTACCTCACATCATATGTCATATAAATTTTAGAATGAAGTTGCATGTAATAGAATAACTTGTGCTATTTTTCTGTCCCCAGAACCACAGACCTGTACACTGAAAGATTTTCTCTGTGCCAACGGGGACTGTGTTTCTTCAAGGTTTTGGTGCGATGGAGATTTTGATTGTGCAGATGGCTCGGATGAGGTAGGCATCTTTGAGAAATCAAACAAAAAATAAAGTGGGTCCTTAAAATTACATTCTTAATTATTATTCCATTCAAGGAGTGTGACAGGGGCAGCTCTGTATGCACTTTGCTCCTGACACGCTAAGATATGTATATCTATGCGCTGTGCTACACGCATAGGGAATAGCTCTTGTGCTACTATTGACAGTTAATTTTATAGTCTGTTTTACCTCAAGTAGTGAATGGCTGGATTGGGAATAAGATGTTTGGAAACCCTATTCCCTACAGCTGATGCCTTTGCCATCTGTGAATTTGTTCGTAAATTTGCAGCAGTATTTATAGTCAGGACTAATATTTTTATGCATTTTAAACAGTTTCTTCTCCCCAGACTCTTTCTTCAGTAGATATAGTCTTACAGACTTAGATGTGGGTCATCAATTTTTATGAAACCACAGATTTAGCTTTGCTTAGATGATGACTCACAATCCATTTATAATAAGTTCTATGTACACACAGTTAAGTGAAGAAGTTTAGAATTTCTCTGGATAATTCTATAATCTCAGATTGTGCTAACATTTATAAACCTTCACACGATTCATTATTTATGCATCTATGTATTAGAGTTTCAGATACTAATTACTCCATGTTGCTTTAAAAATACTACATGACACACAGGAGTAGTCAGTCACTTTACATGGTTTTCTCAGTTAGTGATTTCTGATGTTACCATCAGGAATGCAGCACTTGGACAATCAAGTCCAGCCACAGATGGGAAAATGAGGTCTCTGGTCCTCAGTGACCACCATGGTTCCTCCTGACGCACAACGACTGCCTAGACTCCTACTACTCTGATTGACACAGACATGTCCTCAGCCTCACGAAGGGCCTCCCACTGACTATGGACTTGGGAAGAATCTTCCCAGCTGCTCTGGAGATTTTTGTGTTTCAAGTCCAGCTTCCTTAGGTATCCACTGATTACCTGCCTCTTCAGAAGACCCTAGTTATAGAACCCACACAAACTAGATATTCCCCAACCTTCAGGGAGTCTTATCAAGATTGGACAATTCTTCTCCATTCTCTCACTATTTTGGAAAAGTCCCCCTAATCACGTACAAGTCTAGATTTTGGAACCTAATGCACTTTATTTTTCACCTGAAAGTCTGAAACCTTAAAACTTGAGGCTGCAAAGGTCTCTTAGGAGAAGGTGAAAAATACTACTTCTGTTCATTGGGCTAGTCACAAAACAAGTCAAACAACAGTTTTAAAAATCCACAGAGAAGTTAAAGTCTTACAGTGCCCAGCTACGTATTTACTTAGTATATTTATTCAAAAATTTTATTAAATGTTTCACAGTCAGGAAAATATATTTCATATAAATTCATCCATACCATTAAAATGTTTTGTCTTTGTTTTCTTTAAAAAAAATATGTTCTATCAGCACCATGCAATTGTGAAACATCAAAAGGTGGGGATATATTACTGAAGGCTTGTGATTTCATCTTACATGTTTTTCACTAGATGTCCAATATACATAAACAAAATTAAGCACTTCTTTTTTCAAAATGGTATTCATGTGAAAGTAGATATCCTTATGCATGCTGTTTCTCTCATGCTATAAGTTCATGGATGCAGTTCTTGGTGTCTGAATATATCTCCACTATCCAGATATTTTTATGCTAATGTCACTAGGGAATCAAATTAACTCTCTTAAAGGTAGTCTTTCTCTACATTTACAGACTTTTCATACTGTCTATATGTAATTAAGTGGCTAACATTACAGGCAGTTGATTTCTGTTTCCTTTCTAAAATCTAGAATGATAGGTTGCATTGTCAACAAACAAAAAGGTGAGCTGAACAGATGGCTAGAAAGCATAATTAAATACAGGATATCCTTATACTGGGAACAAAAGAGAAAATTGTAAGGATTACTTTTTGTATGAATGTTAACTGAATTAGTTTGTTAATTTCCAGCCAAAACAATAAAGAAACCAAAAACTTGGGTCAATTTAATTATGTATCAGGTTAGTGGCAAACACAGAGAACTATTTAAAGTGAATTTAAAATATATTTGACCTCTTCATCCAGTATATCATATTGTAAGGATGAAAAGAAATGCAAAAGAATCTTAAATTATATTCATACATGTGTTTTTTAAATAACACTGGTTTAGCTAATTTGAAATCCACATCTTAGAGAGTAAAATAGTTCCAGTGCAAAATATTTTAATATTACTAACACTCAAAATTTTTAAGTAAAATAAAGGAGATATGAATGTAGAAAAAATGCAAGTAAATAAAAACCCTGTATTTAAATTCAAAAGTATCAACTTGAGATCTTGATTGTTTTTTCTCTTTTAAAAAATATATGTTTTTAGCTCTGCCACTGAAAAATCCTAAAACCAATGACATCCCAGCTTTATAGACTATCTCTAGTATTCATATCATGACCTCTAACTACATTACCCAATAAACAGAATCGAAACTCCTTTGAGAAATGTTTAATTCTAGATCTGTGAAAGGAAATTGACAAAATGAGCCACTAACATCTTGTCAAGCCAGAAAACAATACCATTGGGATAGTGTCCAAAATACATAGGAGCAAAATTGCAGGGTTTTCTACATACAAAAGGGACAATTTGAGCCTCAGAAAGAAAAAAAAGAAATGACTGAAATGTGTTGAAATATAATAATGTATACAAATATATGAGTTGATAATAATATTTAAACAAAAACTCAATTGTTACTTTGGAGGTTTCTAGTAACTTTCTTAGTATTTACTCAGTCAAATTCAGAATGTGAGACAATCTATAGAGCAAATGACCTGTTTTTCTCAAGTAGTAAATGGCATTCAAAAAAAGTAGGGGAATGGAAAAGAGTTATATGTTAAAAGAAACTCAAATCAAATTCAATGTATAGGTTCTTTTAGATTTTTCTTTTACCAAACAGTATTTTTCTACAGTTGAGAAAATTAGGAAATTTTTAAAGTGGATTGGGAATAACTTTAAAATTTTTCTATTAATACCATGATAGTATTAATTTTCTGAAGCTATTGTCATTATGTTAAAGTTCAAAATATAAATAAACTGGGAGAGAGATTTATGAAACATGAATAGCCAAGTGTGGATAATTGTTAAATGTGCATGATGAGCACATGGGTCTTCTTATTCTATTCTCTCTGTTTTTCAATGTGTTTTAAGATGTCTAAGATAATGATTAAAAACCCCACAAATATAGACACAGACACATGCATCAACTATATGCAATATATTATAAATCAAAATCTCCTGATGGTAGGAAAAGTATCTAGAAGTATTACCTTCTCTGTTATTGTCAATACAAATAGAATAGTGTCACTGATTATTGAGCTCTTTTACTTGAATTAGCCCTATGGCTGAGAAAAACATTAATTAATTCTACAAAATATACTGAGCAGTTATCATAATCATTGCATGATATTAGATTCTTGATTCATAGACACTATTTCTATCCCTTGTTTATGTGTGGGTGCATACATGCTGTTGCTTTAATCATGTCTGACTCTTTGTGACTCTATGGACTGTAGCCCGCCAGGCTCGTCTGTCCATGGAATTCTCTAGGCAAGAATACTGGAGTGGGTAGCCATAAATTACATAAAATTTTAATATATATTCCTCATTTTCTACATTTGCTACTTCATTCATTCAATCATTTATTCAGCAACTTTTGATGGAATGCTTACTTATTAAATGTGTCCCAGGCACAGTAATGGACATGGAAAAGGAAAGCGGTGAACAAAATCTGAAATTACTTCCTCGTGACCAGTATATGGGCTATTTTTCCAATGTCATTCACCATTATGTAGCTCATCCCTTGGATACATCACATTTCTATTTATCCTTATGCGTGAAAAATCTTTTCTTAGTTTCATTTCTGTTTAAAATTCCTTTGTGAAGTCTTTCTTAAAACCTTTAAGAACTCATGTCTTTAAACCATATTCATTTATTTTGACAGTATATTTTATTGAAATTGTTGGTTTAAATGCTGGTCTTCTATTAGTCCATGAGTTTACCAAATACGGGGAGGAATCATCCTTTTCTTTATGTTATTATTTAAGAAACTCTTATAGGACACCCAGGTTCAATCCCTGGGTCAGAAGACCACCTAGAGAAGGAAATGGCAACCCACTCCAAAATTCTTGCCTGGAGAATCCCATGGACAGGGGAGCCTGACAGGCTACAGTCCATGCAGTCACAAAGAGTCGGACATCACTGAGTGAGTAACACTTAGCCAGTTTTACCAACATTAATATTTTTTTTTACCAACATTAATATTTAAGAAACTCTAGTAAATGGCAAATCTTCAATACTTGGGAAAAGAAGGGAGGAAGGAAAGAAGAAAATCTGTTATATAGCAGTCAGTCTAATTAAACTGTCATCAGCAAAGAGGAAACTATAGGGATTTGGAAAATAAGCTCCTTCTTACATGGGATGGAACTGAGAAAAAGCGGGGAGTAACAGTTCATATGCTTCATTCACTGGATGTTTCACAATCTGGAAGAGTGCAGCACCTTTTGTGGAAAGAACAGACAAGTAAATCTTGGCAACAATAGAAATTGCTAAACAACAGAAAAATATCATCTCAGCAAGATATTTCACTGGAGCATCCCATTTCAACCAGAGTGGTCATACCCAAGGAAAGTGAATTTCTAATTTCCCTTTCATTGATCTCATATAAGGAACTGAAAGGCCCCCAAAGGTATCACTACTATTTTGTTTGATTTCCGAATAAAATCTGGATGCTAGCTAGCCAAAAATGACAATTCTGACAGTTCATTTCCCAGTTCTCTAAGAACAAATATCAGAAGAATGGAAAAGGAATATGAACAGCAAACAAAGTATGAACGAACAAGGACAGGGGAGAAAAGCGGGGATGGGGAAAGAAATGACACAAGGGGAAGTTTAAGTTTTGTTGATGCAAGACAGAGTTACCCTAGGATTTTTTCTTGTTTCGCATTAATCTTTCCCCCTAGAACTGGCTATACTGATTAGAAATATTTTTTTAGCCCTTTTGTTTTCCCAAAATCATCATTGTCACTTCAGTTCAGTCGCTCAGTCATGTCCAACTCTTTGTGACCCCATGGACCGCAGCATGCCAGGCTTCCCTGTCCATCACCAGCTCCCAGAGCTTGCTCAAACTCATGTCCATTGATTTGGTGATGCCATCCAACCATCGCATCCTCTGTCATCCCCTTCTCCTCCCACCTTCAATCTTTCCCGGCATCAGGGTCTTTTCCGAGTCAGTTCTTCACATCAAAGTATTGGAGCTTCGGTATGAGTGCTTCCAATGAATAGTCGACATTGATTTCCTTTAGGATTGACTGGTTGGATCTCCTTGGAGACCAAGGGACTCTCAAGAGTCTTCTCCAGCATCACAGTTCAAAAGCATCAATTCTTCGGCACTCAGCTTTCTTTATGTCCAACTCTCACATCCATACGTGACTACTGGAAAAACCATAGCTTTGACTAGACAGACTTTTGTTGGCAAAATAATGTCTCTGCTTTTTAATATGCTGTCTAGTTTGGTCATAGCTTTTCTTCAAGGAGCAAGTATCTTTTCATTTCATTGCTGCAGTCACCATCTGCAGTGATTTGGGACCCCAAGAAAATAAAGTCTGTCATTGTTTCCATTGTTTCCCCATCTGTTTTCATGAAGTGGTGGGACTGGATGCCATGATCTTCATTTTATGAATGTTGAGTTTTAAACCAGCTTTTTCAACTTTCTCTTTAATCTTCATCAAGAGGCTCTCTAGTTCCTCTTCGCTTTCTGCCATAAGGGTGGTGTCATCTGCATATCTGAGGTTATTGACATTTCTCATTGTCACTTATAACTATTAAAATTACATTACCCCATAACTGTCTGTTTGGAGTATGATCCACTCAGAGCAACTTAATTACTCGATGAAGCCATGGGATTTATGTTCTTTTTATATTTCTCTGTTTTATTATGACTAACAAAGACAAATGAAACTAGAAAATGATTATAATGTTTTATAGTGATGAGTTTAAGCGTGACCATCTGAGATTCTTGTATGTGTTTTGGAGGGTTGAAGACATTTATCTAAAATTTTAATTTTAATTATGTTGGTGTTGTTTTTGTCAGAGAAATTGTGAAACAAGTTGCTCCAAAGATCAGTTCCAGTGTTCCAGTGGTCAGTGTATATCAGCAAAATGGAAATGCGATGGCCATGAAGACTGCAAATATGGAGAAGACGAGAAACACTGTGAGCCAGGTAAAAGGCTCGAGTCAGTGTTTCATTTAAGCACTACTTTAACTCAGAATTTAAGTTTCAGCAAACATATGTATAAAACAGTGGCAAATAATGCACTGTTTTTAATTTACTGTTTTTAAGAAATAATCTGGACTATCTGTAGATAAATTCATTGGTGTGCCCTTTGTATGTTTTGAAAGTGTTTTGGCAGGCAAGATTGATGTTATTTCAAGATACAAGCATTACTCCCCTAAATTTGATTTTCTGATCTCTATATTTTTCTATATCATTTGGAGTTGTTTTTCCAAGATATGGAATGAAAAAGGTTGAAACTATAAGTGTGATCAAAGTCAGGTTTCAATTCCGGAAATTAAGGTTATGAAATAGAATAAAGAAGGTGTATTATTTCTTTTACATCTTGGTCCAAAATAAAAATTAAGATTCAAAATAAAGAGCATAGGGGAAAAAATACCCAGTTCATACATTTCTATTCCTCCATCATGACTTTAAATATATATATATATATAATTAGCTTTTATACTTGGGAATTTTAATAACATTATTCTACAGGAAAAAATACTGGTGAAGATCACTTTGTAATCTATCTATTTATCTATCTATCTATCTATATATATATATATATAGTTATAAGTAGTTTCACAGTGTAACAATTATTTTGAGGGACTGAGTCAGAACTGCAGATACCTCACACACACTTTACTAATAGCCCAGGACCATGCCCATGGTCCACATTACTAACTGATCACACCTTTGTTCTTACTGAATTCAGACATAGTCCCAGACTCATTAATACAGATCCCTAGGCAACCACTGCCAATTAAAAGGAATTAAAACCTAAGGGAAAAGCTTTTTAGCATCCCTGGACTCAGCAATTTAGACCACAAAGCCATTAAGTAAGTACACTTGGCTACCTAGTGATCTAACATAAGGTCAAGACCCCCAGAATGTGAATGCAGGCTAACAAACTGAAGCCCCTGCAGAGAAAGGTGTCTCACTCCTGTGTTAATTAATTACATCGGGTATTGACTATAACTTATTTATCTACAGTTTAAAATGTTTCCATGTCATGAGAGAATTACTTCAAATTCTACAGACTCTGCTAATTATACATGTTCATATTTAAAACCCTAAGTAAAAAAAAAAAGACTTCTTAAAACTTATATAAGTATGATATTTTTGTCAAAATAGCCAAATAGATACCATGGGATCTATGAGACCATGTCAAGATTTTCACTTTTAGCTTTGTACAATACATATATTAATTAACATCCTCAAAGTTTACTAAATCCTATTACAATTTTGAAAATAATTTGAGGCTTTTGCATTTTAAATAAATTTAAAATTATAAGAGAATACATTTAATTCTTCAAAAATCAAAGTAATAATGGGGAATACGTGTAAATCTATTGCTGATTCATGTCAATGTATGACAAAACCCACTGGAAAAAAAAAAAAGACTTGTGGGAACATTAATAATAAAGTTTACTTAATGACCTTAAAAAAAAAAATCAAAGTAATAGAGGATATAGAGAGGTTTTTTCCCCTCCCTTTTTTTCTTTAGTGAGTTGAATACGTATGAACAGACCATTACATCATGAGGTATATTTAATACAATACAATACAATAACATTGTAAAGCTCATTTTAAGTCAGTGTTTAATATCAGATGTTGAATACAATTCAATGGAAACTATTTTCATTACTATCCGTAATTTTCATATTCTTATCTATGCTTTTATCTGTCAACATTCATTCTGTTCACTAAATCCAAATCTCAACTTTATACTCAGCTTCTCCTACTTGCTCGTCAAGTGAATATATATGTGCCGGCGGAGGATGCATTTCAGCGTCTCTGAAATGTAATGGAGAATATGACTGTGCTGATGGTTCAGATGAGGTAAAATCTATCTTTTGATTAAAATCTCTGAATTACGTGAATTAGGTTTGAGAAAGAAAATGTAATAAGCAATCGAGAGACAGAATCTTGATGCTTAGCACTGTCTACAATGTCAAGACAAGAACACTGAAGACAGTAATTTCAGCAAATGCGTGAATCTTCTTGCTGCCCATAGACTAAACTGTATTGTCATTTGCAGAGGCGATATTCATTAATTAAAAGTAAAATGAAGCCCGCACAGCATAATCAATCTCCAGTATCGTCAGTTGAATGTTTACTTTGCTTGTGACTGTATCATTATCGGTAGTTAAAACCACAGCACCCGCTTGTATTTGAACAGATGGACTGTGTGACTGACTGTAAGGAAGATCAGTTTCGATGCAGAAATAAAGCCCACTGTATTCCAATTCGATGGCTTTGTGATGGAATTCAAGACTGTGTGGATGGCAGTGACGAAGAGAACTGTGACAGAGGTAAGGTACTCTTGCATGTGTGTCTACAAACAAGAGAATGGCAACAGTGGCGGTTAAGATGCTGTGCAGAATTTTTACATCATGTGCTAAAGGCAGAGGATAAGATAATTAAAATGACTTTCCTTTTCTAATGAAGGTGATTGTTTAGTCTCCAAGTCGTGCCTGACTCTTGGGACCCTATTCACTGTAGCCCACCAAGCTCCTCAGACCATAGGATTTTCCAGGCAAGAATACTGGCATGGGTAACCACTTCCTTCTCCAGGGGATCTTCCTGACCCAAGGATCAAACCCCTGCCTCCTGCATTGCAGGCGAATTCTTTATCGACTGACCCACCAGGAAAGCCTCTCAACACATAATACAGTGTTCTAAATAAGCAAAATCTGGATCATTTTCAGACAAGAATATAAATCCATTTTTATATAACAAACACAACTAAAATGCAAGTGTTTTTTGAGTATCTATGATGAGTATGACATTGGACTAGATGTTGGATCAGGGATGGAAATGTGAGAAGAGGTCAGGGAACATAGCCACTATAAGCCATTTCTACCAAAGTATTTTCAGGGCATGTTTCTCTCCCACTTTGCTTGCCTTGTTTCTGAAAGAATAAAAACAACATATGGTATATTATATCACACATACTAATATGCTAGATCATATATAGGTTGTAGGTTGGACCCCAAATTTGTTTCTTGCCATTTGGTTGAGAAAACGACCTACATTATTTGAAGTCTGAAAGAAACTTTCGATTTTATAGCATCATTTTTTCCTAGTTATGTGAAAATATTTCCTGATGTATAACTTTTTAGTTGCAAATCACCACTTTAAAAACAGCACTTATTGCTATTTTACAGTTAATAAGAGGAAAGCAAAGAAATTGAAGGGTGAATGTTAAAATGGCCATGAATTATAGCATTCTTATTATTTTCATAATGTTAGATATATTACTTAGCACAATTTATTTTTACTTGTAAGATCCTCTAAACTTTACATTTTAGAATATTTGAAACATCATCAACAGAGATGATGTTAGTATTGATACATGTTGCAAAGCATTTGAACAGGCACTCTTTATAAAGTTTAAATGGATCTAAAGTATTTACTTCTGTAAATATCTAGTCACTCAAAGAAAAATATCTTCTACCTTCTTTAGTATTAGATCAAACCTTTATGACTTACTGTATTTCTATTCCAAATCTGATAAAGTATTGTATTATATCAGCAGAAGAAACCCTAGTTGTTATTTGGAATCTGCAGTGCATTATAGAAAATCATAAAAGATTAAACCTCCATAATAGCTGTTTCTACTTTTGCTTAAGTTCTCACACTCGCTGTCTGTAATTGGTTGCTCTGGAGAAAGCAAACTTTGTGAACATTCTGGGACCAAAAACTCATCGTATAGTCAAAGACTTTAGGACCAATTTAACTTTCTTATCATTTAGTATTTTCTCATTAATAAATTCCATCTCCTCAGCTTCAGTCACTCACAAGTCTTGCTCTTTTCCTCATTTTTCCTATCTAGGCTTATTGGTGACCCAGTTGGTCACCAATACATCCTACTCACTGCTGCCATGTTCATCTTATATAAGTGTAACTCTGGTTATGTCAATCTTCACTCAAAACTCTTTCTTGGTTAGATACAAATATCATAACCTGGCAGTCAGGGTTATAAAAGAATGATCCCATTTCACCTTCTGTATCATTTGACTAAATTTCCCTGTTGTAATATGTTTCTGTGCAAACAAAATGTGGAAATACATTTCAGGCAGCGGGATCATTATGTTCAAAGTCACAGAGGTGAGGGAAACTTGATCTATTTAGGAGTCACAAGTAATTGAAAAGTCATGCTATGGAACTTTGTTTTAATATAACACATATTGAGGAGTTTTACAAGGCTTTTGAGGAGTTTTCTAATATTAAAAAAGGAAGGGGTGATAAGATTTGAACTATGTAATAGCACAGAGAATTGACTGAGATGATGGGGAACAAGAAATCTTGTTTCTTATTTTATCTCCATGGATGTTTCTTCATTCAGGTTTTAATACTATCAAGCCCAGCTGCAGTTCTCCAAGAACTGTAGAAATACCTGGAGAGTGAATCTGTACCTGGGAGGGTGGGGAGTGGGGGACAATCCTGTTAGAATTTGGTTACTCTTTAAATATTGGATTTCATACAAATGTGTTTAAACAAAGAATTCTAGGTTAAAAAATAATCAAACATTAAAGTAAAACATTGAAAATTATAGCTTTTGAAATCTGGGATAACTTTTGAATTTAAAATGACTCAATTAAATGCTTAAACTTACTGACCAAAAAATAGAGTTGAGAGTTTTGAATTAAACCATTTAGAAATATGTCAAATTTTCTCTCCCCTCTCTGTGGCTGCATCTAACATTTCCTGGATTCCTTGCTCCCAGGTAATTAAATTTCAGTGAAATATCTTGGTGGTTGATCCTATATGGATATGACCAAGTTCAAATTTCTAGCATTTGATTGCTTCCAGGAAGTGGTTTAAGTATTGGATAAAAGCACTTCAAGACATTGAAGAAATAAAATGCCAGAATATGCATCTCTTCTGTTACATGTTACTTCCATTCATCTCAAATATGGACACATGAGCTAACAGGGGCTAAGTGTTGGTGGGTTGAAGGTAAGAGAGCTACAGGGTAAACAAGGAGCATTGTCCTCGTGAATCAATTCTACTGGTTTGCTTTAAAAGGAAAGAAACCCCAAATACTATGGAATTAAAAGCAGCATTCACATTTTTAAAGGTAGAACATGTTGCCTCAAGGAAATTTGGTGTTTGTTTTGGCCTGAGCGTTCAAACTTTACTCTTTGTACCAATTTTGATGGAAAAGATAGTCTTTTTAGCAATTATTAGCTTCTAATCATAGAAGTTATCAAATTTTATCATACATTTAAGCTTATCTCAACCCAAATTAAGATGAGAACTCTTCATTCTTATTTTCTGTGATGATATATTTGTCCAAACTTCTATGAAAATGCCAAGAGCTCAATTATATTTAGACATAGGTTATTGTTTTTTTTTTTTTTTATTGTGATGCAATTATTATTTTTTTTTTTAAATTTTTTTATTAGTTGGAGGCTAATTACTTCACAACATTTCAGTGGGTTTTGTCATACATTGATATGAATCAGCCATAGATTTACACTTATTCCCCATCCCGATCCCCCCTCCCATCTCCCTCTCAACCCGATTCCTCTGGGTCTTCCCAGTGCACCAGGCCCAAGCACTTGTCTCATGCATCCCACCTGGGCTGGTGATTTGTTTCACCATAGATAGTATACATGCTGTTCTTTTGAAACATCCCACCCTCACCTTCTCCCACAGAGTTCAAAAGTCTGTTCTGTATTTCTGTGTCTCTTTTTCTGTTTTGCATATAGGGTTATCGTTACCATCTTTCTAAATTCCATATATATGTGTTAGTATGCTGTAATGTTCTTTATCTTTCTGGCTTACTTCACTCTGTATAAGGGGCTCCAGTTTCATCCATCTCATTAGGACTGGTTCAAATGAATTCTTTTTGACGGCTGAGTAAAATTCCATGGTGTATATGTACCACAGCTTCCTTATCCATTCATCTGCTGATGGGCATCTAGGTTGCTTCCATGTCCTGGCTATTATAAACAGTGCTGCGATAAACATTGGGGTGCACGTGTCTCTTTCAGATCTGGTTTCCTCAGTGTGTATGCCCAGAAGTGGTATTGCTGGGTCATATGGCAGTTCTATTTCCAGTTTTTTAAGAAATCTCCACACTGTTTTCCATAGTGGCTGTACTAGTTTGCATTCCCACCAACAGTGTAAGAGGGTTCCCTTTTCTCCACAGCCTCTCCAGCATTTATTGCTTGTAGACTTTTGGATAGCAGCCATCCTGACTGGCGTGTAATGGTACCTCATTGTGGTTTTGATTTGCATTTCTCTAATAATGAGTGATGTTGAGCACCTTTTCATGTGTTTGTTAGCCATCTGTATGTCTTCTTTGGAGAAATGTCTGTTTAGTTCTCTGGCCCATTTTTTGATTGGGTCATTTATTTTTCTGGAATTGAGCTGCAGGAGTTGCTTGTATATTTTTGAGATTAATCCTTTGTCTGTTTCTTCATTTGCTATTATTTTCTCCCAATCTGACGGCTGTCTCTTCACCTTACTTATAGTTTCTTTTGTAGTGCAAAAGCTTTTAAGTTTCATTAGATCCCATTTGTTTAGTTTTGCTTTTATTTCCAATATTCTGGGAGGTGGGTCATGGAGGATCTTGCTGTGATTTATGTCGGAGAGTGTTTTGCCTATGTTCTCCTCTAGGAGTTTTATAGTTTCTGGTCTTACATTTAGATCTTTAATCCATTTTGAGTTTATTTTTGTGTATGGTGTTAGAAAGTGTTCTAGTTTCATTCTTTTGCAAGTGGTTGACCAGTTTTCCCAGCACCACTTGTTAAAGAGGTTGTCTTTTTTCCATTGTATATCCTTGCCTCCTTTGTCAAAGATAAGGTGTCCATAGGTTCGTGGATTTATCTCTGGGCTTTCTATTCTGTTCCATTGGTCTATATTTCTGTCTTTGTGCCAGTACCACACTGTCTTGATGACTGTGGCTTTGTAGTAGAGTCTGAAGTCAGGCAGGTTGATTCCTCCAGTTCCATTCTTCTTTTTCAAGATTACTTTGGCTATTCGAGGTTTTTTGTATTTCCATACAAATTGTGAAATTCTTTGGTCTAGTTCTGTGAAAAATACCGTTGGTAGCTTGATAGGGATTGCATTGAATCTATAGATTGCTTTGGGTAGAATAGCCATTTTGACAATGTTGATTCTTCCAATCCATGAACACGGTATGTTTCTCCATCTGTTTGTGTCCTCTTTGATTTCTTTCATCAGTGTTTTATAGTTTTCTATGTATAGGTCTTTTGTTTCTTTAGGTAGATATATTCCTAAGTATTTTATTCTTTTTGTTGCAATGGTGAATGGTATTGTTTCCTTAATTTCTCTTTCTGTTTTTTCATTGTTAGTATATAGGAATGCAAGGGATTTCTGTGTGTTAATTTTATATCCTGTAACTTTACTATATTCGTTGATTAGTTCTAGTAATTTTCTGGTAGAGTCTTTAGGGTTTTCTATATAGAGGATCATGTCATCTGCAAACAGTGAGAGTTTCACTTCTTCTTTTCCTATCTGGATTCCTTTTACTTCTTTTTCTGCTCTGATTGCTGTGGCCAAAACTTCCAACACTATGTTGAACTGTAGTGGTGAGAGTGGGCACCCTTGTCTTGTTCCTGATTTCAGGGGAAATGCTTTCAATTTTTCACCATTGAGGGTGATGCTTGCTGTGGGTTTGTCATATATAGCTTTTATTATGTTGAGGTATGTTCCTTCTATTCCTGCTTTTTGGAGAGTTTTAATCATAAATGAGTGTTGAATTTTGTCAAAGGCTTTCTCTGCATCTATTGAGATAATCATATGGTTTTTACCTTTCAATTTGTTAATGTGGTGTATTACATTGATTGATTTGCGGATATTGAAGAATCCTTGCATTCCTGGGATAAAGCCCACTTGGTCGTGGTGTATGATTTTTTTAATATGTTGTTGGATTCTGTTTGCTAGAATTTTGTTAAGGATTTTTGCATCTATGTTCATCAGTGATATTGGCCTGTAGTTTTCTTTTTTTGTGGCATCTTTGTCAGGTTTTGGAATTAGGGTGATGGTGGCCTCATAGAATGAGTTTGGAAGTTTACCTTCTTCTGCAATTTTCTGGAAGAGTTTGAGTAAGATAGGTGTTAGCTCTTCTCTAAATTTTTGGTAGAATTCAGCTGTGAAGCCATCTGGTCCTGGGCTTTTGTTTGCTGGAAGATTTTTGATTACAGTTTCGATTTCCTTGCCTGTAATGGGTCTGTTAAGATCTTCTATTTCTTCCTGGTTCAGTTTTGGAAAGTTATACTTTTCTAAGAATTTGTCCATTTCATCCAAGTTGTCCATTTTATTGGCATAGAGCTGCTGGTAGTAGTCTCTTATGATCCTTTGTATTTCAGTGTTGTCTGTTGTGATCTCTCCATTTTCATTTCTAATTTTGTTAATTTGGTTCTTCTCTCTTTGTTTCTTAATGAGTCTTGTTAATGGTTTGTCAATTTTGTTTATTTTTTCAAAAAACCAGCTTTTAGCTTTGTTGATTTTTGCTATGGTCTCTTTAGTTTCTATTGCATTTATTTCTGCCTTAATTTTTAAGATTTCTTTCCTTCTGCTAACCCTGGGGTTCTTCATTTCTTCCTTCTCTAATTGCTTTAGGTGTAGAGTTAGGTTATTTATTTGGCTTTTTTCTTGTTTCTTGATGTAAGCCTGTAATGCTATGAACCTTCCCCTTAGCACTGCTTTTACAGTGTCCCATAGGTTTTGGGTTGTTGTGTTTTCATTTTCATTAATTTCTATACATATTTTGATTTCTTTTTTGATTTCTTCTATGATTTGTTGGTTATTCAGAAGTGTGTTATTTAGCCTCCAGGTGTTTGAATTTTTAACAATTTTTTTCCTGTAATTGAGATCTAATCTTACTGCACTGTGGTCAGAAAAGATGACTGGAATGATTTCAATTTTTTTGAATTTTCCAAGACTAGATTTATGGCCCAGGATGTGATCTATTCTGGAGAAGGTTCCGTGTGCACTTGAGAAAAAGGTGAAGTTGATTGTTTTGGGGTGAAATGTCCTATAGATATCAATTAGGTCTAGCTGGTCCATTGTGTCATTTAAAGTTCGTGTTTCCTTGTTAATTTTCTGTTTAGTTGATCTATCCATAGTTGTGAGTGGGGTATTAAAGTCTCCCACTATTATTGTGTTACTATTAATTTCCTCTTTCATACTCATTAGTGTTTGCCGTACATATTGCGGTGCTCCTATGTTGGGTGCATATATATTTATAATTGTTATATCTTCTTCTTGGATTGATCCTTTGATCATTATGTAGTGTCCTTCTTTGTCTCTTTTCACAGCTTTTATTTGAAAGTCTATTTTATCTGATATGAGTATTGCGACTCCTGCTTTCTTTTGGTCTCCATTTGCATGAAATATTTTTTTCCAGCCCTTCACTTTTAGTCTGTATGTGTCTCTTGTTTTGAGGTGGGTCTCTTGTAGACAGCATATATGGGGGTCTTGTTTTTGTATCCATTCAGCCAATCTTTGTCTTTTGGTTGGGGCATTCAACCCATTTACATTTAAGGTAATTATTGATAGGTGTGGTCCCGTTGCCATTTACTTTGTTGTTTTGGGTTCACGTTTATACAACCTTTCTGCATTTCCTGTCTAGAGAAGATCCTTTAGCATTTGTTGAAGAGCTGGTTTGGTGGTGCTGAATTCTCTCAGCTTTTGCTTATCTGTAAAGCTTTTGAGTTCTCCTTCATATCTGAATGAGATCCTTGCTGGATACAGTAATCTAGGTTGTAGGTTATTCTCTTTCATTACTTTCAGGACGTCCTGCCATTCCCTTCTGGCCTGGAGGGTTTCTATTGATAGGTCAGCTGTTATCCTTATGGGAATCCCTTTGTGTGTTATTTGTTGTTTTTCCCTTGCTGCTTTTAATATTTGTTCTTTGTGTTTGATCTTTGTTAGTTTGATTAATATGTGTCTTGGGGTGTTTCGCCTTGGGTTTATCCTGTTTGGGACTCTCTGGGTTTCTTGGACTTGAGTGGCTATTTCCTTCCCCATTTTAGGGAAGTTTTCAGCTATTATCTCCTCGAGTATTTTCTCATGGCCTTTCTTTTTGTCTTCTTCTTCTGGAACTCCTATGATTCGAATGTTGGGGCGTTTCACAGTGTCCCAGAGGTCCCTGAGGTTGTCCTCATTTCTTTTGATCCTTTTTTCTTTTTTCCTCTCTGCTTCATTTATTTCCACCATTTTATCTTCTACCTCACTTATCCTATCTTCTGCCTCCGTTATTCTACTCTTGGTTCCCTCCAAAGTGTTTTTGATCTCATTCATTGCATTGTTCATTTTTAATTGACTCTTTTTTATTTCTTCTAGGTCTTTATTAAACAATTCTTGTATCTTTTCAATCTTTGTCTCCAGGCTATTTATCTGTAACTCCATTTTGTTTTCAAGATTTTGGATCATTTTTATTATCATTATTCTAAATTCTTTTTCAGGTAGATTCCCTATCTCCTCCTCTTTTGTTTGACTTGGTGGGCATTTTTCATGTTCCTTTACCTGTTGGGTATTTCTTTGCCTTTTCATCTTGTTTAGATTGCTGTGTCTGGAGTGGACTTTCTGTATTCTGGAGGTCTGTGGTTCCTTTTTATTGTGGAGGATTTACCCAGTGGGTGGGGTTAGACGGTTGGCTTGTCAAGGTTTCCCGGTTAGGGAAGCTTGCGTCAGTGTACTGGTGCGTGGAACTTGATTTCTTCTTTTTGGAGAGCAATGGAGTGCCCAGTAATGAGTTTTGAGATGGGTCTATGTGTTAGGTGTCACCTTGGGCAGCCTGTATGTTGACATTCGGGGCTATGTTCCTGTGTTGCTGGAGAATTTGCGTGGTATGTCTTGCTCTAAAACTTACTGGCTCTTGGGTGGTGGTTGGTTTCAGTGTAGGTATGGAGGCTTTTGGACGGTCACTTATTGCTTAAAGTTCCATGTAGTCAGGAGTTTTCTGGTGTTCTCAGGTTTTGGGCTTAAGTTTCCTGCCTCTGGATTTCAGTTTTATTCTTCCTGTAGTCTCAGGACTTCTCCAACTATACAGCACTGACAATAAAACTTCTAGGTTAATGGCGAACAGATTCTCCCCTGTTAGGGACACCCAGAGAGGTTCACAGAGTTACATGAACAGGAGAAAAGGGAGGAGGGAGATAGAGATGAGCAGGAGGAGAAAAAGGGGGACTCAAGAGGAGAGAGCCAGATCTACGCAGCTGTCTGTTCCCAGAGTGTTCTCTGTATCTCAGACACCTACAAGGATTCACAGAATTGGATTGGGAAGAGAAGGGGAAAGGAGGAAATAGAGGTGTTCTGAGGTAGAAAACAGAGAGTCAAGATTGGGAGAGAATAATCTTCGGTTTAAAGATAGGGCTTCTCTTTTTTTTTTTTTGGTAAGGTTATAGTGTAGTGAAAATGAAAATGAAGAGTAGTAGAGGAGTTCTAGAGGACTTTAAAAGAAATAAGAGAAAAAGAAAAATAGAAAATAAAAGAGAAAACGGAAAGGAAAAAAAAGAAGAAAAAGAAAAAAAAGAAAAAAAAAAAAAGAAAGAAAGAAGAAAAAAAAAAAATTTTTTTTTCCCCCTAATTAAAAAAATCGTAAAAATCTATGAAAATGAAAGTTAAGGAGTAATGGGGGAGTAATAGGGAATTTTAAAGGAAAATAAAAGAGAAAAAATAAAAAAGAAAAAATATAAAAAGAAAAAAAAATTTTTTTTTTTTCCTTACTTAGAAAAAAAAAGTAAAAATATATCTAGGAGTTTCTCTGGAGCTGTTGCGGTCAGTGTGGGTTCGGCTCAGTTTCAGATAGCTCCTCGTTCCAGCTTACACTTCTCGATATCTACAGGGCCCTTCCGTGAAGTCGGTGTTTTCTACAGGGATTTTAATCTGTTGCACCAGTCCCTTCTGAAGCGGTTCCCTTTGTTTATTTGGCTTCTGTTTGCCGGTCTCTTCAGAGCCTCATTTCCGCCCTGACACAGGCGGGCGGAGGTGGACTCTTCAGGTAGCTAGTTCCGTTGCGCTGCTGGGAGGGGCTGACGCTGCGGGGAGGGGCTGGCGCTGCGGGGCGGGGCTGACGCTGCGGGGAGGGGCTGGCCCTGCGGGGGCGGGCTGGCGCTGCCGGGAGGGGCTGACGCTGCTTTCTCCGTCTGCGCTGCTCAGGCTCCCGGCTGTTCTATATGGAGCGCGCCCCGCGCTGCGCTAGGTTCCAGCCCTCGGGTGTTACACAAAAGCGCGGAAGGAAAAGCTGCGCCTGCTCTCTGTGCCTTCCCCGTCAGAGCGGTCCAGGCAGCGAGGGGCTTGATGGGCGCACTATCTCCAGGTGTGGCGCACTCACTCCCTTCCACGGACCCAGTCTCAGTTTCCGCTGGCGCCAGTCGGGTGCGCGCGCCTTCCGCCCTCTGCGTCCCCAGCCCCAGTCCCCGCCCGCGCCGGTCGGGTGCCTGCGCCCTGTGTCTCGCCGCGACCTTCCCCTCCCCCCTGCCTCCTGCCTCCGGCGGGGCTGGGCGGGTCCGCAGCCTGCGACCTCTTCTTGGGACTTTCTCCGTCCCTTTGTTCTGCGAACGGCCGGCAGTGTGTTCCCGCCGGTCAATTTTCCCTCTTTTGGTCTCCCACAGTTCAAGTTGGCACCTCACAGAAGCTCCCTCCGATTGTCCTCAGGGCACTCAGGCCCGGACCCCAGCCCAAGCAAGGCCGCCTAAGACTCCCTTCCCGGGACGGGTCTCCGTCCTTAGCTCTTTTGTCTCACTTTTTATCTTTTATATTTTGTCCTACCTCCTTTCGAAGACAATGGTCTGCTTTTCTGGGCGCCTGATGACCTCAGCTAGCGATCAGAAGTTGTTTTGTGAGGTTTGCTCTGCATTCAGTTATTCTTTTGATGAATTTGTAGGAGAGAAAGTGGTCTCCCCGTCCTACTCCTCCGCCATCTTGGCTCCTCAGGTTATTGTTAATTACAATGCTTGTTTCTATTTTTCTAATAACCTCCCATTGAGCTGATCAAGAACATGACTAGGAAACTGGAATTTTAATCCAGTTAATCTCTTTAAATTATGCCTGTTTTAAATTGTTTATGTTCACTTACTGCCATTTCACAATATGCTTTTTAAGTTAGGATATCTTGGAACCCCTTCATGCATTTGTTTGAAATGCAAATTTTTCCTAGTACAATGGGAAGCCTTTATCAAATTATCATAAAACCTTTGCCTTTGTGTTATAATTATGATTTCATATGTATTTCTCTTCTTCTTAATAAAAATAGTGGCATGTCTGACACTCTTATGGGGACAATTATAATGTTATCTAATTCAATACCTTTGGGAACTCATATTTTTTTTCCTTTTAACAAGACTGGTGTGCTACTAATCTCTCTTTTTTTACTTTTTTTGAATAATCAAAGGATATTCACAAATTCTGTTTGAATTTCATCCATTTTAGAATATAATACGTGATACGATTTAGTCATTAGAATCTTTATTCTGAAAGAACGCAACTCTATTTCATATCCTGTGGATTTTGATACTGAATTAAGCCAACACTTACCTCATACCCCTATTCATATCTTTAATACTAAAGACTGTCCTATCTTTTTTGTTTGTTTGTTTTTAGATACTTATTAAATGGTAATATATTTTCTTGTGTTGATTTTGATGATTGAGCTTATTTTAAGGTTTAGGGCATTTTAGAGCTGAACATTTGGAGTAGGAAATGGCAACCCACTCCAGTAGTCTTGCCAGGAAAATCCCATGAACAGAGGAACCTGGAAAGCTACAGTCCATAGGGTCTCAAAAAGTCAGACATGTCTGAATGACTGAGCAGGTATAGTTGAACATTGCAAGTGTTTGAAAGAAAGGGGCATCCCAAAGCCAGATACTGAACTGTCAGAAGTCTCACGTGGTGACATTCATCATGCTGGACTCACTAAGGACTTGAATTTATCTGTATCTTAGAGTTTGTTAGTGCTCAAGGATGTCACTGTGAGCTGTACCAGTTCTGTCAAGCATTTTGTAGGAAAACTTAGAACGGTTGTGATTGATAGCATTATAAATTCTTGGTCTCAGTTTGAACTATCACTCAAGATTCTAAGCAATCTACCTATATATTTTTAATCATCTCTCTCTACCATTAACCCTACCAGGTTTTTAAAAAGTTGATTTTCTTTCTCACATTCTACTTCACAGCAGCAGTAAAAATCATGAGCTTATTTTAACATCTGGACACAAAATTAATTAAGCTACCTATTTCTATGCCTAGCCTTTCTTTTCTCTTAAAATAGGTTTGTCTCATCTCCAGTCTAAGGATAATCCTTTTATTTGTTTAAGATCTCAAATCCTTCACACTTTCTTGATTCTCAGAGAACTCATGTGAATTACCTTTTCTCTCTGCTGTATCCTCTACCTTACTTTATTTGCTGATTTTTTTCTGAGAAGCATTTATATACCCATTCTGACATCTGTTTTACTCCATACAAGCAATCAAGCTCTCTGACTTACCCAACTTCCTCTTTTCTTCCTTCCCTTTAAGGCCAAACTTCGGAACTATTACTTCTGTGTATATGATAACCAACTGCAAACATTTTTCTAAACCCACCACCACTTCACTAAATCTACTGTCTTAGCATTATTTATATGTGCTAACTATTACCTTCTTGTTCGAACACTTTTCAGATATTTCTCTGACCACTATGGCTACTTCTCAGTCTCTTTTGTAGATTTTGCTTTATTCATTCAATCTTTCAATGCTAATTTCCTCTGGGTTATATTCTAAATTTCAGGTAACATCTATATTCTGATCATTCTCAACTATGCATTTACAGTTCAGAAACCTTTCCTGTATTTTAGACACATTTATCCTCTAGCCTGTTAAATATCACCACATGGTTGTCTTACCAGTAACTTAAATGGATTATGTCATTATTTCCACCAATACTGATCCAAATGCTATGCTCTGTTATTTATTGAATAATGCCAGCATTCACCAAATGGTCCAAATAAACCAAAAATTGAGTCCTGTGTTTGACTACTCATCTCCCTTTACCCCTCATCAAGTTTGTCATCAGGTCCTGACGATTCTACCTCCTGAAGAGTTCTCAAATATATCAACAACTACTCTAAATCAAGTTACCATCCATTCTTTTCTGATTGACTGCAAGCATTCTTCAAACTGGTCTTTTTTCTTGTCTTAGCTTTACTCTCCCTGTTTTCATGTTTAAGCTTTCCACACTGTAGCTAAGGTTGTCACTCTAAAACCCAAATCTGATTCTGTCCTCATTTCCTAAAGTAAATCTTTGCTACTGAAAGTGAATTACTAGAGATTTGTGTGCAAGTCAAAGCTCAAAAGAATAAGAGCTTATTGACCCTAACAAGCTTAGGGTTATTATTCTCTCAAAAGTATATCCACAAGATGAATAATACTTCTTTCTTGGAATTTTCTAGGCTTGCAAGGATGAGCAGTATCAGTCTGCAGCTCTATGTTTTAATAAACATATCCATTTTAAACATGTCAACATGTTCAACCATCAAATCTTGCCAATATGGAAACAGTATTTCTTATGTTATATATGAAATTTAAGTTGGTAGTATAAGTCTCTGAAGGCAATCATTTATCTTCATTTTACATTCCCATCAAGTTTCTTTGTGTTGTTTCCCCAGGTACTCTTTGAAAATATGATCTTATAAATCTTAATCATACCTCTTTTGTAAGATATGAAGATGTTAAGCTCCATAGAAATTAATACACTTTTCCAAAGCAAAACAAAGCAAGTTCTTAATTCCCTAACCATTGCTGTTTCTGCTATATAGTGCTATGTATCTAGACATATATAACTAAAGTTTATTTATACTCTGTGTCCTTTACTTGTGGTAGGTGTATTTAACTTAAAGTTAGAATGTCCATATATTCTTGCTGCTTTCTATTTAATTTTAAAAAGAGAAAGGATGAAAACATTTAAAAGATGGTCACAAAGGAGTTCCCTGGAGGCCCAGTAATTAAGACTCTGGGCTTCCAACGCAGAGGGTATGGGGTTAAATCTCTGGTCTGGTCAAGGAACTAAGATCCCACATACCATGTGGTACAGCCAAAAAATTAAAAATTAAATTGAAAGTAAAGATATATTCTTTAAAAATAAATTAAAAATACTCATAAGAGTATCCCATAGTACAGTGTTTATTAGAATAGCTAGTTCCCTGGGGGCTCAGATGTTAAATAACCCACCTGCAATGCAGGAGACCTGGGGTCAGTCCTTGGGTGGGGAAGATCCCCTAGAGGAGGTCCTGGCAACCCACTCCAGTATTCTTGCCTGGAGAATCCTCATGAACAGAGGAGCGTGGTGGGCCACAGTCCCTAGGTCGCAGAGTCAGACACAACTGAGTGACTAAGCACACAGCACAGTATTTCATCACATCACCAACTTCTGCATGCGTGCATGCATTAGAAATTGCTTCTATCATGCCTGACTCCTTGTGACCCTATGGACTGTAGCCCACCAGGCTCCTGTCTCTGGTATTCTCAGGCAAGAATACTGAAGTGGATCCCCCTGCCCTCCTCCAGAAGAGCTTCCTGACCCAGGGATCGAACCCACCAACTTATAATTGTTATGAAATTAGTTGTTTCTCTATGACTATAAAAACATTTTACTGGTTTTTCTGTCTTACATGATTCAGTTTGTCAGTTTTCAGATACAAATGAATTATTAAATCGCTTTTCAAGTAACTTTTCTTGCCAGAAGAGCATAATTTTTGGTAATGAAAATTAGTACTAGAAACCTAAGTTTCTTTACACTCAATAATGTAGAAATGATGTGAAATGGAAGGGAATTTATATTTAAGAAAACTTTATTCTCGCGACTTCTCTGGTGGTCCAGTGACTAAGACTCAATGCTCCCATTGCAGGGGCCCCAGGTTCAATCCCTGGTCAAGGAACTAGATTCCACATGCTGCAAATAAGGTCCAGCACAGCCAAACAAAAAAACAAGTAATTTTTTTTAAAGAAAACTTCATTCTATCATCTTATTCTCAATATTCTGTAAAGAAAATATGATACATGTGAGGGTGATATCAGATTGCTTTGAAAAGTTGACAGTGAATACTGTTTTTAAAAAAGCTTGGACGTATAATATTTTACAGGAAAAAAATAAGGAAATGAGACACTTCTACTGTGCTAAGAATTAGAGAAATATGTGTTTTGCTGACTGGAATTAATTATGCTGTATATCTGTCTTTTGTTTTAAAATGAAGGAGGAAATATATGTAGAGCAGATGAGTTCCTTTGCAACAATTCACTTTGCAAACTGCATTTCTGGGTGTGTGATGGAGAAGACGACTGTGGAGACAACTCTGATGAAGCTCCTGACATGTGTGGTATGGCATTTCCCACGGCTCTAGATTCTACTCTCCTCCCCTGGTGTAGTGCGCCAGCATGATTCAATGATGTGGTGAGGTGAACCACAAATTCTGCCATCCCAGGGTTAGGTAGATAACATGTAACCACAGATACAGCTTTTGCTCAAGTAATAATAACCCTGCTCAGAGTTTACGACTTTGAGAGCCCTCTTAAATCTGAACTTGCACATGTCAACACTACTCAAAAGATAGATTATGGTCTGTCTAGGAGGATTTAGAGTAGTTCACCTTTTGAATTGAGTAAGGTTCATATAAAGACTTAAGCTTTATACCCAATTGATGTTTTAGGTTAAAACAATTTTTTTGACAAATAAGTATGGAAAAAAATGTGCATAATAAAATCACATACTTTCACAAATCACCCACTACTGAGACTGGTTATTCAGAGAAGGGAGATAAATATGCATAGAGATATACAGATATTATCTATCTATCAATTTATCTGTATATCTCTCTATGGCAACCCAATCCAGTATTCTTGCCTGGAGAACCCCATGGACAGAGGAGCCTGGCAGACTACAGTCCATAGGGTTACAAAGAGTCAGACATGACTGAAGAGAGCATGCGTGCGTGCGCGCGCGCGCACACACACACACACACACGTCTATCTTTCTATCTATCTATCTATCTAGGGGCTTCCCAGGTGGCTCAGATGGTAAAGAATCTGCCTGCAATATGGGAGACCAGGGTTCGATCCCTGGGTCAGGAAGATCCCTTGAAGAAACAAATGGCTACCCATTCCAATATTCCTCTCTGGGGAATTCCATGGATGCAGGAGTCTGGCAGGCTATACAGTTCTTAGGGTCACAAAGAGTCAGACACGACTGAGCAACTAACACTTTCACATCTATCGATTTATCTATCGATCATCTATCTGTCTTACAAGAGTTAGGCAGATAACTACATTTAGGAGTTATTTAACATTTAAGTCTGAAAAATCTTAAAATTTATTTCTAATTCAAATTCAAGTTACTTCTGACTGACATTTGTCACAAGTATATTGTGCAACCAACAACTCTAAATGCACAGCTTTAGATCACCAAATTAAACAATTTCCTGTATTTGGTAAATATTGTCATTCTTAATGTCATTCTTTGTTTCTAATCAACATAAAAAGGAAATTTAACTTTTAGTTTAAAGAAAAATGCTACTGCTTTGGATATAAATATAAATATTCACATAATTAAAGAAAACATAGCATAAATATATGTAGTTACATGTACATATATGTACTTATATTCCGTGTTCTATTTGGTAAATCAAGTTATACTAATTTTTTATAGATGTTGATATTGACTCAGTTGAATAAAAAGCTCCAAAGCAAGGAGGTGGCTTTATTTTAAGCATGTTTTAAAACTTGAAAAAGGTAGTGTTTGGAGAATTGTTCTCTATAGGTACCCCTGATAAGTAACGTAACTAAATTTCAATTTCAGTTCTTCTACACAACATTACAGAGTGAATTCTAGAGAATCACCAGCGATAGCATTATTTCTGAATCATAATACTTGAAAAAAATATTTCAAGTGTTTTACTTGAAATTTTTTCAAATTCAAAAATATTTCAAAGTTTACCAAGACAAGCCAGAAACTATTATTTTTAATAAAATATGTTTTTTCCTCTATTCTGTATTCCATTTCAGCACAAAAACTAGTGAGTGGTATAGGATTTGTTTGGAAACTAATTAACCATGTGGGGCTCCAGATCACACCCCACAGATCCATTTCCAGGGCCAGAAAGTGATTCTAAAGGACATATTACACAGTTGTTGGAAAACTTGTAAAATACATCCAGCTTAATTCTGTGAATGTTTTTGCATTCCCCTCAGTCATAAGTATCAACAATGAGTCAAGTTTTGATGTGATGGAGACTGTGCTAAAAACATAGGACATGGTTTCTTTGACAAGGAGATCATATTCTGGTTGGAAAATAATAATTTCCAGGTATTATATTTCTAGCAATAGTAGAATTAAATAAAGACAAGGTGTAGAGGGATAAAATGAACTCTGCCTGAAAGAAAATTAAAAGTAGACTAAAATACACCATAGGTATAGAGAACAGTGTGGGGGAAAGTATCATTCATTCATTTAATAGCTGTTAAACTAGAGATAATGATTGTTTTTGGTGAGATAATGATGAGAGAAACAGATAGGAACCCTAACTTCGCAGAGCTGAGAATCTAGTGGAAGAGGAATATTAATGATCACAAAACACATAGTTACAAACTATGATATATGTGCTGAAAGAAGTATAATAAATTATACAAATATAGAATTTTGCAGTTTTATTCTATATAGGGTTTTATTCAGTCTCACTTTATGAGAAGTAACATTTGAGTTTGAGTCTGAGAGATTTATAGCATCCAAGTAGGTGAAAGGGATGGAGTGGGAGTGGATGACACAATATTTTAGGCAAAGGAAACAAGATGTAGAAAGGCCGTGAGATAGAGCAAACCACAGTTTACTAGAGGAGTTGAATGATACGTGTGCTTGGCGAATACAGAGCATGCTAGATAATGGACAAAATTGAACTAACAGGAGAGATACCTGAAACTTTGTGAGTCTGGGGAGGGATTTTTAGATTTATCTTGAAACCAACTGAAAATATTATAGAGTTTTAAGTAGAGGAGGCACAGAGTCATATTTCTATTTCACAGATTTGGATAGAAAGAGGCAAGAATAGTTAAGATAATTGCAGAACTCAAGGCAATCTATGCTGGTAGCTTGGATTAAGATAATGACAGCACATGATGGCAACGTATACACAATTTGATTGTGATTTTAAAAGCAAAATGAATTGGAATAAATAATGGATCGGACATAGGAAGAGAAAGAGAGAGGAAGTTGGCAAGTGTAATTTATAGGCTGTTCTTGCTTGTACATTTGAATAGCTGGGGAACACAGGAAAAGGAACAGTTTGCAAGTAAAGGTTAGAAGTCTGGCTTGGATGTATTTGAGGAGACATTAAGTACAGATCACAAGGAGATGCTAGGTGTTTGGTTCTAGAGCTTAAAGAGCTGGTCTAGAAATATAAGTTTGACGGTCAGCAGAAAATGTAGTAAATTCTATGAAAATGTAGAGTAAGTTCTATGGAATTTGTAAGATTCAGGCAGAAAGGGAGCAAAACATAAAAGAAAGGGATTAAGATAGAATATCAAGGGCACCAAACATCTAAATAAATATGAGTAGCCAGAAGAGACTCAGGTGAGTAGTAAGATGATTAGGAAAAAAAAATGAAGTATGGCAAGAAAAATACCAAGGTAATAAAATATTACAAAAAAGATGAAATGGTTCCTGAAGAGGCAGGGAAATTGAGTTTCAGTGCAAGTTAAAACAGTCAGCTTTATATAAGGGTAGTGACCCCTTGAAGAGCTGAATCATTGGAAAAGACCCTGATGCTGGGAAAGATTGAATGCAAAAGGGAGAAGGGGACAATAGAGGATGTGATGGTTAGATAGCATCACCAACCCAGTGAATATGAATCTGAGCAAACTTCAGGACATAGTGAAGGACAGGGAAGCCTGGGGGACTTCAGCCCACGGGGTAGCAAAAAATTGGACAGGACTTAACAATTGAACAACAACAACAGAAGTGACCCCTCAAAATGAGTTGATAGAGTATATGTATATGCAGGTGAGGGACAGATGTTTATTGATATAATAATTTTTATCTTTTTATTTCCACTTATTTGTGTATAGTAAGGAAGTATGTTCATATATAGAATGTGAAAAGTTGGTGTGGTAGGGAGACTTGAAAGGAACATAGATTTGAATCATTATTGATTCAAAGGGTAAGAATGACATTATGTATAAAAAAATATATAAATATAGATATAAATGAGTGATTTCCAAGTAGTGTTCAGGGCCTATCTGACATTGATAAATATTCATATTTGTGATAGCAGTCAGCACTGCAGTATGATTATCTACAGCATTCCTAGGCTTCCCAAATGCACACACTGGGATAGCAGATGGCTTCATTTACCTAAGTTTGGGGATTCTGTTAGATAATTAAGAAGGATAAAAGCAAAAGTGCCAGAGAATGCAGATCATTTAGACTAAGTATTAATACTTAGAAAAATGTTCAAAATATAATAGGTTATCAATATCAAATAAGTAAATTAAGAAATAGAATGTGGTACATTTAAATGACTACTACTTGTTATGGAATGTAAATTAGCCCTCAGCAAAGCTATTAAAATCATAAAAACAAATAGAATTTAGAATCTAATGTCAGCAGAAAGGGAAATAAAAAGAAAAAAGGCATTGGTGAATAGGTAAGAGTTAGACTTACCTATTGGTGAATAGGTAAGAGTTAGTATCAAGGGACTAATGTTTCAGGTAAGACTGAAAAAGTGTCTTTAATGAGACTGGTTGAATTAAGAAGTTGGATAATTGAAGATTGTAGTCTGAATTTGGATCATTAAAATCAGTGGCTTTGTAAATGAAGCAATTGGAAATAATACCTTCAGGTATATCAGTAAATGTTTCTTATCTGCAAGCAATGGGAACTGTCATTGGCTGAATTAAGATAAATTTGTTGAAGTCCACCTATGTGCACAACATTCTAGAAGAAAGGTTGGCCTAGCTGGATTATAATAAAATAATATGTGGTATGAAAAATTCAGGAAGCTAAGAGGTGCATTTATTGGCTGGTTTTCTCATATGGATTTTGATGTCACCTAGGAGGCTGGAATAATTTGGATAGAGAGAAAGAACTGTGAGGAAAGGTGCTACAAACTTCAGTGAATTGGGAGGCGGTGATGTTTATAAGATTGATGAGAAAATAATGCGAGAAAAAAACATAACCAAATGCATGGACCTCAAAATAACAGTTTTGGTTTTAGTTTATTTTTTAAAAAGGAATAGGAATATATAGTAGCAGAGTTCTGGAAGCTATGGTAGAAAACTATGGGATAATGTGAGATTTGAGCAATTTTACAGCAGCAGTTTAAGAGGGCTGCGTACAGCTGATAACAGACCAGTTACAGGCCTTATGAAGGCAGTCAGGAGACAGATCTGTAGGTTGGCTTCTCCACTTTCTGATACCATGAGCTAATGGGAACAAGATTTAGGGGGTCTTAGTGTGTTAATGCACTTCCCAACTGCCTACAGTGCAGGAAATGCCAGAGATATGGGTTCGATTCTTGGGCTGGGAAGGTCCCCTGGAGCAGTGCATGGCTACCCACTCCATATGCTTGCCTGGAGAACCCCATGGACAGAGGAGCCTGGTGGGCTACAGTCCATAGGTCACAGAGTTGAATGCAACTGAAGTGACTGAGAACAGTCAGTTCCTAAAAAACCTGAAGGGGAGGAACTCTGCTTAGAATGTGAACCAAATTTTAATTAAAGCAAGAAAGTCAGGCAAAAAAGGGATGTGGCATATTTAAGGAGCTAATAAAGTGGTATTGCTAGAATCCTAAGAGTGACAAGGGATGAGCCTGTAGGAGTGGCATGGACAAGATTATTAGTCTATTATGCCAAATAAAATACCATACATTTTATTCTGGAAGTGACAGATAACTATGAAAGAAATGATCAGATGACTGTTCTGGTAGCTTTGGGAAGATCTTAGGTTGAGCAATGAAACAGACATTAAGGATTCTACTACAGTCATCTCTGTAACAAAGAGTGAAGAGCTGAGCTTCTGGAGTTGTAACTGGTGTGCATGGAGATGAGCGGGCAAATTTGGGGACAATTCCAACTGCACTTGTTGACTAATAAGAGTTGAAGCCTAATGGGAAGGTACACGTAGGATAATCCTAAACTTGTGCCTATGATGTGCCACTAACTGAACTATGGAAATAAGATAGTTTGTCTGAGGAGACAGAGGTCAAGGGAAGATAATGAAGAATTGAGTTTTGAAATTGTTGAATTTTAAATTCCCCACGGAACATACTCTAATTAATTGTGAGATGCTAGAATTATATAGAAAATTGAAAGTCTCCAGAGGATAGTGTCAAGTAAATCTATGAGAATGAATGAGACTGTCTAAGCAGAGAATTCTAGAGTGAGAATATGAGGAGACCAGCCAGCAACGGGCCCTGGATTGTCCTACATGTGAGGAAGAAAAGACATTAAAGATGCTTCATACTTTAGCGGTACAGGTCTTCAGATTCTGTAGTGATGGAAAAGACAAGTGTAAACTTCCCTGGATTTCATTGCTTCTTTAAATTGCACACACACACACAACATGAATAAATAAGATCACCTTATGTGCCTTAAATACATATCTACCTGTTTGTTCAAGGAGACAGACAGAGATTGAGAAATGCAGCTCTAGTGTTATTGGGATTTTTTTTTTTTTTCTGAATGACCTATTTTTTCAGTTTTGGATCTGTAACATATGCTTGCTCAAGCTCTATTCTGTGTGAAATTGCTCTTTCAGATAACTGTTCCTGCCATGTTATATAAAACGTGGGCATAAATTAATTTGGTACACTAGAGAAACTCAGCTAAGATAAGGCATTTGTAAATAAGACCGTGACGTTTGACTCTTTTCCTTACTTCATTCAGCATTTCAGCTGTGCACTCTCTTCTGTAATTAATCTAAATAACTAGGATCATAACTTCTATTATCACACATTTTTCTCATAGCTGCATGTAAGCAATTTCCACAATAAGAGATATTCCGAAAAGGTAGATCATGGATTTGAAAAGGAAGAAAATAAAAAGATGACAAAAGAAAGATGGTTCTTCGTAAGTCAGTATACCCAAAGGAGCTGCTTTTTTTTTCTTCTTTTCAGACAAATTTCTTTGCCCACCCACAAGACCTCACAGATGCAGAAATAACAGAATATGCCTGCAGCCTGAGCAAATTTGCAATGGGATCGACGACTGTGGGGACAACTCAGATGAAGATCCCTGTGGTGGTAAATCCATTTAATGCAAAATAATTGATTCCATGTGAACTACAGATAATACAGTGATTAGGGCTCAAGAAATTAAAAAAAATATTTTCATGTGGCATGTCTGATGGCAGATTATCAGCACTTGATTTTCTGACAGTATGTGAAGATAATCCACTAACATTTCATATGCATAATAGAGCTGTGCAACTGAATCTCTCCAAGTCTGTAAATCTCCATTGGTTATAGGTATTTTATTCCAGAATGTACTGCATGAGAGAAACGGCATAGTGGTTTAAAATATTCTGTTAAACAGTTTCTTTAGTGGGGTGTTTATATAGATTGTGTATGTGTGTACACAGTCCCTTTTACACAATTCAGAAATTAAAATTCAAAAAACTAAATACCTTACTGAAATATTCAGCAAAATCATTTGGTGACAGAACCTGACTTGACCTGACCTGAGATAGTTTATATTACTTTAAAAAAGAATCTCACTTTTGGTAAATATTCAAACATTTTCACGTGGAAATATAGTTATTTACTATAGGGTAAATATAGTGTTATTTTTTCTAAGGTTCAAAAATTTCAGAAATTTTTCATTTAGCCCCAAGAGCTTCAAATAAAGGATTATGGATCCATGTTTTTCATAGCGTTTAGTAAAAATCTTAAAACTGTTACAGACTCAGTAAATTTGTTTTGATTCTGTGAAGCACTGATCTTTTTTTTTTAATAACTTCATAGGTAAGCTTACATATAAAGCAAGACCTTGTAAAAAAGATGAGTTTGCTTGCAGTAATAAAAAATGTATCCCCATGGACCTTCAGTGTGATCAACTTGATGACTGTGGAGATGGTTCAGATGAACAAGGCTGCAGAATAGGTGAGTTTGTTTCCTGTTAAAGTGCAACAACATGCAAGTTGAATTTCTGCTTCAACATGCCTAAAATTTTCTTTATTGCTGTGAGAAAAGATTGCTCTTCAAAACATGCTTAAGTAATACTTTTTTTTTAAAAAAGCCTTTGCCAAAATAACCTTAGAATATCACTTAAATTAATAACAGAAAGTATGAGGTAGGCAAGGCTGATTTTGCCTTCAGCTGTTAAAGCTGAAGCTGGAAACTCAGTATTCAAATACAGACTCTGATATCAGCAAAGAAATCTATATTCCTTAATATTTTATTTTACAAAATATAAATTTAGTAGTTTTTGAATTTTATGGTTATATTAGGTTGAATGATGATAAACATCTTAATAATATATTTAATGCTTTAAAAGTTCACTCCATTGCTGAGCCATTCTCAAAGAAGATATTGTTATTTTATTGTTAGAGTGTTATGATACTTGAGTCATGAGATTTTGATTATTAATAATTTTGTGTTTCATGTTTGATATATGATTTTTCATATTGAGAAAAATAATTAAGCTTGTGACCCTAAATTCTGATTGCTTATAAAAGTCACAAATGAGTGAGTCTTTTATTTTTTCTGATTTGTATGTAAGTTATTCCCCACTGGTTGATGAAGCAGTATCCACCAGGATATGGCCATATTTATCTCAATCATGGTATAATTACACTGGTGTATCTTCATTAATGGGGCTTCGCTGGTGTCTCAACTGGTAAAGAACCCTCAGCTGGTAAAGCCTGCTAAAGCAGGAGATGCAAGACTTGCAGATTCAATCCCTGGGTCAGGAAAATCCCCTGAAGAAGGAAATGGCAACCCACTCCAGTATTCTTGCCTGGATGATCCCATGAACAGGGGAGCCTGGTGGGCTGCAGTTCATGGGGCTGCAAAGAGTCAGACATGACTTGAGTGTGCGTGCACAGCTTAATTAATTGCAAAATATCCAAAATCAATGGGATTTAGTAATAATTATAATTCTGATAATTAAGGCTCTCATATTTTTCAGTAATTGAATTTGCTTAAGTAGAAAATAGATCATTCAATGTTACCCCTATAATATTCCATCTCCTTTATTTGTACTCTAAAACATTTTCCTGAATTGGAGATAAAGCAATGAAGTTGCAAATACCCTGCTGCTGCTAAGTCACTTCAGTCGTTTCTGACTCTGTGCGACCCCATAGATGGCAGCCCACCAGGCTCCCCCATCCCTGGGATTCTCCAGGCAAGAACACTGGAGTGGGGTGCCATTGCCTTCCCCAAAATACCCTGCTAGAAACTGCAAATAACACATAATCTGTCCTAAATTGTATTGCAACCCATGTCCATTGGAACATGATCCACACTCAAATGCTGCTCCCTGTATATGTTTAAGAACTGATGATTTAACCTCTTGCTTGAGTAACATGGTAGTACTCTTGACTGAGTCCCTGAATACTAAGTTTAAGTTAACAATAGATGCCTACATCTCTAGGTAGCTTCTAGGAAATGTTTTCATTCTTAGAGAAGAATGTGATTCTCATACATTCAAATGATATTGTGGTAAAGGTAGTCTATCATTAGAACCATTGATGTGAATTCCTTTTAGAAAGTAGTATAGCTTAATAACAGCTATAAATATCAGCTGCTGGTAGCTTGGTCTAAACTATATTCAGTATAAATGATTTTGGTTTTTATCGGCTTCTATTCTTTTATAAGAAATGAAGGCTTATATGAAGAGAAGATCATGACCTTATAAATTCAAAAAGAATAATCTATGGAATAATAAGGGTTTCAATAAATGTAATTTTAAATTAAGAAAAATAGTAAACTCCCACTTCAGGAATTAGAATTATATTAGTTTTGATCATATTTTTAAATCCTAGCTCCCAATGAGTATACCTGTGAAGATAATGTGAATCCATGTGGAGATGATGCATATTGTAATCAAATAAAAACATCTGTTTTCTGCCGCTGTAAGCCTGGATTTCAGAGAAACATGAAAAACAGACAGTGTGAAGGTATAGTACATTTCCTGAACAGCTTGCTCTTAAATCTTTAGGTTATGAAAGACTCCCAGGGCTGCTAAATTGTGAGATGACAGAGGACTGATTTTCATCCGAATGGTACATATCTGCGGGATATCATTTTACTTATGAGAGTGAAAGTCCCTGGGGTCAAGAGCCTGTTTGTTTGTATTGCTAAGCTAACCATTGCTGAGGCTTATAAAGCCTTTTCTATAGCAGATTCAGACCTGCAGGAATTTCAATTGTATTGCTACAATTCTGTTTTGAAATGCAAATAACGAAATTGCTTGTTCAGAAGCTATTGAAGAATTAGCAGCAATTCATGAAAGAATATGTTTATGATGACCCATTTCTTTTAAGTTGTGGCATTTGCAATACTGCAATAGGTAATTTGCTTTTAGAGAATGGTGGGTTTTTATCCTAACACAACGTCCTAAACAGTGCTTTATGTTATTATCAAGAGTGTCTCCTAAAATTCAAAGACAGGATTTAAATAAATCTCTGTCAACTTACTTGTGATCATTTAAAAATTGAGCATCTAGGGGAGCAGGAATCTCATAGTAAGTTCTATCTAAATATAATTTTCACCAGGACTTTACTGCCATGAAATACAGACCTAAATGAACTTTCTGCCAGTTTCTCCACTAAAATTGGTACTATAATTAGAGCCAAACCTAAATTGTCTAAGTCTGATTTATCCAGGGCAAATTCAAGTTGTAAAATGTTTTCACCTATCTGCTCTCTTCTCTAATGTCACCTTGTGTTATTCTTGGCTAAATAAAAGTGATTTTACATTGTGTCAATCAAGATGGAATTTTAAAAATTAATTGCACTCATCCATAGAGGAAATACTTTTAATCATGTCATATATGTGTCATATATGTATATTTTTATGTCACATTTGTGCTTTTAAGTTGTATATGTGTTTGGATTATTCACGATATTTTATCTCTTTATTAACAGGGAATGTTGAAAACTGGCAACTTAAGTTTCTCTATTTTAATAAAAAAGTGAATAATTTCTCAAGACTAGATTATTTCTTCTTTCCTAGACACTTTATGTCAAAACACACACTTAAACCTGTTCAAGATTTTACTTTCATATAACATCAATTTTCAAATGCTTATTTTTGTATAGTGGGCTCTGTTTCCTGTATATACTAAGTTTAGAAAATGTATTCTTGAAAATTTCTTCATTTTTAGTAACATGCCATGGCAAATATGACCTGCAAGCTACATTCATTTTAAATCACTGTGAATCGTAATAAATGAAGTTTTGATAGTAGACAAAAGCAGTTTGACTTGGTATGGAGAAGGGGAGAGAGATTATCTTGATTTGTAATCCAAGGAATTTAAATTTTTGTGTCCTTACTATAGGTAGCTGAAAAAAAGCACAGGAAACCACTATTTGATTTTAAAGCCAAAGCGCTTTGAATAAAATATCTAAAGGGAAGAAAAATTTGAGAGAACAAGAATCAAGAAATAGAAATAGATTAATAATGGTTGTATGCCAGGCACTATTCTAGGTCCTAGACTTGTGTGAGATTCGTCCACTGTCTTCAAAAGCTCTAAACATTTTGGTGGTTATGGAGATGAGGAGAAAATGGTGACTCTGGCCAATACAGGGCCATGTGAGGGAAATAAAAGTTTTATCCAATCATGCAGATTTTTGTTTATTTTGATTTCCGTTCAAAGAGAAACCATAGCAACAAATGACTTCCTGTTCAAAGTTACAGATGCCAAAGAATAAATGTTGTAAAACTTTTTTTTAACTGTTAAAAGATTTATTGCAATAATACAATAAAAGTTTAGAAAACATTTATTTGCGTGACTCAAACTGGTTTGGAAGTCGCAGAGCAGTGGGGAATCCTTGCAATGTGATACCTCAAGGAGATTCTTTTAACAGCATGCCATCAAACATTCTTCCCCATATTATCAATGCACAACTCCTTACTGTAATACTTTTTTTTATGACTGAGAATTGATACCATGTATTTTACTTATCCCTGGTATACCATTTGTTAACAAGGAAATACAGTTTTAGCTCTTTACCCTGTATTGCAATTAAATGCAGAATTGCACTCCTGAGAGTGCTTAGGTTCACCTTGGGCAAAGTGTCATAGCGGAGCCCTGAGAATCAGGAAGTCTGAGTTTAAGCCTTGGCACTGTCATTTACAAATGTCACTGGGAAAGTCCTTATCTCTACAATTGAGGTTTTAAGACTCTGCTGAGTGCTAAACAAGAGATAATTACTACCGCTGTGCTTATCCTTAAATTCCTCTGATTCAAGAGAAGGATTTATCTTACAGATTTATTAGGGCAACTATAATTGATTAAGGGGGCAGAGGAATTAAGCTGTTTGAAAGCAGAAGCAAAAGAAACTAGGTGATTCACCAGAATCACCTTAAAATTTTAAACTTTGGGGCATGTGTTAAGCCATTGACTATTGCCTAAGATTTATTTATTACTTAGGATTTTATTAAAAATCATATATTTTATTCATTTTATACAAGTATTCAGGATTTTATTATTTGCTTTTTTATTCAGTTGGCCCTTCTTATTACATTGTCACTTTCTATTATGAAGCCAGAAGTATATTATCTATGTCTTCATTCTTTGTCATGAATTGTCCAAAATGCTGGCAATAAAACAATGATTAAATACTAATTTATGACTTCAGTCAAGTAGTGGATATGTTACCACATATATGAAATATAGTGTGAGAATGGCATAAGAGAGAAATCCCAAGCTAGCAAAGAGTGGAGAATCTATGTGATGGATATTCATTGCCATTTATTGATGGAAATGAAGGAAGACTTCACTTCAGGTGAATCTTGAGAGATAAGTAGAAATTCACTATATAAAATGAGCATGGGTATTATAGGACAAAAGAATAGCATATGACATGTACAAATGTATGGAGGTAGGTAATCAGAAACACCAACATATGTCTATTTGAGTCAATGAAAATACTAGGGAATGGATATTTCAAAATGTTAAGTGGATTAACAAGCAATGCACAATTGATGAGTCATTATAGTGAAAATATTGAGGAAAAAAACGGTTATGGCCAGAAAATATCACAGAGCAATGTAAGAGTTTGAAAAGACAATGAAAGACATAGGAATAAGAAGTTGAAGCACACAAAATAAATTTTTCTTTGTTGAAATGAGGAAAGAATGAAAGTACTAATTGGGGATATGATGATACTATTTTGAGCTCTTCTTTTCTAGACCTTAATGAATGTTTGGTATTTGGCACATGTTCCCACCAATGTATAAATATAGAAGGATCATATAAATGTGTGTGTCACCAGAATTTTCAAGAAAGAAATAACACCTGCATAGCAAAAGGTAAAGATAAATAACCATGATTTTAAATGTTATTATAATTTCTGTATAAACATCTTATGGGGAAAAATGTTTCATATTGCATTTTAACAATGGCTTAATGCCTGAAAATATAAAATAAATTTCTTCTTAAGACTGGTATATTTGGCCAGTTTATTATCATTCTTAATTAATCTGGGAAGGTTTATATGACTGTCAAATACTTGGCTACTCTTAAAATCACATTTGTGTTTGAAACAATTTGTCAGAAGGGGGTAGAACTTCAAAAACCAGTGTGATAGAATATGAAATGTCTTCCTGTATGGCTTGCTCTCAGTATACCCAAGGAAATATTGCACCACTGGGATAAAAATAACAGGTTAAATTAAAGGTTAGCATTATAAGGAGAATGGAATTTTGAATAAGAACTTAAAGGTTTTAAAATAAAATTATGTTTTAAAATCCAGACCTCCTCTACTTAAGAATATCACTTTTTAAAAATTAAATGACAGGTATGGCTTTCTTCAATGTGGATTTTAATGCACTTATGTTTTTACTAAATAATATTATAATTTAAATATTGTTAACTACAGGGAATGATTAGCAATGTTAATAAGACAGTTACTAGAATGGGAAAGCAACATGATATAGTGAATCAAGCAAGGATGGCTATGGAGTTAGACTTGTGTTTGAATCCAGCACTGATCCCCTCTGATTGTGTGTACTCAGAGAAGTTATTAAACTCTCAGAGCCTCAGTTCTTCATCTCTAAAATGGGAGGCCAAATCCTTACTTTCCATGTTGTTGTAAGAGGTGATAAATTGTCAAAGGCTTGATGCAGCTTCTATCACATGATAAACATCCACTAAGGGAGAGCTGTTGGTCTATAGAGTTGAACTTGTGTGTTAGTTATTGATTTTTGTTTTTTTTTAATTTGAAATTCAGTTTTTCTTTATGGTTTCATTAATATTTTCATTAATATTTTCAGGATTCACCTTAGGGTTTTCTTATCTATGTATGCAAATGACATCAATATTATATTGTAGGTGTCAAAACTTCAGGCTACATGATTACCTTTAGCTTAGCAAGATTCTAGAAAATATTGAGATTATGGCAATAAATACTGTTATCTTTGTATAATAAGATAAGAGAACTGTTGAGATATGTGAATATTAGAAGAAGACTCTTCATCTCATAATTTTTTATTTGTTAGCCAAAGGTAATGATCACTCAGGTACATAAACTAAAAACAGAAATGTATGAGGCTGAGTACAAAACATGGTATCTGAATGTTCAGATGCAAAGCACTGAAACATATTGTGACCTACCGAACATAAATCCCTCTTCATAAAAAGGGTAACTACTAAAAATTTCTAGCCACAAGGTAAGCTTTGACCAAAGAAAACCTATATTAATAACTCTTAGAAATGTTACTTAAGTACGTTTTATACATAAGTTATGAAGACTAAATGATGGTATAAAGCTGGTTTAATTTTATGGAGCAAGAAACTGTGTTAAGAATAACAATTCAAGATGATTTAAAAGTACATTTGTTGCTTTTACATTAGTTGAAATTTACTTTATTTTTGTATTTTATTATAATAATCTCCAGGCTCTGAAGATCAAGTTCTCTACATTGCTAATGACACTGATATCCTGGGTTTTATATATCCATTCAACTACAGTGGCGATCATCAACAAATTTCTCATATTGAACATAATTCAAGAATAACAGGGATGGATGTATATTATCAGAGAGATATGATTATTTGGAGTACTCAGTTTAATCCAGGCGGAATTTTCTACAAAAGGATCCATGGCAGAGAAAAAAGGCAAGCAAACAGTGGCTTGATTGTAAGTAAATGTAATTGAATATTTGAAGGCTCATGACTCATGCCTCCCCCTGGTTTTTTTCCTGTTTTTTTTTTTAATTTGTCAATCACAATATTTGATTATGAGTTAATTAATCAATGATTCCTCCCAATAATCTCCCTGTATATAAGTAAAAATATCCCTACTCATTTATTCTTATAGCTGGATATACTTCATTTTAATTGCATGATATAATGTTTTTCTTTAATATATTTTCTATAGTTATATAAGAATGGAAATTAATAGTACCTAAAATTTCTAGAACTTTTAATAGTTTATAGTATTTAATATATTATAAATATGAGTTTTTTTTTTTCATCACGAGATCATATTGGAAACCATCACATCATTTTTACATTAGAAAATCAACTTAAAAATATACAGGGTAAATTGTTTCATTTTTAACAATATTAGAAATCTGTTTCTCTTCTAGGGAAAGAGATCAATTCAATAGTGTAAGCATATCTTCTGACTCCTAATAACTATATTTCAGAGAACATCCAACATAGAGCAGTGTTGTTTGCTGGTATATGACGGACACATTGATTATCATGGTTACTCCTTTAGAGAAAATAAGCTAAAACATTTGTTTAGAGTTATGGTTTTAGGTTATCTTTTTTGTTTGAGGGCATGTCTATTTATTGTGGATTTTATGTTTTGAGGTAACCTGGCAAGAATAACAGATGAAGTACTTATTTTGAGAGAGCCCTAGCCCATTCCCATACAACCAAAAAATCAAGTATAGTATCTACCATAGATTTGAACTCCATAAATATCATTTGATGTGAATCTGAAACACTATTTTTATTCATAGTAGGTGGCAATAAGCTGGTTTTAAAAGAAGCAATATTATTAGCTTTTAAATTCAGGTCAGATTAACTGTGAGTAAAAATCCATCGATATCAGAGTGATTTATTTAACTCCTCCTCCTGCAAACCCAGTGTTATAAGACAACTTCTCTGGTGCCTCAGATGGTAAATAATCTCCCTGCAATGTAGGAACCCCAGGTTCGATCCATGAGTTGGGAAGATCCCCTGGGGAAGGGAATGGCTACCCCCTCCAGTATTCTTACCAGGAGAATCCCATGGCCAGAGGAGCCTGGCCGGCTACAGTCTGTGGGTTGCACAGACTCTGACATGACTGGATGACTAACACGTAGGTCTATTAGGTGTTAGTCGAGGATAAAGCCAAACTTTCACTGGATCACTCTACTCTCCATCACCCACACATAATCATCCTATTAGATTATAATCAAGACTGACTCAGTCTTGATTACCTTTAGCTTTCTTTATCTCTAAAACAGACATTGACTTTGCAAAAACATGGTCCTGTGGTATAATTTTATGTATTAATGAAGTGGTAATGAAGTATTATGAAGTTATATTACCCAGGGCTTAATCATGTTCCTGTTCTTTACTAGCCTTTTAGTTTCTCTATCTTCACCGTTTAATAAGGTTTCTAGGGAAGAATACACACACATACACACACACATACATACTGTACATTAGTATTGATAGTACCTGGCACATAATAAGCACTGTATAGATTTCAGTTCAGTTCAGTTCAGTCATTCAGTCCTGTTGAACTCTTAGCAGCCCCATGGACTGCAGTACACCAGGCTTCCTTATCCATCACCTGCTACTGGAGGTTTCTTAAACTCCTGTCTATCAAGTCAGTGATGCTATTCAACCATCTCATCCTCTGAGGTCTCTTTCTCCTCCCACCTTCAATCTTTCCAACCATCAGGGTCTTTTCCAATGAGTCAGTTCTTCGCATCAGGTGGCCAAAGTGTTGGAGTTTCAGCTTCAGCATCAGTCCTTCCAATGAATATTCAGGACTGATCTCTCCTTTAGGATGGACTGGTTGGATCTCTTTGCAGTTCAAAGGACTCTCAAGAGTCTTCTCCAATACACAGTTCAAAAGCATCAATTCTTTGGCACTCAGCTTTCTTTATAGTCCAACTCTAACATCCATACAAGACTATTGGAAAAACCATAGATTTGACTAGTTGGCAAACTAATATCTCTGCTCTTTAATATGCTGCCTAGGTTGGTCATAGCTTTTCTTCCAAGGAGCAAGCGTCTTTTAATTTCATGGCTACAGTTACCATCTGCAATGATTTTGGAGCTCAAAAAAATAAAGTCTGTCACTGTTTCCGTTATTTCCCCATCTATTTGCCATGAAGTGATGGGGTTAGATGCCATGATCTTCATTTTCTGAATGTTGAGTTTTAAGCCAACTTTTTCATTGTCCTCTTTCACTTTCATCAAGAGGCTCTTTTGTTCTTCACTTTCTGCCATAAGGGTAGGGTCATCTGCGTATCTGAGGTTATTGATATTTCTCCTAGTAATGTTGATTCCAGCTTGTGCTTCCTCCAGCCCAGCGTTTCTCATGATGTACTCTGCATACAAGTTAAATAAGCAGGGTGACAATATACAGTCTTGACATACTCTTTTCCTGATTTGCAACCAGTCTGTTGTTCCGTGTCCAGTTCTAACTGTTGCTTCTTGACCTGCATACAGATTTCTCAGGAGGCAGGTCAGTATGGTATTCCCATCTCTTTCAGAATATTCCACAGTTTGTTGTGATCCACACAGACACAGGGTTTAGCATAGTCAATATGTTTTTCTGAAACTCTCTTGGTTTTTTAATGATCCAATGGATGTTGGCAATTTGATCTCTGGAACCTCTGCCTGTTCTAAATCCAGCTTGAATATTTGGAAGCTCATGGTTCACATACTGTTGAAGCCTGGCTTGAAGAATTTTTAGCATTACTTTGCTAGCGTGTGAGATGAGTGCAATTGAGCGGTACTTTGAACATTCTTTGGCATGGTCTTTCTTTGGGATTGGAATAAAAACTGCTATTTTCCAGTCCTGGGGCCACTGCTGAGTTTTCCAAATTTGCTGGCTTATTGAGTACAGCACTTTCACAGCATCATCTTTGAAGATTTGAAATAGCTCAACTGGAATTCCATCACCTCCACTAGCTTTGTTCACAGTGAAGCTTCTTAAGGCCCACTTGACTTTGCATTCCAGGATACCTGGCTCTAGGTGAGTGATCACACCATCATGGTTATCTGGGTCATGAAGCTCTTTTACTATAGTTATTTGGCATATTGTTGCCACCTCTTAATATCGTCTGCTTCTGTTATGTCCATAATATTTCTGTCCTTTATTGTGCCCGTCTTTGCATGAAATGTTCCCTTGGTATCTATAATTTTCTTGACGAGATCTCTAGTCTTTCAAGTCTATTGTTTTCCTCTATTTCTTTGCATTGATCACTGAGGAAGGCTTTCTTATCTCTCCTTTCTGTTCTTTGGAACTCTGCATTCAAATAGGCATACCTTTCCTTTTCTCCTTTGCCTTAGCATCTCTTGTTTTCTCAGCTATTTGTAAGGCTTCCTCAGACAACCATTTTGCCTTTCTGCATTTTTTTGGGGGGATGGTCTTGATCATCACCTCCTGTACAATGTATGGATTAATAGAATGATATAATGACAGTGATGAGTTGATGATGACAGTGATGCTGATGATAATTGACAAAATGTTCTTCCCTACAATGCATAATCTCACATTAAAAATTAATTGCAAATTACTCTTGTCTGAATTTGATAGTTGCTAAAAATATATCTTTATTTTGTATATAACAACCAGTGAAAATGATTTGATAATTTTTTATATTTGTCCTTGGAGGGATGGATAAACACAATCAGTAACCTCCAGTTTCTGTTCAGTTCAGTTGCTCAGTTGTGTCCCACTCTTTGCGATCCCATGAACCACAGCACACCAGGCCTCCCTGTCCATCACCAACTCCCGGAGTCCACCCAAACCCATGTCCATTGAGTCGGTGATGCCATCCAACCATCTCATCCTCTGTTGTCCCCTTCTCCTCCTGCCCTCAATATTTACCAGCATCAGTGTCTTTTCAAATCAGTCAGCTTTTCACATCAGGTGGCCAAAGTATTGGAGTTGCAGCTTCAAAATCAGTCCCTCCAATGAGCACCCAGGACTGATCTCCTTTAGGATGGACTGGCTGGATCTCCTTGCAGTCCAAGGGACTCTCAAGAGTCTTCTCCAACAACACAGTTCAAAAGCATCAATTCTTTGGCACTCAGCTTTCTGTATAGTCCAACTCTCACATCCATACATGACTACTGGAAAAACCATAGCCTTGACTATATGGACCTTTGTTGGCAAAGTAATGTCTCTGCTTTTTAATATGCTGTTTAGGTTGGTCATAACTTTCCTTCCAAGGAGTAAACGTCTTTTAATTTCATGGCTGCAATCACCATCTGCAGTGGTTTTGGAGCCCGGAAAAATAAAGTCAGCCAGTTTCCAGTGTTTCCCCATCCATTTGCCATGAAATGATGGGACCAGATGACATGATCTTAGTTTTCTGAATGTTGAGCTTTAAGCCAACTTTTTCACTCTCCTCTTTCACTTTCATCAAGAGGCTCTTTAGTTCTCACTTTCCGCCATAAGGGTGGTGTCATCTGCATATCTGAGGTTATTGATATTTCTCCCGGCAATCTTGATTCCAGCTTGTGCTTCTTCCAGCACAGCGTTTCTCATGATATACTCTGCATATAAGTTCAATAAGCAGGGTGACAATATACAGCCTTGACGTACTCCTTTTCTTATTTGGAACCAGTGTGTTGTTCCATGTCCAGTTCTAACTGTTGCTTCCTGACCTGCACACAGGTTTCTCAAGAGGCAGGTCAGGTGGTCTGGTGTTCCCATCTCTTTCAGAATGTCTACAGTTTATTGTGATCCACACAGTCAAGGCTTTGGCATAGTCAATAAAGCAGAAATAGATGTTTTTTGGAACTCTCTTGCTTTTTTAATGATCCAGCAGATGTTGGCACTTTGATCTCTTGTCCCACCCCTCTTCTAAAACCAGCTTGAACATCTGGAAGTTTGCGGTTCAGGTATTGCTGAAGCCTGGCTTGGAGAATTTTGAGCATTACTTTACTAGTATGTGAGATGAGTGCAGTTGTGCGGTATTTTGAGCATTCTTTAGCTTTCCTGCTGGCTCAGAGGTTAAAGCATCTGCCTGCAACGTGGGAGACCCAGGTTCGATCCCTGGGTCGGGAAGATCCCCTGGAGAAGGAAATGGCAACCCACTCCAGTATTCTTACCTGAAGAATCCCATGGAGAGAGGAGCCTGGTAGGCTACATCCAACGGGGTCACAAAGAGTCAGACACAACTGAGCGACTGAGAAACTGGTTGTTTAAAGAAAAAAAAAATTAGTATAACCAGTAACTTCCAGTGACTGTTTATTGTAAGTCAGGAGTCAAACTTACTTGATAGCTAATTTTTTATTCTTATACAGTCAAGAACATAAATGTATAAATTTCATTTGTATATTATATTTGCAAATTTTTAACCTTTATATATTTTACATTTTTAAAAATTTTATTAATATAGTACAGAGTCTTTCACCATCAGTGAAAAGTTATTAGCCTTTTTCTAAAAGGATTTGAAGCTTCATTATTATTTTATTGGTAGTAATTAGATGTATCACATAATCTATTCTTTCCATTTGTTTGTTTCTCTCTCTATTATTAGACCTACCCTTGACTAATAGTATTCACAAGGGAAAAAAGTGAATAGTAGAATGGTACATTTTCTAAAATCCCATTATAACTAACGAAATGTCATGCTTATAAGGCTGGAATCTCTGAGCCATGAATTTTAGCACCATGTTCTAAACCATTAAGCATTCCATATAAATTCTTACCAATGTGTTATGTGTATGTGTATATATATATATATGTACATATAAAATATCCTTAAGGCTACACTGATAAAGGTAATTGTTTAATTTTGATTACTAAACTACCTTGTAACCCTGATATCTCGATATTATAAATATGAAATAAATCCATTCTCACCGCCTTAATTTAATGAGCAATGTGTGTTCTAGAATGATTAGATGGCTTATCTATGGCCATGCAACTAAAACATGACAAATTTTAGACTTAACTTTAAATACTTGCTACATCTCCATTCATCTGGAAACCAACTAGTGTTCTGAAGTAGAAAAGTTCTAAAGTCCCTTCCAATAGTAAATATGTGTGTTTTTTTTTAAAAAAAAATGTGACATAGTTTATGTTTATCCAGCTATTACCTGGACAATTTGTATTTATTTCTCTGAAATCCATCTTGTGTATAAAGAATTGATTTTTACCCCCATGAATTTCCCTGCAATGTATGATACTTGCTCTTTTAACTGTCACCACACAGTCATACAGTAGTTTAATGAAGTGTAAGTAAGTGTTAGTTGTTCATCGTGTCCAACTCTTAGTGATCCCGTGGATTGTAACCCACAAGGCTCCTATGTCCATGAAATTCTCCAGGCAAGAATACTGGAGTCGGTTATGATTTCCTGCAGTCTATTTCATCTTCTAAGGTTTGGCACAAATGCTACTTACCTGAGAATTCCCCACTCCTCAGAAAATAAAACTTAAAATTTTTCCCTGAGCTGAATATGGTCCATTGATTTCTCTCTCTGAATCGATAGGTGAAAGAAAGAATATGCAAATCAAACTATGGATGCTTTAGTTATTACTCTATTATCAGTGGATTCCCATGTGGCTTACTAGTAAAGAATCCACCTGCCAATGCAGAAGATGCAGGTCAGGAAGATCCCCTGGAGTAGAAAATGGCAACCCGCTCCAGTATTCTTGTCTGGAAAATTCCTTTAACAGAGAAGCCTAGTGGGCTACAGTCAGTGGTGTCACAAAGAGCTGCACATGGCAGACAGCACACTTGTAGTCGCAGGAGATATCCACGTGATGACAGGATATCTTGAAGGTATATTCAAAGATACAGGAAACATTGGCGTATGTTTTACTTCAGAAAAGGGCAGAAAATATGTTGTATCAGAAATCAGAAAATATTGCTCAGGCAACTAAATAGTAACTGAAGTCCATTCTAAAGAAAAATAATTATTAACATGATCTCTTTTAGAAATCGTGAAGAGAATTTCTCTTCTGTGAAAACGTGAAAATGGTTGGAATAGCAATTAGGATTGCAAATTTAAAATTCACATGCAGACTAAGTTATTTATAGATAGAAATGCCTATGATTTTCTAACCCCTTGAGCTATACAAAATGGATAGTTTTTTTTTTCCTTTAAGAAAATTAAATAATTTAAAACTTAAAAGACTGACATGATTCAATCTATATGTAAAGCATAATGAGATTTCTGAATTTGAATTTTAGTAGTCAGAAGAGGATATGATAGCATTATGCAACAATTGTACATACTTTCTGGCAATTTATCATTTCTAGTATGAAATGCTAGATAAATGATAGCAAGCACTATAAAGTAGGTCAATGCTTGAAAAATGCAAATAACTTTAACTATCCACATTAGATTTTACCATTAAAGAGCTGAATATTCCTGAGCAAAACAAATGGTTCATCTGATCTACCTGGTCTTAAGAAGTGAATATGAAATACCATGCTTGGCATATTCCCCATTATGCAAAAGAAATTGTTCAGAATAAGTATAATTTTATTCATGAATAATCATACCTTTTTCTTAAAAAGTTGATTAAAACCAGTTTTCCTGAAAAGCTTTAACAAAATATTCAATTAAGTTTTCTTTAATAGGTTTCAGTTTTTAATTGGAGTCCTAGCTATAAATCTCCTCCCCAATAATATGGGTCTGTGTGTACATCTCACACACATACACACATGCATACATAAATTTACAAGTATTCCTATGTAACCACAGGCTTCCATGGTGCCTCAGCAGTAAAGAATCCTCCTGCCAATGCATGAGACACAGGTTTGATCCCTGGGTTGGCAAGATCCCCTAGAAGGAAAGGGCAACCCTCTCCAGTATTCTTGTCTAGAAAATACCACGGACAGAAGAGCCTACAGGGCTATTGTCCATGGGGTTGCAAAGAGTCAGACATGACTTAGCAACTAAACAACAATAATGTACCCAGACATAAGTATGTGTACATAAATTTTAGCAAAAACTTCAAAGTCTTGTTTTAGGACATTTGGGTAGTGGTAAAAATTGATAGTTTTTTTTTTATTTCTTTTTTTTCATATTATAAATTTACATGCATGCGTGCTAAGTCACTTTAGTTGTGTCTGATTCTTTGCAACCCCATGGACTGTAGGCCACCAGGCTCCCTCTGTCCATGGGATTCTCCAGGCAAGAATACTGGAATGAGTTGCCATGCCCTGCTCCAGGTGATTTTCCCAACCCGGGGGTGGAATCAGAGTCTCTTATGTCTCCAGCATTGGCAGGCAGGTTCTTTACCACTAGCACCACCTGGGAAGCCCATTATAAATTTAAGACACCATTAAACTCTAAATTGAAACTAAATTGAAATATAATTGCTTGGCTAAAATACTTTTAAAACCATCATAGTTTATTCAAATCAGTCAACAACTAAAATAATTTATTATGATTACCTTGGAAGAGATCTGAAGCTATCAGCTACTACATTACTGTCATACTGTGGCTTGATTGTTATTGATTAATAAGACAGGCACTCAATAATGCATACTGATTAGAATTAATGGTTCTAGAATAGTTGTGATCAATTGTCAAAATTTTACTGAACATAAATCTTTTAAGACCATATAAAACATAAAATTATGCAATTAATAATACTAAATTATTGATCAGATTGCATAGCATCTTAAGGTGACCAGTCAAGTTGTACTCATTCATACCCGAAGCATTATTTGGGCTTCCCAGGTGGCCCTAGTGGTAAACAACCTGCCTGCCAATGCAGGAGGCCTAAGAGACACAGGTTCTATCCCTGGGTCAGGAAGATACCGTGGAGAATGGCATGGCAACCCACTCAAGTGTTATTGCCCAGAGAATCCCATAGACAGAGGAGCCTGGTGGGCTATAGCACATAGGGTCGCAAAGAGTTGGCCACGCCTGAAGCAGCCTAGCATGCATGCAAAGCATTATTAGAGAGTTTTGTTTGTTAGATCTGGAGAGTTTGTTTGTTAGGGTTCTTGGAATACAATAAAAATAACAGAATCTTGTCCTCATGAAGTTTATATTCTATGGAACAAAGACAAAATCAACTAAACTAACACATAAATACTGCTGCTGCTGCTAAATCGCTTCAGTCATATCCAACTCTGTGTGACCCCATAGACGGCAGCCCACCAGGCTCCCCCGTCCCTGAGATTCTACAGGCAAGAACACTGGAGTGGGTTGCCATTTCTTTCTCCAATGCATGAAAGTGAAAAGTGAAAGTGAAGTCGCTCAGTCGTGTCTGACTCTTAGCGACCCCATGGACTGCAGCCTACCAGGCTCCTCCGTCCATGGGATTTTCTGGCAAGAGTACTGGAGTGGGGTGCCATTGCCTTCTCTGAACACAGAAATAAATACAAAAAATCCAATTTTTGAAAGATGTCTTGAAGAAAGTAAAAAATGGACTTAGAGATAAAAACTTGAATGATATAGGTTTGAGTAAGATGATTAATAAAGGCACATTTGAAGAGAGATTTGAGCTAAGACCTAAGAAATGAGAAGGAAGTAATGCCATCTTCGTTATATATAAGACAACTCTTTTATTTTTTCTGTGGAGAATGGATTTGGTGGGAGAAAAGACTATAACAGAAGGAGGCCACATAGAAGGGCTATGCTCCCATAGAAATGGTGGTATATTGCTCTGCTATAGTCTCAATGAAGTGAAAGGTAGTGAGTAGAATCTTAAGGAAAAAATGTTTGCAAATAGAATGAATGTGAAAAATGAGGACAGAAAGGATTCCAGACTGACACCTGGTTTCCTGGATTGTATAATTTGAAGGATACTGAAAATGGAAAATTGTGGGTTCGGTTTTAATTATGCTAAGTCCAGTAAGAGATACAATGAGAAAGTCAGATTTGCAGTGATGTAGTCAAAGCTTTATCTTAGATCTCTGGACTGGATTTGCATTAAGGAATAGAAAAATTGAGGGGATATCTAAAACCATGAAACCAGGTTTGATTTCCAGGGGAAATTAAGAAGGAACTGGAACCAAGCTCTGAGACTAGATTAAAACGATGGCAAGGACCAGCCAGTGCGCGTTAGAATAAAACAAGAGACTGTAGAATCACAGAAACTAAGAGAAAAAAAAAGTGTTTTGAAAAGGAAGTTTTGGTTATATTTCTAGTATACTGCTGAAAGATCAACTGAAGGAAAACAAAGGAGTGTTCAAAAAATCTGAAAACAGAAATACATTAAGGACCTTGAAAAATGCTTAGAGTCATGGAGGGAGGGGCATCATCAGAGAGCATTCAGTAGTTCCAAATCAGCGGTGCTCCACCGGGGATGACCTTTCACCCCAGAGGACATTAGGTAATGTCTGAAGACATTTTGGATTCTCAGCGTTGAGGACTGCTGTTGGCATCAAGTGAGTAGAGGCCAGGGAGGATGCTTAACACCCTACAATGAATGAATTAGTTCCTCACAGCAAGGAATTATTCTGCCCAAAACACCAATAGTGCCAGAGTTGAGAAATCTTTTTCTACATACTAACAGTAAGAGTCTGTCCAGTTAACCTTTAAGTAGCTCTTTTTCTTTGTTACTTCATTTGATGTGATAATAACTAATACAAAATAGTTCTGAGATGAATCATCAGTATAATTATTCTTTTATTGTTCTCTCCTTTTCCTCACCTCTCAATATCTTTGGCTAGATCCTTTTCTGCTTTCCTTTTAATATTGGAATGCCCCAGGCTCTGACCATGATCCTCTTCTTTCTAGCTTCCTCACTTCCTAATGGAGTTCATGGTTTAACATAAAATCACATGCTAAAAATTGCCTAATTGAGACCAGGCTCTATCTAACTGCTTGCTTTTCCTTTTGGATGTTAAAAAAAAATCCCCAAGGTAGCACACATGCCTAAAAATAAACTTCTCATATGATCCACAAAATCTGCTTCCCCAATGTCACTTAATGGCAACTCAGTTTTCTAGGTGCTCAAAGTGAAAATCAGAGGCACTGCTGGCCCCTCTGCTTCTTTCATAACTCCAAAATCAGGCAATGTTATTGAATGTACCTTCAAAGTATGTCTAGGAGCTGATTACCGTAACATCAGCTTGACTGCAAGGATCTAGTTTTGAACCACCTTCGCCTTTCTTCTGAATGAATGCAATACCCTTCTAATTGATCTCTTTGCTATCCTTATGACTCACAAAACAATAACCAGAATGCCCTGTATAAAGCACAATCAGCTTACATCACATCTTCAAAAATGTTCAATGGTTTTCCATTGAAAAGACTGAAATTCTCCTAACATTTCTTAAGGTTTTAAAAGATCTGGTCTCCTGTTACTTCTCTGCTTATCTTCACTACTTTCCCCTTTACTCACTCTTCACCAGGGAAGCTCTGCTATTTCTGAAACCCATCACTACCTACTAAAGTAAGGCCTTTCCTGAAATGGTCTTTTGCCCTAAAATGCCTTTCAGCCAGATATCCTACATGATTCAATTCCTGAACTCCTTCAATTCTTTGTTTAAATGTCATCTGAATGCATAACTTACTGATAATTGTAATCTCTTACCCCATTCCCATCCTGAAATCCTCAATGTCCTGCTCTTTTGCATTTCCATAGTACTTTTTTACTGCCACATAATTTATTCATTTATTATATTTATAACCTATTGTCTGTCTTACCTCACTATAAATAAATATCCAGAAGCAGTGGCAGTTTTCTTTTTTCCTATTCTACTACTATAATCCTAGCACTTAGAACAAGACCTGTTGTGAAGTAGATACACTTTTTAAATTAGAAACAATAAATTAATTGAAAATCTTGGGGATGCATGGCAATAGCATATCATTCTTGAAAGCTATCCTTTACAAGTTATGCTTCTCATCCTTGGTATTCAATTTATCACAAGTTTAAATATTTTTACCTCCAGAAATGTCTCATTTTTATCCACTTTTGTTTCACAAAAGCCTAGACTAAAATTTCACAATCTTTCCTCTGGAGTCCATTGAATAAACCTCGTCTGAGTTTCTGGTATCCCCTTGGTCCCCAGTCCCAAGCCATTCTTCATACCACAGGCAAAATAATCTTAGAATAAAACCTCAGCATCATATCGCCCTCCTTAAATATTTACATTGAAAAATCATGGTCTTACAAACCTCTCCATGATGTTTAGCCTCATCTCCCAACATACCCTTCCCGCCTTCTCCCCATGAGAATATGCATAAACCCTCAAAAACACATTTTTTCCAGCCATAAATAGATTATGTTTCATTTACAATAAAGCAACCTAACTTCACAGTCTTTCTTGTTGTTCAGTCCAGAAGTTGTGTCCAAGTCTTTGCAACCCCATGAACTCAGCATGGCAGGCTTCCCTGTCCTTCGCTATCTCCCACAGTTTGCTCAAACTCATGTGCACTGAGTCACTTATGCTATCCAACCATCTTATCCTTTGTTGCTCTCTTCTCCTCCTGCCTTCAGTCTTTCTCAGCATCAGGGTCTTTTCCAATGAGTCAGCTCTACCTGTCAGGTGGCCAAAGGATTGGAGTTTCAGCTTCAGCGTCAGTCTTTCAAGTGAATATTCAAGGTTAATTTCCTTTAGGATTGACTTGCAACTAAGGAACTTTGAAGAGTCTTCTCTAGCACCATAATTCAAAAGCATCAATTCTTTGGTTCTCAGCCTTCATCATGGTCCAACTCTCACATCCGTACATGACTACTGGAAAAGTTTTGACTAGATGGACCTTTGCTGGCAAAGCGATGTCTCTACTTTTTAATATGCTGTCTAGGTTTGTCATAGTTTTCCTTCCAAGGAGCAAGCATCTTTTAATTCCATGGCTGCATTTACTATCTAGAGAGATTTTGGAGCCCAGGAAAATAAAATATGTCACTCTTTTTCCCCTTCAATTTGCCATAAAGTGATGGGACCAGATGCCATCCATTATCTTCATTTTTTGAATGTTCAGTTTTAAGCCAGCTTTTTCAGCCTCCACTTTCACCTTCATCAAGAGGCTCTTTAGTTCCTCTTCTCTCTCTGCCATTAGAGTGCTATCATCTGCATATCTGAGCTTGTTGATATTTCTCCTGATAGTCTTGATTCCAGCTTGAACTTCAACTAGCCTGGCATTTCACAAGATGTACTCTGCATATAAGTTAAATAAGCATGATGACAATATTCAGCCTTGTTGTACTCCTTTCCCAATTTTGAACAGTCTGTTATTCCATGTCTGATTCTAACTGTTGTTTCTTGACCTGCATACAGGTTTCTCAGGAAACAGGTAAGGTGGACTGTTATTCCCATACCCTTCAAATTTTTCCAGTTTTTTTGTGATCCACACAGTCAAAGGCTTTAGCATAGTCAATGAAGCAGAAGTCGACATTTTGCTGGAATTCCCTTGCTTTTTCTATGGTCCAACAAATGTTGGCAATTTCATCTCTGGTCCCTCTGCCTTTTCTAAACGCATCTTGTACATCTGGACTTTCTTGGTTCACATACTGTTGAAGCCTAGCTTGAAGGATTTTGGGCATTACCTTGCTACATATACACATGTATATTCATAATTTGAATGAACTCGATGGATGAAACATTGAACTATAAAAGCCCAATTTATGTGTACATATTCATATACATATATATATATATAAATATATCTATCTGCTACATAGACTGAATATTACAGTTTATTTATAAGATGCTTACCTAATGATTCTGAAAACACACTCTAAACATTTGCTTCTCTGTTCTCCTTTTTTATGTGTTTCTTGCTATATCTTATAGATACAAGATTTATTCATTGAAGTCAAATTATTTTTCTCTCTAAGGCATGGGTTGCAAACCACTTATCACATAAGAGAAATGAGTGAAACAGATTGGGCATAGCATTAGGGATACAGGTGAGAGAGGCAAGCTGAAGACATGCTTCATTAAAACAGCAGCAGCTGATTGATTCTGTTACTCTGGAATGTTTGTCTTCTTTTGATAGACTATCTTATATAGCCTTAGTTTTTAAGAAAAAAAAAGTTTGATTTTTAAAGTGATATCTTCTAATATTAAAGTTAGAATCTACTTTTAAAAACCTTTTAAAAAAACAAAACTTTAAATTTAGTGCTCAGCCTACCATTTTGCAACCTCTTCTTTCAGATAGCTCTAATTTGCATCTCAGCTGTTGTGCTTGTTTAAATTGTAACTATGAAAGAAAAATTTAACTATCAGAAGGCATCTTGTCTTCTAATTTCAGGTTACTCACATAGGGAGACGATGTCAAAATTGCCCCATAAGTACCAACAAATTTTTTGCTTACTGACTAATGCATAAAAATTCATACTTAGCATTAGATGCATCCCTAAGGTTTATATAGAATGGATAAAGTTTTAAACTGTTATGTAAAATTTAGTGTTTAGAAGTTAAACACTTTTACAGATCATTTGATCCAAAGCCTTTATTTTTATATGCCACATAATTCATGGGCTTCCCAAGTGACTCAGATAGTAAAGAATCCACCTGCAATGCAGGAGACTTAGGTTCAGTCCCTGGGTCAGCAAGATTCCCTGGAGAAGGAAATGGCAACCCACTCCAGTGTTCTTGCCTGGAGAATTCTATGGACAGAGGAGCCTGGTGGGGTATACAGTCCATGGGGTCACAAAGAGTCAGACATGATTGAGTGACTAACACATTCACTTCCACTTTCATAATTTATAGAGTAACTAGGACTAGTTCTTAAACCAACTTTCTGATTCCAAATATGTTGTTTTCTAGTCTTCCATGATATCTTCTGTTTAGCTGGTAGTTCAATTGAAAATTTTGGCTCGGTTTTGTTATTTACGGTAGGTAGGTGGTAGATCATAACAAATAAGTTTAAAGAACACTGAGTATGTTTTAAAAATGATAAATCACATACAATATTTACCCTGATATCCAAAGACAGATTTGTTACTTTCTGGATACTGTCAGAATTATGTACTTTTATTTGGTTTCCTTTTCCTATGACAGAGCTTATGCCAAGTTGATGTAGTCCTAGTGTAGGCACTTGTGGCTCAGCTGGTAAAGAATCTGCCTGCAATGTGGGAGACTGGGTTTGATCCCTGGGTTGGGAAGATGCCCTGGAGAAGGGAAAAGCTACCCACTCCAGTATTCTGGCCTGGAGAATTCCATGGACTGTATAGTCCAGGGGTTTGCAAACAGTCGGACACGACTGAGCAATTTTCACTTTCATTTTCACTTTAGTGTAGATAAATACTACATATTGTAATAAAATTATTAAAATTGAAACCATCTTTTCAATTAAGCTTTAAAAATATTCAGATTGAAATAATCTTTTCTTAAGAATAGATTGCTGATAGAAGCAGAAGTTTCATCCCTGAAGTGGTTTTAGAATTCGTACATATTCTAGCTCTTAAATATAACTTTTTTTGGGTTTTGGGGGGAGGGTTTCTCCATTGCTATATGAGCTTGATTGAAATAACAATTATCTAGGTATTGAAGACCATTACTAAGCCAAAGAATTTAGTAATGTTCAGAATTTGTGTAGTCCTTACCTTACTATTGGGCTTCCCTGGTAGCTCAGCTCGTAAGAATATGCCTGCAGTGCAGGAGGATCTGGTTCGATTCCTACCCATTCCAGTATTCTTGGGCATCCCTGGCAGGTCAGGTAAAGAATCTGCCTGCAATGTGGTATTGACTAATTTATGAGAATTTAATCTGATTCACATTTTGTGAACCAAAAATGTAAATAATCTTATTCTTACATATGGACACCCCCATCCACATCCCACCACACACACACACCTTCTTTACAGTGTTGTTATATCTGTGTTTTACTAGCATTGCATCAGAGGATAATTAACTTCATCAAAATGGACTGAATTTTCTGGTATGTATAAAGGTAACAAATCAGGAACAAATGAAATATGTGGCAACTTCAATCTATCCTTGTGTTACCAATATATTCTCAAATTATATAGCTAACTATAGGAATTTTGTTTTAAAAAAGACAGGATTTCCTCAGTTCAAATGTTTGAATCCTCCTTTCATAGATTTTCCTCTTTCCTTGATTTAAAACAAATGTCTTTAGTGACTTATATCTTTAGTCTACTGAAGCTGGCACTGTGACAGATACCTTACAATCTGCAGCTGTTAAGGATTAGTAGTTTAAAGCAGTAACCTCTAATTGTGTTACAATCAAGCTGCCAATTTTTTGGCAAGATTTAAGCATTTCATTCATTCAACTAATATATCTCTATAAAGAAGAATGCCTCAGGCCTCAAAACTTTGTCTGTGTATTTAGAGAGCTTATTAGGAAAGAAATCATCTGTCTGGAAAAAGCCATCAAAATGTGTCTTCTACTTTGTGCAAAAAAATGAGAAATGCCTTTTGTTGTCTGGGTAACCACACACCTCTGCAATCTCTTAAACATGACATACTGCATTAGCGCCTCTAGTTCATTGGTCTCTCTGTCTAGTGTGGGAGCCAAAGAGGCAAATTAGAGTTTCATATTCTCTCCATGCTTCCAATCTTATGTGTTTGGTTGTTTTTCAGTCTCTCTCAAGACAAATGGCGTAACCATCCTGTGTTGGTTATTCATTTCAGTCTCCATTCTAGGCCAAGAACCTGTTTACTTTTCCTGTGTTTTCCCATTTTTTGTGTTTACCTGATTGATTTTGAACTTCTCCATAAGACCCACCAACAATTTGCCTTCCACTCTTCAACCAACATTCATTCAATATGAGATTCCCTTTTAGATGACTAATGCAATCCTCCCTATCAGGTTTCCCTGATAGCTCAGTTGGTAAAGAATCTGCCTGCAATGCAGGAGACCCCAGTTTGATTCCTGGGTCAGGAAGATCCCCTGGAGAAGGACCCCAGTATCCTTAGGTTTTGCTTGTGGCTCAGCTGGTAAAGAATCCACCTGCAATGTGGGAGACCTGGGTTCAATCTCTGGGTTGAGAGGATACCCTGGAGAAGGGAAAGGCTACCCACTCCAGCACTCTGGCCTGGAAAATTCCATGGACTTTATAGTCCATGGGGCTGCAAAGAATCTAACACGACTGAGTGACTTTCAGTTTCACTTTCAATGCAATCCTGGTCAATCTGGATTATTTATTTCTATAGAACTCACTTCTAGTGATTTCCTAATTTGGCCATGGTTTCCCTAACAATAAGACCATCTTGTTTCTGTCTTCTTGTTGTTCATCTTCTGTTCAATCTTGCTCTTTTCAGTGATGAGAATTACTGAGCATTCAGTATGTTATGAGTCATTAAGGATGAATACCTAGTAACATCTTCACCTGGTTGCCATAATTCCCTGAGAATCATCTTGTCACTGATGATTCATGACTTTAGGTTGAATTTATTGGGTGTGACCATCCTTTACTCCATATTCTAACTACCTTAGTTGATACGGGAATGACATTAGAGATTCCTTGATCAAGGAACCAGAGAATAACTATGTGGATTTAAATGGCTCTATAACTCATCAGTGTATCTTGTGCTCAGCATTTAAAAGTAACATTTATTCTAGTAATGTGACTTAACTTCTATATATCCTCTTGGAATTCACCATTAATAGAATTTTCACCAGCCAGCTTTTCTGAAAAGTATCACAAAATCAGACTTCTGAATGTTCCATGATCATTAGGAATTTGAAGTTTTAACTGTTAGCAGAACAGGAATATAAATATAGAATGGAAAGATAACCAGCTCTTTTTTGAGCATGAGTGAAACAAAATGAAAATATTAAATTAAAAAAAGTGGAACTTGGCATAAAATATGTCCTATTTAGCAAGGATACCACTAGGACAGAAAAATCATATAGTATATTAACATTTTATAAAGGCAAATTTGGGCTTCTCTGGCACTCAATCAATAAAGAATCTACCTGCAATGCAGGAGACCCAGGTTCTATCTCTGGGTTGGGAAGATTCCCTGGAGAAGGAAATGACAACCCAGTCCAGTATGTGTGCCTGGGAAATCTCATGGACAGAGGAGCCTCATGGTGTACAGTCCATGGAGTCTCAAGAGTAAGACACAACTTAGCGACTAAACCACCAAACATCACCAAAGGCAAAATAGGGTATTCGTCTATGTTCATGCTGGGCAAGTGCATGGTAAAAGATTGCTCCAGTGGTGTTAAAAAAGATAAATATGCTCCAAAAGGCTTTATACAGTTAATAATGGTTATTTTCTCCCATTTTCTCTCATGTTTATAAATTTAAGATTTATGTTCACATGTCCATACCATTTGTTGATAAATTTACTTTTAAATACTGCCAAATCAAAAACAGCAATTACATTTAATTTAAATGATACTGAAACACTTGAAAATTATTTTGTGGTTTGGCTAGGATAAATCTTTATATTTTACCCATTTATAAATATTATTTGTATGGAATGTTTAGATTAAATTGTATTTCAGAGTACTTTTCATTTAACTTTAGGTAGCTATGAGCTATCATTGAGTAGATGGATAGTATTTACTCTTAGAGTAGAGAAATAAGGCATTGTAATATTTCAAAAGTTTAGTTTTTAAATCAATCAGTGAAAAGACTGATAATAAAGGTCATTAGAAATTTCTAAAGGTTCTGTGTTTAATTTGAGCCATATTTTCCTTCCTTAAGATCTCAGTAATCACACAGCAGATGGTGACTTGCAATTCTTATTTCTTGGCATCTCATGTTCTTTTTGAGAAGTTCAGTCTGTTTGCTTTTAACCCAAGCACAATTTAACAAAATGTGCTCACTAGTAAAACACAGAAGATACAGTCATCTGTTAAAAACCCACATTTCCACTTGTAACCAGTAAAGATGCTTCCACTTGTAAGCATCTTAACGATGCTTTTACACATTGATGACATGTCTAGTTATAATCACCTTCAAATAATTGTTTCTAGTCTTGAAATAATACCCCTGAGAATTCCTTCTCACTTTTGGCTATGCACAATAAACTTGATCATGTCAAATTAATTATTACACTGGCTTCAGCTCAAAGTGATCAAGTTAATTGAAGGGCACAGAGCATACGTTATTTTCCTTGCTATCTATTCCCAATGAACTCTCTTACCTTTGTCTCACAATAATTCAGTAATATACTATTACACAGAAAATCCAAGCTAGCAGATTTAATATAAATGACAGAGTTTGTAACTTTCCTCGAAAGACATTTTAATATAGCATCTCTCTAAATGTGCCTATTTGTATTAGCATTCTTTTTTGATTTTAAATCAAATTATATATGGTAAGGATGCAGAACAACTGGAACTTTATTAAATTGCTGAAAAGAGTGAATATTAGTAGAGATGCTTTGAAAGAAAATTCTAACCCTATCTATTCAAGCAAACATATGTATACCTTGGGCTTCAGTAGTTCTATTTCTTATTAAATATTCAATACAAATGAGAGTTCGTGTCCACCAAAAGATACCTACAGGAATATTCATAATTTTTATTGTAATGGCCTAAAATTATTAACAAAAAAAATACATATTACCAGTAAAATGGTAAACAATTTGATATATATTCATGAAGTTAAATATTATCCAGAAATAAAAACAATTAATAACTGACATACACAACAATATGGATACATGGACATGATGTTGAATAAAAATCAGGAATTGAAGAGTACAATGATGTTTATGTGGATTTGTTTAAACTAATCTATGACATTAGACATTAGAATTATGCTTATTCTAAGAGAAATACTAACTGGTAGACGTCATAAGTGAACCTTCTACAATTCTGGAAATATTCTAACAAGGTGGTAGTTAAACAGGGGCAGTGATAGGTAAAATTCCAATGAACTGTATACTTAGGACTTATAAAATTATATAGCTATAAAAAGTAAGAATAATGTATTTTTTAAAATCTATATAATAATTAATACCTGATCACATTAATATGATTCCCAAATAATCTCAATATATAGATATAGAAAGCTCCACCAATTTGCTTTTGAAAATACTGTGGTTTGTTGTTTTGTTTTCTTTTAGTGTCCTGAATTTAGAAGGCCCAGGGACATTGCAGTTGACTGGGTTGCTGGAAATATCTATTGGACCGACCATTCTCGAATGCACTGGTTCAGTTACTACACTACTCACTGGACCAGCCTGAGGTACTCTATCAACGTAGGGCAGCTGAGTGGCCCCAACTGTACCAGACTCTTAACAAACATGGCTGGAGAACCCTATGCCATTGCTGTAAATCCTAAAAGAGGGTAGGTTAATAACATGGTTATTGATGTTTCTTGATATGACTATCCATTTTTAGAGATTGTCCCACCTATGTTCTGTAGTGTTGTTTCTAGATGAGTGTTCAACATATAACAGAGTCACAAGACTTGTGAAAATCCCTCTACTCCTTCTATACAAAAGCATGTCCTTTTCATACCAAATGGTGGTGAAAAATTTGTGTTTTTCTCTGAACATTTGTATAAATGTACTTTATACATTTATTGTCTGTATATGTTATGTGTACATTCAGATTAATGAAACTGATATGAAAAGTGTAACCACTATTATTAATCTAAAACTGAATTTTTGAGATGTTACATATAATGTTTAATCATTTCAAGTATAAAGTATTAGTGATTTGGGCTATTTCTGGTAATAAAAAATGAAAGCATATGTATAAACAAACTTAAAAATTTAATATAAATATGTCCTTTATTTTACTTGATTTGTATTTCTTTTTTATTATTTTTCATTTGTAAGCACTGACCAAAAAAGAAATAGGGAAATGTTAAATAAAGCTCCTAATCATCCATAAAGTGGATCATTAGATCCTGAGTAAAAGGAAACAATTGTTTACTTAATGGAATTATGCAATGTGGTATCTTCTAAGTGAGAAAATTATTTCTGTTTGAGAAAATAGTTTATCATAAAAGAAAGCATATTGATGTATCAACCATAGTAAAATGAATTCTGTCACAATAAGAAGATGGTTTCAAGTGTTAGAGATATTCTTCTTCTAAAGAAATTTTCAAAATTGAGCTTTGGGAATCAAGTGAACTACAGTTTATCCTGCTAAACAATAACTCTCAAATTTTAGTAGGCGATATGGGCTTCCCTCGTAGCTCAGTTGGCAAAGAATCTGCCTGCAATGCAGGAGACCTGGGTTCAATTCCTGGATCAGGAAGATCCCCTGGAGAAGGAAATGGCAACCCACTCCAGTATTCTTGCCTGGAGAATCCCATGGACAGAGGAGCCTGGTGGGCTACAGTCCATGGGGTTGCAAAGAATCGGACACAACTGAGAGACAAACACTAGGGTATGACTATTTAAAACCTTGATTCCTACGGCCCTCTCTTGGAGGTCTTTCTATACATTTAGACTTCGTCCCTTCATCAGGGACTCTAAGGTCATTCGCGTGCACAAGATCTTTTCAGCCCTTGTTTGGGGCTGTGCCAGCACCGTCACCAGGCTAATCAGCTTTGACCTGTCTCTTCAGGATGATGTACTGGACCGTCGTTGGGGACCACTCCCACATAGAAGAGGCGGCCATGGATGGCACTCTGAGAAGGATTTTAGTACAAAAGAATTTACAGAGACCTACAGGTATGATATGTTTTCCACACTGTCTAAAATATGAAATAGCAGGGTGAGGCAACATGAGAGAGTAGCACTGACATTTATACATTACCGTGTGGAAAATAGATAACTAGTGGGAAGCTGCTATATACCACAGGGAGCTCAGCTCGGTGCTCTGATGACCGAGAGGGGTGGGACGGGAGAGGTGGAAGGGGTGACCGAGAAGGAGGGGATGTGTGTATATATATAGCTGATTCACGTTGTACAGCAGAAAGTAACAAAACATTGTAAAGCAATTACCCTCCAATAACATAGAATAACATGTGAAATAATATGCTAAATATGATAGTGTTGTCGTGTTTTCTGGTTCTGTTTGGCAACGTAGTCATTTTTGAAAGCAGACAAAATAATTTATAGCATGACTTTATAAAATTCATTAACATTTCATGTCATAGTTTCCCAACTTGAACCTCAGGTTTTTATCATACTGTTGGTGATATTATGGGGATGTTATTTGAAAATTACCTAAGTTATAAGGCTACTAGGATTTCACCTGCATGAAATGTTGACAGTTTATAGCACTGTATTAGGATGTTTCTACAGCTATATGTTAATGATATTGGGAGAGATGGTAAACTGCTAGAGTATAAGAGACTAAATGGACAGAGAGGTGGTAACATGCAAGTAATTTTTGTGAAAAAGAGGTATGAAAGACATTCACAGCTTCTTTCAATCTAGCTTTAATCTCCTTTCCAGCACGTCATCTAAACCATCAGTCCAGTCCACACTCTGTACTTCCCAGACTGCTTCAGAACTCAGCTTTTTTTCTGCATTCCTGTTCTTTCTCCCACACCATTTTCCTCTCAGATCCCTCTTCTACAGTAGCCATCCAACTTCTCTGCACTTAGCTGAATCTTATCAATCATTTTTGCTCTTTTTTCCTAATATTTTTGGCCTCGTGGCATACGGAAGCTTGGTTCCCCGTTGTGCTGTGCCCATTCACTAAATTGCATGAGACTCTTTGTGGCCCCATGGACTGTAGCACACCAGACTTCTCTGCCCATGGAATTCTCCTGGCAAGAATACTGGAGTGGGTTGCCATTTCCTTCTCCAGAGGATCTTCCCCAACCAGGGATCACCCTGCGTCTCTTGCGTCTCCTGCACTGGCAGGCTGATTCTTTACCACTGAACCACCTGGGAAGCCCCTTACTTCCCCAACCAGGGATCAAACCCACAGCCCCTGCATTTGAAGCACCAAGTTTTAACCACCAGACCACCAGGGAAGTCCCTGAATTTTATCAGTCTTGTAAGGTCTAAATTTAGTCTTTCCTCAATAAAACATTTTCACAATGGAGAAACCTCAGAGCTTTTCGCTCTCTCCCCACTGCCACCCACTACATCTGCATCAGAAGGACAGCATACATTTTCTATAACACATGTTATTTAACAGTGAGGCTTTGAAGTTTCTTTCACGGTAGCAACTTTATATTTGGTTGGCATATATATATGTATGTTTATATACTTTTAATGTACCTTCTGCCTTTTCCTCCAAATAGATTGTTTTTACCCTTACAGAAGGGAGGAACGCTTGGGATTGAGTTCATTTATATAGATGTGTCTCTTGTCAATGATTTAACAAACACTAATTAAAGACTCACCTGGTACCAGAAATTGTTCCAAATGCTGAAGAAATAGTTCCTGCCCTTGTTAAGAGAATTCCGATTCTCGTGAAACTGACTTTCCTGTATAGGATAGAACATGTAGGATACATCATGTCAGATGTATATAAAAACCATAAAGAAAAAAAAAAAACATGAGGGATGCCTAGTTATGAGAGAGTAGTATTTTAGTTATGATTATCAGAGAAGTCATCCCTAGAAAGGTGATATTTGAGAAGATAACTGAATAAAGAGAGATAGCAAGCTATGTGAATATGTGAGGAAAGAGATTTCCAAGCAGAAAGAATGCAAGTCATGAGTTAGGAATGAATCTAGCACATGAGAAAAACAGCAGTGATGTTAGGACAATGGGCCCTCTATATCCATGGTAGGCTGAATTTGCTGAAACCACTGATTCCGTGGGCTGAGTGTAATATGCCATTTTATGTAAAAGACTTGCACATCCGTGGGTTCTGGTACCCACAGAGGATCCTATAACCAATTCCCTGTGGATACCATGGGACAATTGTATGCCTTGAAGCATATGAGCAACTGGAGACTGAGCATATGAGCTTATTATCACATGCTCATATTCTCACGTGCTCATATTCTCATGAGCATGTGCTCCACATGAGCATATGGAGAATAGGATATGTGAGAATGACAAGGTTACCAGAGGCAGATCATCTAGGACCTGAAATACTAAGGATTAGATTCTGTTCTGGCATTTGAGGGTATTGAGGAAAGTGGCATAATCTGTTCAAACACAATTTTAATTTTAAAGAACTTTTTTACTTTTTCCCCTTAACTTTTTTATTTTTGATTAATTTTAGACTTATAGAAAAGTCAGACAATTGATCTAAAAAAAATTTGTCTTATTTAATATCTTACATAGTCATAGTAAGGGCTTCCCTGATAGCTCAGTTGGTAAAGAATCCACCTGCAATGCAAGAGACCCCAGTTTGATTCCTGGGTCGGGAAGATCTGCTGGAGAAGGGATAGGCTACCTACTCCAGTATTCTTGGGCTTCCCTTGTGGCTCAGCTGGTAAAGAATCTGCCTGCAATGTGGGAGACCTGGGTTTGATCCCTGGGTTGGGAAGATCTCCCGGAGAAGGGAAAGGCTACCCATTCCAGTATTCTGGCCTGGAGACTGTATAGTCCATGGGGTCGAACACGACTGAGTGACTTTCACTTACTTTCACTTTCATAGTCATAGTATTCATGACATTATTTTCATTTTAAAGTATGACTCAGAAAGCAATGTACAGGATTGCGTCTGAGATCCTCAGGAGGGAGCCTGAGACAGGGGTTCTTGGGACGTCTGCTTATGAAGGGAATGCTATTCCCTGCTTATCATGTGTTGCCGTTGTAGACATGGCCAACCTAAATCAATGAGATGGAGGTGTGTGTGTGTGTGTGTGTGTGTGTGTGCTCAGCCGCTCTACTCTTTGCAGCCACATGGAGTGTAGCACACCATGCTCCTCTGTCCATGGGATTTTTCTGGCAAAAATACTGGGGTGGGGTGCCATTTCTTATTCCAGGGGATCTTCCTGACCCAGGAATCAAACCCACGTCTCTTGCATCTCCTGCATTGGCAGGCAGATTTTTTACAACTAGCGCCACCTGGGAAGCCCTCAGATGAAGCTATCTCACAGATTATTGGAAGTTTTAGTTCTGAAACTCAAAGCAGAAGTAGAAACTTAGTTTGGGGAATTAGCAACAGAAAGTTGATCATTGAAACTTGCTGGAGTTGTTAAGATGGATGAGGGAGGGTGAAACAAAGAAGCTTCCGAGGTCAGAAAAGGCAGAAATGTGTGAGATGGTTATGTTGAGAAGAGTCAAGGTCAAAAGTGCAGACAACAGAGGTGTTTGAGCAATAGGAGCAAAGCAACAGAATTCAGTATCACAGTAGCTGACAGAAAAGTTTCAAAAGGAAGATGATATACCCAACTGGACATAGCATAGTGCCTTACACAGAATACAGAGTAGTAGAAAGAGTCTTAGCCTTGAATTTATATAGGTTTGTGTTAAAATTGAGCAACCTGTATAAACTTTTGAGCACCGAAGTTCTCACTTGTAAATTGCATATGATAATATTTACCTTACGGAGAATTGAGATAATTCATTTAAATCAGATATTAAAACCAATGTAAATTAATTGGTATAGTTTCTTGAATATCTAAGAGGCTAAGAATAACTGTAGGAATAATAAGCCATGTATTAAGACTAAAACCTTACTTGTGTATCTTATATAATATCCACCATAACTCCCTCCTCCAGGAGATCTTCCAACCCAGGGATCAAACCCAGGTCTCCCACATTGCAGGTGGATTCTTTACTGTCTGAGCCACCAGCAAAGCCCATAACTCCCTAATAGCAATTTTTAAAAATATTTTTATGCATGTTTATAAATATCATTTAGTATATTTTGTTGACTAGTATTCTCATTTTATATGTTCAAATTCTAAAGTATTTTTAAAAATCCATAAGCTACATGTAAAATCTACTGCTTTATCTATTGCCCACCTGCTTATTGAATTTCTTAATATTGGAAACGCTAGTCTTGTATTATTAGGGAGGATTTTATTCCATCAAGGAGAAATGTCTCTCACTATTATCTTTCCATCTCTCTTAAATTTATAGTGATTAATAAGTCTTCAGTATCACAAGCCAAATGTTACTGATATACAAATAAATAAAAAATAATATCAGAAGATTTTTAGGAAATAATAGATAATTTAGATTTCATAAATAGCATTATGCTAGAAAGTAACAACAGAAAGTTGGTAATCATTTGGTATCTGTAGTATATATATATACACACACATATATATATACATTATATTAATATGCTAGAGAAAATGTGCACTTATGCAAATATATTTTATAAGATATCCTTCCATACAAGTACATTAATTGCTTATGGTTTCTTAGAAACATCTTAGATTTTTTATACCTATATTGTCTCTTTTCTTGGTGTATGTTTCTAAATATTTGCCCTGACTCCAAAGTTATGAAACTGAAATCAGTAACTATAATAATAACTCTTTTTCTCTCCAAGTGTAATATATTGTTATTTACATCTAGGGTTTATAGAAAACACTATTTTTCCTTTACACAAACATGAAGACTCTGTGCACTAGGATACAGTGCATTTGGTTATGCTCTGTACCTCAATAGAGTGTAAGTGATACTAGTATCATGAACTGCAATAGGAATAGATATAAACTTCTCTATCCCTTTATGTAACTCCTGTGCATTTAAAGGTTAGAACTGTACTATCTGATTGTATAGTTAGCCCACCACCCAGGTAGCCCTGTGTTTGTTCACCACCAGAACTACCATTGTGTACTTTCCAAAATCAAAAGGATACCTCAATTCTCTGGACATCAGAAACACTGCTTACCTCCATACTTGGTTCTCAATCACCTATTGCTTTAAGGATATTTAGTCATTGATTCTTTAATGCTTTAATGTATAATCTATGTGCCCAACAAGATCATAAATAGCTTAAACCAACACCATTATGAATACTCTTGATATATCCCCTGTGGAATATTCCCTATAATTAGTATATGTTCACTGAGTCCTGTCCTAATCTTTGCGACCCCATGGATCGCAGCATGTCAGACTTCCCTGTCCATCACCAACTTCCAGAGCTTACTCAAACTCATATCCATCAAATTTGTGATGCCATCCAACAATCTGATCCTCTGTCATCCCCTTTTCCTCCCACCTTCAATCTTTCCCAGCATCAGGGTCTTTTCTAATGAGTCAGTTCTTTGAATCAGATGGCCAATGTATTGGAGTTTCAGCTTCAGCATCAGTCCTCCCAATGAATATTCAGGACTGATTTCCTTTAGGATGGAATGGTTGGATCTCCTTGCAGTCCAAGGGACTCTCAAGAGTCTTCTCCAACATCACAGTTAAGAAGCATCAATTCTTTAGCACTCAGCTCTCTTTATAGTCCAATTTTCACACACATACAAGACTACTGGAAAAACCATAGCTTTGACTAGACAGACCTTTGTTGGCAAAGTAATATCTCTGCTTTTTAACATGCTGTCTAGGTTGGTCATAGCTTTTCTTCCAAGGAGCAAGTATCTTTTAATTTCAAGGCTGCAGTCACCATCTGCAGTGATTTTGGAGCCTCAAAAAATAAAATCTCTCATTGTTTCCATTGTTTCCCCATCTATTTGTCATGAACTGATGAGACTGGATGCCATGATCTTAGTTTTCTGAATGTTGAGTTTTAAGCCAACTTTTTCACTCTCTTCTCACTTTCATCAAGAGACTCCATTGTTCTTCACTGTCTGCTGTAAGGGTGGTGTCATCTGCATATCGGAGGTTATTGATATTTCTCCCAGCAATCTTGATTCCAGCTTGTGCTTCATCCGGCCCAGCCTTCCACATGATGTACTCTGTATATAAGTTAAATAAGCAGGGTGACAATATACAACCTTGACGTACTCTGTTCCTGATTTGGAACCAGTCTATTGCTCCATGTCCAGTTTTAACTGTTGCTTCTTGACCTATGTGCAGATCTCAGGAAGCAGGTCAGGTGGTTGAGTATTCCCATCTCTTGAAGAATTTTCCACAGTTTGTTGTGATCCACACAGTCAAAGTCTTTGGTGTAGTCAATAATTCAGAAGTAGATGTTTTTCTGGAACTCTCTTGCTTTTCTGATGATCCAACAGATGTTGGCAATTTGATATCTGGTTCCTCTGCCTTTTCTAAATCCAGCTTGAACATCTGGAAGCTCACAGTTCACGTACTGTTGAAGCCTGGCTTGGAGAATTTTGAGCATTAACTTGCTAGTGTGTGAGATGAGTGCAATTGAGTGGTAGTTTGAACATTCTTTGGCATTACCTTTCTTTGGATAATGATAGAATGAAAACTGACCTTTTCTAGTCCTGTGGCCACTGCTGAGTTTTCCAAATTTGTTGGCATATTGAGTGCAGCACGTTCACAGCATCACCTTTTAAGATTTGAAATAGGTCAATTGGAATTCTATCACCTCCACTATCTGTGTTTGTAGTCATGCTTTCTAAGACCACTTGACTTCACATTCCAGGATGTCTGACTCTAGGTGAGTAATCACACCATCATGGTTATCTGGAGGTAAGTCATGAAGATCTTTTTTGTTTAGTTCTTTGTATTCTTGCCACCAGTTCTCAATATTTTCTGCTTCTGTTAGGTCCATACAATTTCTGTCCTTTATTGTGTCCATCTTTCCCTTGGTATCTCTAATTTTCTTGAAGAGATCTCTAGTCTTTCCCATTCTAATATTTTCCTCTATTTCTTTGCATTGATCATTGAGGAAAGCTTTCTTATCTCTCCTTGCTATTCTTTGAAACTCTGCGTTCAAATGGGTATATCATTCCTTTTCTCCTTTGCCTTTCACTTCTCTTCTTTTCTCATTTATTTGTAAGGCCTCCTCAGACAACCATTTTGCCTTTTTGCATTTCTTTTTCTTGGGGATGAACTTGATCACTGCCTCCTGTACAGTGTCAGGAAGCCCCGTCCGAAGTTCTTCAGACACTCTGTATATCAGATCTAATCCCTTGAATCTATTTCTCACTTCCACTGTACAATTGTAAGAGATTTGTTAAGTCATACCTGAATGGTCTAGTGGCTTTTCCCTACTTTCTTCAATTTAAGACTAAATTTGGCAATAAGGAGTTCATGATCTGAGCCACAGTCAGCTCCCAGTCTTGTTTTTGCTGACTACATAGAGCTTCTCCATCTTTGGCTGGAAAGAATATAATCAATCTGATTCCATTTTGACCATCTGGTGATGTCCATGTGTAGAGTCTTTCTTGTGTTGTTGTAAGAGGGTGTTTGTTATGACCAGTACATTCTTTGGCAAAACTCTGTTAACCTTTGACCTGCTTTGTTTTGTACCCCAAGGACAAATTTCCATGTTACTCCAGGTAGCTCTTGACTTCCTACTTTTGCATTCCAGTCCCCTATAAAGACGAGGACATCTTTTTTGGGTGTTATTTCTAGAAAGTCTAGTAGGCCTTCATAGAACCGTTCAACTTCAGCTTCTTCAGCATTACTAGTCAGGGCATAGACTTGGATTACTGTGATATTGAATGGTTTGCCTTGGAAATAAACAGAGATCATTCTGTCATTTTTGGGATCACATCCAAGTACTGCATTTTTGACTCTTGTTGGCTATGATGGCTACTCCATTTCTTCTAAGGGATTCTTGCCCACAGTAGCAGATATAATGGTCATCTGAGTTAAATTCACCAATTCCTGTCCATTTTAGTTCACTGATTCCTAAAATGTTGTTGATGTTCACTCTTGTCATCTCCTGTTTGATTACTTCCAATTTGCCTTTATTCACGGACCTAACATTCCAGGTTCCTATGCAATATTGCTCTTTACAGCATTGGGCTTTACTTCCATCACCCATCATGTCCACAACTGGGTGTTGTTTTTGCTTTGGCTCTGTCTCTTCATTCTTTCTGGAGCTATTTTGCCACTCTTCTCCAGTGGGATGGGTCACCAAGACCCATCCATCTTGGGTGGCCCTACATGGCATGGCTCATAGTTTCACTGAGCTAGACAGGGCTGTGGTCCATGTGATCAGTTTGGTTAGTTTTCTGTGATTGTGGTTTTCATTCCCTCTGCCCTCTGATGGATAAGGATAAGAGGCTAATGGAGGCTTCCTGATGAGAGAAAATGACTGGGGGAAACTGGGCAGGGCCATGCTCAGTAAAACTTTAATCCAGTTTTCTATTGATGGGTGGGGCTGTGTTCCATCCCTGTTATTGGACCTGAGGCCAAACTATGGTGGACATAATGAAGACAGTGGTGACCTCCTTCAAAAGGCCCCATGCATGTACTGCTGCAGTCAGTGCCCCTGACCCCTCAGCAGAGCACTGTTGACCCACGCCTCTGCCAGAGACTCCTGGACACTCATGGGCAAGCCTGGGTCAGCCTCTTGTGGGGTCATTGCTCCTTTCTCCTGGGTTCTGGTGCACACAAGGTTCTGTTTGTGCCCTCCAAGAGCCTGTTTCCCCAGTCCTGTGTAAGTTCTAGTGGCTCTATGGTGGGGTTAATGGCGACCCCCTCCAAGAGGGCTGATGCCATACCCAGGTCTGCTGCACCCAGAGCCCCTGCCCCTGCAGCAGCTCACCGCTGAACTGTACCTTTGCAGGAGACATTCAAACACAGTTCTGGCTCAGTCTCTGTGGGTTCTCGGGGTCCTGGTGCGCACAAGGTTTGAGCCCTCTGAGTGTGTCTGGTGGGTAAGGGGTTTGATTCTAATTGTGATTTCTCCCTTCCTACCATCTTGTTGGAGTTTCTCCTTTGCCCTTGGACATGGGGTATCTTTTTTGGTGGGATCCAACATTCTCCAATCAATGGTTTTTCAGCAGTGAGTTGTAGTTTTGGAGTTCTTGCAGGAGAAAATAAGCGCATGTCCTTCTCCTCTGCCATCTTACACCACTCCCCTCAAGACTAATTATGTGTTGAATGACTGAAGATATGAATGCATACCATTTTTAATACTCTAACCTATGTTATGGTATTAAGTTCTCTTTTAACAGATGTTTTAGGCCCAATATTAAATGCAAGAAGCATAATCTATATTCTGATTCAGTCAATTGTGTGGTGGGTGAGTAGGATGTACCATGAGAGTAGGAAATTTCAATCTTTGTTACATACTAGGGCCTGACAGTGTATGGTGCAAGGGAGGTACCTTACAAATATGTATTAATTACTTTCTTTTAAAAATGAATGCTCTTCATTTTTTCCCTCCAATAGAAGGCTCTTCATTTTTCCCTCCAATAGAAGGGCATGTAGAATTACATGAGTTTGGCTTAAATACCATATTATTTGACATCCAAAAGCTTATTTATGTTACTTTTAGATCCTCTCAGATTGTGGCAGTTTCTGACTAAACAGAAAAATAAAGAAGTACATACTGGCCTGGTACAGTCATAATTATTTGATTCACTCGGCAAATTCTTTGTCCTTGGCCCATGAAAGATCTCTTAAATGAGATAGATAAAAACTTAATGACTATTTTTCAATTCCTCGATGCATTATTTTGCTAACACTCGTAAATAACTCTGTGTGTGTGTGTGTGTGTGTGTGTGTGTGCGTGCACACTGGGGAAACCCAGTGGCTCAGTGGTAAAGAATCTGCCTACCAAGCAGGAGATGCAGGTTCAATCCCTGGGTTGGGAAGATCCCATGGAGAAGGAAATGGCAGCACACTCCAATATTCTTGCCTGGGAAATCCCATGGACAAAGGAGCCTGGTGAGCTATAATCCAGGTGTCACAAAAAGTCTGACAGGACTGAGCAGCTGAGCACACAAACTCATACACAAGCACATATATGTGTAAAAATAACTTTAACGTAGTCTAATATCCAAAACCTTTTATAGGTAACCTCCCTGAGAAATTACTTAAAAAAATTTTTTTAAATAAATTTGACATAGTGGTAAGTATCTTTAGCTTTTCTTGGACCCCTTTTATCACCTCTTAAATCAAGAATAGGGTATTGCACACTTGTTTGTTATTACTACCTTACAAATCTCAGCTTTCCTATAACATGAAATCTATATAATCTCTTTTTCCCTTTCTGAAAACATAATTTATTTCTCTTCTCCAGGTCTTCTCTCTTGAATATCACATTGGTACTATGGCCAGTTCTCATAAGATTTTGCTTTTGCCATTTTCTGTCTTCTTTTTAGACCACAGTGGAAATAGGGAAACTAGTAGAAGGATCTTGGAAAAATTTAAAGTTAAAAGGTAGATTCAAAAATCCCTAAAATGTAAACTTAGTCTTGGTATCATGGGAGATGTTTAAAAAACAGATTAGGGCCATTATCATGTGCTCCTAAAACTTATCAGGACTTTTTCTTTTATAAGACTTCCAAATTGTCTTTCTATTGTGCTCAATTAGAACAAATAGACATTTTATTTTAAATTTTCTGTACTTTCACTGACTTGGTTCCAGATATTCACCATTCCCAGTTCACATAAGAATGACTTTCCTGGGAGTTGATTTTTTCTCCACTTTATTATTGCTTCTTTATTAAAGACAAAAAAGATGTGATATTTTAAAGATACAGAAATGAATTTGTTCTTTCATATAAACTTGACTCATCTCTGTAACAAAAAGTTAGTTGATTCCTTCTTTAACTTTTTAATTTAAAAGACTATCTCTTTTATTAAATGGCTTAAGGAAAAAATCAAAGTCATTGATTTGTGGATTTAGGGGAATATAAATCCCACTCATCTAAAAGCTTGTGGTAAAATTTTTATCTAGATGTCATTCCATCCAAGCTAGTACAGTATGGGACTATAGCTGTATGTGTCTTAAGCCTAGACTAATACTGCAATGTATGACACATTTGAAAAATGTTTACTGCTGTTGCATCTGACAAAACAATATTTGTAATTAAATTAGATTAATACCTATTGTTTTCTTCATTTCTATGATTAACAAATTTAATATTTAAATGTAAAGATCAATTTGGTTGAGAACAACTGTTTTTTCTTAAATCTACCACTTTATTGTATTACACTGGTGGAAAAAAAAAGAAAAGCATTTTAAATCTTTTGTAGACAATGATTTTGAAGTAGAATAGTGGCAGCAAGAAGCTGGATCATTTTATGTTTCACATTACTCATAATTACACATGAAAAAGCTAAGGTCTAATATCCACCATAACTCCAAATAGCAAATTAATCATTGAGCAGAAGCTAGTAAAACACAGGCCACTTGTTTTAATTGGTAAGTCATTTCTCAGAGACTGATTGGACATAGAGCATCTTTATATTATACCTGAGAAATATTTTTATTTAGTTTAATTACATTTGGGATAGACACATACTTTACTGAAAAATTATTCCCAAGTGATTTTCACCATGATATGTTTTCATTTTGATTGTTAAGTTTTGATCTATCTGCAAGGAAGTACAATAAGTATAAACTCAAAAATACTTTTCATTCAGTTGCCTTGACTTTAAGATGGCATTAAATTTCCTCAATTTTTTTCTTTATTGAATGATCTCATTCAGAAAGTTTTTTAGCATTCAGATACCAAAGGTATTTTGATTGCATTGTAGTTTCAAAATGTGTCATATGTCATATCTAAAGACTAGCTATGTTTTAAAAATTGAATCTCTACAGCAGCGAAGATTTATCATAGAATTCATATGTTATGGGTCTTACTTTTCTAAACTGAAAGAAGTTTACCTAAGGTATTCTATGTGTTGATGGTATATTTGTGCAAGAAGACACTGACTAGATCCCATTATGAAATAAAAAACTGAATAAATAGAAAAACATTATTTTTTACTGCATGTCATTTTAGTCCAGTGGTATTCATTAACAGATACTGATAATGAAGAGAAAGGTGGCAGTCTCAGAGCAAATTAATGATTAGAGTAAAAAATTAGAGTGAAAAATGTAAGTACAATGAGAAACTTAATTAAGGGATTTACTATTCATTATTCCCTACTGTAAACATCAATCTTTAGTCAATTTAAACTTCAGCATGCACACAGGTGTCTCATAACACTATAGGCCAACTCAAGTTGGTGAAAATATCTTATGATTAAGCTCATGAACTTTTTATTTTCTGCAAAATGCACCTTCATGAAAAGATTAAAAATATAGCTAATTACCTGGAATTATTTTAAATAATGTTTGGATAAATGATTTAAAAGATGAATTAATTCTGTGTGTACTATAGTTAAAAAAAAAGTCATGAGAAAGTTTTCTAGATAACAACTGTAATTAAGAAACCAGTGAGAGTAGAAAGGAGGGGTATTTAGGATGGCTTTTCCTATGTGAAGTAAAAATATTTTTCGCTAGACTGTATTACATAAATTCTGTGTAATTTATTAACACATATAGAGATTGAGTTAATTCATTTTTTTCTGATTTTTGCACTACCATGACATAGACTAGGTAATTTCTAAGATGTTGAAAAAAAAAATTGTTCAATTATAACAATACATTAAAAAGAAGAAACATAATTTTAAATAATCTCAAATGTATTGCTGGCATCTGTCTGTGTGTGTTGATTTTACAGGTCTGGCTGTGGATCATTTCAGTGAACGGATATACTGGGCTGATCTTGAACTCTCTGTTATCGGCAGCGTTCTGTACGATGGTTCTGATTCCGTAGTCTCTGTCACCAGCAAACAAGGTTTGTGAAGTGCTTTTGTTTCTGCCTTTAATTACCATTGAGCATACTAAATAATGATGCATAGACACAATTATGAAAGCCTTACTTTCTGTATTTCCTCAATTTATGTCTCTTTTCAACTTACTGTGTACAGCTTTGTGTGTGTGTGTGCGTGGGTACTCAGTTGTGTCCGACTCCTTGTGACCCCACAGACTGTAGCCTACCAGCCTTCATTGTCCATGGGATTTCCCAGGCAGCAATATTAAAGTGGGTTGCCATTTCCTTCTCCTGGTGATCTTCCCCATTCAGGAATCAAACTTGTGTCCCCTGCATCTTCTGCATTGGCAGGTAGATTCTTTACCACCTGGGAATCTCATTTCAACTTGTAGCTGTTATGCCCGATGTCCGAATCCCCGAGCGGGAAGAGAGAAGGCTTCCAAGACAATGCAACTCGCAAAAAAGGGAAGTTTATTGCTGACTCGAGTCAGGGCTCACTGCCGCAACCAACACAGTGGTGCAGGGTCAGATAAGCACTGAGCCCGAGCTGTTACCCAGTTTATAAGGTGTGCATAAGCAGTTGGTAGCTGGCTTAAGCGGACTGGTTACATGTTTGCAAAGTAATCTTATTGGCTCAAACCTTCGCGGGCTTTTCAGCTTTCCCCTGATAGGTTCCCTTTTCCTTACTGGGCGCATATTGATTGGCTGGCTCCAGGTGGCCTGATAATCATGTTACCCTGGAAAACCAGGCCTACTCCTAATCTAGGCTGCCTGTCATGGCGCAGCCTCACAGTAGCTCTTACTTGTAGCTCTTACTTGTAGCTCTTATTCATTGCAATTTTCATTCCTGCTACTTAGAATAACAAAGAGGCTACACCAGAAGAACTTCTTGACTCCAGGACAAACGTGGTGCATTGCTACTGGATTCAGAAAATATTGTTTGTTGCTTCTGTGGATGTTCTTTTCTGAGCAGATGACTTCAAGTAGTCAAGATTAGTGCATGGAAATACTAATTTTTATTTCAAATTGCAGTGATAAGTAGGAAATGAGTTACTATATAGGTAAAACATCATAGTAACATTTATTATTATAGGTAATTGATAGGGATCCTCTCATCCATATGAAAGCAATGTGTGAAAAATGAGAGTTTACTTCTCCTACAAGTGACTGCAAAATCTACCAGTGCTCTACTTTCATGGCATCCTTTTTATCTCCCTCTCTATGTCTATCTTCTGTTTTTCACTCTCATTTTTTACTCCCTTCTGTGACTCACACTTTCCTTGCCAGGGAACCTCAGTTCTTTCTGCTTAATTTATTTCCCTTTTTTTCTCTTTCTCTTTCCTACCAAAACCTCTTAGCTATTTACCACAATTTGTTCACAATTTATACTTGAAGTTTTATATTTTCATACTAATTTGCAAGTAAGTACTGCTTTGCTTCCTTTTTTTTTCTTTTTAAGCAAAAGCAGAGAAGTTGCTAGAGGAATAATTGCATTGAACTGTCACTGTGCCCGTATTAGAAGAGTGTGTTTTTTATTTAATAACACTAAATGGAAAAAAAAAATTCAACATTCATGTAATTGATTACAAAAATCAACCCATTTTAGCTTGAGTGTATATTTTACTATTTCAAGAAACAATAAAGAAAAATACATATTAAAAGGCATTTTATGTTTTACAACATTTAGATAATAAGTAAAATATAAATGGTGCTATTTCACTTTTTAGAAATTTCAGTACCAAAGTTATATATTTTTATAAAAATCTCTAAAAATAGCCATTTTGTAAATGTGAGAAATTATTATTATTACTGTTATTCTCAGCCAAACTAATTGATATATGATTGACATTCACCAATTTGTTTTCTTTATCCTATTTCTAAAATAGACAATAGAATGTCAGATTTGGGGGGATTATTTCCCTATGCAAAACCAACTTATGATTGATAAAATTATTGTTCAGACAATTAATTTGACCATTAATTTAATACAGTGGTGGTGACAAATAGATTCAAGGGATAAGATCTGTAGACAGAGTGCCTGAAAACTATGGACAGAGAGGTTCATAACATACAAGAGGCAGTGACCAAAACCATCCCCAAGAAAAAGAAATACAAGAAGGCAAAGTGGTTGTCTGAGGAGGCCTTACAAATAGCTGAGAAAAGCAAAGAAGTGAAAGACAAAGGAGAAAAGGAAAGATATACCCAACTGAATGCAGGGTTCCAGAGAAGAGCAAGGAGAGACAAGAAAGTCTTCTTAAGTAAACAATCCAAAGAAATGGAGGAAAACTACAGAATGGGAAATACTAGGGATCTCTTCAAGAAAATTGGAGATACCGTGGGACCATTTTATGCAAAGACTGGCACAATAAAAGACAGAAATGGCAGGAACTTAATGAAGCAAAAGAGATTAAGAAGAGGTGGCAAGAACACAAGAACTATACAGAAAGTTTCTTGATGACCTGGATAACCATGACAGTGTGGTCGCTCAGAAAGAGCCAGACAGCCTAGAGTATGAAGTCAAGTGGGCTTTAGGAAGCATCTTTAAGAACAAAGCTAGTGGAGATGGTGGAATTCCAGCTGAGCTACTTCAAATCCTAAAAGATTATACTGTGAAATTGCTGAACTTTAAAGTCAGCAATTGGAAAACTCATCAGTGGCCACAGAATTGGTAAAGGTCAGTTTTCAGTCCAATCCCAAAGAAAGGCAATGCCAAAGAATGCTCAAACTATCATACAATTGCACTCATTTCATATGCTAGCAAGGTAATGCTCAAAATCCTTAACGCCAAACTTCAGCAGTATGTGAACCATGAACTTCCAGATGTTCAAGCTGGATTTAGAAAAGGCAGAGGAACCAGAGATCAAATTGCCAACATCCACTGGGTCATAGAAAAAGCAAGAGAGTTCCATAAAAACATCCACTTCTGCTTCGCTGACAATGCTAAAGCTTTTGATTGTGTGGATCAAAATGAACTGTGGAAAATTCTTCAAGAAATGGGAATACCAGACCACCTTACCTGTCTCCTGAGAAACCTGTATGCAGGCCAAAAAGCAACAGTTAGAACCGGACATGAAACAATGGACTTGTTCCAAATTGGGAAAGGAGTAGGTCAAGGCTGTATATTGTCACCCTGCTTATTTAACTTATATTCAGAGTACATCATGCGAAATGCCAGCTGAATGAATCACAAGCTGAAATAAAGATTGCCAGGAGAAATATAATTGGCCTCAGATATGTAGATGACACTAGCCTAATAACTGAAAAAAGGAACCAAAGTGCCTCTTGATAAAGATTAAAGAGGAAGGTGAAAAAGCTGGCTTAAAACTCAAAATTTAAAATAATATGATCATGGCATCCAGTCCTATCACTTCATGGCAAATGGAGAGAAAGTGGGAAAGGTGACAGACTTTATTTTCTTGGGCCCCAAAATCACTGCGGACAGTTACTGCAGCCATAAAATTTAAAGACTTCCTCCTTGGAAGAAAATCTATGACAAACCTAGACAGCATATTAAAAAGCAGAGGCATCACTTGGCTGATAAAGGTCCAGGTAGTCAAAGCTATGGTTTTTCCATAGCCATGTATGAATGTGACTGTTGGACCAGAAAAAAGACTGAGTGCTGAAGAATTGATATTTTTGAATTATGGTCCAGGAAAAGACTCTTCAGAGTCCCTTGGACAGTAAGGAGATCAAGCCAGTCAATCCTTAAGGAAATCAGTCCTGAATATTCATTAGAAGGACCGATGCTAAAGCTGAAGCTCCAATACTTTGGCCACCTGATGCAGAGAGCCGATTCATTGGAAAAGACCCTGATGCTAGGAAAGTTTGAGGGCAGGAGGAGAAGCAAGGGGACAGATGATGAGATGGTTGGATGACATCACTGACTCAATAGATATGAGCTTGAGCAAACTCCAGGAGATAGTGAAGGACAGGGAAGTCTAGTGTGCTGCAGTCCACAGGGTCACAAAGAGTCGGACACAACTGAGCAACTGAAAAACAAGAAAATGAGAATTTTGTGAACTGTTTTTGTGCAGTGGTGGTTATCAATGTCATGTAAGCTTTATGTCTGCAAACTGTACAACAGAAAAGATTATTCTGTATAATAAGCCCTCCAGGAAATGCTTTATGATGGTAAAATTGATGGAAATGTTTTTTATGTTCTTAGTGATGTTTAATATCTCACATATTTTTATTGCTAATATATCAATCATCGATTTTATAACTAATATTAAAATATTCTAATTCTGAAAGTTTTTGCTAACAGGAATAAGATTTTCGATATGATCTTGGATAAGCTTAGTTTTCTTAAGACTGACTGTTTACATTTGCAACTTTTATAACTCCACTTTTAAAAAATTCTAGGTTTGTTACATCCACACAGGATTGATGTCTTTGAAGATTATATATATGGAGCAGGTCCTAAAAATGGTGTATTTCGAGTGCAAAAATTTGGCCATGGTTCAGTAGAGTACCTAGCTTTAGATGTTGACAAAACAAAAGGTGTTTTGATTTCTCATCGCTATAAACAACTAGATTGTAAGTATAATATTTTATACTATTGTCTATCTTGGCAAAGTTTCTTTCTTATGATTCTCAAAATAAAGCATTTTTAAATTCAAAACTCTTTTCGTGGCTTAACTCCAATAAGTTAAGTTACTTTAATTTTGATTGCACCAGACTTTTCAAATTTTCAAAGACAAGATATAAATAATGCAAAAGTTGCTATTTCTGCTATAACAGATATGAGAATTTCAGGATTTGGTTGTGTTTTCTTGGAATTAGAATAACTTTGTTATAAAAATTTCTCTCATGCTATGTTTTTTTCCTAAATTCTTAATAAAGCCTTTTATGTCTATAGTTAAACCATGTAAGTAAGGAAATTTATCATTAGCCTTTTTCACTCACTGATAACCAAGTAACAATTATAGATCTAACATTTCATCTTTAAAGGTATCTGAGGAGAACTGTTCTCAAGAGTTGTATTTTCTCTGTTTATGATTTTTACTGCTACTTTCTCTCCTAAAAAGAGATAAATATTTGACATTGGTATCTTGAAAGATATGTTTCAAACACAGCCATAAAAATATTGAAGAACAGAGAAATAAAATGTGGCTGAAATTCTAGTGATCTGACTTTGTGTATCAGTTCACCCTTCAAAATATTGTTTAAGATTTACTTATATTAATAATTATTCCTTATGGTTAATAAAAAGATTTAATTTCATTCAGTATGATCTGGAAAGGTAATAATGCATCAAATGATTTCTGGAATCAGGTTAAAACAACATATACTTCCCTAAAACCTTCCTGAATTTCTATTCATGGTTTTGCTGCTCTTTACCAGTGATCTGACACATATCGTTCCAAGGTTAATATGAGGATATCACCCTCTCAACCTCTAGTTTTGTCTGATTCATATTCATAGTCAAATATTGCCACCTTCATTAAAAATATATAAAGTCTACCCTAAGTATACTAGGTACTTGAGTAGTGGTTCTTACACAATGAAAGCGACTTTCATAGTCACCATTTCACTTTCTCAATGTCATTTCTGTTTCATTCTAATGACAGATTCTATACAGAAATCCATGAAGCAGCTGTTGCTATAGAGGATAGTGATTGGATAGAAATTTAAACAAAAGTAATTGTGGTACCCATTTATCCATGCACACATCTGATGGAAAGGAAACCGTATTAAACATGTTTTCTGGAGAGAAAAAGTCATGTTTTGTTTGTGCTCTAACAGATAACTACATATGGATTGTAAGCCTTTGTAAATATCATGGGGAGTTCTTTCTGTCTGTTAAACCAGTCTTGAAACTACTTAAAATGAAAATTAGATCCCAAAGATTTCAGTTGGCTAGACTATTACAATAGTCCTAAACTGCACTTCTGTGTCTCAGATCAACTCTTTGCCAAAGGAAAAGTGACAAATTATGTGTTTGATTTTCCTCTCCCTCATGGAAAATGTAAATTAAGGTACATTTTCTATTAATAATAGGTGCTGGGTTGTTGTTTTTGTTTAGTCACTAAATCGTGTCTGATTCTTTTGTGATCCCATGGAGGCATGCAACCCCCTAGGCACCTCTGACCATGGAATTTCCCAGGCAATAATGCTGGAGTGGGTTGTCATTTCCTTCTCCAGGGGATCTTCCTGACCCAGAGATCAAATCCAAGTGCCCTGCATTGGCAGGTGGATTCTTTATCACTGAGCTACCAGGGAAACCCTTAGATGTTGGTTAGTAATTTCTTTTCATCTATAAAGAAGTACTGTAATATTGAAATAATATACTCCTGGTTAAAAAAAAATTGATGTTATTTCTTTTCAGCATTGCTAATTCATCATTTAACCTTGTTGAATTTTATGTTTTTGAAACCTATTGTATTTATAGTTATGTTCTTTTTTTGTTTTGTTTTGATCAGTACCCAATCCATGCTCGGACCTAACATGTGAATTCCTCTGTTTACTGAATCCTTCTGGGGCCACTTGTGCATGCCCAGAAGGAAAATATTTGATTAATGGTACCTGCAATGATGACAGCTTGTTAGGTAGGTAAACTTCATTATTCTGTAAATAATGAATTACTGTGTAGAATAAATGTTCACAACTACTGAAAGTGAGCAGAATTAGCTACTCAGTAATCACTGATATCATTTCCACGATATCACTGGTTTGTGAGTGCCTATATAAGCTATTATTTCCTCTGATAATGACTTCCTATTAGTTGATTGTACATTTATTACAAACCTGCATTGAGCACCTACCATGCATGAAAGAGTAAATTAAGAGACCTTTTTATATAGCTCTTGTATTAGTTAAGATAATGATATTTCTGTGGGTACCATTCAGCTGTTAGTTTAAACCAAACTACCAAATCCATTTATCCATTTAGTAACTTTATATTGAACAACTTCTGTGTGCCAAAACTTATTTAGAAACTAAGTCTTAGTTTCCTCTGTAAAATCTGATTAACAATAAATACTACTACTACTCCTATTAATAATAAAAATAATAAACATTTTGAGAACTTACGAGCAAAGTATAACATTAACTTAGAAACCAAGAACTAAGTTAGAAGCAAAACTGCAAATGTTTCAGTTTATGCTTTAGAAGATAGAGGTTCGAACAAACATTTAAAAACTGAAACATTATTTCAGATGCTGGAGTGTATTAAGCAGCAAAACATAAAAAATCAAAAACAAAAATCGGGTGTTGAAAAGGGTTGGGGAAGAAATGTCTCCTGGATATCCAGACAGACTTTTAATAAGTTTATTCATATTCAAGACTTTAGCCATAATGGAAAAAGAAGCTAAGAAAAAAGAAAATCATCACGTTAATTTTATGTCACAGACAAAAGGGCAGTGCTCCAAAATCACTAGCGGGTCACAGCAAACATTTTCCCAATGAGACACACATTTAGGATCTCTTCAGAGCAGGGCTTCCTACCTGTTGCATTAATATTTCTCTATTAGAATGAACTCTTCACGTGAACACAGGATCTGTTCTCAGTCAGCATCTCTATGCCCGTATCATTGTCTCCTTGTTCTCTGATGAGAGTTATATGCCATCTAAACACTTTTGCATTTCCTAAGGCACTCGGTGTCTAAAACTGTTATAGCTCTTTTATCTAATATATATTTTTAAGTACTAAATATCCATAGCTGATGATCTTGCAAGGATGAATTGATGAATGACACAAACACCAATAAATAGATATTTATGGGAATGGTGATATAAGCTACAGAAGAGACAAAGTTCAAACTGTTAGGAAAAATTTGATGATTATCCAATTAGAGAAAAAAATAGAATTTCCTATAGAATATGACCTTAGAATAAGATCTGCAAAGACAGATTAGATTTAGGTTAAGTAGGAATGAATGAAGAGGACATTGAAACAGAAGAAACTGTCTGAAAAGTCACAAAACCATTGAAAGTAGAGAAAATAACGAGTCATTTATTCCAGTTAGTGTGACTGGTGTGCCAAGTCCTACTATGGATGGTAGGCTGGGACATGCTTAATGGAATGCTAAATGTGAATCTTGATTGGTCTTTTGGAAGACTATTTTAGTGTCAGTCATTGAAAAGGGGTGCTGTCCCCAGTACTAGGATGAACCCTTCCTCCTTACCAATTCTCCCAATCAGAGTTTCCATGATCTCAGTTGTGATGACAGAATAATAGAATTACATGCACATGTTCCAACAATATCTGGTGCATTTTTCACCCACTACTCTGACACAGTCATGCAGGTGAACTGTGTATGGTCACAGGTTCTACTTCAGTTCAGTTCAGTTGCTCAATAATGTCTGACTATTTGTGACCTCATGAACTACTGCAAGCCAGGCTTCCCTGTCCGTCATCAACTTTTGAAGCTTGCTCAAACTCACGTCTATCAAGTTGGTGATGCCATCCAATCAACTCATCTTCTGTCGTCACCTTCTCCTCCTGCCCTCAATCTTTCCCAGCATCAGGGTCTTTTCCAATGAGTCAGTTCTTTGCATCAGGTGGCCAAAGTATTGGAGTTTCAGCTTCAGCATCAGTCCTCCCAATGAATATTCAGGACTGATTTCCTTTAGGATGGACTGATTGGATCTCCTTGTAGTCCAAGGGACTCTCAAAAGTCTTCTCCAACACCACAGTTCAGAAGCATCAATTCTTTAGCACTCGGCTTTCTTTATAGTCCAATTCTCACATGCATACAAGACTACTGGAAAAGCCATAGCTTTGACTAGACGGACCTTTGTTGGCAAAGTAATGTCTTTGCTTTTTAATATGCTGTCTAGGTTAGTCATAGCTTTTCTTCCAAGGAGCAAGTGTCTTTTAATTTCATGGCTGCAGTCACCATCTGCAATGATTTTGGAGCCCCCCAAAATAAAGTCTCTCACTGTTTCCCATTGATTCTCCACCTATTTGAGATTTCTACATAACATTTCGGAAATAGATTCTTCAAAATGTCAGCACCTCCTTCCTTGTAGACGATGTACCACATTTTCGCTAGTCCTGGACAACCATAAGCAGTGCTCTCAAAGGTGCTTCCTCTGCACCAAGTCTACAGACACTGTTGTTGGGGAGGGAAAGGCTCCTGGGAGAGAGATTAGTACTCTGTGCGGAAGCACACAACTTGTGCTACTAGTGTGACTTTTACATTGATTCGGGTGTTAGAAGTTTATTTTTTAATTTCCAAGTTGCATACAGCTTTTGTTGTTTTTCTTTTATAAATAAATAAGACTGTCTCCTCTATATAACCTCCCTTTTGCCCCTTTACTTAATGTGAATGTTGTTGTTCTTGTTTACTAAGTTATGTCTGACTCTTTTGCAACTCTATGGACTGTAGTCCCCCAGGCTCCTCTGTCCATGGGATTCTCCAGGAAGAATACTAGAGTGAGTTGCCATATACTTCTTGAGTAGATCTTCTGAACTCAGGGATCAAGTCTCCATCTACTACTTGGCAGGCAGAGTCTTTACCATTGAGCCATGTAGGAAGCCAGTAATACAAATAATTTATTCAATATTCCAAAATCAACAAATACATAGGAAGATGCTCAAAATTCTCCAAGCCAGGCTTCAATAATACATGAACCATGAACTTCCAGATGTTCAAGTTGGTTTTAGAAACGGCAGAGGAACCAGAGATCAAATTGCCAAATCCATTGGATCCTCGAAAAGCAAGAGAGTTCCAGAAAAACATCTACTTCTGCTTGACTGACTATGCCAAAGCCTTTGACTGTGTGGATCACAATAAACTGTGGAAAATTCTGAAAGAGATGGGAATGCCAGACCACCTGAGTTGCCTCTTCAGAAATCTGTATGCAGGTCAGGAAGCAACAGTTAGACTGGACATGGAACAACAAACTGGTTCCAAATAGGAAAAGGAGTACTTCAAGGCTGTATATTATCACCCTGCTTATTTAACTTATATGCAGAGTACATCATGAGAAATGCTGGGCTGGATGAAGCACAAGCTGGAATCAAGATTGCCAGGAGAAATATCAAAAACCTCAGATATGCAGATGACACCACCCTTATGGAAGATAATGAAGAAGAACTAAAGAACCTCTTGATGAAAGTGAAAGAAGAGAGTGAAAAAGTTGGGTTAAAGCTCAAAATTCAGAAAACTAAGATCATGGCATCTGGTCCCATCGCTTCATGGTAAATAGGTGGGGAAACAGTGGCTGACTTTATTTTCGGGGGCTCCAAAATCACTGCAGATGGTAACTGCAGCCATGAAATTAAAAGACGTTTACTCCTTGGAAGGAAAGTTATCACCAACCTAGACAGCATATTAAAAAGCAGAGACATTACTTTGTCCACAAAGGTCTGTAGTCAAGGCTATGGCTTTTCCAGTAGTCATGCATGGATGTGAGAGTTGGACTGTAAAGAAGGCTGAGTGCCAAAGAATTGATGCTTTCAAACTGTGATGTTGGAAAAGACTCTTGAGAATCCCTTGAGCTGCAAGGAGATACAACCAGTCCATCCTAGAGGAGATCAGTCCTGGGTGTTCATTGGAAGGACTGATGTTGAAGCTGAAACTTCAATACTTTGGCCACCTGATGCAAAGAGCTGACTCATTTGACAAGACCCTGATGCTGGGAAAGATTGAGGGCAGGAGAAGGGGATGACAGAAGGTGAGATGGTTGGATGGCATCACTGACTCAATGGACATGAGTTTAGGTAAATTCTGGGAGTTGATGATGGACAGGGAGGCCTGGCGTACTGCAGTCCATGGGATCACAAAGTGTCGGACACGACTGAGTGACTGAACTGACTGATTGACTAACATAGGAAGAACTTGACCTGGGGTAGAGCTGAGGTGATGCTGTGGATTAAACCAAAATCTACCCCTCTTTTTTTTTTTTTTTTTCAAGACAAGTCCTTTTTTTTTTTTAAATTACTTTTCTTTTGTGTTTTTTAAAATTTATTTTTTAATTAGAAGAGAATCGCTTTACAGTGTTGTATTGGTTTCTGCCTATAACAACACAAATCAGCCATAATTATATCACCTCTCTCTTGAGTGCCCCTCAAGATCTATCACTTAACTAATTTGTTTGGCCTCATACTCCCTCAGTTTCCATTTCTTCTGTGTAAAATCAAATTAACAATAAATACTACCACTACTGGTAAAAAGAATAAATACCTTGAAGGCTTATGTGCAAGGCATATTTTATGTATGCTATATGCACATTATTTCATTTAATCCCCACAAAACTTTGATGATGTTATATTCTCATTGTCCCTATTTTTACAGATGAAAAATTGAAGTATATAGAGGTTCAGTTGACTGTCTAACAATACTTAATAATGGTAGTACTCTAAGGTGGACCTAGGCATTCCACAGTCTTCATCATGATATAATGCACTCTAGTGCCTCCAATCCACCCAAAGTACCCATGTCCAGAGTAATTGGAAAATACTAGAAATAACATGCAGAAAGTGCCCAGCACAATCCCTTGCTAAAAGTAGACACACAGCACTCTAAGATAAACCTGTCATGAAGGTAGCAAATTTTTTTGGTAAAGAATCTGCCTGTAGTGCAGGAGACTCAGGTTCAATCACTGGGTCAGAAAGATGCCCTGGGAAGGGCATGGCGACCCACTACAGCATTCTTGTCTGAATAATTCCATGGACAGAGGAGTCTGGTGGGCTACAGTCCATGGGTTCACAAACAGGCAGACATGACTGAGTGACTAACATTCACTTTTCACTTCCCAAGTTTTACATGAGGAAGCATTTTATCTAAGTACACACTTAACCAAAATCTTAAACGCCTTTAGAAATTTTAGTTTTATGTTTTCAACCCAGCCTGAAAGGCATGATTACAGAAAACATGATTGCAACCTGGCCTGAAAGGCCTCAACATTTATTTTGTAATTTAAAAAAAAATCTCATATATTAAATAATGAAAGTGTTAAAAGTATTCACATGGCCTTTATATGTATGAGCCTTGGTAATGGATGACTTGGAACACTTGGTTAAGAACATAGGTAAATGGAGTTTAGAATTATTGATTAGTGTAGATAAAAGCCAATTAATTTGATATAGCTTTTTCAGCTCTTTATAATTACTTGCCTTTCTCTAGCTGCTATTGTTAAACGATGAGCACCCTGAGTATTTTTAATCTTCGTGTAGGAAAATTGAAATTCAAATGTTACCCATTCTTGGTGAAGTATTCACCTGCTCTTCCCCACAGTTGATTGTAATTGCTAGAGCTTGGCTTCTGGAGGTGATTTAGGTATTGACAAAAGCAGCTTCCATTTTCATTATAGAACTATTACAGTTAGGTTCTGAAAGACTGTAACTCCACTTTCATTTCAAAGGCAGTGTTATATGTTTAAATTTCTGGTGCCTACTGAGGCACATTATAGAAATGCACATATCCTAACATGTAGAGATTTTGAATATGTACGTGTTTTACATAGAACATCCACCAGTGAAACTGCGCCCTCCCATAGTAATTCCAAGTGTGATCATAATACCTTTAACAGTTATCTTCACTATTCGCTTTCACAACTCCACTTAGGATGTTTCATGCTAAAAGAGTTAGAAATGTTTTGGTAAATTTTAAACCAACACATGTTATTTCCTCTCCAGATCTTTCTTGAGAGTTTGATGTCTATATTCAACCCTTTGCTAGAGATTCCCACTTCATTTAAATAGGTATTTCCAATTTAATACATTCAGAGATAAAACACTTTAGGTCTTATTGCCCCTGAGTTTGAACCTGAAGGATTATCCTTAGTTTTTCCTTTCCCTCTGATGTGATTTTTATCTTCTAGTTATTTTTAGAATATGTCTATGTTTATCTATCCTACATTATTTTAAAGCCATCATCTTATCCAGCCTGGACAATTTAAACAGAATCCTAATAGTCCCCGTGCTTTCAGTCTAACCCCATCATTACAGTCATTCTTAGACACTCTAGACTTTTCGAAACTTAACACTACTTTTGAGGAAAAGTCCAACATCCAAGAATCTCCTGTGACGCTCTGCTTTTCTCTTCAGATTCACTTGTCTTTCAGTTCCTTCCTTGACACTCTGTAATCCAGCCCAGTCTTAGTAGCTTTCACTGAGTCCCTCCAATGCTCACCCTCTGGTTTTCATAGGATCCATTCCGTGTGAGCTGGCTTCTCAGTGCACCTCATGCACACTAGGCACATAATGCTCACTAGGATTCTCACTTGGTAATTTACCTAATGAGTGCCTCAATTTCCTGTTGAAATTTAGCAATACACCTTGTAGACCCAGATTGCAGGTCTCCATCCTCGTACTATCCAGTATGGCTAGAACTCAGACCCTCATTTGTGTGTATGTGTATGGTATTTACTTATGTACCTAAAAATTTACAAAGCTCTATAATTTTAACTTTTACTTTCAAGTTGCTTATTTAATATTCACAACAAATCTATGAGTTAAGTTGTACATATGTCCATAAGGCTATCTTAAAGTAGAAATAACTAAGGCTTGGATAGTTTAATTTATGTGTAGTAAGGAGCAGAACTAGGACCTAAAAGCAAATCTTACTATATCAATTGTCACTTTCTTTATACCATGTATATATATATAGTGCCTCATGAGAGTACTTCGTATTACAAATGCAGAATTTAGTAATGCCAACCTGAAACCTCCCTACTTGAAAAAGTATTGGAAGTTGTTTTGCAATGCCAAAAATATCAGAATTTGTTTGACACTGCTGATTGTCTCTATTTATGACAGTAGTTATGATACTTGAACTGTTGTGTCATTTAACATCGCTGAGGCTCTTTAGGATGTTCCTGTGATAATTGCAGTGATATATCCAAGCTGCTGCTATGTCTAGGTCAATGTATCTTGAGTAAAGAATATAGGCTGTTTTGACTTCATACAAAATAAGCCTGACTCTAGGAAAAGGTATTTTCTGGATAGACTGCTTCTTAAACTATTATTGATTGTCTTTGTTCAATTGAATGTTGTGCCCTGGTCTACATAGAGCAGTATTTCTAATGGAGAAAGACCATGTCTATACATATAGAAAAATAATCCAGAAAATGATTTCAAACCAATCTTTATCATAAATCAGACTCATCATATTTTTAAAACTAATTCTGTGACCTCAAGGAATGATCATTATTTCCTTTTCAAAGCCAAAATGTATTGTAGACAAATTACGACTAATCAGCTTATATATGGAAATAGATGTTTCTGACACTTATCACCACCTTGTATCAAATCTAAGTAACTTTTTGTTTTGTGTGTTTATAAATAATTTATAAGTATGTACATCAAAGGGTATTTTTTCATTTAAATGTTTCCCTAGACTATAAATTATATATATATGTGTGTGTGTGTATTTGTTTCTATATGCACACTATACCGTATATATTATATGTATGACTACATATATATACTATAATATTTAGCTTATATATCTCAGTTTGGCATAATATCAAACACTCCTTGAAAAATAAGCCATATTTCCCCATACTGTGAAAAAACACTTATTGGTTGAAAAATATTTTATTTTTAGAAAGTTTCAGTTGGTTTTATTGTTTAATGTTTTAACAAATATAAAAAATGGTAAATAGCACTTTAAGCCTGAAAAAGAATAAAAGTTAATTGAATATTTGTGTTCACCTTCAACAATAGTTGAAATCTGATTCTCTATTTTCAGATAGCATTTGTCTCTTCTACTTTTATATTAGCTTTGGAATTTTATGAAAAAAAAGTTAAGTCTTAGTATTTAATTTTTATTTGAATTTTTCTTACTCTACCATCTACTGAATGGCATGCTAATTTATACATTTCTTCTTATAACCAGATGATTCATGCAAATTGACTTGTGAAAATGGAGGAAGATGCATTTTAAATGAGAAGGGTGATTTGAGGTGCCACTGTTGGCCTAGTTATTCAGGAGAAAGATGTGAAATCAACCACTGTAGCAACTACTGTCAAAATGGAGGAACTTGTATGCCATCAGCTCTGGGTAAATAATTGAGTGGTATTGCATGTAAAAATAATGTGCAGTTTTCCTTATGTGTGAAAAATATATAGAAAATACTTAGTGTTGATTTATAACAAATATCATTCCTGGTGTCTTAATAACAAATATAAAAATTAAATCTAATAGTTTATTCAACATAATCAGTGGCAATTGTTCTAAATTGAGTATATCAAAGTTCAAGTCACAGAAATTAACAATAATAATGATCACTATCTTGTGTTAAATGCTTATCATTGACAGGGCTCAGGGCTTATAGATATTCTGACTCTGGCTTAAAATGATGAGGCAAAATCAGTTTTACAAGCCTTATCTTTTCGACTCCAAAATATATATATTTTTAATCCAAGTTTGCCTAATGTTAAAACTCATGTCATTAAAAATTAGATTCACTTGAAATATATACATATTATAATATTACATATTATATACATATAATATATATACACATACATATGTGTATATATGTACATACATATATATACATATTATAATATGTGTGTATTTCAAACAAATCTAATTTTTAATGACATGAGTTTTAACATTAGGCAAACTTGGATTAAAAAAATATATATTTTGGAGTCGAGAAGATAAGGCTTGTGTCTGTCTGCAATGCAGGAGACCCGGGTTCGATCCCTGCATTGGGAAGATCCCCTGGAGAAGGAAATGGCAGCCCACTCCAGTATTCTTGTCTGGAAAATCCCATGGACGGCGGAGCCTGGTAGGCTACCTTCCACGGGGTCGCAAAGAGTCGGACATGACTGAGCGAGACCTCTCCAGTATATACATATTATATCAGTATATCTTATAGTATCAAAAATTCCATCTAAAATAAAAATTATTCTGTTGATACTACAATATAGTATATTCAAACACATTGCTTTGGAAACATCAGGTTACTACATATTTAGATATAAAAGAGACTCATTAATTTATGCTATAGCTGTGCTTGAAAAAAGTGTTTTCTACAGCTCATAAGTGAATGTTAACATATATTTCTCTACTGACTTGTATTACATTTAAAATATGTTCCTACTGGGAAAAAATTAACCCTAATGCATAATAAAAATATAATTTTCAAATTCCAATTTTAGTGCAAAGGAGATTGTGCAACAATTAGAATGCAATCTATGCAAATTCAGTTATTTTACAATAAGTGCAGATTTAGACAGTCAGATGGAAAATCAATTCGTATGTTCTTCACACCCCCTACATGGTTAATTTTCATCATACTTGAATTTCTCACTGCTTCTATTGCTTAAGTTATTCTTGGTGGTATTTAGTATAAGGATAACTGAAAGAGCCACATGAAGAAGCATCTTCAATGGTGTTCAGGAGCAGCAAGCCATTTTCTGATTTACATTCTCAGAGTAAAAACATTACTATTTCTTTGATAGTTTTATGCTTATAAATAGTTTTGATATGATTAATTGATAATTAAGATAACTTTAACTACTAATTAGAATTCTAAACAAGAATTCATCAGTTTGATTAAATTAAAAAAGGCATTAGTAGCCTTACTGCATATATTCATTCTGCCTGAAGGGGAGCCAGTCCACAAAGTATTGTTGTCATAGGAAAAGCTGTGTACTGAGACCTTCAGTGAATATGCAAATGAAAATCCACTGAATGTGAGGTAAGAGGGTGTGGCCTGTAATTGTATTTTACAACACGCATACTGCTTAGCTTTAGGGAAGATGCTTTTTTATGCAAATGAGGTATCTAGTTTTATTATTTAGTTCTTAATTTTCTCATTAAGATGATCTTGGATTGCGACCAGATGAGTTTCTTATATTTATCTTTGGAAATATTTAAGCCAACAAAAGGGTTTGACACTCCGAACTATGGCTACCAATTCAACCTGAGATGGATCTAAAGAGAAAAATCTCTTTGAAACGTTGAATTTGCTATCCTGATGAGCTATATAAGGGCTTTCCTGAATCTGCCTGCAATGCAGGAGACCCGAATTAGATCTCTGAGTTAGCAAGATCCCCTGGAGAAGGGAATGGCAACCCACTCCAGTATTCTTGCCTGGAGAATCCCATGGACAGAGGAGCCTGGTGGGCTGCAGTCCATAAGGTCGCAGAGAGTTGGACAGGACTGAGTGACTAACACTGTACTGTACTGTGAGCTATATATAAACACAGCAGAACTTTTAATGTTTCATTCAGATCATTTGTCCAGACCTTGCTGCATTCTTAAAATCCACAATATATCAAGTTTATCTATTCATTTATCTAGAACCCATACATTATCAAGTTTAATATCCAGAGTATTAGATCTTGACATAGAAAGTACATTAAAAAATATATATATATTTCTAATTAGTAATGCAAATGAGTCCTCATATGAACTCAACTTGATATATAACCATGTAGTTATTGTCTGATAGCAACAAATAATAATAATATGATAGTTAATTAAGTCTTTTACAATGCATTTTTCACTTTTAAAAATGTGGTTTTATAAAACATTGTTTGGTATTATGGACTGTAGAACCTCATTATCTCCACACAAATGTTAATTTGTAAAACAAATCCCAGTGGGCAGTTCATGGATTTATTCATTGTTGGTTTACTTACAGTTAAGCCTTTGGCAAATTCCTATGTGGACACTATATAACTAGGGTTTGGGGCAGCCTTAATTAAAATTTATAAGTTTATAACAGTTGTATATAACTATAATAATTGAACAAAGGAAATGTCACCAGTTAATTAAAGACACACATCTGAGAGGCATAATTAAAATTCTGCATGTAGGAATGAGTTTTTCCTCATTCCTTAAGGTTTTTGTAATGAAGAATACTAAAACTAAAAATATATGAGTTGTATCCATATAGGAAGGTACTACAGAATAAAATAGTTTGACATCGACTATATCAACAAAGGTCCATGTAGTTCATTTCTGTGACCTGATCATAGGAAGATACAGTTAAGATAAAGTTTGCCTTGGCAGAGCAATGGAAAATAGAGTAAAGCATTGACTTATTCAGTCATTCTTTTATGGAAAATAGAGAATAATTTCTGAAATTATATTTTCAACACTGCTACTAGAGGGTATTTATGTTATGTGCACAATTAATCTTCATGTTTATGAATATTAATTGTCTAAGATATGTTCACACTGTGATATTTTTCTTACTGTTACAGGTCTGTTATTTAGACTTTGAGTGTTTATATCAGAATGAATCAAGGTTTTCTACACAGTCAATTTAGAGGAATGTAGCAAGAAATTTTGTAAATTTGGGGCAATATTCTCAAATACTACCACTCATAAAAGTTTAGAATTATGCGTAAAGGGAGGCAATTCTAATTTGGAAAATTTGAAAATGTATAAAATTGGCTAGATGAAGAGGCAACTGTGCAATTTTTTATGGTAAGAAATACATTAGTATTAAGCTATTTAAACAAATTCAACATGAAGATAGCAGAGGCCCTCTTTGTGGTGCTCTCTGTTACCACATCTATATACTTTGGGACTGAAAAATTTTATTCCCAAGAATGAAGCTGGAGGAAGGCTCCACTGAGGAAAGAAAAATTAAATGAAAGTCTTACTGCAATAGGAAAGGCCGTTATAGTAAAGTAGATGGAGATAAGTTTCTATCTCATTCATTCAAGATCTTTCTGTCCAGGTCAATGCCCCAAATATGATGGTAGCATATATGACCGTCATCAATTATGATCAAGTTTGATAGCCCTAAAAGTGTTTTCTCAAAGGCAAATTCAGCTAGGAACTTGTGAACATCCTTGAAACATCATGAAACAGATAATGAAACTATATACTGATATCTCTCAAGTCACTTATTTACCTGAGATGTGAAGTACACAATCACTTAATTAATATCTTGATAAAGGTTGAACATACATTTAAACCGTCCTTTGTTTTCCTTTCGCTTTTTATTTAATCAAGGGCAGTTTTTAATTTAAATTAAGCTTGATGTCCTAACTCCTTTAACATATTAAATAGATAATGATTATATTTAGAAAGTACTAAGAGCTGGATATTTGGTTTTATTTGCTTTTTAAGAACCCAAGAGAATAAGGTGAAAGTATAAAACTGAAAACATAAAATAGTGCATATAGTTTAACAAATAAGTGACATAGGAACATGCAACTTTAACTAAATAATGTCACTTTTAGACACATGTTCCAAAGATTATATAATAAAAAGCAAAATATTTGGAAGTGAAAATGTTCATAATATTGGAGATAAAAACCTGAATCCAAGTAGTTAATATATAAAATATAGCTTATCTAAAAGGTGAATGATAGATGATAAAAAACACTGTAACTGAAAACTATATAATAACAAAGAAAAATAGAGAAAAAATCACATTGTATTATAAAGTTTAAAAACACAAGAAAAAAGCTTGTTTATATAATATGGAAAAAAACGCATAGGCAATAGATTCTTCATTACACATCTGTTGTTTTTTAAATGTTCCACCATGCTTTATTTTTAGAATCAGACAATACTTATTAAAAATTAAAATAACACTGCTTATAATCATTGTCAGGATCATGATCATTTATATATATATATATCAGGGTTTTTTGACAATATATATAGAGGCAAATATATATAGAGAGTTGCTTACTAAGTGCCATGCACTGTATTTGGTCCTTGAATTTTTATAACAGACCTATGAGAGAATGAAAGTAGGATTCTCTCTAATTATGCTTCTGGCTGTGTAAGTCAAATTTACTGGTTCATTTGGACCATATGGTGAGAGCAACACTAAACTATTTAGTCTTATAACTCTCTAGGCTAGTGTCAGAAGCCTTGAGTTGGCTTACTTGTATTCATGGAAAAGACAAAAATGTTTCAATCTCATTTCCACAATGCTGGCTGAGAATGAACTTTCCAGAAGTATAAATAGATTGTGACCTACAATTTGAAACATGTCAGAATATATTAAGTACTAACTGGGAGGGAGTTCGATAAAGCCCAGTTCTTTCTTTTCCCTGTCAGGCTTTGCTGCATAGTTCTCTGTAACCTTTGTGATACTTAAGACAACCCGACAGCTTTAGTCAACTTGGTAAAATTATGTATAAATGGGCACTCACGTTCAGTCCAAGAAAACATTATATTAAGTGGAAAATAGAATGTCAAACCTCTTTATCAAAAAGACTAGCGATTTTTTAAAGCATTCAAAACTTTTATTACTTGAATCTAAGTGAAAGTGAAGACAGATTTCACAAAGGAGTGTAGTCTTGGGGATTAGAGGTCAGGAGATGGGCTTTCTGATTGCATTACTGTAAGTAACTGAATAATGCTATGGTGATTTATCTCTCAGCTTATTATTTTATTCTGTGGGAAGAAATAAGAATGTAGCTTTTGCCCAAATAGTAAAGATGTGAGTAAAGAATATGTACCTTTTACATAGTACTTTCAGAGAAGAGCATTGAATGTAAATGTGTTTCAATATGTTCTGCAGCTTAAATGTCAAATCCTTTTGTTGCTCAGATAGAATGTGTATGTCAAACTAAATAATGACTGTATACATAGAAGACTAGTCAGGTATAAAATGTTATAACCAGGGACAAAAATTTACAAGCACAAGATCCAATTAAATAGGGTAAGCAGCATGGTTCACATAGACAAATAAGTATGAATTCAAGTAAATTGCTTAAAGAGAACCAACCAATGATGTTCACTAGCAGTTATCTACCTATCAAAAATAATGAGTACAGTCATACCCTCTTAAGAAATTCACATGTTAAAAAAAAAAAAAAAGAAATTCACATGTAATTACTTTTGCCAACATTCCTTTGTGGCAATTGATCAGACATTTCTTTCTTAAACACATATTTTTTAAAAAATTTTATTGAAGTATAACTAATTTATCATGTTGTATTAGTTTCAGGTATACAACAAAGTCATTCAGATATATGTATATTCTTTTCGCTTATAGGTTACTACCAAATATTTAGTAAACCACACATTTCAAATGGTGAGTTTAGGTAGAAAAAAGGGGTTATAATTTATTTGTTCAATAGTGAGCAGAAAGGTTATTTTGCCTACTAAAATCATATAATATCAATTAAATCAAACTGATGAATAACATTTTTATAACCAACTTAAAAACTGTTTGTTAAATAAGCCTAGCTTTTAAAGACACACAGTATTATGTAAAGTTATTGAAAAGTATACCTTAATAATACATATACCTTAATAATAGTCAAATGAAAATACATGCTTTTAGAAACCTATTACTTTTAGTCAAGCTACCCAGCAAATTTTGCTCTAAAATTACTAAATATGTAGTAATGCTATATTGAATATACATTCAATAAGTATACCATTTTGAAAATTTTACAAACATAATTATTGTCATGTTTATTATAGTGGCTCCTGTAACTGAATTATTAATTTAAATGTCAAGGATTCTTGTAAATTCCTACATTGTAATTTTACTTAAATTGAAACAGTCTATGTGGCGTATTTTAGATGTAAGCTAGTGAGTTTGATTAAATAAGAAAACTAATTTGAGAATCTATATTATGTCAGTTCCCTAAGACATCATCTATGATCACTGAAAATCATTAGCATTGTCTCTGCTCATATCAAGCAAATTACTGTGAGTATATAATTAAAGATGTTATAGATTCATTTATCTAGATATAAATCATAACCATGTCATATAAAGTCAATGGTCATTTATCAGGGATTACTAACAAGTTTTTATAAAATCTATGTAATTACTTATCTATATAATAGAAAAGATTTCATTGTTATTATATTAAAATATGCTATGCTGAATTGATATATATAGACCTACAGGTAGATCACCTGTAGACATTTTTTGTTCAAAAGAATGAATATGGAAAAAAAAAATTAATATGGGAAAAAGATGCATCAGGAATCCATATGGAGTTTCTTAACAGAGGCAAATATAATACTAATAGTAATGGCAAAACCAAACACTAACATTACTGTTAATAGTAAATCTACTGATTATTGAGACTTGTTATGTGGCAGATATTCTGCCAAGTGTTTTACCAGCATGTGGTAGGCATTGCTCTCATTTTATAAAATGAGATGCAGAATGAAATCCAGTGAGGAAATCTAAATTTTCCAAAGCTGCATAATAAATATCTAACAAGGTCTCTTTCTTAGGTCTACCTGACATTTTAAAAAAAGGAATTCAACTTTGTACCAAATTTATTTAATTACTATTAAATAGTCTTACAAAGGGCTCCCCTGGTGACTCAGATGGTAAAGAATCTGCCCGCAACGTGGGAGACTTGGGTTCAATCCCAGGGTTGGGAAGATACCCTGGAGAAGGGAACGGCTACCCACTCCAGTATACTAGCCTGGAGAATTCCATGAACAGAGGAGCCTGTTGAGCATAAGGTCATAAAGGTCATAAGGTCAGACATGACTGAACGACTTAACACTGTACTGTATTCTTATGAAATATTTTAGAATCAACCATTTTTATTCAGACTGTGAATTTTGCTATATAAGGGCCATGCAAGAACAATGAAATTTAAAGAACTCTCTGAAATTCCAAGGTATTTCCATATTTTCTTTTGAGCATTATCATATTTAGTTGTACTGATGGATATTGCTTAATAATATTTATCATTGACTATAGTGATTGTAGTTTTTTATTTACCATATTTGACATCAGTTATTACTGGCACCTAGTTAAATTTCTATTTTATTATTAATTTATGTTGTATGAAAAGTTGGTGCAGCAGTTTTAAGATATAAGTAACTAGGGACTTCACTGGTGGGCCAGTAATTAAGACTTCACCTTCCAACGCAGGGGGTGCTGTTTTGATCCCTGGTCAAGAAGCTAGAATCCCGCATGCCTCATGGCCAAAATACTGAAACATAAAACAGAAGTAATACTATAAGAAACTCAATAAAGACTAAAAATGGTCCACATCAGAAAAAGTCCTCTAGAAAGGTATAAGCTTTCATTTATTTATAAACAGAACAGCATAACTACATTGTTATTGTTGTTTAGTCACTGTCATGTCTGACTTTTTTGTGACCCCATGGACTGTAGTCTGCCAGGCTCCTCTCTCCATGGGGTTTCCCATGAATACTGAGTGGGTTGTTATTTCCTTCTCCAGGGGACCTTCCTGATCCAGAGATCAAACCTGCATCTCCTGCATTAGCAGGCAGATTCTTTACTACTGAGCTACCAGGGAAGCCCAATGTAACTACATTAATCTCTATGTATTGTATGTGTACATCTAGCAAGACACCTTGTTAACATACAGTGTGGACCTGAATGTGGCACTGGTAGAGCTTCTAGTCTAGTGAAATCATGTGTGTGCCACTGAGGACAATGTTTATAAGAAGAATTTTCTTTTCTCTCTTAGGGAGTCATGGGAGGAATAGATTAACCTATTGAACAGCTAGAGATATCCTTGCAGGGACATAAAACAGAGTGAAAATGGAGGTCTTGAAACTTAAGGAGAATGAACCCAGAGTCAGAAAATCAAGACCAAGACATTCAGATAGAGAGATGATTATCCCAGCTGAGAAATTGAATAATATCACCAGAAAGAGGCTTGGACAAATATTTTCTGTTAGACAGAAAGAGAACATAAATGCAATTGTTAAAGAGCAGTCAGAAAAAATACAGAGAAATCAACAATGCTAGTGTCTTAGAAGCCAAGTGGAGAGAAAATTTTTAAGTGTAGGTATTTAGTAAATGTAAAATTATGGAGAAAATTTGAGGAGGAGGATGATTGAGAAGAAATCAGTGGATTTAGCGATCAAGAGATTAAAGGGTAGCTTTGCAAGGGTACATAAATATACAATAAAGACAGCACCAACATTAACTTTTCCATTCCTAACCCTTTCTTACCAAGAGGGAATCAGAAATGATTGTATGACGAACACTTACATATTGAGAGATCTGGCTTCTCTTCAGAGAGAACAAAGCGATGCAACAGGTTAAGTGTATTAAAAAATAAAACTACAAACCAAGTGAAGGATTGGAGTGACTTTATGATCGAAGATTTTATTTGTCATATATTGGTAGAGTTGAAAGCAGTAAGTGTAGGTTTCTTTTGAAAAAAGCTCGAGAGTGTACCAATATTTGAGGTTATACAAGTATTAGGTTTGTTTTTGTGCTGTGTGTGTTCTTTCTTTTAATGGGTAGGATCAAGCATGTTTGGAAGGAAAAAAGAGAAGACTCATTCATCAATGTTTGAAAAATATAGAGTGTGAGATAAAGTTGGTGTAGAATTCCTGTTTTACCCCATCACTGCCATACAAATATATTCAAATTTAATTGTATCTGAAATGAATAATGGAGATACAGTGTGTAATCTAAGGACATTTTCAGAATGATTTTTCTAAAATATTTCAGTGTCTTTGTAGATGTAGCCACTAAGTCATACCTGTAAGCAGTGAATGTCAGAAGGAATAACAATAATATTTAGAGCTAAAATGTAACTGAGCGCCTTATGTACCTGGCACAGTTATATGTATTTCTCACTTTTTCTCTCTGATTCTGCACAACCACCTCATGAAGTAGGTACTATATATGGCCCCATTACACATGAGGAAATAGACAGAGCTGATATTTGCCCATGGTCCCACACCAGTGACTGACATAGATAGTCTATAAATCCAGGCATCTGACAGCATACACTATTAAAGTCTGAGCTAAGAATGCTGTAGAAAGTAGTCTGATTAGAGCCAGGAAGCTCTTCCTCTCACTTCTTCCTCATGTCAACTGATGCTCTTTCTGATTGAAAATAAGTTTTAAAGCAGGCTGTCAACTCCCCATGTATCACTGCTATAAATCTCTATTGATACCTTAGTCATTGTAACAGTACTGTTTCCTTTTCAAATGTCAAAATCTAATTCGGCTACCTAAAAAATCTTTATAAAATGAACCCAATGCAGCTAGTTAGTTAGGGTGTACCCAGAGAAGTTCTTGGAAATATTAGATGGAGCCCATTATAAAATTCTGCAACAGATGGTTCATTTCCCATCAGCAAACCAAAGATCTGCTATATCACCACACTGTTTCAAGTTAGATAATATTCTCTTGAATACGAAGATTTATACTTGTCAAAAATAAATCTTCTCTTCAAAGGAAGAGGAAGAGGAGCTTTTTGAAAATAAGTCAGGTAGATTTTACATGATGTGAAGCATATGCTAGGTGGGGGACAACCTGGTCACTCTGCCCTGGTTTCAAAACAGCTGTAGATGAGACGAAGCATGGTGTCATTTCTCTGAGTAACGGGAACAGAGGAATTTTCAAGTGCCTTAGCAGGTTGGGTTTATTTCTTTCAAACTTCTATCATTTTACAGTATTTTTTTTTCACTCCTAGTATAAAAAAGAAAAAAAAAAAACCTAGAAAGTAAGGTAGAAAAACATAAATCTACAATGTCTAAGTCCTATCTTCATAAGGCACTTTTTCTGATTGCCCTAATGCGTTTTGATTTCTCCTATACTTTCTGTGCTTCCCTGGTAGCTTGGGCAGTAAATAATCTGCATGCAATGCAGGAGACCCAGGTTCGATCCCTGGGTTGGAAAGATCCCCTGGAGAAGGGAATTCCAACCCACTCCAGTATTCATGCCTGGGAAATCCCATGGATGCAGGAGTCTGGTAGGCTATGGTCCTAGGGCTTGCGAAGAGTCAGACACGGCTGAGCAACTAACACTTTGACTTTGACTTTTGACATACTTTCTGTACTGTTTGTTTCACATTTAACTCATAATTATTTGTGTTCCTGATTATATGTTCTGTTTCTCTGTAAGTTATCCATTGGTCCCTGTTGATATAGAGTTATTACCTCTTTTATTCAAGGCTTTCATTTTCCTTAGTGATCGTGTTCTAACAATCATCTGTCCTCTTCATCTTCTACCACTATTTATTCTCTTGTTTGTGTCTCTTACTTTTTAACTCACCATTGTTCCAATGAAGATAGTTTGCCTATATGTAAGCGACAGCTGGAAAATTCACCATCTTTAAAAGAAAAATATTTGGCTAAAAGTTTTAAAACTGTTTTCTGGCAATAAATAAATATGAGGTTGCTCATCTTTATTATGTATATAATTTACCTTGTTTCTCAACCTTTTAGTAGGCATTTATTTGCCACCAAACTAAAAACATGTGTAAATAAGTTTTAAAGCAATGGTTACCCACTGCAAAAATGTATATAACTTTCTTCATTGAGAAGCAATACCTTCTAGCATTTATAAATGTGTGGAGTCCTTTCAAAGTAAAATAAATAAATTGTGACCTTCAATTCAAAGTCCAATTGTGGACTTTCATTCATTTTATTTTATTCATTTTAAGAATAATGGTTTTCAAAAATATATATGTATAGAATTGTCCTTCAATGTAGAATCTATGGCAACAGCAAAAAAAAAAAAAAAAAAAAAAAACAACTCTTATCAGTTTCACACTTCAAGTCTTAGCCCTTGTCCTCATGCATTTTACTGACCATTTTAATTATGTTGCTTGTCTATAATGGTGAAAGAGGAGATGGTTGGATATTCTCTGATACTAGACAATGGAATGACATTTTCTGAGTCATAGTTAATTGAGATCTATAATTGAATTTCCTTTTTATTCCCTTTTATGTTGTGGGTTAATATTTTTACAGCCTCTAAACTTTATTCTGCCCCCATTACAAATGGCAGCCTTTCATTTTGCTTTGTTGTCCTTCACCTCTCCTATAGACCTAGCCCTGGACTTCATTTTCTACTCAGTTCTTGACAGTCCAGGCAATTAGAGAGACTTTCTTGCTGTAGCAGTTAATTGTGTTATGCTCTAAACACTTGAAAGAACTATTCACCTTTCATTACGATGTAAGTTCCCATAAAACAAATAAAGTAAGATATCCAAAGAAGGTCTGTAAGATTTGCTAGTGTGTGCTGTTAACATTAGATTTCTTAACTCAGCTTAGTAGACTGCAAATGACAGTCCTTTACTATGAATAAAGATATAAAATGAAATAAAATAGGATTCAGTAAGTGCTTATAAACTAAATGTAATATATGTATTTATTATATCAAATAAAATAACTAATATTCATAAATCTTATTATAGATGATATGACCACTTTAAATTTATTGAAATATTTATTTATAATAAACTTAAACTAATATTTTATATAGTTATAGCAGTGATTAGTACATGATGATTGAACACTGAGAAATATGATTGTCTCTATTTTATAGTTTAATGGCCAAAAGAATCTGCATTACCACATGAGTAGAACAAAAATAATTTAAAAAGCAAAATGACATTATACAAATGAACTTACTTACAAAACAGAGACTCACAGACTTAGAAAATGTACTTATGGTTGCTGGGGGGAAGGGATAGTTAGGGACTTTGGGAAGGTCATTGCACACTGCTATATTTAAAATGCATAAACAAGCACTTATGATATAACAACAAGGACCTATGGTATGGTAGAACTCTGCTCAATGTTATGTGCCAACCTGGATGGGAGAGGAGACTGGGGGAGAATGGATGCATGTATATATATGGCTGAGTTCCTTCACTGTTCTTCTTAAATTATACCACAACATTGTTAGTTGGCTATACCCCAAAACAAAATAAAAAGTTTACATTTTTTTAAAAAAGTAAAATGGGCATGAAAAGAGAAGTACAAAAGAAGAAGATAAGCACTTCAAAGCATAAAACACACGTATGCATATAGAATTGTTCATAAAATGAGCTCTGACCATTTTACCCAATATAAACTTGAGTTATCTTCTAATCTATGTTTCGTTGGAACATGGGCAAGCTAGGACCCAAAGAGGTCATGTTACCGTGTGAAGTCACAGAATAAGCAATGGACAAATTTTGCCCAGAATACTGACTTCCTGATTCTTACTTAGCAAGGATTCCATGTCGGTAAACAATTTTGTCAACTCATTTTCTTTTCGTTTTTTTTTTTTTTTTCAATAGGGAGACCCGCGTGCAGCTGTGCGCTGGGGTTCACTGGACCAAACTGTGGTAAGACAGTCTGTGAGGACTTTTGTCAAAATGGAGGGACCTGCAGTGTTACTGCTGGGAACCAGCCTTATTGCCACTGCCAGCCTGAACACACGGGAGACAGATGTCAGTACTGTAAGTAAAAACAACCCCCGGGAGGCAGTATGACGACAGGCTGTAAGGTGTTCGTTAAGTCATCTCATCACCTCAGTTTCAGCCACCCCCTAGTTTTCAGGTCCACCCCCTCTGTCACCCCACATCTAATCATTTTTTTCATGGTTCCTCACCCATCTCTTATTTTAAAGATTCTGTTTCTTCTTTTTTTAGCTTAGATTCCACAGTCCATCATTATAATTATTTACTCCCTCCTCCCCTCTCTTTTGCTTTCCTAGTAAGCTATCACCATTGCTAAATCCAATTCTTATCTGTCCTGAACTGGCACCTTACTGCTGAATGCAACTGGAAAAAAAAAAAAAAAGTAGACTGCTCTAACTGGAATTTTTGTCACTAATGTCATATGGGCACTTACTATGGTTTCTACTATATTTCATGAATCCATTCACCCTTCTAAATGTCTATGTTACATCTTCTCTTTTCCCCTCAAACCCCCAATACCTGTGCCCTAACTTTATTCCCAGCCTATTTCATTGCTTAGGTGGTGCAGTGGTAAAGAATCCATCTGCCAACGCAGGAGACTCAAGAGTGTGGGTTTGATCCCTGAGCTGGGAAGATCCTCTGGAGTAGGAAATGGCAACTTGCTTCAGTATTCTTGCCTGGAAAATTCCATGGACAGAGGAACCTGATGGGCTACAGTCCACGGTGTCACAAAGAATCATATACAACAGAGTGACTGAACACACATACAGAGACATACACAAAATGACCCCAAGCTCCCACCACCATATCCCTCAAGCTACTTTGTCCTGTGCTTCACCTTCTGTCTTCTTTCTTATGACTAGGGACCCTTACTGTGTCTAATGCTATCCTGTCCATTCCTAGTTTAGATGCCTCTTAACTATTCATTGTTGTTTAGTGGCTAAGTCATGACCAATTCTTTGCGACCCCATGGACTGCAGCACACCAGGCTTCCCTGTTCTTCACTGTCTCCCAGAGTTTGCTCAAACTCATGTACACTGAGTCGATGATGCCATCCAAACATCTCATCCTCTGTCACCCCCTTCTCCTCCAGTCCTCAATCTTTCCCAGCATCAGGGTCTTTTCCAATGAGTCAGCTCTTCGCATCAGGTGTTCAAAGTATTGGAGTTTCAGCTCAGCACCAGTCCTTCTAATGAATACTCAGGGTTAATTTCCTTTAAGATTGACTAGTTTGATCTCCTTGCTGCCCAAGGGACTCTCAAGAGTCTTCTCCAGGACCACAATTTGAAAGCATCAATTCTTTGGCACTCAGCCTTCTTTATGATTCAACTCTCACATCCATACATAACTACTGGTAAAAAAACATAGCTTTGAAAAAAAACAAAAACAAAAAACATAGCTTTGACTATACAGACCTTTGCCAATGAAGTGATGTCTCTGCATTTTAGTATGCTGTCTAGGTTTGTCATAGATTTTTTTTCCAAGGAGCAAGTGTCTTTTAATTTCATGGCTGCAGTTACTCTCTGCAGTAATTTTGGAGCCCAAGAAAATAAAATCTGTTACTATTTCAACTTTTTCCCCACATATTTGCCATGAAATGATGGGACCAGATGCCATCATCTTAGTTTTTGGAATATTGAGTTTTAAGCCAGCTTTTTCGCTCTCCTCTTTCACTTTCATCAAGAGCTTCTTTAGTTCCTCTTCACTTTCTGCCATTAGAGTGGTATCATCTGCATATCTGAGATTGTTGATATTTCTCCAGGCAATCTTGATTCAAGCTTGTGATTCACCCATTCCAACGTTTTTCATGATGTACTCTGCATACAAGTTAAATAAGCATGGTGACTATGTACAGCCTTGACATACTCCCAAGTATTGAACCAGTTTTGAACCAGTACTCATAGACACATTTATACAACTGTCCTTCTTTCTTTTGTTTTATCAATATTTTTTCACTGCCTAGTCAAGGCTATGGTTTTTCCAGTAGTCATGTATGGATATAAGAGTTGGACTATAAAGAAAGCTGAGCGCCGAAGAATTGATGCTTTTGAATTGTGGTGTTGGAGAAAACTCCTGAGAGTCCCTGGGACTGCAAGGAGATCCAACCAGTCCATCCTAAAGGAGATCAGTCCTGGGTGTTCACTGGAAGGACTGATGTTGAGCTGAAGCTCCAATACTTTGGCCACCTGATACAAAGAGCTGACTCATTTGAAAAGACCCTGATACTGGGAAAGATTGAGGGCAGGAGGAGAAGGGGACGACAAAGGATGAGATGGTTGGATGGCATCACCAACTCAATGGACATGGGTTTTGGTAGACTCTGGCAATTGATGATGGATGGGCAGGCCTGGCATGCTGCAGTTCATGGGGTCACAAAGAGTTGGACATGGCTGAGCAACTGAACTGAACTGAACTGAATCCTTTCTTTAAAAACTCCTTTGTGCTCACATCCCTTTCTACATACAACTTTATTTCTCTGCTCATTGTTTGTTTTTCTAATTAAAATATAGTTGTTCTATAATATTATATTAATTACAGCATAATGATTTGGTAATTTTTAGATTATGTGCCATTAAAATTATTACAAAATAATGATTATAACTCCCTGTGCTGTATAAGGTGTCCTTGTTGCTTGTGTATTTTATACATAGTAGCTTATATCTGTTAATCTCAGACCCCTATCATGCCCCTTCCCCCTTTCCTTTCCTCACTGGTAACTACTAGTTCGAACTACTAGTTCGTTTTCTATATCCATGAGTCTGTTTATTTTGTTATATGCATTTATTTGTTTTATTCTTTAGATTCCATGTACAAGTGATATACAGTATTTGTCCTTCTCTGTCTGTCTTACATCACCAAAATTAATATTCTCTAGGTTCATCCACATTGCTGCAAATGGCAGAATTTCATTGTTTTTCTTGGCTAGCATTCCACTGTATAGAGACATTTTCTTTATTCTTCTATTGATGGACATTTGGGTTGCTTCATCTTGTATGTTATAAATGGTGCTGCTGTGGGCATTGGGGTGCATATATATTTTCAAATTAGTGCTTGTATTTTTTTCCAGATGTATACCCAATGTAGAAAAGCTGGGTCATATGGCAGTGCTAATTTTAATTTTTGGAGGAAACTTCACACGGTTTTCCATTGTGGCTGGACCAATTTACATTCCCACTCACAGTGTAGGAAGGTTCCTTTTTCTCCATGTCCTTGCCAAATTTTGTTATTTGTAGACTTTTTGATGATAGTTTTTCTGACAGGTGTGAGGTAATAACTCATTGTCTTGATATGCATTTCTCTAATAGTGGTGATCAGCATCTTTTTGTGTTAGCCTTCTGTATGTCTTTTTAGAAAAATTTCTTTTCAGATCTTCAGCTCATTTTTCAATCAGGTTGTTTGTTTTTTTTTAACATTGAGTTATGTGAGCATTTATACATGTTCAACATAAACTCCTAACTGATCATATCATTTGCAAATATTTTCTCCCATTCAGTAGGTAATCTTTTCATTTTGTCAGTGGTTTCCTCTGTTTTGCAGAAGCTTTTAAGTTTAATTAGGTCCCATTTGTTTATTTTTGGTTTTTGTTTTTTTATTTTGCCTTAGAACAGATCCAAAAAATATTCCTACAGTTTAGGTCAAAGAGCAGTCCTATGGTTTCAGGCTTTATATTAGATCTTTAAACCACTTCGAGTTTAATTTTACATGTGGTATAAGTGTTCTTATTGCATTGTTTTTCATATAGCAGTTCAACATTTTCACCACCACTTGTTGAAGAGACTGTCTTTTCTCCATGTATGTTCTCGCCTCATTTATGGTAAATTAACTGCAGATGCTTGGGATTATTTCTGGGCCCTCCTTTCTTTTCTATTGATTTTTGTGCCATTGTGCCAATACTGCACTGTTTTGATTACTGTAGTCTGAAATATAGTCTGAGGACTGTAAATGTTATATATCCAGCCTTGTTGCCCCACGCCTTCCCCAGTCAGGATTGCTTTGGTAACTTGGGGTCATTTGTGGTCCCATATAAATGTTAAGGAGATCAAATCAGTCCATCCTAAAAGAAATCAGTACTGAAATTTCACTGAAAGTGCTGATGTTGAAACTCAAATATTTTAGCCACCTGATGCAAAGAACTAACTCATTGGAAAAGACCCTGATGCTGGGAAAGATTAAAGGCCAGAGGACAAGGGGATGACAGAGGATGAGGTGGCTGGATGGCATCACCGACTCGATGGACATGAGGTTGAGCAGGCTCCGGGAGTTGGTGATGGATAGGGACACCTGGCATGCAGCAGTCTATGGGGTCACAAAGAGTCAGACACAACTGAGCAACTGAACTGACTGATAAATTTTAAGATTATTTGTTCTAGTTCTATGATAAATATGGTAGGTATTTTGATAGGGATTGCATTGTATCTGTAAATAGCTTTGAGAAGTCTGGCCATTCTAACAATATTAATTCTTCCAATCCAAGAACATGGATGTCTTTCCATTTCTTGTGTCATCTTAAGTTTCCTTAAATGATATTTTAGTTTTCAAAATATAGGTCTTTTACCTCCTTCGTCATGTTTATTTTTAGATATTTTATTCTCTTGATGTGATTGTAAACAGGATTTTTGTTTGTTTTCTCTTTGATATTCCATTATTAGTGTATAGAAAAACAACAGATTTCTGTATATTAATCTGTGTCCTTTATTAGTTCTAATAGTTTTTGGGTGAAGGCTTTCAGATTGCCTACATAGAGTATCGTGTCGTCTGCAGTGATAGCTTTACCCCTTCCCTTCTGATTCAGGTATCTTTTATTTATTTTTCTTGTCTAATTGCTGTAGCTAGAGCTTCCAATACTATGCTAAATAAAAGTTGTGAAAGCAGGCATCATTTTCAGTTCCTGAATTTAGAGGAAATTCTTTCACTGTTGAGTGTGATGTTAGCTGTGGCTTTGACTTACATGGCCTTTATTATGTTGAGATATGCTCTCTCATCATTTTGATGAGTTTTGTTTATTTTTTTTTATAATGAATGGATGTTGAATTTTGTCAGTGCTTTTCATGTGTTAATTGAGATTCTCATGTAACTTTTTTCTTTCATTTCATGGTATATCAAATTGATCAATTTGCAAATATCGAACAATGCTTGTACCTCTGGAATAAATCCATCTTGACAAGTTAATATTTTATTGAGGATTTTTGCATCAATATTCATCAAAGATCTTGGTTTTTTATTTATTTATTTAATTTTTTGGTCTTGTCCGTGTCTGGTTTTCATGTTAAGGTAATGATGACCTCATAGAATGAATGTGGAAGCATTGAGTCCTCAATTTTTTGGAACCACGTGAAAAGTATGTGTATTACCTCTTCCTTATAAGGTCTGTGAACATATAATCATGGACTTTTAAGAATTTTTTATTATTATTAATTTGATTTACTACTAGTGATCATCCTTTTCAAATTATCTGTTTCTTCTTGATTAAATCTTGGTAGCTGGTTTGTTTCTAAAAAATTGTCCATTTCTTCTAGATTGTCCAATTTGTTGGCTTATAACTGTCATAGTCTCTTAAGATTTTTATATTTTTGTATTATCAGTTGTCATTCCTCCTCTTTAATTTCTGATTTTGAGTCCTCTCTCTTTTCTTCTTGGTGAGCTTGGTTAAAGCTTTATTGATTTTGTTCATATTTATCAAAAAGCCAGTTCATGGTTTCACTGATTTTTTTCTATTGGGTTTCTTATTTTGATCTCTATTTCATTTGTTTACCCTCTGATCTTTATCATTTCCTTTCTGATAGCTTTATGGGCATTTCAGAATATATGACTCTGTTTGTCTCTTACTGCCTTTAGAATTATCTCTTTAACTTGTAACACTTAATTATATGTCTGAGTGTAGGTCTGTTTGGGTTCATCTTATTTGGGACCCTGTGCTTCCTATATCTAGATATCTGTTTCCTTCTTCTGGTTTTGTAGATTTTCAGCCATAATTTCCTCTAATACATTTTCAATCACTTTCACTCGTCTCCTCCTGGAATCCTTATAATGCAGATGTTGGTATGCTTAACTGTATCATAGAGATCTCTTAAACTATTTCCTTTTTTTTTTTTTTTTGCTGTTTTGATTGTGTGATGTCCAATATTCTATTTCCAGAGAACTTATGTTCTTTTCTGTTACTTACTCTACTATTCATTTCTTCTACTGCATTTTTATTTCCATTATTGAATTGCTCATTTCTGACTAGATTTTTTATATACTTTTGTATTCCTTGTGAAATTTTTCACTGTATTCATCTGTTATTTTCCTTATTCCATTAAGATTCTTATTACTGATACTTTGAACTATTCATCTGGTAAACTGTTTATTTCGGTCTCATTATTTTTTTCAGAATTTTTCTCCTGTTCTTTCAATTGAGAATAGTTCCTTCCTTTTTCATTTTGCTTAGCTTTCTCTTCCTCTATGAGTTATGTGAAACAGATGCCTACTTCAGTCTTGAGGGCACTCTTATGTGGAGGCATCCCTGCACAGGCTGTGTGTGCTCAGAGTCTTTGATGGGAGAGCAGGATTTGTCTTGTGTGCAAGTCATGTCTTTCCTCAGGTTGTGCCTACAGCTATCACCTTGGTAGGGGCCCAGACTAGAGATGGAGGGGCTTCACCTGAAGCTGAGTGTGAGGCAAGTCTTTCCCCTGATCAATGGACATATTGGCCCTATGAGAGGTGGGATCCAATCCCAAGGTACTGAAGCAAAAGCTGGGAGGGTCATCCCCAAGGTACCTCAATTTTACTTACCTGTGTGCTTTCCCCTCTTCCAGGACTGGGGCCTTCTCCCCAGAGTTGGGTAACCTCAAAGCATGAGGGTCAAACATGGGCTCTCAGTCCGTGTCTCAGTCAGAGGTTTGAGCTGTCTCTACTGCTCTGCCTGAGGTATCAGCAGTTATCGCCCTCATTCGGCTCAGATGCAGCCTTGGGTATGAGCCGCATTAGTCTCTCACAGTCAGTCATTCCTGTCAACTAAAAAATATAGTCATAATCTGAAAGTAGAGAGTTATTTTATTTGGTGGGAATATTTAGGACTCTGAACCCAGGAGACAGCATCTCAGTAGCTCTGAGAACACTGCTCCAAGGAAGCGGGATGGGGAGTCAAGCTATATTCAAGTTTACAACAAAGGGAGCAGGCAGTCTGAACATCAAAGATCAAATATCAAATTAAGAAATTTAACTTTCTGTGTATGGGACGATGCAAGCCTCTGCACTCACTGAATTCATACCTCTCATACGCACCTCAGATATCTGGGGCCAAATCCTGTCTCCTTGTTTACCTTAAGGAGTGGTAGATGACTGCTTCTTGCATTCCCTCAGCTTCTCAGCAATCACCATGGTGCATGGTGGCATTTGCTGGATCACAATTTTGGGAACCCTCATTCACATTTGGAGGCCAGGGAGCACTGATGGCTGTGACATTTCTCATTTGTTGATATGGCAGGAGATATTTTCATTTCATACTCTTATGGCTTCCATTGTCCCTGGTCTGTTGTAGAATTGCACTGCAGGGCAGTTGCGGCCTGCATGGACTCTCTGCATATGTGGGATATGCACTCTCAGAGACCTGGGTGGCTTCTGGTGCACCACTTGAGTAAGCTTCAACAATGGCCATGGCTGCCCCATCTGGGCTCTGATCTGGGAGCTGTCACCTCTGTTCCTATAGTTGAGTTTTCTCCCCAGTTGTGACAGCCTCAGATCCAATTCTGCCCTGTGACCTGCAGCACGCAGGCCTGGAGCATGCACAGAGGCAGTAACAAAGCCAGTCAGCAGCCAGGAGGCTTCAAACTGCCCTGTCCACTCTTCCTTGGGGGTAAGCCAATATGCATGCTCTCTTTAAGTGCAGTGATTCCCACAGCCTATTAGTGTCAGGGGTCTTACAACCAGCCAAGGGGGCTTATCTCCTCTGCATAGGACCCAAGCACATTCTGAGCACAATGAATGATGTTCAAGCAATGCCAACCAAGATCCTACATAACACAAACCCTACCTACTATCCAAGCTGTTCTTGCACCCCCTCTTTATTCAAGTAAAACCACATGGATTATTCTCCTTCATGGGTCAACTTCCCTGGCTTTGTGACTTTCTCATGCTGACTTTCTCATCCTTTGAAATGCAATTTCTCCTCACCTTCATCTCTCAATGCCAAATCCTATCAGTTTTTGTCCAGCTCAAAAATCATTTCTTTTCTGAAGTTCATAACCACCCTCAAGTTGAACTAATCTCTCTCTCTTCTAAATTTTCAAGACTGCTCCTTTATTTTTCTTTTTAGCTCTGTTCACTTTTATTTGTCTGGGATCACCTCTTTTAGACCACACCCAACAGTGGTGTTTGTTTAATAAACAAATATTGATACATAATCATACATAAGTAAATGAGAGCAGTTTGGAGGCATGTTTATAAAAGAATAATCCATTTAATGCATAAAAGCTACATTTAATCAGAGTACAATTGAAATGGGAAACTGAGTTCTGTTCGCAGAGCCAAGGAATGAACTTCGCAAACTCACAAACACTCACACAGGCAGAGTTTTTAGTTTTAGAGGATAGAGATACAAAGCTCTCAGCATAGACACTGAGAGAGGGTGAAGTGCCCAAAAAGGTGGGGATTACAGAAGTTTATATTTTTACTAGTATTGATTGATCTGTACATCTTTGGTTGGTTCATGACTTTAATATATGTCCTTTTTGACCAATCGGTTTGAAGATTACAGTCCCTCATTTGACATCTTTATGGCTTTTTTTATCCCCAATTTTTAAGTTTTCTCTGACATTGAGTCATCAGCCTGTGACCCTTTTCCTTGACCCCAGGCAACTGTCGAAGGACCAGATGTATATTTAAAAGTTAGTGGTCCCCCTGGTGTTCTTCTTAATAAGCTGGACAGGAGTTAATGATTGTCCCATCCTGGGTCTGAATGTTTTATGACTTACCAGACCAGGGAGGCATTCTTCTGAATGCCTGGAAATTGGAACAAAGAGTTTAGCTTTAGTTTAACGAAGTGAGAAGCTTCTACTTGAGAAGGAAAAAATTGAAATTAAAAAAAAAAAGGAACCGAGGTTTCAGAGTCTTATACGGTCTAGCAATATCTGCCTCACAGTTATCTGGTATTTTTGTGTGGAGTGGTCTTCCAGTTCCCAATTGGTCCATCATCACGGAACACCAGTCTTTGTTTTCTTGTCTTTTTTTTTTTAAGTTGAAGCATCAATATATTTGACTTTCTTTTTAACCAAGTTTTAAAAATACTGTGTGGCCATCTTTATAAGGATTTGTATTCTTCAAGAGAATAAATTAAGTTAGCTTATATTTTAATTGGCAACTTAATAGAATCAAAGTCTGAGGTAACCTGATGCGTTATAAAAGGCAGCATTAGAATTTTATTATCACTATTAGCAGTCATAGCACTTCTCACGCTTTACAGCAAAGCACTTATTAAAATTAACCAATTAATCCTTAGGCAGAGGTTAAATAACTTGCTCAAGGTCCCAGAGAAGTAATATCATAGTCAAAATTGGACCCCAGGATTTGTTGATCAACATATCAACAAACACCCGTGCAGTTTGTTGATGCTGGGTTTTGGCAGCAAAATAAGTCTGTGGACAGTGTCATCAAAATGATAAATCCAACAGTTGACAAAAGTGTAATAAATTTAGAAGCTATTAGATGTGAGTAAGCAAGGTTCAATGGACCTGGTGTTCTGTCAAAACTGTATCTTGCATATTCAAAATCTTCTCTCTATGAATGAAGAAGTGACAGAATGGTTCATTACAGTGCCTAATTAAAGGTCCATTAGTGGGAGGTAAAAACATCATTTCTTAGTTGTGCTGAGTAAAAGCATTTCACAACCCTAATGGCAATATAAAATCCTGAGGTCTGAAGTGCAAATTAATTTTAACACCAGCACCCAGGGAGGAGAGACATAGATAAATAATGGCAAAAGTAAAATTAAGTATTCTTTTTGTCAAGCAAATATAGCTCCAATTCATGCAGTTGTGGAGCAAGGATTTCTAGTGTACATCAAAAAAATAATAAGCATGGCATTTTTCATTTAAATCTGGATGTTAACTATGAGGTCAACAATATTTGAGGTTATTTATAATTAAACAGCAATGATATTAGGGCAAAGGAGCCAATGAGGATCAACTCAATCAATGTCTAAGTGCCAGGTATTCAAATCAAATGGCAATCTGTTTGTCATTTTATTAATGTTTTTAAAGTCCTCTAGTGACCTGCCTGAAAAATCATTATAATTTCAATTAGAACTCAGTTTATTAAAAATATACCTGTATGATTTACTCTCACTGATTCCAGTAAGTACAGACATAAGCAGCATCTCACATTTATAAAATTTGGAATATCTGACAATAACCTAAAATCATCTATTGTAACTGGTATAAGAACCATAGTCTATCAAGTAACTTATAAAGTTATGAATTATACTTTTGAACCTACCATATGTGAAAACACTTGAAATTATTTTTACCACTTTCCTTCCAGAGCAATTTTATACCATTAGTCAGCTAGTCAGTGAACATGTTTTGGTGTTTACAGCGAACTATCACTATGTTAGGCATGGAAGAAACAGTGATGCCAATATATTTCTTGCTATCAAAGGACTTACAGTCTAACGTGATTATGAAAAAGAAGCAATGATTTTAGTGAACAGTTCAAGGAAACACAAAGACCAAAACGCAAGAAAAAACACAGAATTTAGCCAATAGAAAAGATTTCTTGGAGGAATTATCACCTAAGCTAAGACCAGAAGAAACAAAAGCTAACCAGGTGAAGAGACAATGCAGGGGGAGGAACAGCATTTGCAAAGACCCAGAAGGGAAAACCTTTTGAAATTTACTTTTTCTTTTGCTATTTGATTTTCCCAGGGGAGGGCTGACAGGAGAAGTAACAATTATTGAACATATATAATGTATTGACTACAGAGATATATGCTGTAATACATAATTTTATCTGATATATGAATATATGATTTTATGGCAAATGTTCATAGAGCACTGTAAGGTTAGTATTTTTAGTCCAACTTTACAAATGCCAAGAAATGAGATGAAGCCATTCTCCCTAATCTGCCCAGTTAGAGAACATAGGAACCACAGTTTACAGCGTTGCAGGTCTGACTCCCTGAGGCTTCTGGTGTATTTGCTTGTCATTTAATAGCTTGTCCACTCAGTTGCATCTTTTTAGATTCACTATGAGGACCCTCAAAGCTCAGGTGGAAAATGGCTCAGTGTGGGCTTTTCATGTTTCTACTCCATTGAAGAGAGGTGTTAATAGTTATTTTAATCTTGACTTGATTAAGACTATGGCAGGCCCAGGCTGAAGAGACCAAAAGGGGTAGACTTTCATAATGGCCAGAAAAATAAAATAAAATCTTTTCTTTTCAATTAGTATGAAAGACAATAAGAACTGACCCTTGAACTCTAAGAAAGAACCATGACTTAAAAGTGAAATTATCAGTCAAGAGTAGCTAGTTCCTAATATTCAAGTATTCTGTTTTTTTAGAATACTCACACTGAAAGTATGAAAGCATGTCAGAACCCTGTCCACTGATTTTTTCTCTTGGTGAGAAAATAAGCATTGTTTTCATTCAGGCCTTCATCAATCTCTTGGTTGGATTATTACAACACATTCCCTTATGCACCTTTTCTTCCAACCTTGGGAATCTATTCATTGTATCTAAAATGTGCCCCTTTTGAGTGTACCTCTTTTTCTTTACACATGGTGTCCTGAATATCTACCAAGTCTAACTCCCTGGATTTGTCTTCTTAACATCCCTTTGCTCTAGGACACTCAGCACTTGTCTGTTCACTTTCACTCTGTATTAATATCATCATTCATATTCTCAACTCTCTATCCCAGTAGAATATGAAATAGGCCTTGGTGTTTTGCATATCTCATCAATCTTGGCAATTAACTCACTGCCTAGACTGAGTAGATCAAGTATTTGTCAAGTATGTTAGTAGTCAAGTATGTGAGTGAATGTAAACCAAATAGAAGGATTCTGTTTCCAGCCTGTTTGGCTTAGTTATTTTCTGTTCTTTGACAAGATTCCACTCAAAAGGCAGAGCCAGAGTTCTAGGCCACCTTTACTTACTGACTCATTAAGAGCCATATTCCATGAGAAACTTTGTACTTATGACTACTTTTGTTTTTTGTGGGTTTTTTTTTGTTTTGTTTTTTATTTATAGGTTATCTTTTACTGTTGTTGTTTTTTTAAGTTTATTTTATTCAAATATAGTTGATTTACAATGTCATGTTAATTTATGCTATATAGCAAAGTGATTCAGTTTTATAGACACACACAAACACACACACACACATATATATATATATATTCTATGAGTTAGTTTTATTAATTTATTTTTAAACTTTCTAATTTATATTGAAGTATAGCCAGTTAACAAAGTTGTGATCATTTCAGGTGGAAAGCAAAGGGAGTCGAGGGAAAAGATAAGGTGTTTGTGACCAACGTGTACATTCTGCTATGTTTAAAATGGATAACCAACAAGGACCTACTGCATAGCTCAAGGAACTCTGCTCAATATTATGTGGTATCCAGGATGGGAGGGGAGTTTGGGGGAGAATGAATACATGTATATTTTTGGCTGAGTCCCTTTGTGCCTGTGTTTTAAGTTTGAAAAATATAGGGTAAAAAATGTAGCTAGGTTTAAATTAATGTGTGAAAAAGATAAATACATTTCTTTTCTTATGTGACCAGAATAGAGACTAGTGAGCTAAAGGAGAAAATGTAATAACATTATTATTTTTACTCTAGATATTTTAGAAGAAATTGTCAGTTATAAAAAAAAATTGTTGGACATAATTTTGATTCAGTAGGAAAACTGAAGTTACTAAAAGCAGATTTTACTATAATGCTGTGCCTTGTAAAAATGTAAATGTAAATGTAAAAATAATAATAAGAGGAGAAGTATTCAGGGAAAATGTGGTAATATAAAAAATAATTTATTGGGAACTGAAGTAAGTCTAAGGAGATAGTATGTCGTATGTGAGTCAAAGTACCTAAGTTTGATTATTAAAATTAATTTATTCAACTGATGTATATTGAACACTTCTGGGCCTCATTTATTGTTCTAGGCATTAGAGATATATCAGTATCAAGGCTTTTTGGAAGATACATGCCCTATTTAATTTTAGGTGAATAGAAAACCAAATGATATATCTTTTCAGATTAAAAGCTGTGAATTAAGGGCTATATCCTCAAAAACTGATTAGGTGGAAATTGGAAATGGACTTTAATCAATACTATTTAGAAGAATACTTATTATTTTATATAATTACATTTCAAATTCCAACAACATGGTCATAAAGTGAATTATGAGTAAACATTTATGTCTATGTCATATAACTTAGTGTACTTGTTTTAATAATTAGCTCTTAGTATTTATATTTACCAATTTCAGTAAGCATTCTCAAAAATAAAGATTGCTTATTCACACTTGCTGGCATTATAGCAGCAACTTTCTTCTGTGCAAGCTTCATTTGATTTTGAGGCAACTTTAATCTCATAAAACTTTTGAAACAGTGCTTCACCTGTTATCATGCCAAGTTCAGGTGGCTTCTTTTCCTACTTTTATGCCACATTAGCTCTACCAAAGACATTTGATCTTTTTCCAACTTAAGGAAGAGTGGATAACAAAGTAGTATGAAGACTACGAAAAAGCTTTAAAATTGCCTAGTTGAAGATTGAAAGTAACCTGTTACACAGATCAGTTCAGTTCAGTTAAGTTCAATTGCTCAGTCGTGTCTGACTCTTTGTGACCCGATGGACTGCAGTACGCCAGACTTCCCTGTCCATCACCAGCTCCCGGAGCTTGCTCAAACTCATGTCCAGCGAATTGGTGATGCCATCCAACCATCTTATCCTCTGTCGTAACCTTCTCCTCCATCTTTCCCAGCATCAGGGTCTTTCCTGATGAGTCAGTTCTTCGCATCAGGTGGCCAAAGTATTGGAATTTCAATGAATATTCAGGACTGATTTCCCTTAGGACAGGTTTGATCTCCTTGCAGTCCAAGGGACTCTCAAGAGTTTTCTCCAAAACCACAGTTCAAAACCATCAATCTTTCAGTGCTCAGCCTTCTTTATGGTCCAAATCTCACATCCATACATGACTACTGGAAAAACCATGGCTTTCACTAGATGGACCTTGTTGGGAAAATAATATCTCTGCTTTTTAATACACTGCCTAGGTTTGTCATAGTTTTTCTTCCAAGGAGCAAATATCTTTTAATCATGGCTGCAGTCATCATCTGCAGTGATTTTGGAGCCCAAGAAAGTAAAGTCTGTCCCTGTTTCCATCATTTCCGCGTTTATTTGACATAAAGTGATGGGACTGAATGCCATGATCTCAGTTTTTTGAATGTTGACTTTTAAGCCAACTTTTTCACTCTCCTCTTTCACTTTCATCAAGAGGCTATTTAGTTCCTCTTCACTTTCTGCCATAAAGGTGGTGTGATCTGCATACCTGAGGTTTTAGATATTTCTCCCGGCAATCTTGATTCCAATGTGTGCTTTATCCAGCCCAGCATTTTGCATGATGTACTCTGCATATAAGTTAAATAATCAGGGTGACGATATACAGCCTTGATGTACTCCTTTCCCAATTTGGAACCAGTCTGTTGTTCCATATCCAGTTCTAACTGTTGCTGCTTGACCTGCATACAGATTTCTCAGGAGGCAGGTCAGGTGGTCTGGAATTCCCATCTCTTTAAGAATTTTCCACAGTTTCTCTTGCTTTTTCTATGATCCAGCAGATGTTGGCAATTTGATCTCTGGTTCCTCTGACTTTTCTAAATGCATCTTGTACATCATGAAGTTCATGGTTCATCTACTGTTGAAGCCTAGCTTGAGTGATTTTGACCATTAACTTACTAGAATGTGAAATAAGTGCAATTGTGCAGTAGCTTGAGCATTCTTTGGCATTTCCCTTCTTTGGGATTGGAAATAAAACTGACCTTTTCCAGTCTTGTGGCCCCTGCTGAGTTTTCCAAATTTGCTGTTGTATTGAGTGCAGCACTTTAATAACTTCATCATTTAGGATTTGAAGTAGCTCAACTGAAATTCTATCACCTCTACTAGCTTTGTTCATGGTGATACTTCCTAAGGCCCACTTGACCTCTTACTCTAGGGTGTCTGGCTCTAGGTGAGTGATCACACCATAGAAAGAAGAGCATAAATTTTCTTAAATCAAAGCAATGCATTCATAATTTTATTCATTCAGTTACATTGTCATGAATGCAAAAATATACTTATCATAAAACTTGATTTAAATCAATTAATATATTAAGGTACATTGTTTTCTAACAAATGAATACTAAAAAGAGTAAATTTAAATAAAAAGGGAATGCCAAAGAGAGCCAATAATTTCTTACAGTATAGATGCTTAATTTTATGAAAATGAACTGTTATTACAAAAACCTACTCATCAGGGATTGCCACTAAAAAAATCAGATACATCATAAGTATAGGACACTCTATAAAATAGAAAGTTACTTAGTTCAGAATAGAATTGAAAAATCAATGCAAAGTTCAAGTAGCTAAATTTGAATTTTCAGATCTGCATTACTATTCGAAGATCCATGATTAAATCTATGATAATAAGAATCTAATTTTCAGGTAGAGAAAGTAATTTGTACTTTATTTATTGGTTTTAAGAACTCAGAAAATCTATATTGTAATGATCTGAGGGCAAGCTTTCTTTGCAAATGAATGATATAAATAAGGAACATAGTGCTAAAAACAACTTGGTGTGGAGATGATCACATAATAAATGGCACAGTGCTTATTTAAATGACTACTCAAAAACTCAGGTCACTTTCATGATAACTTGAAGATCATGAATGACTATTAAGCTAGAATTTTTTCAACTTCAGGTGTCAGTGTTTCTTAAATTGAAAGGCAGTATAGTTTTCTGGTGCTTTTAAGAATCTCTTGTCCAAATAAAACAAATACATGAGTTATTTTGCAAATAATTTCAGTATGGTTTGAAACTTTCTTGATTATATACTCTAAATTTACAGGAATCTGTCAAGTTGAATCCAGATCTGAGGAAGAAATATTGGGTTTGGAGGTGATAATGTAGAATTAAAAAATTAAAACGTTCTTTCAGAATCATTTAAAATTATACAAAATAGAGATTTTTGAATTAGCCAATAGTATTCTACAATTTTAGATAGATTTTCAAATATTTTCATTATCAAGGTGAAACTCATCCACATGATTTATAAAAACAATAATGATAATCATTTAACTTTCTGCTTTTCATAGTTATCTGAAGTTAGGTAATCTACAAAAAGGTTCTTTTAAATTTTAAAATTAAATGCACATATTTATATTTTAATAAATATTTTGAGTGCTATATTTATAATATGTAACAGTTGTGTATTGTAATATGTATTTTAGGTAATATACATTCAGAGAATATATAATTTGGATAATGCAAAACTAATTTATTAATATTATAGCATTCATGTTTATAGTCTCAGATTTTTAAAATAATTTCTGTAATAATCCATGAATGTAGAATGAAATTCTATATAAAGTTACATAAAAGTAAATAGAACAGAAAAATCAGTTTCTTTTATTGAAAAGCCTGGTCTCTTGAAAAGGTTGACTTTCATATACAAGTTAGGCAGTGACTATAATGTGAAATGTCAGAAGCTGAAAAGTTTAGTCTAACTCTATGGAAAGCCCATTTCTGGGAATTAGATAGGTCATATCTTTTCTTCACTCAGCAGTCTGGAGTATCTGGCAGTTGGTTCATTGATCCAGCAGCTGAGTGTCCATTTTATGTAGGCCAAATTGCCAACGTTCATTGGATCATAGAGTAAACAAGAGAATTCCAGAGAAACATCTGCTTCATTGATTACACGTAAGCATTTCACTGTGTAGATCACAACAAACTGTGGAAAATTCTGAAAGAGATGGGAATACCAGACCACCTTACCTGTCTCCTGAGAAATTGGTATGCAGGTCAAGAGGCAATAGTTAGAACTGGACTTGGAACAACAGACTGGTTCCAAATTGGGAAAGGAGTACGTCAAGGCTGTATATTGTCACCCTGCTTATTTAACTTATATGCAGAGTACATTATGAGAAACACTGGGCTGGATGAAGCAGAAGCTGGAATCAAGATTGCTGGGAGAAATATTAATAACCTCAGATACTCAGATGGCATCACCCTTATGGGAAAAGGAAAGAGTAATTGAAGAGCCTCTTGATGAAAGTGAAAGAGGAAAGTGAAAGAGTTGGCTTAAAACTCAACATTCAAAAAATGAAGATCATGGTATCCAGTCCCATCACTTCATGGCAAATAGATGGGGAAACAATGAAAACAGTGACAGACTTTATTTTCTTGGACTCTAAAATCATTGCCGATGGTGACTGTAGCCATGAAATTAAAAGATGCTAGCTCCTTGGAAGAAAAGCTATGAGAAACATAGATAGCATATTAAAAAGCAGAGACATTACTTTTCAGACAAAAGCCCATCTATTCAAAGCTATGGTTTTTCCAGTAGTCATGTATGGATGTGAGAGTTGGACTATAAAGAAAGCTTAGTGCCAAAGAATTGATGCTTTTGAACTGTGGTGTTGGAGAAGACTCTTGAGAGTCCCTTGGACTGCAAAGAGATAAAACCAGTCTCTCCTAAAGGAAATCAGTCCTGGGTGTTCATTGGAAGGGCTGATGCTGAAACTCCAATATTTTGGCCACCTGATGCAAAGAACTGACTCATTGGAAAAGACCCTGATGCCTAGAAAGATTGAAGGCAGGAGGAGAAAGGGATGACAGAGATGGTTGGATGACAGAGATGGTTGGATGGCATCACTGACTCGATGGACATGAGTTTGAACAAACTCCGGGAGTTGGTGATGGACAGGGAAGCCTGGCGTGCTGCAGTCTGTGGGGTCACAAGAGTCGAACATGACTGAGCAACTGAAATGAACTGGCTGAAATATTCAAGAGCCCTTTTACTAGGTCTTGATGGCATTTGTCGTTGCTTCCCGCCTGATTTTCATCTTTCATCTCCCAACTTCCTGTGCCCATCTGAACACACACTTACACATCCTGGCAAACTTCACTGGGTTTCAGGAATTAGTAAAACTAGCCTTGACTGATCCCATATTTACATAAATTTATAACTACCCTTGAGGTATTAAAACTAAAAAATCAGCAGTGTGATTTTTGTTCTCTGCTTTCTGAAGTGTCCTTTTTTTCAGGAGCAGGGCTCATTCATTCATTCAACAAATATTAATATGGCATCTAATATGTGACAGCCACTGAAGCTTGAGAGTCATGAATAAAACAGAAAACTGCTCTCATGGTGCACTTTATTATTTATAAATAATATGCAAACATATTAAATGTCAGGTGGTGAGAAATGAGATGATGGAAAATAGAGCAGGGTAAATTAAGAACCTAATAATGTCCAAATGAAGAAAAGAGTCAGGGGGCAACAGAAACTAAAATACCTTAGTTACTATATCAAAAGAGCTTTACCACAATATCTTTTTGTACACTGGGTATATAAAAGAGTAATGAGTTAACCTCATTGCCTTAAGATTGAAACAATTTACAAGAATGCTTTCAAAGAACAACAATATTTCTAAATAAAAAGTATATTGATAAAATTGATTAATTGCAGTCATAATTCAATGCATACTTCTAATCATCTTAAAGTATGGTACTACTAACTAATAAAAATTAAAGTGATTTTTGTAACCTCTGATTGCTATGAAAGTAAAGTAGAAAGCTGATTTTTATATACCAATAATGTGTTTTATGCCTCCACGTCTGACTTAAAGGAAACTTGAACATTTGAACAGGGGAACTCTTTATAGTTTTCTCCATATTTCTCTGTTAGGTGACTTTATCAAGATGACTTTCTCAATATTTTAGGGAATTCTGATTAAATAGTAATCACTTTTGTATAATTTTTATGTCTCTTATTGTTATCCTGCCAGTATAGAAATCCCTCTCTATATACCTGTGTACATATCAATATAAAGATATGTATGTATTATATATTTTGCAAGGTAACATACTAAAGGAAAACTAGGAGACAGGTATATCTAATTATATCAGAAATCATTACTTTTAATTTTTTCTTTGTTTATGAAGCATAATTGCCTTACAATTTTGTGTTAGTTTCTGCTGTCTAACAGTGAATCAGCTCTATGTGTACATATATCCCTACCCGCTGGAGTCTCCCTCCCACCTCCCCTCACTCCTAGGTCATCACAGAGCACTGAGCCGAGCTCTCTGTACTATGTAGCAGCTTCCCACTGGCTCTCTATTAGACTCATGGTAGTATGTACACATCAATGCTACTCTCCCAATTTCTTCCATCCTCCCATTTCCCCACTGTGTCCATATGTCCATTCTCTATGTAGGCGTCTCTATTACTGCACTGAAAATAGGTTCATTTGTACCCTTTTTCTGTATTCCATATGTATGTGGATTATATGATATTTGTTTTTCTCTTTTTCTGACTTATTCCACTCTGTGTGACAGACACGTCATCTGCAAAAGACCCAATTTCATTCCTTTCTATGGCTGAGTAATGTTTCATTGTATTTATGTGAGTAGTGAGTTGCTTGGAAGAAAGAAAGGATGAAAGGTTGGAATGAAAAAGAGATAGATAAAGATATTAATAGAAAAAACTGTACATATAGGAACTGAATGAGATTGACTAGGATGGCCATTTCTTCTTCCTTTATGAGGTAAAACATCCCCTGCCCTGTAGCTTGTTATGTCTCAACATGATGACAATAACTTTCTTCATGATACTCCCGTCTGAGATAATCTTTTCCATGATCACTCTCCAGCATTCTTCACCTATCATTTCTCCATGAAACCTTTTGCAGTTTTCTATTAATATGCATGAGTTCTTAGTTTGTGCTCTGAATTGTCTTAAAAATAGTTCTTAACTAAAATCTTTTATTAATCTTAATTTTGTTTTTCAATCATGTTAGCCCTGAGGTTCTGTCAAAGTATAGGCACCCTGAGAACATGGGCAATTTAACACAATCAAGAGGCAGGTCAGATGGTCTGGTATTCCCATCTCTTTCAGAATTTTCCACAGTTTGTTGTGATCCACACAGTCAAAGGCTTTGGCATAATCAATAAAGCAGAAATAGATGTTTTTTCTGGAACTCTCTTGATTTCTTGATTATTCACTGGATGTTGGCAATTGACCTCTGGTTCCTCTGCCTTTTCTAAAACCAGCTTGAACATCTGGAAGCTCACGATTTACGTATTGCTGAAGCCTGGCTGGGAGATTTTTGAGTATTACTTTACTAGTGTGTGAGATGAGTGCAATTATGCAGTAGTTTGAGTATTCTCTGGCATTGCCTTTCTTTGGGATTGGAGTGAAAACTGACCTTTTCCAGGCCTGTGGCAATGCTGAGTTTTCCATATTTGCTGGCATATGATGTGCAACACTTTCACAGCATCACCTTTTAGGTTTTGAAATAGCTCAATTGGTATTCCATCACCTCCACTAGTTTTGTTCATAGTGGTGTGTCCTAAGGCCCACTTGACTTCACATTCCAGGATCTCTCGCTCTAGGTGAATGATCACACCATCATGATTATCTGGGTCATGAAGATCTTTTTTGTATAGTTCTTCTGTGCAATCTTGCCATCTCTTCTTAATATCTTCTGCTTCCGTTAGGTCCATACTATTTCTGTCCTTTATTGTGCCCCTCTTTACATGAAATGTTCCCCTCATATCTCTAATTTTCTTAAAGAAGTCTCTAATCGTTCCCATTCAATTGTTTTCCTCTATTTCTTTGCACTGATAACTGAGGAAGTCTTTCATATTTCTCCTCTCTATTCTTTGGAACTCTGCATTCAAGTGGGTATTTCTTTCCTTTTCTCCTTTGCTTTTCACTTCTCTCCTTTCTGCAGCTATTTGTAAGGCCTCCTCAGAAAGCCATTTTGCCTTTTTGCATTTCTTTTTCTTGGGGATAGTCTTGATCCCTGTCTCTTTTACAATGTCATGAATCTCTGTCCATAGTTCATCAGGCATTCTGTCTATCAGATCTAGTCCCTTAAATCTACTTCTAACTTCCACTGTATAATCATTAGGGATTTGATTTAGGTCATGCCTGAATGGTCTAGTGGTTTTCCCTACTTTCTTCAATTTAAGTCCCATATAATGAAAAGGACATGTCTTTTGGGTGTAAATTCTAGAAGGTCTTGTAGGCCTTCATAGAACCGTTCAGCTTCAGCTTTATTACTTGTCGGTGCATAGGCTTGGATTACCGTGATATTGAATGGTTTGCCTTGGAAATGAACAGAGATCATTCTGTCATTTTTGAGATTGTATCCAAGTACTGCATTTTGAACTCTTTTGTTGACTGATGGCTACTCCAATTCTTCTAAGGGATTCTTGCCCACAGTAGTAGATATAATGGTCATCTGAGTTAAATTCACCCATCTCAGTCCTTTTTAGTTCGCGGATTCCTAAAATCTTGATGTTCACTCTTGCCATCTCCTTTTTGGCCGCTTCCAATTTACTCTGATTCATGGACCTAACATTCCAGGTTCCTAGGCAATATTGCTATTTACAGCATCAGACCTTGCTCCCATTACCAGTCACATCCACCCCTGGGTGTTGTTTTTGCTTTGGTGCTGTCTCTTCATTCTTTCTGGAATTATTTCTCCACTCTTCTCCAGTAGCATATTGGGCACCTACCGACCTGGGGAGTTCATCTTTCAGTGTCCTATCTTTTTGCCTTTTTGTACTGTTCATGGGGTTCTCAAGGCAAGAATACTGAATTGGTTTCCCATTCCCTTCTCCAGTGGACCACATTTTGTCAGAACTCTCCACCATGACCCGTCCATCTTGGGTGGTCTTGCACGGCATGGCTCATAGTTTCATTGAGTTAGACAAGGCTGTGGTCCATGTGATTAGATCGATAGTGTCCTGTGATTGTGGCTTGCATTCTGTCTGCCCTCTGATGGAGAAGAATAAGAGGCTTATGGATCTATTCACACAATATATACTATTAATACAACTGTTGTTTAGTTGCTAAGTCATGTCCAACTCTTTGCAACCCCATAGACTGTAGGCCACCAGGCTTCTCTGTCCATGAGATTTCCCAGGCAAAAATACTGGAGTGGTTTGCCATTTCCTTCTCCAGGGGATCTTCATAACCCAGCAACTGAATTCGCATCTCCTGCATTGCTGATGGATGCTTTACCCCTGATCGTAGATGTTAATAAATTTCACTGTACTGAAATAAATTGAACCTTAGTATTATTCAATATCTTGGTAAAGAAAGTAGGGTAAAACATGGTAAATGCTTTGCTTATTGTGAAAAATTACTGCCTATTTGTTTGTTTTGGGCTTCCTTTGTGGCTCAGCTGGTAAAGAATCTGCTTGTAATGCAGGAGACCTGGGTTCAAAACCTGGGTCAGGAGGATCCCCTGGAGAAGAGAAAGGCTACCCACTCCAGTGTTTTGGATTGGAGAATTCCATGGCTATAGTCCATGGGGTTGAAAGAAATGAAAATGACTGAGTGACCTTTACTCACTCATTCTATTTTCAAATCATCTCATGCTATTCACTTGAATGGTTTTGAGTTATCATCATCTGATGACTGTATTTAGCTATTGTCTGCAAGTCAACTTGCTTTCAAGTCTCAAATGATTCTCTCCCACTTTATAGTTACTTGGTCAAAGCTTCTGTAGTTGGATTGCTTTAAAAATAGAGAAATATTCAACCCAGAACATCCTTTATAAACAAAAGCTGTTTAGATTCTCGTGATACTTGAAAACAAAACATCGCTGTGAGTTTTATGAGTTAATTTTTGATTATTGCTAAAATTATTGACTCCATCTTTATTTATTTACTTATTTATTTATGGCTGTGCTGGGGCTTTGTTGTTGCACAGGCTTATCTCTAGCTGCAGCAAGCAGGGGCTACTTTCAGTTGTGGTGCATAGGCTTCTCATTGCAGTGGCTTCTCTTGTTGTGGAGCATGGGCTCTAACATACACTGGGCTTCAGTGGTCATGGCATGTGGACTCGGTAGTTGAGGCTCTTGCTCTTGAGAGCACAGGCTGGATAACTGTGGCACATGGGCTTAGTTGCTCCACGGCATGTGAAAGCCTCCTGGATCAGGGATCAAACCCGTGTCTCCTGCATTGGCAGGCAGATTCTTTACCACTGAGCCACCAGGGAAACCCCAATCATTGTTAATATGCATTTTGAAACAGCAGCCTGTTGAAATTTTAAATACTGGCACTGTGAAAATCCCACCCCATATGTCTCACTCAAATCAAAGTTTTTTTAAATCATCTTGCTGAATTTTACATTTTCCTTTTACGTAGATACTTAGAGATGGCACTATATGCTCAGGATAGATCTTACTCTTTAACTTTTTGCAGTTTTCTCTATAAAATATTTGGGATATATTTCTATTACCAGTAATACATTAGAAAATGCTAATTTTCTTAGGCATGCTTTACTGATGAAAACTTATCATCTCTAATCAGAGTTTTGCCCACATTTTTCCCTAGTGAATGTTTAATTGGCATACCTGGATTCAATGTTTGCCTACTTTATTAAATTCAGTTCTGAAATCAGAAGATATATTTAGGACTATGCTGTAAGTTTAATTATTAAAATAGCTCTGGCTGTGTAAAACATTGGAGTAATGTGAAAAAGAACATTCTAGTAGTTTTAAATTTGTTTTTGTTTCTTAATATAATACTTTAAAGAAAACAATCATAAAATTCTAAGCAAATTATACAAGTTACTTTACCTTTTTGCTCCTAAACCATGATAGGTGAAAAACTGACTTCATAGAAAAAAGGCCACCATCACTTTTGTTAACATTTTTAAGAAACTAAAAACTTTTCCAGAAAACCTTCCAAATGTTTTCATCCTAAATTAGCTAAATTAAATATCAATAAATGCTGACACTTGGGAATGTCTTACTTTGTGATTTCTTGACTGTTATTTTGGTTTCATATTTGTCTGGACTGGTTCAGAGCTGATCCTGCCTGATACTGAATATATCACATGGATAATTAAGTGTTCCCTTCAAGTAGGAGTCTAGTGCCGTACACCGATTACCAGTGACTAGAGAAGCACGTATTCACTGGGTTGGGATGGGAGGCTGAGACTGACACGTGAAATGTGAATATTTGGATGAGGCAAAGGCACCCAGATTGAGTTTCTGAACTCTAATTTTGCAGATCTGGATGGCATCAGGAAAACTCTCCTGGGTTTGCCCCGACATCACCCATTAGCATTCTGACTGGTGGTTAGACCCTCAGATATCTATGTAGATGGAGGCTTGTTCAGTTTTAGACACATGTATGGAAAAGAAAACATTGACGGTTTTCAAAATTACTTTCTGTATATTTTTTTTCCTTAATGTGAGTAATTGAATAAGAAAAATAAGAGTTTATTCTCTAGAGTTAGGCTTATTTGGGTTGAATTTTAGTTCTCTCACTTTTTCTTGTGTCATCTTTGGCAAGTTGCTTAACCTATCTGTGCCTCAGTGTGACTACCTATACAATGAGGATAATACCGTGTTATCAGACTGAATACCAGACTAAAACAAACACATGTGCCTGGCATGTAGAAAACAACTAAAAATTAGCATTTACTATCATTGTAGTTGTCATTTCCATAATTTTGCTCAAAATAGGCTCTTATTGGCCTTTTTTGAATCAAGGGCATTCTTGAGGACGGACAGCTGAGGAGGAAATCATGACACAATCTCGGGAGTGTTTAGTAATACTGACTCTGTTCAAAGATGACCAACGGGCATTTTGGAGAAGTTAGTCAAGGTAACTCAAATGAGGTCACATTGTTAGCCAGAGGAAGAGCTGAAATTTTTTTTTTTTTTTAGTGGTTTTTGCGATACATTGACATGAATCAGCCATGGATTTACATGTGTTCCCCATCCTGAACCCCACTCCCACCTCCCTCCCCATCCCATCCCTCAGGGTCATCCCAGTGCACCAGCCCCAAGCACTTGTCTCATGCATCCAACCTGGACTGGTGATCTGTTTCACACTTGATAATATACATGTTTTGATGCTGTTCTCTCAGATCATACCACCCTCGCCTTCTCCCATAGAGTCCAAAAGTCTGTTCTATACATCTGTGTCTCTTTTTCTGTCTTGCATATAGGGTTATCATTACCATCTTTCTAAATTCCATATATATGTGTTAGTATACTGTATTGGTGTTTTTCTTTCTGGCTTACTTCACCCTGTATAATGGGCTCCAGTTTCATCCACCTCATTAGAACTGATTCAAATGAATTCTTTTTAATGGCTGAGTAATATTCCATTGTGTATATGTACCATAGCTTCCTTATCCATTCATCTGCTGATGGACATCTAGGTTGCTTCCATGTCCTGGCTATTATAAACAGTGCTGCGATGAACATTGGGGTGCACGTGTCTCTTTCAGATCTGGTTTCCTCAGTGTGTATGCCCAGGAGTGGGATTGCTGGGTCATATGGCAGTTCTATCTCCAGTTTTTTAAGGAATCTCCACACTGTTCTCCATAATGGCTGTACTAGTTTGCATTCCCACCAACAGCGTAAGAGGATTCCCTTTTCTCCATACCCTCTCCAGCATTTATTGCTTGTAGACTTTTGGATAGCAGCCATCCTGACTGGCGTGTAATGGTACCTCATTGAGGTTTTGATTTTCATTTCTCTGATAATGAATGATGTTGCACATCTTTTCATGTGTTTGTTAGCCATCTGTATGTCTTCTTTGGAGAAATGTCTGTTTAGATCTTTGGCCCATTTTTTGACTGGGTCATTTATTTTTCTGGAATTGAGCTGCAGGAGTTGCTTGTATATTTTTGAGATTAATCCTTTGTCTGTTTCTTCATTTGCTATTATTTTCTTAAAGGAAGGGCTGAATTTAACCTCCAAGTCCTTCATATTTTGGTCAATGATTTCATTTCTTCTTTCTTTTCATTGTATCACTGTAGTGAAAGCATTCATCAAAAGTTTACAAAATACCATTATTTGTTCTTCTGGAAATTTTTCTGCCTTTTATACATATGTGGAAGCAACTAAAAACCTCCCCACTGGGAAAATATTAGCAAAATTCATACAATCTACTGCTCCTGAGACATAATTATATAATGGTGAATGTGGAGTGTGCATTGCACTAAAACTGGAGCTCAGTTAATAGAATGCCTGGGTTGTGAAAGTAATTCTATCTTACTTTTAACTTATTGTGTGTGTGTGTGGTCCTAAATTATCAAATAATTATTTAAATTATGGATCTTAAAGCCAATTCACAGAACACTTTTTCTAAGGTCAGATAAAAATTCAGTGATGTAAGACAATTGATGTACATACATTGGATTGTATAATTTAGTCTCCCCCTGTATAGCCATCCTGTATTACCAATTAAAGACTCTCCAGATTCCCCATTATTCTTACTGAGTATCTTCAGCTCCTGTTTAGGTGGTATATTTTGATTTGGTTTTCTTCTCTTTAAATACATTTCACACTTCACTAACTATTACAATGTGAATAGCCCAGGTGCAAATATGAGTTAATAGCTAAATGGTCTTGGCAATTACTTTCCAATAGAAAGAAATATTTGGGAAAGAAGTTAAATGCAGCTAGAGATTTTAAAGGCATCTGGCTCTCCTTGAATATTCATAAACCTGTATATATACTCATACATGCATATATTTTTATGCAGTTTATTAAAATATTGTAAAAGTATTAAAGGAAGAAGTATCTCATATTTCTGGTTGCTTAAAAAGGAAAGAGAAAAAGAGAAAGAATGCAATAATGATCTCCCTTGAAAATTATTCCATTCCTATTGCAGAAAATAGCCATTCACTTATCCTTCAGTTACTATCTATCTAATTACCATGTGAATACTCTGTAATTGTATATCCACTCTTGTCCTTTAGATTACATGATTGTGTTTGGTGCTACAATGCAGTTCTTAGTGTAATTATCCTACAGAGGTTATAACAATTTTTATATTGTGAATATAAAGTGTTATTATATAATATCACAGTAATCTCTACTTTATTAGCACAGATTAATTACATTTCATTATTTTTCCTTCTTCCTATATGCAGAAATCTCAATTGTTATGCCATTCAGGTCAGTAAAATGATCAAAACTTATGAGCTAGAATGTTCCAAACTAAGAAAGATTTTGTTGGCAGTAATTTATGCAGGCTGTTGCCACAGTAGATATTATTCAGATCAGTCTTAGTAACTTTTTAATTCCTGTTGTAACCTCACAGTTGGGTTGTCAGCTCTCTGAGAGCTAGTGTCCTGTCTTGCATTTCTGGATTTTTCTCAAAGTTCTCAATATACACTTAGTCACACACATGTCCTCAGTAAATTATCAATTACACATCCACCACTTCCATTTTATCAACATGGTGTTCAAAATTAGATCAATTATATTGTCCCACATGCTTTATTTTTTTTCATAAATTCCAGACTGCTGCTGTTGAATACATAAAAGCCAACCTGAGTAATCTTCAACTCCTTCCCTATTTTATCCCCTTGAACAAAATGTCTCTTGTCAGCTGTATTTTCTTTGAACCTTCTTTTAGTTTATCACACGTTTTTGTTTTTTTTTTTACTTTTTCTCAGTTCCAATAATTACTAAGGTAAACATAAAATTTGAAGAAATAAAAGATGGTTGTTTTTGTAAGGAAAGTATATGTGTATGTGTGAGTGTGTGACTGCATGTGTGTCTATGTGTCAGAAACTAGAAGATGATCCCCTTTGTGGTACACCTTTGTGTTAACCAACTACCAACATTCCCAACTCTTTTATTCTTTGGGAGGCATTAAGTTTTTTATTTAGATTTGTCTACTGATTCATAGTCAGTAATATTTCACTTAATCAAAACTGAAATATGAAAAAAATGGAGAAGGCTATGAAACTTCTGTAATTAATAATTGACAGAATGATAAATGAATCATTAATAAAATTACTAATATATTTTAGTTAAGAAAATGAGTATCTACCTTATAAAAAGATTACTTTCAAAATGTTTTAAAAGTATTTTTAATGTTTAAAGTGGTTAGCTGTATAATGTAAGCAATTTCAGTGCTCTGGGATAAAAAAAAAAAAAAAAAGATTGTTTTTCCAGTTACAGCTTAACTTCTCTCTGTTTCTGAGCTTATCAAGAAAGACTCTTTAGAACTAAAGTGAACAATTGCATACCATAGGAACCTTCTCATATAATATTCTTCTTTATACTTTGTTAAATTTCTCCTGGATTGGGAAGTGCTAAAGAAGTATTTCTTTTAGCAAATAAATAACTGAAGGGATAGAATTTAAACATGAGTGACGCCAGTGGTAAAGAATCTGCCTGCTAATGCACAAGACAAAAGAGACAGGGGTTTGATCCCTGGGTCGGGAAGATCCCCTGGAGAAGGAAATGGCAACACATTCTAGTATTCTTGCCCTGGAAATCCCATGGACAGAGAAACCTGGAAGTCTACAGTCCATGGGGGCACAAAGAGTTGGACACAACTGAGTGACTGAACCACCATGTAGTGATTATTTGAGAGTATATAGAGATAGGGGCTTCCTGGTAGTTCAGCTAATAAAGAATCCATCTGCAATGTAGGAGACTCCAGTTTGATTCCTGGGTTGGGAAGATCCCCTGGAGAAGGGATAGACTACCCACGCCAATATTCTTGGGCTTCTCTTGTGGCTCAGCTGGTAAAGAATCCACCTGCAATGTGGGATACCTGAGTTTGATCCCTGGATCAGGGTGATCCCCTGAAGAAGGAAATGGCTTCCCACTCCAGTATTCTGGCCTGGAGAATTCCCCCCTATACAGTCCATGGGGAGGCAAAGAGTTGGACCAAACTGAGTGACTTTCACTGACTTTCACTTTCAGAGATGGGACACTGATAAAAATACAACATACATTTATGCACGTTTTACACAGATGCTTGTAATTCAAAGTGGATTATGACTGAAAAGAGAATGAGAGAGAAATTAGGTAGGTTTCCGAAGACTTATTATGCATTCCTATCATGATATTGAGACAATTACAGAAAACATGAACTTTTGTTGAGTCACCCAATTTGGAAATAGAGAGCACCATCAGATGTTCTAAACTTTTTCCTGGGCTTACATATATCATGTTATGATTAAACTTGAAATAACAGGGTCTTCGAAGGAATTATTTTGACTTCCAACTTACAAGTACCCAATGCTTGTGTGATAATTTAAATATGACTTGCTGAAGTCTCCTATCAAGTAAGATCTACTTTCTTCTGTATTCAGAAATCTTGGAGTTGAGTAAATAGGGAAGACTTTAAGAGAGAAAGGAAGGGAGGGAGAAAGAGAGAATGGGAGGGAGAAAGGAAGAAAGAAAGAGAGAGAGAGGTTTGAAGAAGGGGAGGACACGAGGAAGAGTGAAAGAGGAAGGAGGAAAGTGGGAGGGAGGGAGAGAATGTACATTCAACATGTTGGACCCTACAGTACTAACAGAGAGGCAGAAAACAATCCAGCAGACATGTAATTCAACATCTTCTACATGCTCCACATCTGAAGCCTAATAATGGGAGATAGAAAGCTTTCATAGAAAGATATTAGGAAGCAACTCTGGCCGGGCTAGAATATAGTAAGCAAGTCTCTGTCCTTAAACTTCAATTTTGCATAGAGTGCTAAACACATAAACTGGGAAAAAAATGAAATGTCTTCATTTGAATATCTGTAGAGAAAGGGTTCTGAGTCTAAAATTATTTCTGCCTTTTTTAGAGGGAAAACATGGTATGACTTAACAGTATGCAATTTGTATTTAACTATATTCTAACACCCGTTTACAATTTTATCTTAAGCAAACTTTTTTTTTTTTTTTTTACATTCTTTAGGTTCCATTTTTAGGCCATGAGGCCAGTCAATAGCATTGAATAATGTGCATCTGACATGCTTCAAAATATATTAAAAGCATTAGAGTATTGAGAGTTTACTTTAAAACATAAAAAATGGACTATGAATTCCTTTTAAAAAAATTATCCATAAAGAGAAAACCTATTAGTATAGTAATAGGTTAGCAAGCAATAGCTAGCAATAGTATAGCTAGCAAACTAACCAGAATTTATGAAATATTCTTATTGTAGCTTATATGCCATTAGATTTAAAAATAAATCTTTAAGTATTTTATTCTTTTTGTTGCAATGGTGAATGGTATTGTTTCCTTAATTTCTCTTTCTGTTTTTTCATTGTTAGTATATAGGAATGCAAGGGATTTCTGTGTGTTAATTTTATATCCTGCAACTTTACTATATTCGTTGATTAGCTCTAGTAATTTTCTGGTAGAGTCTTTAGGGTTTTCTATATAGAGGATCATGTCATCTGCAAACAGTGAGAGTTTTACTTCTTCTTTTCCTATCTGGATTCCTTTTACTTCTTTTTCTGCTCTGATTGCTGTGGCCAGAACTTCCAACACTATGTTGAATAGTAGTGGTGAGAGTGGGCACCCTTGTCTTGTTCCTGATTTCAGGGGAAATGCTTTCAATTTTTCACCATTGAGGGTGATGCTTGCTGTGGGTTTGTCATATATAGCTTTTATTATGTTGAGGTATGTTCCTTCTATTCCTGCTTTTTGGAGAGTTTTAATCATAAATGAGTGTTGAATTTTGTCAAAGGCTTTCTCTGCATCTATTGAGATAATCATATGGTTTTTATCTTTCAATTTGTTAATGTGGTGTATTACATTGATTGATTTGCGGATATTAAAGAATCCTTGCATTCCTGGGATAAAGCCCACAGTTTCTGGTCTTACATTTAGATCTTTAATCCATTTTGAGTTTATTTTTGTGTATGGTGTTAGAAAGTGTTCTAGTTTCATTCTTTTACAAGTGGTTGACCAGTTTTCCCAGCACCACTTGTTAAAGAGGTTGTCTTTTTTCCATTGTATATCCTTGCCTCCTTTGTCAAAGATAAGGTGTCCATAGGTTCGTGGATTTATCTCTGGGCTTTCTATTCTGTTCCATTGATCTATATTTCTGTCTTTGTGCCAGTACCATACTGTCTTGATGACTGTGGCTTTGTAGTAGAGTCTGAAGTCAGGCAGGTTGATTCCTCCAGTTCCATTCTTCTTTCTCAAGATTATTTTGGCTATTCGAGGTTTTTTGTATTTCCATACAAATTGTGAAATTCTTTGGTCTAGTTCTATGAAAAATACCGTTGGTAGCTTGATAGGGATTGCATTGAATTTATAGACTGCTTTGGGTAGAATAGCCATTTTGACAATATTGATTCTTCCAATCCATGAACACGGTATGTTTCTCCATCTGTTTGTGTCCTCTTTGATTTCTTACATCAATGTTTTATAGTTTTCTATGTATAGGTCCTTTGTTTCTTTAGGTAGATATACTCCACTTGTAAAAGAATGAAACTAGAACACTTTCTAACACCATACACAAAAATAAACTCAAAATGGATTAAAGATCTAAATGTAAGACCAGAAACTATAAAACTCCTAGAGGAGAACATAGGCAAAACACTCTCCGACATAAATCACAGCAAGATCCTCTATGACCCACCTCCCAGAATATTGGAAATAAAAGCAAAACTAAACAAATGGGACCTAATGAAACTTAAAAGCTTTTGCACTACAAAGGAAACTATAAGCAAGGTGAAAAGACAGCCCTCAGATTGGGAGAAAATAATAGCAAATGAAGCAACAGACAAAGGATTAATCTCAAAAATATACAAGCAACTCCTGCAGCTCAATTCCAGAAAAATAAATGACCCAATCAAAAAATGGGCCAAAGAACTAAACAGACATTTCTCCAAAGAAGACATACAGATGGCTAACAAACACATGAAAAGATGCTCAACATCACTCATTATTAGAGAAATGCAAATCAAAACCACAATGAGGTACCATTACACACCAGTCAGGATGGCTGCTATCCAAAAGTCTACAAGCAATAAATGCTGGAGAGGGTGTGGAGAAAAGGGAACCCTCTTACACTGTTGGTGGGAATGCAAACTAGTACAGCCGCTATGGAAAACAGTGTGGAGATTTCTTAAAAAACTGGAAATAGAACTGCCATATGACCCAGCAATCCCACTTCTGGGCATACACACTGAGGAAACCAGATCTGAAAGAGACACGTGCACCCCAATGTTCATAGCAGCACTGTTTATAATAGCCAGGACATGGAAGCAACCTAGATGCCCATCAGCAGATGAATGGATAAAGAAGCTGTGGTACATATACACCATGGAATATTACTCAGCCATTAAAAAGAATTCGTTTGAACCAGTCCTAATGAGATGGATGAAGCTGGAGCCCATTATACAGAGTGAAGTAAGCCAGAAAGATAAAGAACATTACAGCATACTAACACATATATATGGAATTTAGAAAGGTGATAACGATAACCCTATATGCAAAACAGAAAAAGAGACACAGAAATACAGAACAGACTTTTGAACTTTGTGGGAGAATGTGAGGGTGGGATATTTCAAAAGAACAGCATGTATACTATCTATGGTGAAACAGATCACCAGCCCAGGTGGGATGCATGAGACAAGTGCTCGGGCCTGGTGCACTGGGAAGACCCAGAGGAATCGGGTGGAGAGGGAGGTGGGAGGGGGGATCGGAATTGGGAATACATGTAAATCCATGGCTGATTCATATCAATGTATCACAAAACCCACTGGAAAAAAAAATAAATTAAAAAAAAAAAAAAAACTGAAAAAAAAAAAATAAAATAAATAAATAAATCTTTTTGTGGAAGCAAAATGTACATAGAAATGTTTAAAATCACAAGTATATAGTTCAATAAATTATCCCCAAGTGTACACATCAGTGTAAACCAATGTTCAGGTCAAGAATGAGCATTATTATTATATCAAGTGCTCCCTGGTATTCATCACTGTCCCTTTCTTTCTCTTCAAAATGACTCCTTTTTGACTCTTAAAACCACAAGTTACTTTTGCCTTTAGAACTTTACATAAATAAAAACATACTACATGTATTTTCTGTCCACTTTTTTCCCTCATTATTATTTTTGTGAGATTCTTGCATGTTGTTGCTTATAACTAACATTTTCATTTTTAATTTATCTATTTCAATATATTTTTCTTATAATGGACATTTAGATTATTTTTAGCTTTTGGCTGTTTCTAAAAAGATTTCTGTGCATATTATGGACATGTTTTGTGCACATGTGCATGCTTTCTCTTGCATATACAGTATATTAAGAGTAAAAATGCTAGGTCATAAAGTATGAGTATGTTCAAATTTGGGGCTTCCCCAGTGGCTCAGCAGTAAAGAATCCACCTGCAATGCAGGAGACAGGGTTTCGATCCCTGGGTTGGGAAAGATCCCCTGGAGGAGGGTATGGCAACCCACTCCATTATTCTTGCCTGGAAAATCCCATGGACAGAGGGTGTGATCCATGCTATAGGATCGCAAAGAGTCAGACGCAACTGAACACAGCACAACACATGTTCAAATTTAATTGTTGTTTAGTTGCTAAGTTGTGTCTGACTCTTTGCGACCCCATGGACTGTAACCTGCCAGCCTCCTCTGTCCATGGGATTTCCCAGGCAAGAATACTGGAGTGGGTGGCTATTTCCTTCTCCAGGGGATCTGCCCAACCCAGGGATCAAACCTGTGTTTCTTACTTGGCAGGCAGATTCTTGACCACTGAACCACAAGGGAACCCCTCAGTTTAATATAATTGATACTGTCAATTATTTCCCAAATCAACTGAGCCAATTTATATTCCCACTACTAGTGTTATGAGAGTTTTTGCTGTTAGTCATCAATTTGGTGGAAGTGCAAAGGTATTTCTTTGATGTATTAATTTGTATTTCCTTGAATACTAATGAGTTGTGTTTATTCTCACATCTTTATGTTCTCAGTGTAAACCAGATTTAATTTATTATCCACAATTACTTTTAATTAGTAAATTGTAGGTAAGTTTTTAACTTTGACCTTTAGCACCCTAAAGTGCTAAATACATGCAAGATAAGTGCAAGCAAACTGTTACTCGCTACAGTATGGTATAGGGCAATCATCAACCCTCAGGATGTTAACTCAACTTTTCCTAGTTTCTTAGGTCTTCTCAATGAAGTGATTTTTAAAACAAAGTGGCTCAAAATTTTAGGTTAAAATTACATTATAATTAGGGTTCCCAAAGTTAGTCAAGAAATAAGCTATTTCAATCAAATCAAATCTATTTACAACTTAAACAATGTAGTCCCTTTGCTACTCAGTAAGATTATTTGCAGATCTTACATTCCCTAGTTCCCAAATTGTGTTTACTCATCTGATCTCATGGGTTTCACCTGGGCCTCAAATCTGATCTAGAATTTGGAATTCAGGAGTGGTAGTGGATGAAAGGAAAAAACTGGAATCTGCATTTGCAAGTTAGTCACCTACATGATTCTGATGAATTATCCATTGTGGGAAAAAACCTCATAATATGAAGATCTTGGAAAGATACATCAGCTGTTTTCTATATCCCATCAGAAAAATGAATCAGCACCAATGGATGAAATTTAAAGCAATTAGAGACAATATTAAAAGAGCTCTCTGTCAATAAGTTGTATCTAACAAACTAAGGAAAATTGCTCTTTAGAGATTTTTGCATAGTAAATGGTATTAGATGATTATATAGGCCACTGTTGATATATTCTTCACAAATATTAATAAAAACAGAATCTGTGTTGTGTACATTATCTACCTGCCAAGCCTAGAAAAACTACAAATAGACATCATAATGGACAGACACTAACATTGACTTAATTTTTAGATCTTTAAGTCTCTCACCCTTTGAAAGTGCTTCTTTTCTTAAGCATAGCCAAGACCTTTAGTAATAAACTTAAGCTTTGAATCTCAATAAGGGTACTTGGCATAATGCAACAGCAAGCATAAGAATGCTTGAAATAAATTTCCATAAATATGAAGCAAGCCTGTCAATAAATTTAATTTCTGTCTGATTTAATAAAAGGCTAGATAAATATACAAATATGAAAGTTATAAATTATATTTAACTTTTTTTACCCACAACAATCATCTTATAGCAGATTAAGGTTTATAAATTGTGATCTTTACCTCATCTAATCACGCTTAATATTGCTTCACGATTAGATAGCTATAAGGAAATTGCAGCTTCAAACACTTAAGTCTGCGATCAATTCAGTAAGTTCTTCTGCTTAAGATTACTTGTATTAATACTATAAATTTCAATATTGTGAATGTGGTAAATTAAAAAATATTGATGTGTCAGTATACGTATAGACTTGTTTGTTTTTCAGAAGACTGAAGCAAAATGTCTAATTGCAAAGTCAATATGGTTCTTATTAAATGGTCTTTCTTTATTACTGATGTTCGAGAGATATGGAAATATTCGAAGAAGTCTTCTTTAGTAGTTGAGAAAATTGTCTGAAGTGCTCAGTAGGAAACATCTTACAAAGCAAAGGGTTCAGACTGCATGGAGGTTTTTCCTCTGACTGATGAGACGTCAGGTTCTCACCCGGGAGGAGGAAATGGCCTAGACTTCTTTTATCACTTTCTATCCATGATGGATCTGTTAGTCTTCCAGTCCACGATTCTACTGGGGCTCCATGAGAGGCACAACTTCTATCTGCTTACCTGCCCAGGTGTTTGGAAATACTGGCTGTTCTGGCTCATGTGGAGGTGGTGGTGGTTTAGTCTCTAAGTCGTGTCTGACTTTTGCTGACCCCCTGGACTGTAGCTCACCAGGCTCCTCTGTCCATGGGATTCTCCAGGCAAGAATACTGGAGTGGGTTGTCATCCTCCTCCAGGGGATCTTCCCTACCCTGGTGTTGCATCTGGGTCTCCTGGCTCAGGTAGAGAGTTTCTTTCCACTCCATCAAGGGCCAGTGAAGGAGTAAGACTCCCATACTTACTGTGTTCTTCAGATGAAAAGAGCTGTAAGAAGGAACAAAGATAGATGACATCTAAAGAAATCTTGAGGATTTATGTTCATTCCAGAATAACAGAAATATTGCTCCTTAGAGGGAAAGCTGAGAAAACTTGAGAACTTAAATTTTAAAATACAGGACTAATAGAGTTTATCAGTTAGTATTATATCAATATAACTAATATTAGATTATATTATATCTATTATATCAATATAATATATTATATCAATACAACTTATATTGATAAGGTGTATCAATATAATATCTTATCAAGATGAAATGATGGCAAACTCAGGCAAAAAGAGGAATCAATGGTATTCCTAAAGAAATCTGGTTACATGTAATTACAAGTTGCTCTTGTAAATTAATATACTTATCCATTGACCATTTTAAAATATTAAGTAAAATGGTAACATTTATTGTGACTCAAGAAAAATATCTTGTAGGATTTCTCTGGTGGTCCAGACTCTATGCTTCCCATGCAACAAATGTGGGTTCAGCCCCTGATTGTAGAAATTCCACAGTGTGGGGGAAAAAAAAAAGAAAGAAGGAAAAATACTTTGTAATACAATTTTATTGCTATATTGTTCATTCTTTCTAGATGTGTGTCATCACTACTGTGTGAATTCTGAATCCTGTACCATTGGAGATGATGGAAGTGTGGAATGTGTCTGTCCAATACGCTATGAAGGATCAAAATGTGAAATTGACAAATGTATAAGGTGTCATGGGGGACATTGCATTATAAATAAAGACAGTGAAGATATATCTTGCAAGTAAGTAGACAGCTAATTTAATTTATAACAGCATTTGAACCGGAAAGGACATAACATTCTGGCAAAAAAAACAATGAGAACATTGTAAATTATTATTTTTTAATTAATTTTTTAATTGAAGGATAATTGCTTTACAGAATTTTGCTGTTCTCTGTCAAACATAAACATGAATCAGAAATTCAATATGGCAAGTGTTCCATTATCTCTCTCTCTCTTATTTTTTTTGCCTACAAAGAGAGTTCAATTCATTTTGATTAAACCAAAACTTATTCAAAAATTGTTAACATACTTCTGGGAAACATGAACACTTATCATGTAATAGTATGGTCAGATCATTCCCTGTATAGAATATCCCTAATAGTAAGCAAGCACAAGTGAAATGCAACATACCTTCAAAATCTTATGTAATACTTCTAAATTAGAATAGCTCAGAGTTTTGTTTCATCATTACTATCAGCAATGAGTATTTGCCTTTCTGATTTTACAAAGTGATCCTCTGGGAAAGGAGCAAAAGACCTGTTGAATGGAAACAAAATTTAATCTTTTTATCTGACTTGGAAAATTATGGTCGAAAATAAGTAGAAAGAATGATGCTTCCTAGGAAGCCACTACAATTAAGACATCCAATCACATTTTTGTTACACTGCCTTTTGCTCTTTGGCTTTGAGATCAAGCGAATGGAAGACAGAACTTTGCCGCTAAAGAGTGGCATTCAGTTTCTGTCATGAAACAGATTTATGCCTCAGAGGTTAGAGATCAATTCTCACTCTGAACTTCTTTTCACAACCTTTTAAAAGAAGGACTTATAAATGACTGGGCTCTATCATTTGCCCTGTGTGTGTGTGTTAGTCACTCAGTTGTGTCCGACTCTTTTTGACCCCAAGGACTGTAGCCCACCAGGCTCCTCTGTACATGGGATTCTCCAGGCAAGAATCCTGGAGTGGGTTGCCATTTCCTTCTCCAATCATTTGCCCTAGGACTATAATAAATGAGAATATGTGATAGAAAAGCACACCTTAAAATGTTCATGCCACTGCTTCCACCAAGACGGCCTCTGCAAGGGTGCCAGCCCTGAGTTATGTTACTCTGCCAAACAAGGTCCAATAAAATTTTATTACAGACAGCATCAGCATTTTTTTCTTTTTTATTTACTCTCATTTTAGAATTAATCTATGTATGATTTGTGTTATCATTATAAATAACATTTACTCAAGCCTTCAAATTGGGTCATTTGAAAGTACATTATTTTTCAACTAAAGTCATTGAAAAATATGACTAATTATAATACATGCCTTTGATAAGTACATAAAAGTAAAATGCATTTTTATTTAAACTATCAAAATCATGTTTGCTCATTAAATTGATCAGTTCTTTGTGATGAAACTTGAGCATGGCAGAACTTGATTTCAGTTAGTGAGCATACATCTTTCTTTATGTTAAGTGTACTATATCAGAAATGCCCTGTAGAATCTTCTTTACAATCCCATTTCATTCACCCAGGAAATTGTGGACTATCGTGTAAGAGAGGCTGAGAGGCATAGTTTCCAACCCAGTTTATCTTGGAGAAGCGCATGCAGAGACACACACTGTTTCCATCACACAGGCCAGTTCCATGTGAGGAAGGAAGGGCTGGATTCTTAGGACCCTCACAATTGCCTACTGTACAGACAATATTGGTTTAACCAATCTAGAAACACTGGAACCCATAACCTGAGTAGACTTTTGAGGTCCCACATTACAGTTCCTGACTTAAATATCTTTTTGGAAAACTATATGTAAGAATAGATAAATAACAGTTGCTAGCGGTGAGTAGATAGTGGAAGTTTAAAAATAGGAGTATATTATTTGATTTATCAGATAGGCTATAATAACATATGAACATGACAATGCAAACACGACTCGTGTATCTTAAAACATTCGATAAGTTTGTTTTTATTTCTGTGATACTTTTCATGCTAGCATTAAATAAAGCTTATAGCAATGTTGGAATTTCCATTTCATGGGTAAAGAACTGACACTAAAAATCACAACTGAGTTAAATTAAACTCTGTTCAAATGAGAAAAATTCAAGATGCATGTGTATTTGTGATTTCAAATACTGATGTGTTCCTAATGCCAAGACTATGAGCTGTCAACTACACTAGAAAATGGATACTCTGTCAAATATAATGAATATAATCTTTAAAACAGAACTAATTGTGTATTTTTCTCCCTTCCTTAGTAAGTACTGATGAAGAAATGCTTGATCATAACTTTGAATAACCTAAATAATACCACTCTGATGTCAAATTGTTATGAGAATTCTTTCTGCTTAATGGACAACTAATTTTGCTAATTACAAATTGTGCATGCACGGGTGCATGCATGTAACATTCTAAAAAATTAAATCATAATGAAAACTACATTAAAACATAAGCTGTATTATTTGATGTCCTACAATGACTTGGATGATGTATATTTCACATTTGAAATGTCTACAAAATTCTGTCTGAAGTTTAGGATTCAAAGAAAACCTTTAGAAGGAGAACAGGGAAACATCTTTTACAATTCTTGGAAGCAGAAGTTTAAATGCAATCAATAATTAGAATATTTTCTCTTTTAAAGGATGATGTTTGGTGTATAGTTATCTTTTTGTGGAAAATTCTTTAATGTATAATGAGCTAATTTTTCTCTTTGATGTTGTCCCTTTGATTGAACATGAAACTATAACTTTCTGTTCTTTGATTTTCAAGGAGGCTGGACATGGAGAGCAAGGAAAAGTCTCCCAGCTCCATTTAACAGATCAGACACCAATGCTATTAAATATGCACTTGCCTCACTTTGCTTCCATATTCAAATGCCTCTATAAATCATAAAGAATGTGATATTCTTTGTTAAATCTTTGAAACTTTAACTGTTGCCTTCTTCCCCACATGTGTTTCCACTTTCACATATCTCCATTTCCCATCTAGAAGATAATTGACTTACTGCTTCTGTTCATCTTGAAAAGAAATGTGATGTTTAAATCCATGTTATTCTTAAAAAAATCTTTATATCAAATTCCTGGGAAAGTATAAGCATGATCAGTACATTTCCATCAACCCTACCACCCACACTAGGTCAAATAAATATTCAAATAATAAGTAAACTGTAAGATAGTCAATCAATTATTGCAGATATCTAACCTATCGTTGGGCTTCCCTGGTAGCTCAGGTGGTAAAGAATTGGCCTGCAGTGCAAGAGACCCCTGTTCGATTCCTTGGCTGGGAGAGATCTCCTGGAGAAGGGATAGGCTACCCACTGCAGTGATCTTGGGCTTCTCTCGTGGCATCTACCTGCAATGCAGGAGACCTGGGTTTGATCCCTGGGTTGGGAAGATCCCTGGAAGAGGGTATGGCAACCCTCTCCAGTATTCTTGCCTAGAGAATCCCCATGAACAGAGGAGACTGGCGGGCTACAGTCCACAGGGTTGCAAAGAGTACAACATGACTGAGCAACGAAGCACTCAGCCCATCACTGGGCATTACCCTTTGAGAGATGTGTTGCAGGAGGCATCTGTCATGAAGAGAAGCAAAGTGATCAGTCAGTGATACTTCAGCCTGATTTCTTTATTGAGGTTATGTCCAGATTTATGGTGATACCATTGATTATTTCATAGCAGTTAGTGCTGACATCATCTCATAACCAGAGTACTGACATGATTTTTTGGCCAAGGCTGTGGTTGTTACCATACTTCTCATGGAAGAGGTTTCCTCAATAATTTGGAATGTCAATGCACTTGACTCTGTTCCCCCAACAATTTTCGATGTCCAATCTAATAGTATTTATTTATTTAAAAATGCAACGTGACAAGTGAGAAATTTCTGTACTTTTTCTATTCTTGTTATCCTTTTTCTTTTCCATGTAGCGGTAGGCACAGTTTTTTATTCTTATCTCAGACAAGCAATGTACTGTAAATTAGAATCATTTCCAAAATGTTTCCAAGAAAGCCTACCTCATTACTTTGTTGCCATATAGCATATTGTTCCTATAACATTGCTATTTATTTTTGCAATGAATTGTTACCTTTTTTCCTTTAGCATAAAAAGAGTTTGACATTAATTACAGTACATATTCAGGGATAAACAGTGGGATAAAAGTGACTACAGGATAGTTCTATACATCTGGGCACAATGTGGAGTCTAAAACTCATAATAGTTCTTTGGACCAGACTTTTCAGTTTAGAAGGGATAGCTGAAGCATTTGCTTCCAGAGTATTCAATAATGTGGTTTATAAATAACAAAAAAAGTCACCAAACTCAAGTACCATGAAAAGGAAATAAGATACTGATGCTAATACCTCTCTGAAGTGTAAATGACAGATCCTAGAGTATATTTTTCACACCTGTATCTAACTATATTATGTTTTATAGTAAACAAAAGGGTTGAAAATTTGAAAATTACCATAAGAAAAATTTTGTCATCATTCTGTTAAAAAAAAAAAAAAAATCTTCACCTCCAGCAAGTCTTTCTGAAAACCTTTTAGCCAGCTGCTTCATTATTCTTCTATGATGAATATCCTCATCTATAGAGAATTTGTGTGAGCTTTCAACAATAATCATGCCAATAACAATGAGGTTTTTTTTTCTCTGTTGCTGCAGCTGCACTAATGGAAAGATTGCCTCTAGCTGCCAGCTATGTGATGGTTACTGTTATAACGGTGGCACGTGCCAGCTGGACCCAGAGACAAATGTACCTGTGTGTTTGTGAGTATTTTATAACACTGTGGGCATTTATGATGTGACTTTAGATGTGCATGGAATCCCTGCTCTATTGTTCTCCGTTCTTGGGGTAACATATTTTAAATGAATGTTTCATGGACATCTCTGATCAAGTATTGTTCCTCATTGGTTCATGTCCTACAGAACTGTCCCCTTCATTAATTTGTTATTGATTTCATAAAGAAGAGATCATTCACTCCTTAGCATCATACCTATTTCAAAGATTCAGAGATCTTTGAACTTGGAAATGCCTGTAAAAAACTTCTAATTTAATTGACCTTATTTAGATGTGTGAAACCCAGACATAATCATATTTATAAATGCTTTGGTACTTAGGGCCACTCTTTTCCAAGTATGTAAGGTGTCTTTTCAAAAGTAGAGCATTATTTGATATTTGTGTCAGGTTTAGAGTGTTGTATTATGTAAACCTATTAACCCTTGTCTCTTTTGAAATACATTACATTGAATCTGGGTTTCTAAGTCTTTAGAAGTATTATAGATTCTCTACTCCTGAGAAAATCTGGAACTTAACATTTTTTTTTTCTTTTCAAACCCTTGATTATCTAGAGTGGAAAACTTGAAATAAGACTATTCAGCTTATGTGACTTCTATTTTGAATTTTATCACTGCTTTACCAGAAGGATGATGCCCACATAGGATTCACATCTGCATTCTGTTCCTCTCATTGTCAGAGTAGACTGTGATGAGTGTGTATGAGAAAGAAGTGAGCATACCTAAGAAAAACTGTGTTAATATGTTACTATAAATATCTCTGTATGAAATGAATTTGAAATATATTTGGGAAAAAAAGTCAGACACTTGATTTAGCTATATTTTACTGAAATTCTGCAGATGCTCTGTGGGGTTTAAAAGTCAGCGCTGTGACCAGAAAGAGAACCCATGTGATCACTACTGTCAGAATGAGGGGATTTGCACTTTAACTGCGTTTAATGAGCCGAGATGCAAGTAGGTTTAACCTTCCATTTACCGCTAAGCTTTGTGTGACATCATTTCAGGCTGCAGTCCATTGGTTTAAATCATGAACATCCACATGCATTTCACAGTGTATACCTAATCTTGGGGTTCATCTGTGTCATACATACTTAACCTTTGCTTTGCTCATGGACACGTGTATGCACCACGGCCAGCTAGAGTGTCTAGAAAAATAATGGAGGGAATGAAAATACTTGTGGAACTGTCTCATAAAGATATATTTGCTAGAATAGTGGCTTTTAATTAGATAAGGACAGAGCAGGTGTTTCTAGACTCTATTACTATACTAGATGCTATGTTTGGAAAAGTGGCTTTTATTTAGTAACTTTTTATTTCAAGTACTGATGACACACATTGCTTTGGTTCCCAAGATTTCAGTGTGAACTTGTCTTACTTTAATCAGTAAGACTTCTTTACAGAAGAAATGGGTATATGCTAAAGTATTGCAGAAACTTCATCTTAATAATTCACATCATTCTTTCTTGATTCAGTGTGTTCTTAACAAATACATTCACTTCCTCTGAGAAATTTCAGGGACCACATTTTGGGTAGCTAGGAACCTTCATAACAATGCAAGTTATTTTTGCATCTTGCATTGAGCTTTAGAGATGAACCATATCTGACATCCTCCTTAATATCCCACGTAAACAGTAGTCTTGATTGGCAACCCCCAATAATAGCATATGGCAGTGTCTCAGAGTACTTGGTGGTTTTAAGGCACAATGGTATTAAAATTCAGATGTTTCATTTTCAAAACTCTATAATTTTTTTCATAGTCATCTATGTTCATTGGAGAGGTTCAGCACAAACACCTGATGCACATTTGTGTATCTTCATTTCTATCTGCCTTGGACTTAACTGAAATTTTGTCTCTGTTTTGATTTTATACACCTTAAAATTTATTTTGATGGTACAAGTAATGCTTACTGAATTCCTCAAACTACTTAAGCCATGAAAAGAAGCATAAAAGAGATGATATTCTGTAGTGCATTCATTAATCCATTCACCAAATATGTATTGATAACCTATGATGAGAGAGACCTTGTGTATAATTAGAAGTAGTAATAACAGCTAAAACTGGCTTAGTAAACACCTCATTGGTTCTAAAGTCCATGCCCTGGTTAAAACCCTTATTCTGTACTGCTTTCTTTGTGCTGACTAACTCCAATAAGGTTTTTATTTTTGAAGAACATGAAATTCATTTTGGATGAAGCTGGAGCCCATTATACAGAGTGAAGTAAGCCAGAAAGATAAAGAACATTACAGCATACTAACACATATATATGGAATTTAGAAAGGTGATAACGATAACCCTACATGCAAAACAGATGAATGGATTTTCAAAAGTTAAAATACCATTTGACAATTGTTATAAAAGAAATATGACTGAAGGTTTGTGGGAAAATAGCTGAACAGAGATCAGTTAATGATGACTAGAGGGAGAGAGAAAGGCTTAACAGATGAAGTGATATTTTAACAGTATTTTGAAAAAATGTTTAGTAATTTTATGGGGGGCAAATGGCTGAAAACCTTTCTTGAAAGAGGAATAGCAAAGTCAAGAGAATAGGTCTTCAAATAAAAATGAAGGTTGTTGAGATTAGAACACAGGCTATATGGTATAATGGGGAGGGGAGGAATACTAATGAGATGTTTGTGGGCCAGATTGTGAGGCATATTTTATGCATGACATAAGAGTGGGTTTATAGAAAGAAGACTAGAGGATTAAGGATTCTAGGAGACATCAGTGTTTGATACTGTGTTATGCAAGAATCAACAAATGTAAATGAGAAGAAATAGAATATGGAGAGAATTTGTCAAAGAGTAGGTACCTCTAAGTCAAAGGAATGGAGCGTGTCCAAGAACATCAACTCCAGACACTTCAAAGAGGATAAGAATTATATGTGATTTATTGAATTTTGCAAGTAGATGGTCATTATGAGAGATGTTTTGCAAGTGCTATTTGGTTGAAAACAGACTATAAATGGGAAAGTGAAAGGAAAGAGAGTAGAAAAAACTGTAGATTCCTTTCTGAATCCTTGACAGTGGATTAAATGAATGAAAAACATGGTAATTTCAAGGGGAAGTGGGATCCAGGGGAAAATATTTTTATGACAAGGAAAATGTAAATATCAAGAAGATCATTCTTTTACTATTTATTAAAGACTATTGTTAAGGAACTATGAAGAATAGATGATTCAGATTTTATACTCATTTTTCCTAGAGGTGAGAGTTGTAGAATATGGAAAATTTCCTAGTTTCACTTAAGTATTTATAATTCATTTGGTACTAAAATGTAAATAAATAAAAATAAATTTAGTATAAACTGTCTGTGCTCATACAAAAATTCTCCACCTAAGATAATATTAAGCCCTCCAGACATCTTTCTAGTGGTTGAGTTTCCTCATAAGGGGAAATTTTTGGAAGCACAGATTTTAGCTTCAGATTTCAATTGGTAGTGGTCATATATCTTTAATGAAAAGCCACTATGTATTATTTCATTTAAAAGCCTTTACAGGAAAAAGAAATTGCTTTAAGAGGTAAGAAAATAGTTTTATTGGTACTACATTATTATTTTTTTTTTTGTAGAAAAAAAGCTTTTAATTGTGCAGAAGTTATACTTTCCTGGAAAGTCTATAAAGCATTCAGATCTATGAGGTTGACAGTTTTTTATACATAGAAATTTTATTACCTTATCTTTCAATTTAAGAAATAGATTTGTTCTTTGAAAGCCTTCACTTTTGTCTCTTAATGGCTATTTTCACTTATTAATATGTGTTAAGAAAAAGAAAACCCCAAAGAAAAGCCTAGGAAAAAAATGAAAATCAAATGCTTTTGTTAAGGTTTATTTGGAGAGACTTTTGACATTAATTAAAGTAGATGTATTGAACAATGTTAAAGCCAAATTTTAAAAAAATAGATAGGTATTATTTTGAAAGCAATGCATTGTTAAACAATTTTTGCTGTGAGATACAGAAATTATTAATTCTGTGAACTCAATAGCAAGTTAACTATGTCTTCCTTCTTCTTAAATTTCTCCCTAGGATCAGACTTTTATTTATATTGACTTGAAGTTATTTTTAAAGCATAGACCAGCCTCCACAGGACTATCTCCCAGAAACATCCACAGCACATTTCACCCTCTAGTAGCTACCCTACTCTGGAGAAGGAAATGGCAACCCACTCCAGTATCCTTGCCTGAAAAATCCCATGGATGGAGAAGCCTGGTAGGCTACAGTCCATGGGGTCGCAAAGAGTCGGACACAACTGAGCGACTTCACTTCACTTCGCTTCACTTCAGCTACCCTACTTCTCCTATCACTGCAGACACAGGTACATATAACAACCTTGCCACATAGCCATGGGACCATTCCACACCTAAATTTCTTTGCTTACATAGCTCACACAAATGTCTCTCCTGCGTTTTTCCACTTCAATCTTCTCATCTCATTAATCTCAAGTCAAGATTACTCTTTGTATATGAATAGTAAATATTAGTTGACTTAGACTTAACTGAAGCTTTTTTTTTAAAAGAGAAAAATTAAATATTCAGGGTTCATCAGAAAAAAATAAGTAATAGATATATGTCATACATCACGTATGTTATATATTGATATATATGTACATTGATATGGAGAGAGAGACATTTATTATAGGAATTGACTAATCCTGTTATGGAGGCCAAGAATCCCAGGATCTACTGTCTGTGAGCTGGAGAACAGGGAAATATGGTGGTATAAATAAGTCCAAATCTGAAGGCCTAAGAACCTGGGAATTGATAGGATACATCCAGTCCAAGTCCAAAGAACCAAAAATCAGGAGCGTGGGTATGCAAGGGCAGGAGATGACGGATGTCCCAGCTCAAACAGAGAAAGCAAATGTCCCCTTCCCCTGCCTTGTTCTATTCAGACCCTCCAGCAGGGTCACAATTAAATACTTGTGCTTAATTTTTCTCTGTGATTTTATAATCTATTTCCTTATATTTTAATGTACCAGAGTATATCAGGGCATATATGTAGCTTACTGGTGCCTAACTTTTCTGCCTATTTCTTAATATGAACACCTAGTTTAGGAGAGCCACAGTCTGTAAGTACTAGAGTCCCAGGTGTCCATCCCTTGGTTTCTCCCCATCTTGCCTTTTTAGATAACAAAAATACCGGCAATCTTTTTTTGCTACATTAAATTCACCAGCAAATTTGCATTAAACACTTACTATATCCCAGACAACAACCTAGGCACCGAAGGTTATATCAGTGAACAAAACAGACTAAAATATTTGACTAGTGAAGCTGAAAGATGAATGATTACTGTTATTGGTGGAACTTGGGAAATATTTACTTTCTAAAAATAAGTTTCTGTGTAATTCACAGTCTTTTTCAAAAGAAAAAGCCAAGTTTAAAATCATTTTTCGTCAACCAAAAAGGGAGAACCAAAAAAGTCTAACTCTCATATTATACTGCTTTTGAAGTCATATCAATTCTGGCACACACTGTTTTGAAAATAATGGTATGGCAGAATTCCAAGACATTTCTCATAATATATGTTATTGCTTCTTGCACATAGGAGGACCAATTCTCCACATGGTCAAAAACAATTTAGCACTGCTAGTTTTTATGTTTTACTTCTTCATTTCAAGCAGAAGCTAAAAATAACCTGCTATGAGCATAAGGATTTTCCCCAAAATATTCCTGTTTCCCTTTGTTTCTGGGCTTGTTGTTTGTTTTGGTTTGGTTAGATTTATTTGGGCATCATTTTTTTTTTCTCTCTCTCTCTCCTTTTTTTTTTTCTTGAGAAACATGGTTTTCCATGCAATTATCTCCTTTCTCTAATCATCTGCATGTGTGTGGTCACATTTTTCGTATTATGATAGTCCATATTTGTGGTTAGAATTGAGTTGACTTCTCGTCTCCCTTTGGCCTTAGGACATGGAACATATTTCTTTGAAACTGACTTGGGAATGCTGCCAGTTCTACTCCCTGCCCCTGTAAATGTATATGTCTGTTTCTCTCTGGCAGATTGTAAATTTCTTCAAGTAACAAGTTGTATTTGAAGTATCTATTTGCTACAGCAGCTAGCATGCATTCTGCGTGTAATATGTGTTAACTAATGTTGCTGAAATATACTGTCCTAGTACCTGTATTGTATTATGGGATCTGACAGCATATGATATGAGCATCTTCCTGTCATCATTGTAATACTGCATCTTACTTCCTTGATACATTTTCAAAAACTACAAGAGTCAGAAAAAAAGAATGATTCATTTCATCATGATTTTTGGTTCTCCTTCTCATCTTTATGATTTCTTCTAAAACTATTATACCACTGTTTATTATAACACTGTTTCCTGAGTGTTCTGGAACTGAGGTTAAATACCTCTCTACAAAAGAAACCAAACAGGCTTAATTTACTTAGTAAGTAAAGTTAAGATAAGTATCTTAACTTATTAGAACTTAATTGTACTCAGTTTTGTTTGATCTTCTCCTGTCTTTTTGTTTGTTGCTTTTACTCTGCTATTTTTCTCTCTGACAAAGAAAGAAAGAAAAGAATGAAAGAGATGAAAAGTTAGGTATAGCCCCTGCCCCTCAAGGACTCTAATCTATTTGAGCAAAGAGATGAGGCAGGAAAGAATGTGGCAGGGACTCTGGGGACATGACTGGTGTAAGATAAGTGGTGCTCCTGGAGGAGTGTTGGACAATAATGTTATACACTGAAATAGTTCTGAGGCACATAGGCTGTCTAGCTAAAATTTGAAATGTATTCATAAGCAGCGGGGGAACACTAATAACATCTGACATACAAATTTTCTCAATCATGTGAGTGTTTTCAAACGATTTTGATGACACAGTTGTTGTTCAGTTGCTCAGTTGTATGGGACTCTTTGTGACCCCATGGACTGCAGCAGGCCAGGCCTCCCTGTCCTTCATTATCTCCTGGAGTTTGCTCAGACTCATGTCCATTGAGATGATGATGCCATCCAACCATTTCATTTTCTGTCAGCTTCTTCTCCTCCTGATGTCATGTGATGACATGGTACTCTGCTAGAATAAGAAACCATGCATTTGAAAAACAGATATTAAAATGAATCCCAATTTGCAAAAGATAGGAAGACAATTATTTAATTAAAAACATGACATTTTAGAAGTGATTTGTTGGTAAACAGGGCACAAAAAAGAACCAAGAAATAGAATACCTTGTATCTCAAGATTGCAGTTTGTTTTGCTGGTTTCAGTTTTTTTTCTCTTTGACTCATTTGTCATCTTAATATGAAAATGCTGATCCTATACTTACTACAGTTATTTTAAGAATTAGAAATGTAATACCAATTAAAAAAAAACAGAATATTGTTTTCAACACAGTAAACACTTTAAAAAAAAATAGAATCGTAAAACTGCTGAAGCAGATCATATAATATGATCAGAACTTGGCATCATTTGGACTCTTGGGAGTTTGGAGGCAAAAAATAGTGTGAGGCTCTTAAAAAGTGCTGATTATTAAAAATAAGGAAAACATGGCATAAATAAATAATTAGAAGTGCTTTGATAGTAATAGCAATAGTGACTAAAAAGGGAACTACATAAATAAAGTCCAGCTCAAGTCCCATGAGGGGCAAGAGAGAAGGATAGGGCAGCAGGTCCACCTTCGAACACCTCAGAAAATACACAAGAACTAGCTTTCAAAACATTTTCAAAGTAGATTTTAAAAATGCAGAAGGATGCAAAATGAATATACAAGTACCAAAGGGACATTCATTAAGAGAATGATCTGAAAATTCGGCATTTTGTCATTTTCTTTGGGGTCGTGATAGTTCCATCTCATTATTTTCTAAAAAGTTTCACATTGTTTACTAGGTCCTTTGGGTGAGAAACACATAAGGAAATAACAGGTCCTAGAGATAACTCTGTTAGAGTTTAGGGGAAGGAGTTAATGATTTCTGTTTCTGTCACACATTTTTAAAAGGTAGGAATCATTCTTCTACATTATAGCAACTAAATAAGGCCCCGGTTTCTCAAACTGCTGGCTTTGCTGAAAGGAGACGGCAGGGTTTAGTCTTCTCTAGCTCCACTATCAGACTGGGCAACACCCCTCCGTGTGGACCAGTGACCTAGTGGCCCTATAGAGAATATTTGAGATGAGCCCAAGGAAGTTGTCAGAAGTGATTTCAAACAGATCACAACTTTTCAGCAGGGCTTTTGAGCAATTCAGATTTAGCAGCCTGTGTTGTCCATATTTCAAGAGTCAGGTCACCACCACATGTCCCTTATTTGTTTTCTGCCCCTTGGCATATTGTCAAAGCTCAAAATGTGAAATGTGCATGTCTTTTGGAAGAGTAAAGGCCAAGAAAATCTGTCACATCAATATTTATCCTTATTATTCCAGGTAACAAGTTGTAGCTTTTTCTAGTTTTCGCCATGCTAGTCATTTCATGGGGGAAAAAAAAAAATACAGATACCACATTTTTCTATAAAAGTTCAAAGTCCAGTTTGTGCTTTGAGAGTACAGGGGGCACTGCCTAACTGAAAACAATCATTACATAGTTATATATTGGACAAATATTGTTATGAAGCCTTGATGTAGTCACATTATTTTCCCTTGACTCTGGAACATATTCTTGGCCTTTAATATAATCAGTACATCAGATTAATCAAAGAAGCCAAATGCAGTATAACTACATAGTACTTTAATTGGTGTAGTTGTTACCTCTTTAACAATCTAAATTATTTTTCTCTCTCTTATTAGACTGCATTCCCCAGATTTTATTGCTATGAAAAAGCACAAATTTCAGATGCTTTTTACAGTGAAAGTTTATTTCCTGCTCAAGTTCCATCCTGCATGCGTGCACGTTGTTGCTTCAGTCATGTCCGACTCTTTGTGATCCTATGAAACTGTAGCCCACCAGGCTCCATGGGATTCTCTGGGCAAGAATACTGGAGTGGGTTGCCATGCCCTTCTCCAGGGGATCTTCCCAACCCAGGGATTAAACCCACATCTCTTATATCTACCTGCATTGGCAGGCTGGTTCTTTACCACTAGCTCCACTTGGGAAGCCCTGGAACAAGTTAAAAAAAAAAAAATCAATAAACCCCCAACCTAGTACTTAATAATTCCAAACTAATCCTATACAATTTCAAGAAAAGGATTAGATGAATATAGGTTAACCACCAACACTGATTAAAGAGTAAAATAAAAAAAATTAAAAATTTGTTATATTATCATCAGTTAAGAAAATATTTTCTTCTTTTTCACACTGGAAAATTAGCAGAAGAAAACCATTTTGTTAAAAGTATATAGAAATTTTAGCCTAACACATTTTCCTTTGGGCAGAAAAACAAAAATTATATTTATACTGATGTGTCATATACAATCTTTAAATTTAGTAGTCATAATATTATTTATCATTTGAACTAAATTATCTTAGATGATATATAAATTTTATCTACATTGTATCATTTAATTTTTCAGGAAACCAGATTTTTTTTTTATTTTTATGATATTCAAATTGCCTTGCAAAAAGAAAAACTAAAAGAATGAAAGAAAGAAAGAGAGAAAAAAAATGGAACAAAGGCAAGAAGGAAGAAGAAAAAATTTTGAGGTAGTGAAAGGAAAACATACAATAGAAAAATAAAATATAAAATAGGAAACAAAGTGTATTTAAGGGGAAAACAAAGTGGAAGCATTAGAGGCTAGATGTGTGGGAAATGTGCAACAAAAGTGGGGGTATTACTCTCCCCTTTTTTATAAACTAACAAACTGAAGTGGGTGAATTACTAGAAGATATATCCTTTGTGAGGAGGGTAGATTAGATTACAACACAGTTCTAATTCCAAACCTCACACATGTCATTTGTGTCACACCATGCCAGCATTTTTAGACAATTAATTAAATGAATCAATTAAATTAAATTACATTTAATTACATATTTGTTCAATTTTTATTAAGGTTTCAATGTCAATTTGCCCATTTAGAATTTTTGTCATGGGGAGCAAATGAACATTTCTTAGTTGGCTCCATCTTGGGACAAGAATAGAAGTGTCACACAATTTACAAGATTGAATAAGTAAAAATTTTACATTCCCAAGCTGCAAAAATGTGATAATCTCATTTTATAAAAGGAAAAATTAATGAATAGCTGAAGGAAGGGAAGAAAGAAAGAAGGGAAGAAGAGAAGAAAGGAGAAAGGAATAAAATATTTGCCTATTACTGTGATTCTTAAATGTTGAGTGTTTCTCATAGTGGAAAATATCCCTTTCAGTGAGAAATGACTGATAACTAGCTGCAGGCACGTTCTTATGAATGGAGTTATATCGTCTTCATAGAATGGGATGTGGCACATGTATATGTATTAATATGAGTTCAGCCATGCATCCTCCATGCCTTCATACGTCCGTTCTTTCATTTTGTCAAACACAAACATATTGATTGACTAGCCATACATACTGGTGATGTGCTAGACACTGCTCAAGAAATGAAGAAATATACAAATGAATACTAGATGATCCCTACTTTTAAGTAGTCACAGTCTAGCAGAGTCACAGGCAAATTCATAGTTAGATGTTTATGAATGCATGTATAATAGAGAAACACAAAAATAAAATGTACTGTATTTATGATTGTATGCTGATCAAATATATAAAGATCTTTATAACTTTCACCAAATGACAATTCTTCATAATGAATGATACTGCTGTAATAGGCTATAGCATTTTAGATTTCTTGAAGATGTATATCTAAACTTCTTGAATTAATTTCTAGACTACTGCCCGTATAAACTTTCTCACTTTAGTCAGGAAAGTCACATAACACTTGAATTAGAAAGAAACGTGTGTGAGTGTTCATCATTTGTAATCAGGCTTCAGATGTTTTTGTTTGCAACATGTTCCTATAAATGATAAAAATATCTGATGAGTATTTCACAACTAATTAACGTTTATGCAGCATAGACAAATTTGCTAATTCATACTGGCAGTTGATTTTAGCAAGTCATTCTCAATTTTTTTCATTGTCTCTTTTTGATTGCTTGTTTTATTTTAAAAAGCAATTAATTTCTTAAATTAAAAAATGGACTGATGAATAGTAATTGGGAAATTGATATCAATACTAATACCATATAATGTACCTTTATCAATTAAAAATGTTTGGCTCTAGAAAACTTCAGTGTTATTTTTTTTTGATGGGTATGTAAAAATCTTATAACTATAACAAAGGCTATTCTTAAGTACCAGAGAGGAGGTGAGTATTTGTATATGAAAATTATATTCCAATGATTTAGACTATAAATTAAAGTGACTAACATCAATAGCTCAGCACTTTTGTTGCTATTGTTGTTCAAAACTAAGATATGTCTAACTCTTTCCAACCCCATGGACTGCAACACACAAGGCTATCCTGTCCTTCACTATTTCCCAAGGTTAACTCAAATTCACGTCCATTGAGCAATAATGCTATCTATCTCATCCTTTGCCACCCTCTCTTTCTTTTGCCTTCAATCTTTCCCAGCATCAGGGTCTTTTCCCATGAGTTAGTTCTTCACTTCAGGTGGCCAAAATATTGGAGCTTCAGTTTCAGCATCATACCTTCAAAGAATATTTAGGTTGATTTCCTTCAGAATTGACTAGTTTCATCCAAAGGACACTCAAGAGTCTTCTCTAGCAACACAGTTCAAAAGCATCTATTCTATGGTGCTCAGCCTTCTTTTTGGTCCAGCTCTCATATACATACATCAGTTCAGTTCAATTGCTCAATCATGTCCACATCTTTGTGATCCCATGGACTACAGTATGCCAGGCCTCCCTGTCCAGCAACAATGCCTGGCGCCTACTCAAACTCATGTCCATCGAGTCAGTGATGACATCCAACAATCTCATCCTCTGTCATCCCCTTCTCCTCCTGCCTTCAATCTCTGCCAGGCACCAGGGTCTTTTCCAATTAGTTCTTCCCATCAGGTGGCCAAAGTATTGGAGCTTCAGCTTCAGCATCAGTCCTTCCAGTGAATATTCAGGACTATTTTCCTTTAGGATTGACTGGTTGGATCTCCTTGCAGTCCAAGGGTTTCTCAAGAGTCTTCTTCCACACCACAGATTAAAAACATCAATTCTTTGGTGCTCAGCTTTCCTTATAGTCCAACTCTCACATCCATACATGACAACTGGAAAAAACCTAGCTTTGACTAGATGGACCTTTGTGGGAAAGTAATGTCTCTGCTTTTTAATATGCTGTCTAGGTTGGTCATAACTTTTCTTCCAAGGAGCAAGCGTCTTTTAATTTCATGGCTGCAGTCCCCATCTGCAGTGATTTTGGAGCCCAAAAAATAAAGCCTCTATCTGTTTCCATTGTTTCCCCAACTATTTGCCATGAAGTGATGGGTATGGATACAATGATCTTAATTTTCTGAATGATAAGTTTTAAGCCAACTTTTTTACTCTCCTCTTTCACTTTCATCAAGAGGCTCTTTAGTTCTTCACTTTCTGCCATAAGGGTGGTGTCATCTGCATATCTGAGGTTATTGATATTTCTCTCAGCAATCTTCATTCCAGCTTGTGCTTCCTCCAGGGTAGCATTCCCATGATGAACTCTGCGTATAAGTTACATAAGCAGGTGACAGTATACAGCCTTGACATACTCCTTTCCCAATTTGGAACCAGTCTGTTGCTCCATGTGCAGTTCTAACTGTTGCTTCTTGACCTGCATAGAGATTTCTCAGGAGGCAGGTCAGGGGGTCTGGTATTCCCATCTCTTTAAGAATTTTCCAGTTTGTTGTGATCCACATAGTCAAAAGTTTGGCATAGTCAGTAAAGCAAAAGTAGATATTTTTCTGGAACTCTCTTGCTTTTTCAGTGAATCAGCAGATGTTGGCAATTTAATCTTTCGTTTAGTTCCTCTGCCTTTTCTAAATCCAGCTTGAACATCTGGAAGTTCACGGTTCATGTACTGTTGAAGACTGGCTGGGAGAATTTTGAGCATTCCTTTGCTAGCATGTGAGATGAGTGCAATTGTGCAGTAGTCTGAGCATTCTTTGGGATTGCCTTTCTTAGGGACTGGAATGAAAACTGACCTTTTCCATTCCTGTGGCCACTGCTGAGTTTTCCAAATTTGCTGGCATATTCAGTGCAGCACTTCCACAGCATCACCCTTTAGGATTTGAAATAGCTCAACTGGAATTCCATCACTTCCACTAGCTCTGTTTGTAGTGATGCTTCCTAAGGCCCACTTGACTTTGCAATCCAGGATGTCTAGCTTTAGGTTAGTGATCACACCATCCTGGTTATCTGGGCCATTAAGATCTTTTTTGCATATTTCTTCTGTGTATTCTTGCCATCTCTTCTCAATATCTTCTGCTTCTGTTAGGTGCAAATATTTCTGGGCTTTATTGTGCTCACCTTTGTGTGAAATGTTCCCTTGATATCTTTAATTTTCTTGAAGAGATATCTAGTCTTTCCCATTCTATTGTTTTCCTCTCTTTCTTTGCACTGATCACTGAGGAAGGCTTTCTTATCTCTCCTTGCTATTCTTTGGAACTCTGCATTCAAATGGGTATATCTATCTTTTTTCTCCTTTGCCTTTCACTCCTCTTCTTTTCTCAGCTATTTGTAAGGCCTCCTCAGAAAACCATTTTGCCTTTTTTGCATTTCTTTTTCTTGGGGATGGTCTTGATCACTGCTTCCTGTACAATGTCACAAATGTCCTTCCATAGTTCTTTAGGCACTCTATCAGATCTAATCCCTTGAATCTCTTTGTTACTTCCACTGTATAATCATAAAGGATTTGACTTAGGTCATACCTGAATGGTCTGGTGGTTTTCCCTACTTCCTTCAATTTAAGTCTGAATTTGGCAATAAGGAGTTCTTGATTAGAGCCACAGTCAGCTCCCAGTCTTATTTTTGCCGCCTGTATAGACCTTTTCCATCTTTGGTTGCAAAGTATATGATCAATCTGATTTCAGTATAGACCATTTAGTGATGTTAATGTGTAGTCTTCTCTTGTGTTGTTGGAAGAGGTGTTTGCTATGAGCAGTGTGTTCTCTTGGCACAACTCTGTTAGCCTCTGACCTGCTTTGTTTTGTATTCCATGGCCAAATTTGCCTATTACTCCAGGTAGCTCTTGACTTCCTACATTTGCATTCCAGTCCACTAAAATGAAATGGACATCTTTTGGAGGTGTTAGTTCTAGAAAGTCTGATTGGTCTTCATAGAACTGTTCAACCTCAGCTTCTTCAGCATTAATGTTGGGGACATAGCCTTGGATAACTATGATATTGAATGGTTTGCCTTGGAAATGAATAGAGATCATTCTGTTGTTTTTGAGATTGTATCCAAGTATGGCATTTCAGACTCTGTTGTTGACTATGATGGTTACTCCATTTCTTCCAAGGGATTCTTGCCCACAGTAGTAGATAGAATGGTCATCTGAGTTAAATTCACACATTCCACTCCATTTTAGTTCACTGATTCCTAAAATGGTGTCGATGTTCACTCTTGCCATCTCCTGTTTGATTACTTCCAATTTGCCTTGATTCATGGACCTAACATTCCAGGTACCTATGCAATATTGCTCTTTCCAGCATTGGACTTTTCTTCCATCACCTGTCACATCCACAACTGGGTGTTGTTTTTGCTTTGGCTCTGTCTCTTCATTCTTTCTGGAGCTATTTCTCCACTCTTCTCCAGTAACATATTGGGCACCTACTGACCTGTGGAGTTCATCTATCAGTGTCATTGCTTTTTGTATTTTCATACTGTTCATGGGGTTCTCAAGGCAAGAATACTGAAATGGTTTGCCATTCCCTTCTCCAGTGAACCATGTTTTTTTCAGAACTGTCCACCATGACCCATCCATCTTGGGTGGCCCTATATGGCATGGCTCATAGTTTCATTGAGTTAGACAAGGCTGTGGTCCATGTGATCAGTTTGGTTAGTTTTCTGTGATTGTGGTTTTCATTCCCTCTGCCCTCTGATGGATAAGGATAAGAGACTTATCCTTAAATGACTGAGGGGGAAACTGGGTCTTGTTCTGATGGGTGGGGCAGTGCTCAGTAAATCTTTAATCCAATTTTCTCTTGGACGGGGCTGTGTTCCATCCCTGTTTGACCTGAGTCCAAACCATGGTGGAAGTAATGAAGACAATGGTGACCTCCTTCAAAAGGCCCCATGCATATAGGGTTATCATTACCATCATTCTAAAATCCATATATATGTGTTAGTATGCTGTAATGGTCTCTATCTTTCAGGCTTACTTCACTCTGTATAATGGGCTCCGATTTCATCCATCTCATTAGAACTGATTCAAATGAATTCTTTTTAATGGATAAGTAATATTCCATGGTGTATATGTACCACAGCTTCCTTATCCACAGAAAGAGGCACAGATGTACAGAACAGACTTTGGGACTCTGTGGGAGAAGGCGAGGGTCGGATGTTTCGAGAGAACAGCATCAAAACGTGTATATTATCTAAGGTGAAAGAGATCACCAGCCCAGGTTGGATGCATGAGACAAGTGCTCAGGCCTGGTGCACTGGGAAGACCCAGAGGGATCGGGTAGAGAGGGAGGTGGGAGGGGGGATCGGGATGGGGAATACATGTAAATCCATGGCTGATTCATGTCAATGTATGGCAAAAACCACTACAGTATTGTAAAGTAATTAGCCTCCAACTAATAAAGATAAATGAAAAAAAAAGGCCCCATGCATGCGGTGCTGCGCTCAGTGCCCCTGACTCTTCAGCAGGCCACCTCCAACACACACCTCCACCAGAGACTCTTGGACACTCATGGGCATGTCTGGGTCAGTTTCTTATGGGCTTACTGCTCCTTTCTCCTGGTCCTGGTACACACAAGGTTTTGTTTGTACTCTCCAAGAGTCTGTTTCCCCAGTCCTGTGTAAGTTTTGGTGGTTCTATGGTGGGGTTAATGGTGACCTCCTCCCAGAGGGCTTATGCCATACCCAGGTCTGCTGCACCCAGAGCCCCTGTAGCAGGCCACTGATGACCTGTACCTTCACAAGAGATACTCAGACACTGTTCTGGCTTAGTCTCTGTGGTTTGAGCATGCATTTTGTGCCTTTCCCTGGTCTGAGCAGCTCAGGTGACCAGGAGTTTGGTGAGTGCACTGTCGTGGGTCCCGGCCTTTTGGCTTCCCAGTTGCGCCTCAAAATCACCAACTCATGTGTGTTGTATGTCTCCTCTGGAGACTTGATCTCATACTGTGACCCTTCTGGTAGATATCAACTATCCAGGATCTCAGGAAAACATAGATAACTACTGGAAAAACCATAGTTTTGACCGTATGGATCTTTGTCAGCCAAGTGATGTCTCTGCTTTTTAATATGCTGTCTAGATCTGTCATAACTTTCCTTCCAAGGAGCAAGCATCTTTTAATTTCATGGCTGCAGTCACTGTCTGCAGTAATTTTGAAGCCCAAGAAAATAAAATCTGTCACTGCTTCAACTTTTCCCTTTCTATTTCCATGAGGTCATGGGACCAGGACTGGATGCCATTATCTTATTTTTTTTATGTTGAATTTCAAGCCAACTTTTTCACTCTCCTCTTTCACCCTCATCAAGAGGCTCTTAGTTCCTCCTCATTTTCTCCCATTAGAGTGCTATTATCAGCATATCTGAGGTTGTTTGGTATTTCTCCCAGCAATCTTTATTCTTGCTTGTGATTCAGCTCGTCCAGTGTTTCACATGATGTTTTCTGCCTGTAAGTTAAATAATCAGGGGGACAGACAGTATACAGCCTTGTCATACCCCTTTCCTAATTTTGAACCAGTTGTTCCATGTCCAGTTCTAACTGGTGTTTCTTGACCCACATACAGGTTTCTCAGGAGACAGGTAAGGTGGTTGGGTACTCCCATCTCTTTATAAATTTTTCACTGTTTGGTGTGATCCATGGAGTCAAAGGCTGTAGCATTATCTATGAAGCAGAAGTAGATTATTTTTTGGAATTATCTTGCTTTCTCTATGATCCAGCAAATGCTGGCAATTTGATCTATGGTTTTTCTGTCTCTTCAAAGCCCATCTTGTACATCTGGAGGTTCACATATTGTTGAAGCCTTGCTGGAAGGATTTTGAGTATAACCTTGCTAGCATGTGAAATGAGCACAATTGTCCAGTAGTGTTAACATTCTTTGGTACTGTCCTTCTTTAGGACTGGAATAAAAACTGATCTTTTCCAGTCCTGTGGCCACTGATGAGTTTTCCAAATTTGTTGATATATCAAGTGCAGCAGCATCTTTTAAGATCTTAAAAAGCTCAGCTGGGATTTCATCATCTCCACTAGCTTTCTTCATTTCTAAGGCCATTTGACTTCACACTCCAGGATGTTCAACTCTATGTGGGTGACCACACCATCGTGGTTATCCAGGTCATTAAGACCTTTTCTGTATAGTTATTCTGTGTGTTCTTGTCACTTTTTCTTAATTTATTTTGCTTCTAATAGGTCCTCTGGAGAAGGAAATGGCAACCCACTCCAGTATTCTTGCCTGGAAAATCCCATGGATGGAGGAACCTGGTAGGCTACAGTCCATGGGATTGCAAAGAGCAACTGAGCAACTTCACTTTCTTTCTTTCTCTATTAGGTCCTCACAGTTTCTGTCTTTTATCATGCCCATCCTTGCATGAAATGCTTCCTTGATATCTCCAGTTCTCTTAAAGGGAACTCTGGTCTTTCCCATTATATTGTTTTCCTCTATTTCTTCACTTTTTTCATTTAAGAAGGGCTCCTTATCTCTCCTTGCTATTCTCTGGAACTCTGCATTCAGTTGGTTATATCTTTCTCATTCTGTCTTGCTTTTTTCTTTTCTTCCTTACTCAGCTATTTGTAAAGCATCCTCAGACAACCACTTTGCCTTCTTGCATTTCTTTTTCTTTGGGATGGTTTTAGTCACTGTGTCTTGTACAATGTCATGAACCTCAGTTCATAGTTCCTTAGGCACTCTGTCTACCAGATCTAATCCCTTGAATCTATTTGTCACCTCCACTGTGTAATCATAAGGGATTTGATTTAGGTCTTATCTGAATGGCCTAATAGTTTTCCCTAGTTTCTTCCATTTAAGCCTGAATTTTGCAATAAGGAGCTCAAGATTTGAGCCAGAGTCAGCTCCAGGTTTCTTTTTTTCTGATAGTGTAGCGCTTCTCCATTTTCAGCTGCAAAGAACAGAATCAATCTGATACCAGTGTTAATCATCTGGTGATGTCCATGTGTCCATAACCATCTGGTGATGTCTCTTAGGTTGTTGGAAAAGGGTGCTTGCTAAGACCAGTGTGTTCTCTGGACAAAACTCTGTTAGGCTTTCCCATGGTTTATTTTGTATTCCAAGGCCAAACATGCCTATTATTCTGGGTAACTTTTGATTTCATACTTTTGCATTCAAATCCCCTATTATGAAAAGGCCATCTTTTTTGGTGTTAGTTTTAGAAAGTCTTGTAGGTCTTCAAATAACCAGTCAACTTCAGCTTCTTCAGCATCAGTGGTTGGGGCATAGACTTGGATTTGTTGTGATGTTGAATGGCTTGCCTTGGAAACGAACTGTGATCATTCATTTTGGAGACTGCACCCAAGTTCTCCATTTTGGATTCTTTTGTTGACTATGAGGCTACTCCATTTCTTCCATGGGATTCTTGCCCACAGTGGTAGATATAATGGTCATCTGAATTAAATTTGCCCATTCCCATCTATTTCAATTCACTGAATGCTAAGATGTCGATGTTATACTCTTGCCATCTCCTGTTTGACCATATCCAATTTACTTTCATTCATGAAATTTCAAACAATGGTGCTGGAAAAGACTCTTGAGAGTCCCTTGGACTGCAAGATCAAATCAGTCAATCCTAAAGGAAATAAACCCTAAATATTCATTGAAAGGACTGATGCTGAAGCTGAAGCTCCAATACCTTGGCCACCTGATGCAAAGAGCTGACTCATTGGAAAAGACCCTGATGCTAGGAAAGATTGAGGGCAGGAGAAGGGGGATGACAGAGAATGAGATGGTTGGATGGCATCATCAAATGGACATCAGTTTGTGTGAAGTCCAGGACATAGTGAAGGACACAGAAGCCTGGCATGCCGCACACCATGGATCTCAAAGAACTGGACAAGACTGAACAACTGAACAACAACAAGAGCAACAACATGGGCCTAACATTCCAGATTCCTATGCAGTACTGTTCTTCACAACATCGGGCTTTACTTTCACCACCAGACACATCCATGACTGAGTGTCCTTTCCACTTTGGCCCAGCACCTCATTATTTTTGGAACTGTTAGTAGTTTCCCTTTGCTCTTCCCCAGTATTATATTGGACACCTTCTGACCTGGGGGGACTCATCTTTCAGTGTCTTATCTTTGTGCATTTTCATTCTGGTCATGGATTCTCCTGACAAGCATACTGGGGTGATTCGCCATTTCCTCCTCCAGTGGACCATGTTTTGCCAGAACTCTTCACTATGACCATCCATCTTGTGTAGCCCTGCATGACAAGGCTCATAGCTTCATTGAGTTACCAAAATCTCATTCACCATGACAAGACTGTGATCCATGAAGGGGATATGTGCTCTTCAACTGAAAATAAATATTTTCTACAGAATCAGAACTATTTCACTTATCAACACATTCACACTCTCAAAACTTTGTATTAACTCTTTCTGGTATCCTTATCATTGCCCCAAATTTGTGTAGGGTAAATATGCCTTGAACAATACTTAATGACTGCAGTTGAATATGTCAGATATCCCTACCATAATTTGTTTTCGATTTTACCATGTTGCAGCACAGAAACCCTAAGAACTACGAAGGGTATTCATTAAGTTTTCGCACAAAAAATTTTTACTGTTTACTCTTATTTGGTACTAAAACATAAAATATTCAGGTAGAAAATTACTTTATGTCCACTAAGCATAGAGATTTTCATCCTCATCCCCCTACCCCCCCCCCCCCCCCCCTCCTCCAGCCGTGACTTGGAATATTTTTAATCCAGTTTTGGGACAGGTTATTCATATTGGCTGGAGAAGGCAAGGGCAACCCACTCCAGTACTCTTGCCTAGAAAATCCCATGGACGGAGGTGCCTGGTAGGCTGCAGTCCATGGGGTCGCTAGGAGTGGGACAGACCTGGGCGACTTCACTTTCACTTTTCACTTTCCTGCATTGGAGAAGGAAATGGCAACCCACTCCAGTGTTCTTGCCTGGAGAATCCCAGGGACGGGGGAGCCTGGTGGGCTGCCGTCTGTGGGGTCGCACAGAGTCGGACAGGACTGAAGCGACTTGGCAGCAGCGTTCATCTTGACATCATGTAGATAGAACTTTCCACCGGTATTTCAGGATACATTGTTTTTCTTCCCACCTTCAGCTACAGGGTTATAACCACTGTTTCCAATATAATATCCTGTATGTATGTCTTCATTTCTGTCTGCCCTCGGGTTAGCCAGAGGCCAGAGGCGGCACCGCTGGTCGGGTCAATCAGAGGCGCCCGCAAGATCCAGCACCCAGGCCCCAAGTGGGCGGCTCCGCGGCAAGGGCCGACTCGGCCGCTAGGTGGCAGTCCAAAGGCCCAGAGCCCTCGCTCATCCAGAGGCTAAGTCCTCCGCGACAGACGCGAAGGAGACCCTGTTAGCGTACACCTTACCACTTAACACTAAACTTCTGACTGGTCCTTTCCTTTTTATTTGATGCAAGTAGAAATCATCTATTCACTCTATAAAAAGCACACATTATGCCTTTCAGATCTGCTTTTAATAAATTTTCATGTAGAATATCATGTAGAATATCTAGATGGTAGAAGTTTTCCCTTACTAGAGATTTTGTTCTTCCTTTAATACTTATTTTTTTTTTCTTTAATACTTATTGAATCATAATTTTACACTTCAGTGGCCATTTCTGCTCAAGTGGCATGCACAGAATTTTATGTTCAAACATTTCTAGCTTAAGACGAGCCAGTCTTGACAAACTTCCTTTTATGGATAATTTCTTGGCAAACTAGATTTTATCTTTTCTTTTATATTTCTTCTTATTTCTTCAAATAAATCACTTTAAATAATCCACTTTGTTAATTTTTATTTCTTTCATGGCCACTTCTTCCATTGAAATTCCTCATTAACTTTTACTTTTCCTAAAATAATTGTTGGTCAGAGTTTATTGAATATCTCATTACTATTTTACTTTATAACATTAACCCTTCTCAGAAATCAAGAATTCTTTCTGATCAAGTGTCCTTAAGATTAAAGTAAGATTCGCTTTGTTTTACTAATTGTATCCATACCAGGTTACATAATGATTTAATGTCATATTTTAAAACTAGGCATTATAATGTATAATTATGGAGTTGAATCAAGTATAGTTATTAGAGCAAACATAAATTTATGATACTACCTTAAGCTTTTTGAAGAATGCAAAGCAGGGTAATACATAGCTATTTCTGTGTAAAAAAGGACAGTCAAATTCTGATAGAGAATAATACTGAATAAACAGAAATTATAGTACAGAACACTGAGCTGAGCTTCTTGTGTTTTATATACACACGATAGTGTATATATGTTAATCATGGTCTCATGACCTAGAAGGTGGGATGGTGGTGGGGTGGGTGGGAGGTCCAAGAGGGAGGGGTTTATGCATGCATATGGCTCATTCACTTCACTGGAGAGTAGAAATTAATGCAACAATGTAAAGCAACTATATTCTAATAAAAAATGCAAAAAAATTGTAATACAAACCAAAATATATTTCAAATGAATGAAATATACAGTAAATTGCTATGGAAATTCCAAATCACATCAAGTAATGATATAGATGAGTATATAATTGATGAATCTTGGATCTTACACAGCTTTTTTGGAACCCATGCAACCATGTGAAGCTGGTATTAGGAAGAATATTAACACTATTCAACATATCCCTCCCTGTCACTGCCAGTAAGAGATATCACTGACCATAGTAGTGAGCCAATGTTGTAATTCTGACAATTTTACTGCTCAAAAAATGCATTGATTTTCTTTTTGTTCAGATAATATTTCTACTTTCTTATTAAGGGACTGATACTCTCTTGGCAGGAGAGAGTAAGGAACAGCATTTTTGCTACTTCTGTGTTAGAATTAGAAGGATCATGAAAATTCCACATTTTATTTCTCCTGCCTATTAGCTATGATTTTTCAGGAAAATCATTTGAACACAATTCTTCATTTCATAAGATGAATCATTAAAACTCATGGGTTATTATAGAAGCTGAACAAGGATATTTTTCATATGAAAATACTTATCCTAGGACCTGGCACAAAGTTTAGCAAATATTAATTGAACTTTATGCAAATTTTACATCAAAGGTATGATGGGAAATGTTTGAAGCATGTTAAAAATTATAAATCTTTATGTATATATGAAATAATTTTATCTCAGAAAATTGTAAAACACAAATGGATTAAAAATATTTCAAAGTATAGTTAACAAACTGGTCAATTAATGAAAAAATTCTTTTCCAAATGCAGTAAAACATTTTGCATTTTACACTATTACTGTCTGTAAGAAGAGGGGGCATAAAAGGTGCTGGGGTCTATACAGAGTGCAGAGCTTTAAAGTTAGGAATGTCACACAAATGCAGTCATGTTTGTGCACCAAAAGAATGAAATTTACAAAATTAATCAAAAAAATTTGCAAGTGACTTTTAATTTTTGAATTTTTATCACTGTATGAAAGTATAGTTTTATAAATCTGATGCACAAATGCAATCATAGTTTTAATTTTTATTGAATGAGATTTGTGGGGTACCTAGTGGAGGTGATGGAATTCCAGCTGAGCTATTTCAAATCCTGAAAGATGATGCTGTGAAAGTGCTATACTCAATATGCCAGCAAATTTGGAAAACTCAGCAGTGGCCACAGGACTGGAAAAGGTCTGTTTTCATTCCAATCCCAAAGAAAGGCAATCCCAAAGAATGCTCAGACTACCACACAATTGCACTCATCTCACATGCTAGTAAAGTAATGCTCAAAATTCTCCAAGCCAGGCTTCAGCAATACGTGAACCAAGAACTTCCAGATGTTCAAGGTGGTTTTAGAAAAGGCAGAGGAACCAGAGATCAAATTGCCAACATCTGCTGGATCATCGAAAAAGCAAGAGAGTTCCAGAAAAACATGTATTTCTGCTTTATTGACTACGCCAAAGCCTTTGACTGTGTGGATCACAATAAACTGTGGAAAATTCTGAAAGATGGGAATACCAGACCACCTGACCCAAGTCTTGAGAAACCTGTATGCAGGTCAGGAAGCAACAGTTAGAACTGGAATGGAGCAATAGACTGGTTCCAAATCGTGAAAGGTGTACCTCAAGGCTGTATCTTGTCACCCTGCTTGTTTAACTTACATGCAGAGTAAATCATGAGAAACCCTGGGCTGGATGAAGCACAATGAAGAGCGCCAGGAGAAATATCAATAACCTCAGATATGCAGATGGCACCACCCTTATGGCAGAAGGTGAAGAAGAAGTAAGGAGCCTCTTGATGAAACTGAAAGAGGAGAGTGAAAAAGTTGGCTTAAAGCTCAACATTCAGAAAACTAAGATCATGAAATCTGGTCCCATCACCTCATGGGAAATAGATGGGGAAACAATGGAAGCAGTGTCAGACTTTATTTTTGGGGGGCTTCAAAATCACTGCAGATGGTGATTGCAGCCATGAAATTAAAAGACGCTTACTCCTTGGAAGCAAAGTTATGACCAACCTAGATAGCATATTAAAAAGCAGAGACATTACTTTGTCAACAAAGGTTCGTCTAGTCAAGGCTATGGTTTTTCCAGTGGTCATGTATGGATGTGAGAGTTGGACTGTGAAGAAAGCTGAGTACCGAAGAGTTGATGTTTTTGAACTATGGTGTTGGAGAAGACTCTTGAGAGTCCCTTGGACTGCAAGGAGATCCAACCAGTCCATCCTAAAGGAGATCAGTCCTGGGTGTTCATCGGAAGGACTGATGCTGAAGCTGAAGCTGAAACTCCAATACTTTGGCCACCTCATGCAACGAGTTGACTCATTGGAAAAGACCGTGATGCTGAGGGGGATTGGGGGCAGGAGGAGAAGGGGACAACAGAGGATGTGATGGCTGGATGGCATCACTGACTCGATGGGCATGGGTTTGGGTAGACTCCGGGAGTTGGTGATGGACAGGGAGGCCTGGCGTGCTGCGATTCATGGGGTCGCAAAGAGTCGGACATGACTGAGAGACTGAACTGAACTGAACTGAACTGAAAACATGCATGGCAATATGCACAAGATTTCTAAGGCTTCTTTAATCCCTTTATGCCATATTTTCCCCCTACATGTAGAAAGAAAAGGGTATATTAAAAGATTTTTCTTTCTGAATGTCTCCATCATCATGGTTAATAATGGCAGCCTAGCATATAAGAGGAGAAATTAAATTTCAAATTGCTTTAAGGTTCAGCTTTGAATTTCACTTTGATCAGAAGTGTCACGTGACCTTTAAATTTGATGAAAAGAGGAAGGAGATATTAATCTCATTTTATTTTGAAGTCCTCTCAAAGTAGGTGACTCTAAGCCACAGTTCCACAAAATGACATGAGTAGTCCACATATGGATCATCGTTACAGTGAAAGACAATACCTAAGATTTTAATACACCTTCAGCATTTTATATCTGATTTCAGTTCTTTTTGTAAAATCACTCCAGTACTTCAGAGCTCTTATTATTTTGAACAGTTTAACTATGTATCTTATATTTATGTTTTATTGTAAAAACTGTTCTTTTTTAAGGATTATATTTTCCCTTATATATGCAAAACTTATTTTGATAGCCTGAAAATATTTATTGTGTATAATATAGTAATAGAGGCTACATTATAGTCTTTACAAAAAGGCAAATTCTCCCTGTTACAGAAAATTACAATTGAAATATAGAATCTTGTAAGTATACAATTAGGGGCTTCCTAAGTACCTCAGTGGTAAAGAATCCACCTGGCCATGCAAAAGACGTGGGTTTGATCTCTGGGTCGGGAAGATCCCCTGGAGAAGGAAATGGCAACCCACTCCAGAATTCTTGCCTGGGAATTCCCATAGACAGAAGAGCCTGGTGGGCTATGGTCCATGGTCCATAGGGTTGCAAAAAGCCAGACAGGACTTAGTGACTTAATGACAGACTATATCTGGAGAATCCCTTGGACAGAGGAGCATGGCAGGCTATGGTCCATAGGGTCGCAAAGAGTCAGACACAACTGAAGCAACTTAGCACTATAATTGTACACTCAGTTAACAATAAGTTAACTGTTCACGCATTTCATATACTAGCATTCAGATAAGAATTAGTTATCCAAAACAAAACTCCGCTCAGTTACTTTCAGGTAGTGTTAAGAACTTCTACCAATATCATTTAACCTTTTGAACAGTCTTGCTGGGCATGCATATTATTATTCCTATCCTTTTTTTTTTTTTAATGATTCAACAGTGTTTGATATAAGAACAAATATTTCCTAGAATGTGATTTGTGAATTACTTGCATCAGGCTCAGTTTGTTAAAATGCAGATTTCTGGCCACAACTCCAAGCTGCTTAATGAAAAGCTCTGGTATATGGGCCTCCAGAATTTCAACTTTCATTTTTCTATTTGATAATCATTAGTCTAATGTGTAACATAGAGGAAAGAATCAGATTAGGAAAATGACATAACAATAAACAGTCTTTCTTTTTAATGTCACTGGCCTTGGAGAAAAGGGGAGAAATCAAAAAGACTGTTAAATCAATATCCCTATACCAGGCAGCTACTGACTTTAAAAAACTGTGAACGGAATATCTTCATACTATAATGTGAAAGGGATAAATGATTGTTCAAATAAATAAGAATCTATCTGACTTTATATCTGCCTATACATTCATGATCCAACGATACTTTCATGAATTTTAGATTTCATGAATCTAAAATTCGTGAAAGTATTTAAAAAGTTAAATAATTCAGAGTGGTATAAAAAGAAACTGATTTTCATTGTTTTACAGTAAAGGACAGTGGGGGAAAATGTAGAATAAATTTTAAAGGAATGATAAACATGTTTATAGTGCTAGAGAAAAAGAAAATGATTTCTTGGGAGGGCCATGCAGGGCTAATTCAAAGACTATTATCCAAAGATGAATAGCAGAAAACAGTAGATTGCAATAGTACAGACTAAAGATGACTAGGGCATGGACCATGGATTTTTCCTGAGGAAAATGACAAATAGACAGATGCCAGAAATTATTATAGTCAGCATGATTATGCAAATAATTCAATAGGAATTCAACAGGAAATTTTGATGATCCACACACATTTTAGTTCTTAAATGATCTGCCATTAATGGCTTTGATTATTGTAGTCTACTTAGAGAATGAAGATTTACGAATTTCTATAAAGATGGTAAAAATACTTGGTCTTAAATCAGTCATTGGAAGAACTTGTGGAGCAGCAAATGCCTAACATAATTTTTCAAGGTAGGCAATGAGAATAATGACTTCTATTTGATTTAATATCTCAGAAAGGATTATTTTTTAAGACTGGAACAAATGTAGATGAATGGAACATATTTTATCTTTGGCCATAAAACATTATTTTATAAGGAGTATAGGGGAAATTGCAAGGTGATCATCAATTGATTGAGAAACAGAATTACTAAAATTAATTATTTCTCTGGCACAGTCTTTGAGACTTATTTCCAATATGTAACAAAGAAAATATTCCTTGAAAATTAAGAATCTATGTGTACCTTCTCAAAACAGGAGAGGAGCATCATGACCACTAGCAAGTGATATAATTTATCTAATATAAATAGTGGATGCCAAGCTATGGATAAAATAGAAAATTAGTCAATATTGTTAGCAAATACCACCTGTACTATTTAAATAATTTCAAATTTTTGAATAAAATATTACAGCATTCTTATCCTCTTTGTTTAAAAATCCCTCTCTTCCCTTTTGGAGTTCTAAAGGCATATTTTTAATAATTTTCTAAAATACATAAAACACATGATGTCATATCAGAACATCTGATCAATTAGCATTTACTTCAGTTCCTAAGAAATTCCATTTTTTTTTTTCTTCTAAGCATCTCAGTGTAATGATGAGCCCTGGAGGTTCTTACCTCTGGTAACATAAAATGTATCTCAGATCATTTCTCTTATTTAACATGAACCCTGATTTAGATTGCTGTTTTTATTGTTGTTTCTTAATCTGCAGAGGTAATGTAAGGAGCAACTTTGATATTTTAATCAATATTTCAACATGATTGCACAAAGCACCTTTGTACACATCACTTGTATAATAAAACTACCAAATAATCAGAATTATTTTTTCATTGGAGCATGGAAAATATCTTCAGTGGTCAATCAGAAAGATTTGACACATGTAAAGTAACATAAAAAGGAATTTTGCAATGATTAGAATTCATTCTAACAACATGTTTGCAAAATCTGCCTAAACAGCTCTGCCTAATTATCTTTGGACTCTATCAAGAATTAGAAACTGAAGAACTGGAACAATTTTCTAAATTATTCATCCATAAAACCACAGCTAAGGAAGAAAAGGAATTACTTTTTAATAGCAATGATTTTATTGGTTGTTCACTTGATTATACTTGTTTGAAATATGCTCATTTCATTACCTCACTTCATAATATAGACAGAGTCAGAACTGGCCTTAAACTTATTTATCTATTTTAATGATTTATTTGTATTATAGTATATAATAAATATAATATATGTGAAATATATGTTAATTTTTATAAAAGTTCTGAACAAAAATTTGGATAATGCATGAAAAAATGACAAAATAGTAATTATAATGATATTAATTTCCATTTAAATCACGCTCTGTATGTAATATTATTAATCAAATAACTATATTCTTGAATACTAACATTATTGTCAATTATGCTGAAGTTGAATATTTCCTTTTGTGAACAAAATAATGCTTTTGTGAAAAAAAATTTTTATAATTTGAGTTTGTCAGTATGATAATTTTATGAGCTCTTGCCTGTGTTTTAGGACACCAAATACTGTCTTCACAAATACCACAAAAAATTCACATGGCATCATAGAAGCCTAGTTCTAAAACAGGTTCAGCTATCTGAATTGGCTATGACAGAATTGGCAGAGACCTAGAAATTGCAGTCATTTAGTTTGGCCACCATGCCCAAAGAGATCTACTTGGAATGACTCGAATCTGTTCTTTTGTTGTGTACAACTATTCTTGATATGGTAATATTTGGCAGTCATTTTAAATAAGAACTGAAGCCAATTTAAATGGTTTCTCTATGGATTTCCTCAGACAGATGCACAGAGGTATCTTGTGTTAGCCAGCAGACCTTGTTCAAACACAGCTAAAACCATTCTAGCATTCATTTTGATGCAATCAGCTAATTACATGGTTATGATTTATTTTTAAATGAAGAATTTTAATCAGATCTATTATTTTAATCCTCTGTTAAACTTCCCATCATAATGTCAAGTATGGGCAAGACAAATTCTCCGTTAATGTCCTGTATGGGCAAGACAAATTCTCTGAATGAAAATTTGGGCATATTCTCTTGATTTCATGGTAATAGAAGTATGATCTTACATGGGAAAGCACTATATTTCCTTATCTATGATTTAGAAGACTGAAAATTCTCCACTTTGAACTATGAGACATATGACCATTTGCTCTTTGGTAATTAGTTCCATTTTGGAGTTACAACCAGCAAAAATAAATCACAGAAATTTAATAAACAAGGATTTGCTTGACAGGCAAGCTCCATTTTTATAGTATCATAATTTTAAATATTTCTCAAATTAATTTCAATTCTTAATTAAAATTTCAGTTTTGTAAAATCTGCCAAATTTAAGTTTAACATAGAATAAAGAATAATGCATGTAAACTCAAATTTTAAAAAAGTATTTTAACAAGTGAAGTTCAATGAACGTTACCCTCAGCATACTGACAATATGTGGGAAATTAGCAGAAATCTCTATTTAGTATTCATAAACTATGATAGCTGGCTTCTCTTTCATTTCATTTGGTTGAAGTCACCACATTAGCCAACTTGTGCGTTTTGTTACTCATTGATTTGTTTTGTGTTGTTTTTATCTTTCCAGGTGCTCCACCAACTGGTCGGGCACACAGTGTGAGAGACCTGCCCCAAAGAGCAGCAAATCTGATCATATCAGCACAAGTAAGCTTCTCAGATTAATACCTTTGGTGTTCCACATAGAATAGAAATCATTGTTTTCTTCTTACACCACTATTGAGGGAATTGAGTCTTGGAAAACCTGCTTCATGGAATTTTGCCAGAGACCCACTTCAATCTAGGTGATTTTTGAAAGATGAAGCCCTGAGCTTCTACCTGGTGACAGGGTCGATCATTAGGTACTCTTTCAGGTTGTGAGGATTCATCTCAAACTTTGGCAGTTCTCAGAACACACATCTGCACTGCAAAAGATGCAAATATCACAATGGATGTGAGAATGCTACAGGAAAAAAAAAAAAATAATTTCATGTTTTAATTAAAGTGTATTATTCTTGAAGTACATTTCAAAGTGTTGTGGAAAAACAAACTTAACCAGTTAGTCTCAAAGTGATAAAGTATGTTAACAAGAAATGTTTAATAAGGATCCTAGTTGATTTATTGCTTCCTTATCTTTAAAGTACTGGTTTTGAAGTATAGTAAAATATAGTTCAATATTTTGCAAGTTTTTTCTGTGTGTAGCTGTAGCCTTAGGAGGTGTCTCTGATATGAAAATTCATCTATATCAACATTTTGTGTTTTCCATAGACACATTGGAAGACAGTATGTGTGTTGGAAGACTTCCTGTGTCTTCCAACATCTTTAAATGATTTTATAAAGATTTTCAAAATAAAACTCTGAAAGAAAAAGTTCTCAGTTCACACATATTAGCACTAATGAGTGAGAAAGTTTTGAGAAACCTGTAATAACTATCAAATAAGTAAATATATTCTTGAAGAGAAAAAAAAAACAGTATCTCTGATTTATGAACACTTACTTAGCAATTTTTTCTAGTACTTCACTGCTGGTATTAGTGCACATGAAAAAAAAAACTATGGAATTTGTGAAAAAGAGAAGATATTATCAAAATCAAAAGTGTATGATTTTTGTGGTTGTATGGCAGAAACCAACATAACATTGTAAATCAATTTTCCTCTGATTAAGGAATAAATTTTTTTAAAACAGTATATGATTTTGTACCTTAGACAAAGGTTCCCAGTGTTTGCTGATATATTTGTCTGTTGTGCCTGTCCCCAGATAATTTATCATTGCCTGAACTTCTTCCAATGACACTGTCCAAAGTTCCACCACTTAGAGATTAACTCAGGCTAATAGGGATGACTGTCTTTGAAAAATGACAACTAGGTCTAGAACAAATAACCTTAGAACTGAGTACAGAACAAATAACCTTAGAACTGAGTACTTTAATTTGGAGATGTGAGGTAAGTGATTCCAGTCAAGGAACATTTGGAGTTACCTTAGAATTTATGTGTTGTCTTAAGGAAGGGAAGGGAGAAGAACTTAGCAAAGATATGGACATGTAATTGTAGGAATAGGGCACCAGGATTTGATGAATGGGTTCATAAAATATAGTAGAGGTGGAAAAGCATACCTTGCCTAATTTAATATTTCAAAAGAAAAGCAAAAGAAAAAAAAATACTGTCTTCTCCCTCTTCCAGGGTCACACTAACATTATGACTAATAATTCTTGGGAAATACCAATTTATATGATTTTGTGAACTAGTTATAAGACTCAATCATCATCAGAAGCACTTTTTAATGAAAAGAAATGCATTTGATGTAGCAGGCTATAGAATACACTGAGGTAATAAACTGAGAATTAATGAAGATATAGTATTTCAGCCTTTTATGGTAATTTCTCAATTATGTAAGATAAATAAAAAATACTTTTTTATAGAGGTAAAACTGTTTTAAATATTGATAAAACTCTGAAAGGAAACCAAGTAGAACGTCAATTGAATTTTTAGTTTATATATAATGTCCATCTATAAGGGAAAAGTTTGGGTTCTGGAAGATGATTTTGAGGGGTATGCCAGGTGTATTTACTTGAAAGGTGATGTCTTCAACCACTTGTATCAGCAACAAGCTCCCTGATAAGAAAAATGTCTCCGATTACCTGCAGCAGCTCTAAAATGGGGACTATCACATGGAAGGAGGCGTCTCAAGTAGTCGTAACCCCTTTTTCAAGGATTCTGATGCTCGTTCTTCCATCACTGATTTAAAGTCATTAAATTTAATGGAGGTATCAATGCACATTGAAAGGACTATTAGCTATGCAAATGTCAAATTATCTCAGGTTTGAGCGAAGTTGACCAAATAATGACTCTATTAAAAGGTACTTATCATCAGACTTTTGCACTGAGAGAAACTTGCCTCAGTAACTCTGAAAAGAGAGAAAAGGTAGTTAAGCCGATCTTTCCTAAGGTAGGAGGGCTATTTTCATTCTGTCAGGTAAACTCCAGTGATTTTTGAATTGTTGTCAAATGTTCCCTGAACTTGGGCCGAAGTCATCTGTTCAATAAGATGGATGTTTTAGGAACATGTCTCCAACCTGCATTTCTAATCACAGTGAAGCATTCCATAATCGTTGGACCTTGGTACAGTCAGGAATACACTGCCTCTGTGCCCTCACTTGTGTCAGCTGGCATGGGGATTTACCTTTCTAATTGATGAACGACTTTCTTAATCAGCTCTGAGTAGTCATACTGAGGTTTTCTGGCCCTTGCTGTTTGAAATATCTAAAGATCAGCCTGTGGACTTAAGCAGATCTATTATTCTAGAACTTTGCTTAAGTTCCACTTGAAAAAGTTAGTCTGAAAACTCTTGTTTGGAAGAGTTTTAAATTAAGGATGATTAAATATTTTTTATATACTCCTATTTTAAACTTAACTGAAGTTTTAAAGGAGCGGATACTCAATGTTTGGATTAAGCTATTCATATCTGCTACAATTAAAGAGGATAAAAATATACACAGCATTTGTGGGACAGTAATACAGTGATGCTGTATTTTATTGTAGTGACAAGGAATGTGTGATATCTGTTAGGGAGTTATACTTATCTTCTGTTTTCCTACTTTATCTCTTTTAAACCATGATGTTTCAAAAAAAATATATGTTATACCAGAGAATTGTAAACTTGCAAATATAGAGATAAAAATTCTACAAAATAATGCATTTGTCCTAATTCTCCCAAAGCAAGTATTTATTGAGCCTCTACCAAGTGTCAAGTAATGTCTAGATCCCAAGGATGAATCAGTGCATAAAACAGACAGTGCCTCTTCTCATGAAGCTGAGAGGTGCTAGAGGGCAGGGAGCAGGGGAGAGTTAATTTAAAAAGAAAGCAAGGAAATAAGTAAACTTTTGGAAAATAATTGTGTGTCTTGATTGGACCTATTAAGGAAGTAAAAAAGGCACAGAAATAGAGAATATCAGAAGAGAACTAACATCAAGCGTGGTTTCTCTGAGGTGGTGATATTTAAACTGACTTGAATGATTAAAAAGGGGAGGAGAGACTAAGGGTATTTCAAACAATAGGAGTATCAGATACAAGAATCCTGAAGGGACTGAAACAAGACCAGTGTCCTGGCACAAAGGGGACCAGAGTGAGAATGGTGCAAAGTGAGGATGATTATAAAAGACCAAATGATAAGCATCCTCCTGGAAATCCCTGGAAGGATCAAATAAGTTTGGAACATGATTTTTTTTATGATTTTTAAAATTATATTTTATCAAAATGGTTAATAAATAGCATTCTAGTTATTATATATGTACATATACATATACACTCACATTTATGCATATATGTAAACACAAACTTGAGATCTGAATATATAGCAGCAAGTCAAAAGAGGTCATTGTAATGTTATAATTTATGCTTATATTTTTCTACTATAAGTTCAACCAATAAATCAAAGATTCTTTTCTTTAATCTTCATGAAGCCTTCTGGTTTCCCTCCTAACCTCTTGAAACAGCTGTCTTGTTTGTGAGATACTTCTTTTTGATCTCTTATAGTTAATTCATTTACTGCTCCATATACTCTGCTTGGCAATCCATAATTCTTTGACCTCAGTTTTCAACTCTTTGCCAGTTACTCCCAAATTTCTGTCTTCAATCCTGATTTCTCTCCTGAGTTTGAGACATGTATACCACTACACAATTGCTGTATCCATATCAATGTCGTCTCTGTCTATATCTGTATATCTGTATTCTACAGGAACCTGATGCTCGGTGTTTCCCAAAATAATCTCATTCCCTTCCCCAATCAGCCAGCCATTTTTATGCACCTTATTTTGCCTTCCTGTCTACACTGCTGGCCACAAAAATTTACCCAAGCAACACTTAGGCGTCACTCTTAACCTTCCTTCTAAATTGACTTAAACAATATATTGCATAGATGTTACTTCCTAAATTTTCTTCCACATCATAGGCTTGCACATCCCTTCCTAACATCCCTTTGCTTCTCTCTGTAGTCACAGCTCCGTCCACCACCCTCCACTCCACTCTCCAGTCAGACTGTTGTTCTTTAATCTTTTCTCCTCCAGGTCTTCACATTTCTCTCCCTAGATTAATTCAGTATCTCCTCCTCCACTCGACCTGCATTCTCTTTCATGGGAATAAAGAGGACTTCCATCAGGTTTCAGAGACATACCAACCCTCCTCTGCTATCCCAGATCTAGTTGGCTTCTGCTCCTCTGTGTTTGCAGAGCAATACATACTTTCACTAGGCTAGTGCATATCACTGTGCTAAATAAACACATGTGTTTGTCATCTTCCAGTGTACATCAAACAACACGAGAGGAGGGACATTTCTATCCCCAATGCAAAGTATAGTAAGTGTTGCGTGTGTGAGACATAGCAACACTTAAAAATATATTTGCTAAATGAGAACCAAATGGATAGTCCCTATGATATCCTAGGCACTGTGCTATCTACAAAACCCAGATAGATAGCTTATGCTCCCAAATTACAAATAAACTGCTCTCTATAATATGTTGTGAAAAGTGGAAAATAGAGCTATGCTTGGAGTGATACAGCAATATGTATTTTGAATTAGTCAGTAAACATGTATGAGCACTTTATAGTAGACACATTTCTATTTATATTACTGTGATGTATATGTTAATGATAACACTCATTTTATTAATGTGTAAATTTGGACAAAGATAAAAAAGTTGGCCCTAGCACATGGCGCTAGTGAGATGAGATTTGAACCCCACTCCAGTACCCTTGCCTGGAAAATCCCATGGACGGAGGAGCCTGGTAGGCTGCAGTCCATGGGGTCGCTAAGAGTCAGACATGACTGAGTGACTTCACTTTCACTTCTCATTTTCATGCATTGGAGAAAGAAATGGCAACCCACTCCAGTGTTCTTGCCTGGAGAATCCCAGGGATGGGGGAGCCTGGTGGGCTTCCGTCTATGGGGTCGCACCAGAGTCGGACACAACTGAAGTGACTTAGCAGTAGCAGCCTGGATATAAAATCTGCTATCTCAACTGTGATGCTGTACTGCCTCTTCCATGGAAGGGGTCTCTTCTCAGCATAACAATTTGATAATATAGTTCTTTCAAATGGAAAAGCGTTACATAATGGGGCTTCAGAACAACTTTGCAAAGAAAGACTGGCTCAGTTTTCTTTTTTTTAATTAATTTATTTATTTTAATTGGAGGCTAATTACTTTACAATATTATAGTGGTTTTTGCCATACATTAACATGAATCATTTTCTGTAAGAAAGTTGTTGAGATTTCCTTTTCACTCAGTAAGTACAGAGTATACTTTAAAAAAAAAATCTGTTTAGAACAGTCCACCAACAATATACTGTTAAAAACTCACCTGTAATAGACCTTGATTGTTATATGTTACAATATGATATTTACTCTCATGTACACTGCTTGGAAAAAATACTTCTTTTAATAAATACCTATATTATATTCTAAAAATATATGTAGTTGCCAGTTGTTTTCATGTATATAAACTATTTTACAAAAAAAAATAAGAGAAAAACTTGCCAAATTGCTACCCTGCATTATTTATTGACTATATTGAACATTATCGCAGTTACCTTGATAGGTTATATGAACATATTAGAACGCTAGGCTCTTAAACAGAGTGCTTGTAATGTAAGGGACTGGAAATGCCATCTGTCATGGGGAAAAGAAAAACGAAGGTCTTTTTAAATTTTTTTTCTAGCATGCATAATTAACAACATTTCTACTTAATAGGAATAAAAGAAACTATGTAGAACAAGTAAAATCTAATTTTCTAAATAATTTGCAATCTCTTGGAGGAGAAAGTAACTTTATGTACTTTAAAACCAATATTGGTAAGTATTTTAAACCTACAAATTTACCACGAATTTTAGCAGAAAAAAAAATGATGAAGTGAAGATATTTATAAAGTCATGATTAATCAGTTTAAGTCAGTTTATGAAGAAACCAAGCTGTTCACTGGTATTTAAAATTTGTGAACAAATGTTAATTACTATCCAAGGTGCCAGATTCTTCCATTAAATACTAATAATTACACGTGCATATAAAGTTCATTTTCCCCAATCCAAGAAGGTAATGCAATATCAACCTCACTCAATTATATAGTGCTGGTAACAATATAAAAAAATAAAATAAAATGAATATTACATTTCAAAAACTGACAAAAGAAAGAAAGCCACATTTTTCCTTGCATGAAAGAGAGAGTTAGTTATTTGATTATTTTAGACAAGCTATTTTTGAAGTTTCAAATTGAAAGATTATCTTATATATGTCCTTTCTTTAATAAAGAGTTTTTGGTATTTTAGTAAATGATCTCAAATATTCTGGGAAAGACTGAAGGCGGGAGAAGAAAGGGACAACAGAGGATCAGATGATTGGATGGTATCACCAACTCAATGGACTTGAGTTTGAGTAAACTCTGGGTGTTGGTGATGGACAGGGAGGCCTGGCGTGCTGCAGTCCATAGGGTCGCAAAGAGTTGGGCACGACTGAGCGATTGAACTGAACTGAACTGAACTGAACTGAAGCAGCTGCTTATTGTGCTTAATATCACCATTAATTTTTTATCACAGTATTGTACATGTATATGCATAGGACAATTCATATATTTAATAACTTTTAATGTTTTATTCCTGAACCATTCAAGATCATTACATTAAAATTTGACTAGTTTGGATGTTGCTTTGTTTCTCAGTTTAGACAATGATTAAGCCCGCTTGGCAGTTTCAGTCAGATGCTTTTCCCAAATAAGCAAAGGCTAATAGGCACTAGATATTTGTCTGTTGGAAATGTGAGTATTGGGTACTTGATAGAGCTACTTAATACTCTCCTGTTATTAGGCAATGCTTGCATTCCGTTTTCTTCCTGGCTAAGTGACATATGACCCTAGGTGTATCTTACTATGGATCACATCATCAGTAAAGTAGTATTGTCTTCTTTAGGAAAAAACAAAACGGATTGCTCTTCTTGCCAAAAAAAACTAAGACCCACTTTCTATGACCACTTTTGAGAATCTATTCCATAGAGCTTTTATTCCATTTTGAAAATGAGTGATACAACCTAAGCTCATTCTTGTAAATATATGGAAAAAAAAGGGAAAGTAGACATTTACAACGTAAGCCAAGCCACCAATTGCAACTATTCTGGAACTACAATTTGAGAAAGAGAATCCTCTTTGTTCCCCTACTTTGTAGAATCAAGCTAAAAGCCCTATGTGGTAGGTCTTCATGTCTCTATTTTTATGGGTGAAGAGCATGAGCCTCAAATTTTAAATAACTTTTCTAAGGTCTCAATTCAGGTGAGTTGTAAAACTATTATTTAGGCCTAGGTCTATCCTAATCCAACACTGTTGCCCCTTTTGACTTCTCAGGCTGCCATCTAACATGCCACATGTACTCATGGCCAGATATTTATACCTAAAGGAGAGAAAAAACAAAAGAAAACAAAACAAAACAAAAACTAATAATGGAAATATAGCCAGGCAAATTGTGGAAATGTGTATTCAGTCAAAGTTTATTTACTTATGTCTTTGCAAATAGATGTCTGGTGAGAATAAGACTCAGACTGACAAAGAAGTCAGTATTTCTAACCTCAGGTATTTAATTATAACATATAAATAAAAGATATCTAAATAAATGTTTCCAGTAGTTCAAATATTTAATAGGAAAATGACTTTGCAGTAACGTAGTGATGAACTAGGAATATAGATATGTGGTCTAAGCTTTATTGTTATTATGTCAATGGTCAAATGATTTAATGTAATAAAGTGTTATTATATCCATCTTGACTTTATTTTATGTGTTCATCTGCTCATTCATTTCTTTTTCCAGGAAGCATAGCCATCATTGTGCCTCTCGTCCTCTTGGTGACTTTGATAACCACCTTGGTAATTGGTTTAGTGCTTTGTAAAAGAAAAAGAAGGTAAGAGGCAGTATTCTAGACTAACAGTAAATAAATTACATTAATAGTTATAGAAACTGTGCTTTTTAAAAACTTCTTCAAATGTGATTTACTTATTCCAACTGCATAATTCTGTGTTTTCTGAACCATTTTATCCCTTTTTCATTTTAAGTAATTATAATTCAAACAAACTTTCCCTTATATTATATTGATAAAATGGTTGCATTTATTGTATATATTCTAACAAAAATTACAAGGGAATATATTTAACTTTCAATAGAATTTTACCTTTTGTTACTTTTTCCTTGAAACAGCAAAAACCTCTAAAGAACATTCTATAATATTAATGTGTTAGATTATCAATGTCAATAGAATGATAATGATTATGTATTATATGTCACAAATTGTGTATTTCATTCATAAATTATACATTTGTTGATTTTATATATTACTGGAAGTATCATTATTTCAATTTATATGAATGCACAATTAAAAAGATCTTTAAGCAGTGAGTTGTCTGTGGGGTGATTATCTGGAACCTAGAGTTTGTAAGTCAGTTTTTGCATTATGTAAAGGAATTTTAGCTCCATGACTTGGGGATTGAAAATAATTTCAAAATTTCTTTGTAACTTTTTTATGAATGTTTTTCAGGAACAAAAGGGGAAAAGTAGAAAGTAAAAGGGTAATTAATTATATTCAGTTTCAACTAATGTAGTATTAGCTATTTACAAGGAATGTTCCAAGTGCATTTTTTATTGTTAAGGCTAAATAATTTGGGAAAATGAAGTATTACAGTAAGAATTTTTTGTCCCTCTGTGAATCAATGAATGTCATTTATTTTCAATGTATTTTATGTATGAGTATCCCACCAGTTCTATTAAAATGTCATTAAATCTGCAAATACAGTAGTTTCATACACCATGTTGTGATATTTAGACAGCTCATATAATGTTCACATATTCTAGGACAAAGACTATAAGAAGACAGCCAATTATTAATGGAGGAATAAATGTAGAAATTGGCAATCCATCTTATAATATGTATGAGGTCGACCATGATCACAGTGATGGAGGTCTTTTAGATCCTGGCTTTATGGTAGATCCAGCAAAGGTAAAGTTTTGAGATGATGGACTGTGAGCACTAATATTCTTGAGTCATTTCTCTATAATATGGTTCTGATTTTCATCACTATTTCTTTTATCTGAAGTTAGATTAAAAAACTTTAGGATTTATTGAATGTTATAGTCTCTTCTAAAGAAAAAATAAAATTAGGACTGCATTCACCTGAAGCATGAAGTTAATGTAACACATTTTAGAAAATATGTATTCACTTAATTTTTAAACATAGATGTCTTAGTCAAATGTGCTGAGATGCTGGCACATCTAAATATAAGCCTGGTGAAATTATTGAAAAAAAATTTATTTTTTTAATTTACTTTAAAAAAAAAGGAGTTCGGCATTTCATTGCCAAAATAAGTACTTCATTTCCAGTAATGTTTCACTGAAGAGTCCACTAAGCTGTGTCCTTGGATTTGTTTACAATCATATCACTTTTAAACAATATTTTTCTACCTGCTGTAATATTTTTCTTATTGGTTTGAGACTTATCTGTGATATTTATATCTTAAAAACCCACAGTCTTTTTTTTTAATTTCTGTTAGTACTGAATGCTCAATTTGGAAGTTTTTTATTAAAAAAATAGATAAATGATACAACATCTAGGTAAACTTGCAAAGGTTTACTTCACTGTATTATCCAAATATTTTGCATGATAGTTATAGAATATTTTACTATGAATTAAGAGCATCAGTTTGCTAGTATGGAATGATTTTCTAAGCTTATTTATTCATTAATTAAATGGTTCTTTATATTCTGATATATCAAAGGTGTTATGTCCAAAATGCACCTTTATATTAAATAGTTACATTAACCACATGGCTTTGTACTCATAGCAACAGCTGTTCCCAAAGAAATTGAAAAGGTCTCATATATTCAGCCCAAAACTGATGATCTGAAATTGAAGAAGTATTCATTTTTATTAAAAGAAATCAATCATTATTATATGAAAAAAATGTTACCCTATCAGAAGATATTGTAAATATTTTCCTCATTAGAAATAATTTTCAGTTACTATAAATTATTAATTCAGTCACTAACTCCTACATTTGAACTCTGTCATGAAATAAATCCTCATAACCCAAGTTTCAGTGTTCATATTCTAATAATTTTTTCTTAGGAACAAAATACAGTATCTGTAAATATAATATGAACTGATGAGGATACATCTCATACACTTCTTATTAACAGGAGAGTTCTCATTTTCCCCATCATTTTATTTCTACTGATAGAATTAAGCCAATTTTGTATACTTAAAGGGAATAGCTTTTTAATATTCCATTTATTTTTTAATGTTTACTCTAGGAAGATAAAAGTATGCTTCAGGGCCCCTCGAGTATATTTTTAATATATTTAGCAAATAGCATTCAATAAATATTTATTTACCAATTTTCTGACTGACTGACCAAAATTCCATTAAATGTGACTTAGATGGCTGATTCTATTAGATTTTATTATAGAAGTTGGCTCTTGATGTTTGAAATAGAAATATGAATTGTTACCTAAGAAGTAACTGTAGAAAATATGTTTATAGGTATAGACAATTTTGAAAAGTGGATGGCCACACCAAAGCAACCTTAATGATGAAATGTTTTTCATAGATTTTCCACTTGTTACAGTGGTTTGATATATTCATGATGTGATCAAATACAAATTTTATGACAAGTACAGAAGACTTTTGTAGAATGTATCTGTTATTTTCAAAAATGGATAAATTTCTCCCTCAATGGTACTTTAAGATCAAATGAATTAAAATAATTAGTAAATTTTATTTTTAAAAGGTTTATGTGTAAAGAAAATCACAGAATACTCAGAAAAGGGGAACTGGCATCTATTGATTTTTTTTTTTCATCTATTGATTTTATACACAAACTTATCTCAGTCCTTACTTAGATTGTTTTTAATATCTTCTAAATGAGATTTTGTGGGGAAATAAAGAGATGATGATTTTATATTTAAAATCTTTTTCCTCAGATCTTTGTCCTCGTCTCAAACTTTACGATCATTCATTAAGAGCTGATAGATTTTTTAAAAATATGTATGTCCATTAAAATCCTTCAACTTTTAATCTAGCTTTCTTATTTCCTTTTTGTCCACTAATAAGTATTCTATCATGAACATGAGTGTACCAGATTGACTTTTTCTGCCCTTAGACCCAAAAAACCCTAAAACCATTGTTCTTGCATAGAGTTTAGTGATCCAATCTGATTTTTAATTAATTTGCTTTAAACTAGAAAGTCAAATTTCTCAAAAAAAAAACCCACATAATCTGTTTTTATATCTCATATTTTAAATTTCATTTGTATTTTCTAAAAATATAGAAGTCATGAACCTTTAATTAGAGCCAGTCAGATATTTGAGTGTCTGGGCTCTTATTAGAACTTTTCAAACAGAAACCTCAGGTGAGGGAGGCTGATGCATTTTTCACAGGGCTGTTAGCAAATATATGCTTTTTGGGGAGGGAGAATGAAGTTAAATAAATGGAAATGGGTGGAGGTTTCTGGGTACGTGTTATGTCTATAAGTAACCTAGACTAAGAGAAATGTCTACTGTAAAGCATGGATCTAATATTAATAGATGTTTCATAAATTATTGAATCTACCATAAATATACTGTTGACGCCCCAGGGCTAAAGAACATAGCTTATGTTATTTTTATGACTTAACATGAGTTTGTGTCAGTGAAAATAGTTCCATGATATTAGATCAGAAACTAAAATTCTCTGTTTACACACAGGCCAGGTACATAGGGGGAGGGTCCAGTGTTTTCAAGCTTCCACACACAGCGCCGCCCATCTACCTAAACTCTGATTTGAAAGGACCACTAACTGCTGGGGTGAGAGAAAATTCATTACTCCATATCCATTCCGTCACAGAATGCCTCTCAATCAAAAGTGATTACTAGACTTAGACAGGGACTTGTCTTTAATGATTTTTAATTAACAAAAGGTTTCAAAACTGCATTAAACTTGGGAGTTTATGTGTCCTGCTTATGCAAGATTACATGTGAAAAAATGTTATCATTTTAGGAAAGCTATTCAGTAGAAATATCTCTTCTCCAAAATTTGAAAATGTTAAAGCTCCATGATAATAAACATGAGCATTTGCTATTCTTAGAATAGAAATCTCTAGCCAGAAATGTAAACTGAAGAGTTTACATTTAAATTTATGTTTAGCTTTATTTTCTATTAAGATGCTTTGTTTAGTATCTCCAAATTTGATGTCCTTTTAAATAAAAATACACTACAAAATGTGGCATCATATGGAGACATTAGAAATGGTGTGTATGAAACCATTCTTAAAAACTTTTTAAGTAACTGGTTTCTAGAGAAAAAGGCTGTGTCTAAAGTTTGTTGTAGCTTAGTCTCTAAGTTGTGTCCAATTCTTTTGTGTCCCCATGGACTGCAGTCCGCAAGACTTCTGGGTCTATGGGATTTCCCAGGCAAGAATACTGGAGTGGGTTGCCATTCCCTTCTCCAAGTGATCTTCCTGACCCATAAATCAAACCTATGTCTCCTGCATTGCAGGTGGATTCTTTACCATTAAACCACCAGGGAAGCCCTGTCTAAAATTGCGTGGTTCATATTAGACAGGAGAGGGATTAAAGACAATATTAAGATTCTTAGGATTGAATGTTCTCACCTTTGTACCTCTCTCCCATCAGCTGTTTTCCATTCTCATTTTTTATCATGTTTGTCTCATTTGCATGGATCAAAAAATGTAATACTTCTTTGTTATGATAAAGATTTAACATTCTGTTCTGGAAAGACAAAATTTAAAAATGCAACTATGTAACAGTCTTGGGTTAAGTTAATAAGACAATTTGGTTTAATGTTTTCTGCTTTTATATAAAGTTGCAGTCGATATACCTTTAATGAAGATTTCTTTAGGCTTTCAATATGTCAAAGCTCCCCTTAGGTTCACAAGTTACCTGAGAAGCATACAATTATATTTTTATCTAATACATGCTAAAGTTGATGAAAGCATATAAACAGAATTTAAATTACATTTATATAATTATTATTTAGTAAGTTAAGTACAATGCATATAAATGTTAACATTAAAAGATAACATAGAAAAAAAAATAAATAAAAGATAACATAGAAAATAAACAAAGGTAGTCAAAACAGCTAATAGAAACATATTTTTTTTTTCCTTCAGCCAACAAATTACTCCAATCCGGTATATGCGAAATTGTATATGGATGGGCAGAACTGTCGAAACTCCTTAGGAAGTGTTGATGAAAGGAAAGAACTGCTTCCAAAGAAAATAGAAATTGGAATCAGAGAAACGGTGGCATAATCAGAGATACCTTTTATATGCTGTACAAATGTATAAAATATAAGGATTACTTTTGTATGTTCCAACAGTATTCTACTTGTTTTGGCATCAGCATTACCTCTTCCTTTATCTTTTTCTGGTCAATTGTTTTCTGAGTTTTCTGGGTTTTGTTTTTTGCTGATGACTCTTGATTCACCATTTGTATGGTATTTTTATGAAAAAGAACTGCACTACAGTAAAATTTACAACAATGCTGCTGATGACACACCTTTGAATTTGTTAAAATTAAAAAACAACATGTTCCTTTGTAGTGTGAATATGAGCAATCTATTTTATATGAACTTCTTTGGTTCTACTTAATCAACAAAGAGAATCTCTGCACATTTTCATTATACGGTCTGAAAGCTGTAATACAATATCAGTTAATTTTCTGTTTCAGTTTATGGAAGAGCAATTGAATAGTCAACTCTCTTCTTTGTGCCCTTTAAGACTGATTCAGATTGCTGAAAATATATAGCTCTCACAAGTTCACATCACCAGCTTTGAAATTAGTCTTAGGTTGCCAAGTGATAGACGAGAATTTTGAGAAAAAAAAAAAAACACTTTAAGAATTTATAAAACTAATAATTTGCATGAACACATATGACTACATTTTCCAAAATTTAGTGGACTCTATTGTGATATACTAAAAGTATACACCCTATAAAAATAGTTATATTTAGGTATATAACATAGCAAAAATATAATTGAAAGTGGAAAGATCATACTTGCTATGGGATAAGACATTTTATTTTCCCTTGGTCCTGAGGTCAATAGCCAGCCTAGAACACACCAGGGCATCAGACACTCATGTCTTAGGAATTTCCTCTCAGTCACATGCATTTTGTGGAGGATTAACCCAACCCCTTATCACACAGAACACTAAAGAATACAACATAAGCACACAAATTGGTGACAGAATTTCAATTATGTGAGCGCATTCTATTTGTGAGGTCAAAAGGAAGAGGCAAGGCAGCTGTTATGGTGTAATCAGTAGATGTTTTCAATATACAACATGACTAGTCTATTATCTGCCCTATCCAAAATATGTTCTTAAAGGACTTTCCAAGTTATGAAAGAACAATCATCTGCCCATTATCAAAGGTGGAGAATATACATGCTGATCAGTTACTCTGGTACTCTGATTTCTCTGGTTATGCAAAACACATGGACCCCATTCACTTGTCTGTTTTCAAATTTCGATGGAAAAAAGTACGATTTATTTAAGTTGTATAAAAAAAAAGTATAGCATTTTTATACAAATATCTTTAAAGGCACAAAAGATTTATTCACAAGGTATGGAGGGCTTTTTGTTCCTCTGATAGACATGACTGACTTTTAGCTGTCATAATGTATTAACAGATGAAATATGTTTGTGGTTGTTCTTTATCCCTTTGTACAAGCATTAAAAAAAAAACACTGCTGTTTTATAAAGAGACTTTTTGTTGTACTATGTGCATGCATACTACCTATTTCTAAACTTTGCCATATTGAGGCCTTTATAAACTATTGATTTATGTAATACTAGTGCAATTTTGCTTGAATGATGTTATGCATATCATAAATTTTTCCAGGTTCTTGTTTAAGTACATTTTTTAAATTGAACAGTATTTTTCATTTTGGTTATAATAGTCATTTTGCCTATGTTTCTACAATGAAGTGTTAAATACTTTATAAAAAATTGTTGACTGACTTATTTAAATGAAATTCTACATATTTAAGTGCTTGTGTTGGGTAGTTTTTAAAAAGAAGAAAATTCTTGTCTTACAGAGTTTAATTTTCCTAGAAAGCTATTTTAGTCAACATGAGATGTAATTTTTGTTGTATCTTTAGAACATACTCTCTGGGGTAGGATTGATTTCATTGCATCATTTTTCAACTTACAATAGAGAAAGCATTTCTCGTATTGAAGTGGAAATGTTCTCTTATGAAGGGGAAACACATCCCTTACTTTTTCCTTTTCCCTGTTACACATGGCTTGTCAGAGACTCCATGTTGCAGTAGAAAGATTGGTTGGATACACAGTAGTATGACAATTGTATTGAAATAAGCCAAAGTTCTTCCTGTTTCCCATTCTCAAAAAATGGACTTTATAGAAAACTTCAGTTCCATTAGATGCTGTGTAGACATTATTTTCTAAGTGGAATGATTACTAGTGTAGCTACTTGGAGTATTTAACTAGAAAAGACAATGCAGGAGGGTCTGATTGACTAGAGCTATCATTGAGCTTCATTATCTGATGGGATCTTTGTATATAAGAGCTTTATGACTGCAACTAAAATTATTATTTGAAAGAGAAGAATTCCACATATTGGAATGACTTCATACAACTAACATTAGTATAAACTATCTAGCAAATCCTGTGCGATAAACAACACACCAACTTACACTCATCACCTGGCATCTATGACCTATTTTCTGTCTAGCACGCTAATTAAAGCAATATCAAGAGAGCTCAGGATGTGCTTTTTAACCCTTAGATCCCACCTACATTCTCATGGCCCTTATTTCACAGTATGTTTTACCATCCCACACCGGTTCAAGCAAGTCCACTGTGAAGGCCACTGATTTCTAGTTGCCATTACTTTGCATTCAATCTTTACAGAACAAAGATATTGGCAACAACCCAAAATTTGTTTTTATAGCTTTAGGTCTATTTCAATTATCTTTTGCAAAAACTCATGTAAATGCTAGAAGTTCAGTTCAGTTCAGTCACTCAGTCGTGTCTGACTCTTTGCAACCCCATGGACTGTAGCACTCCAGGCTTCCTTGTCCTTCACCAAGGACACCCAGAGCTAACTCAAACTCATGTCCATTGAGTTGGTGATGCTATCCAATCATCTCATCCTCTGCTGTCCCCTTCTCCTGCCTTCAGTCTTTCCCAGCATCAGTAACTTTTCCAATGAGTCAGTTCTTCACATCAGGCGGCCAAAGTATTGGAGCTGCAGCTTCAGCATCAGTCCTTCCAGTGAATATTCAGGACTGATTTCCTTTGGGATGGACTCGTTGGATCTCCTTGCAGTCCAAGAGACTCTGAAGAGTCTTCTCCAACACCACATTTCAAAAGCATCAATTCTTTTGTGCTCAGCTTTATTTATGGCCCAACTCTCACATCTGTACATGACTACTGTAAAAACCATAGCTTTGATTAGATGGACCTTTGTTGGCAAAGTAATGTCTCTGCTTTTTACTGTGCTGTCTAGATTAGTCATAGCTTTTCTTCCATGGAGCAAGCATCTTTTAATTTCATGGCTGAGTCCCATCTGTAGTGGTTTTGGAGCCCCCAAAATAAAGTCTCTCACTGTTTCCACTGTTTCCCCATCTATTTGTCATGAAGTGTTGGGACTGGATACCATGATCTTCGATTTTGAATGTTGAGTTTTAAGCCAACTTTTTCACTCTCATCTTTCACTTTCATCAAGAGGCTCTTTAGTTCTTCTTCACTTTCTGGCATAACAGTGGTGTCATCTGCATATTAGAGGTTATTGATATTTTTCCCAGCAATCTTGATTCCAGCTTGTGCTTCTTCCAGCCCAGCTTTTCTCATGATGTACTCTGCATATAAGTTAAATAAGCAGGGTGACAATATACAGCCTTGACGTACTCCTTTCCCAATTTGGAGCCAGTCTGTTGTCCCATGTCCAGCTCTAACTATTGCTTCTTGACCTGCATACAGATTTCTCAAGAGGAAGGTCAAATGGTCTGGTATTCCCATCTCTTTCAGAATTTTCCACAGTTTGTTGTGATCCACACAGTCAAAGGTTTTGGCATAGTCAATAAAGCAGATGTTTTTCTGGAAACTCTCTCACTTTTTCGATGACCCAGCGAATGTTGGCAATTTGATCACTGGTTCCTCTGCCTTTTCTAAATCCAGCTTGAACATTTGGAAGTTTGTGGTCAAGTACTGTTGAAGCCTGGCTAGGAGAATTTTGAGCACTCCTTTGCTAGCGTGTGAAGTAAGTGCAATTGTGCAGTAGTTTGAACATTCTTTGGCATTGCCTTTCTTTGGGATTGGAATGAAAACTGACCTTTTCCAGTCCGATGGCCACTGCTGAGTTTTCCACATTTGCTGGCATATTGAGTGCAGAACTTTCACAGCATCATCTTTTAGGATTTGAAATCACCTCCACTAGCTTTGTCTGTAGTGATGCTTCCTAAGGCCCACTAGACTTCACATTCCAGGATGTCTGGATATAATTCTCTAGGTTACCAAAATACTTCCTGAAATATCTCTCTAAGTGTCAATGGGAAAGTTTGTCTAAATATGAATGCTTCCTGGTAAATTAGTCTTCCCACCTGAATGTCTTTCCATCCAAAGCAGAGATTTTCAATCCTTTGACATTTTGAGCCAAATGCTCCTTTGTTGTCCTTTATAGAGTAAGATACAGGATCTCTGTCTCCTAAACAGTAGTCACTACTAGCACCACCCAAATTTGCAGCAATCAAAATGTCTACAGACCAAGCAAATGTCTTCTGGGTAACAATATTGCTCTCGTTAAAAACTGCTGATTTAGGACTCTGTTTTTTCTTCCACTATTAAATGATTGGGTCAAATGAGTCAAAAAAAAAAAAAAAAGGCCCTTCATCATCAAAATCATAGCATTACCAAGTTTTGACCTTAATCCTTTAATGTCAATGATGCATGAGTTATAGTTATAGAAATTTGTTATTAAGAAAGTGCCTATGTAGTTTTAAAAAGTTATTACTAAGGGAAAAATGTTCATTTAGAAACTTGTATGCTTTTGCATAAACTGGGCCATTTTCATTTATGTAAATGTGTTTTATTTGTGGCCTTTTTGATGTCATTGATGATTATGTGTTATTTTGGTTTGTTTTTTATTATATGCTTATTTCATTGTATCTTGAGATTGAGATAAGCTTGCACTTTTCATCTAGGAATATTTCTTTCCATTTTTATGATGACATATGAAGAAGTTCAACACTCAATATATGTTATGGCTATTATAAATGAACTATAATATGCAAAATGCCCACAGTTCCCAAATCCCTAATAGGGAAAATTGGTAAATGTGATGAAAGAAATATAAACTATATATATATATTGCTAACTTTTCTTTATCCTGTCCCATCTTCATATCTTCAAACAGATAGAAAATCTTCTTCCTCTCTATGAATACTACTGTCTACAGTTTCAAATTTTTCATGTAGTTTTACTTAAAAGGTTAAAATATAAGATAATTAAAATCCTTCAGAGTGAGCAAAATATAGCTAACCAGTTTCTTCAACCTTAGCCCCATTGCAATTATCATTATTTTATGTAACAATAGCTCTCTCAATGTTAAAAGATTTAATGTAGTTTACAGTCATTATTCAAATAGATTCTCTTGAATTGTAACTTGTAAGAAAAGAGACTCAAGCACTTCTTTGTGAGATGACTACTGGCTAACAAAGCACAAAAATTATTTTTTCCTGTATTTTGAATATGAGGAAACCAACAATAGAAAGAGACAAAAAATGGTTCATTTTTCAACACTACTACCAAATCTACTGCTAACTTAGTATATCCAGAAAATTAACCTCTCTAGCAAAGATAAAGATAATTGAAAATATTCAGAAGCAGTTTTACTTTGAAAAACATGTAGTTTTTGATTTTATAAAAAAGACCCATATCGAAAGGCTAATATCAAAAGGCCCGGGGACATATATTTCATGCCATAAGATGCATGTATCTAGTCTAGAAAAAGAAAAATAAATGAAATAAGTTCTCTGGTTTAACTTTTCTGTTGTAGATATTCCACTTAACTGGCTGCAATTTATTCTGAAAAAAATAGTTTCTAGTGAATCCCGTCATTTTTTGCATCCAAATTGATCAAAAACCGAAAGAAAAATTGTTACTAAAGATGGTCTATTTGATAAATTCTATGCTTAGAATGTGTTCGTTCTCTTTGATGGATAGTCTGCCCCTTTAGCACAGGGCTTTTAAGATATCAGTGAACTTAAGTAGTGCAATTCTGATACTTTAGTCATTTATTCATTCCAAGTTAATTTTTCAGCTGTAGTTTCTTTTGCAGTTTTAATACATAAATTATGAACCCCCTGATAGAAGGTGATTTCTAGCTTATTTATGCTGTAGTGGTTTGGAGAACAAATAACATACTGTTCTAGACTTTCAAAATGTAATGTCAATTGTGAAAATCAAATGCATCTTATTTAGGAGAGTAATATACAAATTTATAAGTGAGATGATTTTTCTACACAGAATAAACTGTGAATATATAGTTTAGAATACAATTTAGAAGTTTGAAAAAAAGGTTTTTTATGGAGATATTTAAAAAACTATACAGAGTTTAACATTAGAATGACTTGATTGATTTGATACATTCATTTCTCAATGAATAATGTCAACAGTTAGGTAGGAAATAACTGGACAGTGAGATTTCAAACAGGAGTAACCTCCATTCCCACAGTCTCAAGAGTCAATATATTTGTGGAAATCTATATAAACACATAAAAACAAGTTGGGGATATAACTTGGCATATTGGGGATATAACTTGGCATGTTGTTAACATGCAAACACATATGTACACACACATACACTCAGATATTCTCACACACTGGCTTTGATGTCCAGTTAATTCTAAAGATGGCATTCTTCTATGTTACCTAAATTTTAATCATGTCTATCTTCCCTGGATTGTAATTACAAAAATCATTACACTTATCCACAGTGGCAACTAATTCCTGGTTTCTTATTTTTTAATATAAAATCATCATATCTCTCCTTATTTGCTTATTTTCTTCTATCCAAAGTGACCTTACTGAAAGCCAATATTCATCTTTCACTATTTTGTCATTACCTGTATTGCCTATTTTTTTGTAAAAAAAAAAAATAGTCCTTTTAAGAAACAGAAAATAAATGTAAAAAAGAAATTGAAATTATTAGAAATTTTAAAAACTAGAGAGAACCAGATATGTTTTAAGAGAATTTTATTAATTTGCTTTAAATCATGCTTAAATTTAATTTTTCTATCTTGCTTTACAAATATAACATTATAACATTAAAACATTTGGTTTTATGTCTTTCTTTCACTTTGATTTAGTTACTCCTTTATATTCAATTTCTTGCTTATTCTATGGAAACTTTGTTGATTGGTTTTATTTTTCTCCTTTGAAAATTATTTTGTATTTTATAATTTGTTCTACTGGTAAACTCTTTAAACTTAAAAAATACTCTAGATAATTAAATATAGAATTTTAAAATCTTTTTTCTCTTTAAACTGAGAAATTTAACAATCTTAGGCTCTTCTACATCACCCTCTGTGTTGATATAGTTTGTGGTTTTATTAAGAACGTATTTTAACTGAAGTACTATTTTTATCTGTTTTGTCTTCTGTCCATCAAGTATTTGGAATATTTTCAACTATTTTCACATTTAATATTACTCTCTTTAAAATTCAACACTTCATTACTGTAACATTCTTCCATCCTTAATTTTCTTTGACTGAAGTTTTATTGATATATTTCATGAAGCATCCCTAATGAAAAGCCTTGATAAGTGGTATATTTACTGAATTTTTGCATATATACAAACATCTCTCTAAGGCCTTCACATACCAGTGTCAACTCAACTGGATGTACATTTTGGAGATTTTTCTTTTTCTCAAAAGTCAGGTCAAACTGGCATCACTGCTTTCTGGTATTCAGTGCTGTTAAGGGTAAGTCTGAGACCAAACAGGTTTTTCTTTCTCCCTAGACTTTAAGAAAACAAAGCAAAAACTAATTATAGTTAAAATACATAATCAAATATACATGTATATTTTTATTTATTTTGTCTGTCTACTACAATTACTTTCAGCTGAGATTAGTTTCTTCAAGATGTCTTTATCACTTCTTTCCAAAGTTTTTTTTTTTTTGATACAGAGAATCGCCTACAGTTCTTAGATTAAATTTTCCTTAAATCTTTATTTTTTCTTTACCACAGAAAATAATGTCAATACTTTTTCTCTTTTTCTCCATTTATTCTTGAAGAGCTTTTCAAGTTTCTGGCTTGGATTCCAGATTTACTTTTCCCCCTACAGACTCAATCTGTTCTTCACACTTTCACATGTGTGCATGCATGTATGAGCCTCAGGGATCGGTCCTTACTTACCTTGCTCAACTTCCATTTTAACTTAGATTTTTATTGTTCCTGTTTAGTGTATTTTCTTCTCCTGGTTTTCCACTGAAGTATCACAGTATCTGTTTTCTGTTTCCTACTCATGATATCAGCTAATTTTTCAAAGTTTTTGTTTTGTAACAACCTGTTAATCTAGAGGATGGTGTTTTTGCATCCTTGTCCTATGGAATTTTTAAAAGCATAATTCAAGGTGTTTTTTATTTTTTATTTGTCATTCACTAAATTTTAATTACGGAGAAAACACCCGACTTCCAGTACTTCTCAGCAGACAGGGTATACAATATTTATTGTCCACTCTTCCTATCAATGTTATACCTCTTAAGTATCTATCTTAGGTCTGTAACTTCTGGCCTATTTCTCCATCATATATCCTAGAGGGTCTTTTCTAAGAATCAGTCTAATTAGTCTCATTCTCTTATCAATACATCTTTTGCTGTTGTTGCTAAGATGTGTCTGACTCTTTTGTGACCCCAGAGACAGTAGCCCACCAGGCTTCTCTACCCATGGCATTTCCAGGCAAGAATACTGGAGTAGGTTGCCATCTCCTTCTCCAGGGGTTCTTCCTGACCTAGGGATTGAAACTGCATCTCCTGCATTGGCAGGTGTGTTTTTCACCACTGAGCCAACAGGGAAGTTCCAGTATATCTTTACTTAATAAAACAAAAAAGTGCAGAAGCATGTCAATGCTCCTGTTTGCTATATTATGGGATTCTTCCTGTAATCCACACCCAGCTGCACCTCCAAATACCTGGTCCTATGTTGTTATATAAATTTCCATGAATTCATTAGGAGAGCACCAGGCTTCGACAGTACTCCAGTACCCCTTCTCTTTCTTGAAAGCAGTGCTACAGGTCTGGCCTATTTTCTGGCAGCATCACTCTTTGAAATAATGTAGAAGCTTGGACAGGGGAAGTGCTCTGAGCACCTCAAGAAGCACTGACTTTTCAGTAGAAGGATGGCTGTTCACTTCATTTCCTAACACAGATCTCAGGCCTTTCATCTTGATGCTGAGAATGGGCAAAACACTTTTCTAATTATTTTTATGCAGAGACAGTTTCATCAGAGAAATTATTGGTAGACTACCAATGGTTTTTGTTTGTTTTTTTACATACCTCTATTTCAGCTAAAAACTCTCCATGGTTTATGTATCAAACTGATTTATGAATACTTTCAGATATTCTGAAGTATTTTAGAGATGATTACAAATGACTGAGCCAAAGGCTTCTTGTCAGATGCCTTTTTAAACTGCTAGTCTCCTCAACTCTTAATCAATCTGGGTGCAATGTCTGGGAATATCACTTCCTCTGTCCTATCCACAGGCATGTCTCCAATCCTTCGAACTCATCCACAGATAAGTAGCCCTATTTCTTTTCCCCAGATGTTGTCCTTTAATGGTGCATTGCATGCATGAATGCTCAGCCATGTCTGATTCTTGTGACCCCATGTATTTTAACCCGCCATGCTCCTCTGTCCATGGGATGCTTCAGCCAAGAATATGGAGTAGGTAGCCATTCCCTCCTCCAGGGGATCTTCCCAACCCAGGACTGACCCTGCCTCTCCCGCATTGCCAGGCAGATTATTGCTGAACCACTGGGGAAGTCCTAACATTGGACACCCCTTCCTAGCACACAGCCTCACTTTTCACCTCTAATATAGCTGCTGCACTTAGCTTCGCAGGCACACAGCCTGAGAACTTGGCTCAGCTCTGCCTAGTCTCTCTTTGGATTATTATTATTATTATTATTTGCTGCCTGAACAAATTACCACAGGGTTAGCCCCTTGAGACAGCACACATATCATCTTACAATTCTGTAGGTCAGAAGTCCTTGTTGGCTTGACTGGATTCACTGCTCCAGCTTTCACAAGGCTGGCATCAAGGTGTTATTGACCAGGGCTCTCATCACAGGCTCTGAGAAGGAAGTGTTCCTGAGTTCTGCAGGCTGAATGCAGAATCCAGCTCTTTGTAGTTGTAGAACTGAGTTTCTAGTTACCTCAATGGCTGTCAGCTAGGGTCCATCCTTAGCTCCTAGAGGTATCTCTATGGTCCTAGAATGTGGGCCCCTGCATTCCAAAACCATAATTCATATCTCCTGCATGCTTGCAATATCCCTGAGCTACTCTTCTATGGATCCGCTCTGCCCCCAGCTAGAGAAATTTTGTGTTTAAGGGCTAATGTGATTAGTTGGACCAACATGGATAATACCATATAGGATAATCTCCTTATTTTAAAGTCTACAACCTTAATTATATCTACAAAGTCCTTTTTGCCATGTAAGCCAGCATATTCCTGGATTCTCAGGGTTAAGTCAGAGATCTCTTAATGGTGACATTATTTGATCTGTGACACACTCTTGTTTTCTTCCCTGCAGCACCTCTGAGACAGTGCACAACAACTAGCCCCAGATAGCATTGCTAAATGTTTGATTCTCTTGTATTCTTCCCTGCTGGTCCAACATCTTCATGAACCACTCTTGAATAATCTCCTCCTTGTAGCATTGAGGTCTCAAAAAATTCATACTCAAGCTACACACTTAATTGACCTTGATTGTTTGTCTGAAGACAAATGATATGTGAGCAGACTGTGGGGAAGACAAGGACATCAACAGGAACCCAGCTGGCGCTCAGCAATGTGAAACCTGGAGATGTGCATGGCTGTGCTGTGGGAAGGTGTTAATATACCAGGGAGAAACCATTAATTAATAAAAATAACCCAATTTCACCTCTTAGTTGATTTATGCTTCATTCTTCCTGTCTTTTTTGAAGGTCTCTGAGAAACAAGCCCAAGTTTCCCATAGCAGTGATCAATGTGATAACACCTGTTTGTATGGCTTTTCTACTATTCCCAGTTTCCTGTACCTATTCTCAAAATCACTGCTCAATATAAGCTGCTTGCATAAAGCCCATGCCTCAGGTTCTGCTTTGGGAAATAAAAAGTGACCTTTCATAGTAAAGTGTCAGGAAATAATTTTAAAGTAGATTCACCTACCGGTCAGATATACTAAGGGCTCCATTGCTGAGGATAAGCGAGATAATGATTATCCTGACATGCAATAACATGACAAGTTCTAAGTCTCACTGGTGCTAACTGCGATGAGTTACAGGTAGAAGGTGTAGTACAGGCTTACCCCAGTGGCCCTGGACAATAGAGACAATAGTAATTATAAGGATTGTACTGTTGGCTAACTTGTCTTAAAAAGACAATAATAGAATCAGATTAGCCAACAATCAACTCAAAGCCCCCTGCTGTAGGTCAGAGGGCCAAATTAGAGGCAGTTAAAGGGATCCCTACCTCCTAAACCTTAAGGAAGATTACTTTGAAAATTACATCTGTATTTCATTTTGCATGAATCAGAACTACAAAGGAGGTACCCTGGCATATACTTGACTTGTTTCACAGCTTAAACTCAGAGCAACTTTGGAAGGTGATATTTGGATGGAAAAGTGTGAAAATGTCAAACCTCCAAGTTGTTCTGAATCATCCAGACCAAGAGATGAGCACCTGACCATCTGCTAAAGGAAAACAGCCCACCTTTGCCTGGAGGCTCCCAAAGACCTCACCTGAAACAGATGTCTTGGGAGTCAACCTTGTTCTCCCCTCAGATTGCTCCCATCTCATTGTCTTTATACCAATAATAAGGTTCAACCAGCTCCAGCAGGAAAACAGTCCCTGCTCGAGGAGGAAGTGGAAGACCTAGTTATTAAGAAAGGGAATGTATTCAAGAGTAGATCATGAAGATATTGAATCAGCTGAGAAGAATATGAAGGGAGAATGTAGCATCATGGTAAGAGCATTTGGATGCACAGTCCTAATTAGTGCTGTGTCTGTGTGTGCTCAGCCACTTCACTCGTGTCAGACTCTTTCAACCCTACGGATTGTAGCTCACCTGGCTCCTCTGTCCACTGGGTTCTCCAGGCAAGAATACTGGAGTGGATTGCCATGTCCTCCTCCAGGGGATCTTCCTAACCCAGGGATTGAACCCACATCTCTTATGTCTCCTGCATTAGCAGACTGGTTCTTTACCACCTGGGAAGCCCTGTGTGTATGTGCATGGATGTGTGCTCAGTCACTTCAGTAGTATCCGAATCTAAATCATGGAGGAAATGACTGTTGTTCAGTCACTCCATCATGTCTGACTCTTTGTGACCCCATGGACTTCTGCATGACAGGCTTTCCTGTCCTACACCATGTCATGGAATTTGCTCAAACTCATATCCATTGAGTTAGTGATGCCATCCAACAATCTCATCCTCTGGCATCCCCTTCTCCTCCTGCCTTCAATCTTTCTTGGCATTAGGGTCTTTTCTAATGAGTCAGCTCTTCACATCAGGTGGTCAAAGGATTGGAGCTTCAGCTTTAGCATCAGTCCTTCCAATGAAAATTCAGGTTTGATTCCTTTAAGATTGACCGGTTTGATCTTCTTGTAATCCAAGGGACTCTCAAGAATGTTCAACAACACAGTTCAAAAACATCAATTCTTTGGCACTCAACCTTTTCGAATTCTTACATCCATACATGACTACTGGAAAAACCATAGCTTTCACTAGATGGACATTTGTTGGCAAAGTAATGTCTCTGCTTTTTAACACTCTGTCTAGGTTTGTCATAGCTTTTCTTCCAAGGAGAAAATGTCTTTTAATTTCATGGCTGCAGTCACCATCTTCAGTGATTTTGGAGACCAAGAAAATAGTCTATCACTGTTTCCATTGCTTCCCCATTTATTTGCCATGAAGTGATGGGACCAGATGCCATGATCTTTGTCTTTTGAATATTGAGTGTTAAGCCAGTTTTTTCACTGTTCTCTTTCATCTTCATCAGGAGGCACTTTAGTTCCTCATCGCTTTCTGCCATAAGGGTGGTGCCATCTGCATATCTGAGGTAACTGATATTTCTCCCAGCAATCTTAATTCCAGCTTGTGCTTCATTCAGTCCGGCATTTCACATATTGTACTCTACATCTAAGTTAAATAAGCATGATGACAATATACAGCTCCTTTCCCAATTTTTAACCAGTCCATTGTTCCATGTCCAATTCTAACTGTTGCTTCTTGACCTGCATATAGTTTTCTCAGGAGACAGGTAAGGTGCTCTGGTATCCCATCTCTTTAAGAATTTTCCACAGTTGGTTGTGATCCACACAGTAAAGGGCTTTAGCATAGTCAATGAAGCAGAAGTAAGAAATGATGGCCCTTAATAAAGGATGGTCCTTAATAAATGAAACAGGGAGGCTGGAACTGTCTTAACAGAGTACTTGAAGTCAGAAGGCTCAAGGAGGTAGGTAGGAATGTAAGAGCAATATACTGCATGTCAGCACCCACTGTATGGATCAATCACTTTTGCTGTAAAATCCAAGAGGACACTCTTCACAAAGGTTAATAAAAGATTCTCTGGTGGAGGGAAATTTAAAAACTTTGGTAGGCTGGGTTTGATAGTAGGAGATATTTTGTAAAACTGGGCTCTCTAGTGTCAGTGGGATAATAGGATTTCAGAATGAAAGTGGCAGCACTTATCTAAAAGAGGGAAGGCAGAAATATTTGCTGCTATGAACAGCGAGTTTGAAATGGCAACCTGGGTGCCTTGGGTCTGTGGCAATGGTGATAGGCCATACATTTTTCTGGTAGCAAAATAGATGAGTAGCCAACTAGAGTGTTACTTGATGATACAACCAAAGAAATTTAGAGCTGGCATGTAGAGATTTACATCCTCTACAACAATGGACAAAAATCATGATTCCTGAGATATGGTTTCCAAAACCTAAGCCAGTTCATAGACCCTGAACCCAATAATTGAAAGTGAAACCAAACACCCTTGAGGAAGGATAAATATTCCTTCAATCTGTCCCCAAATGGTGTTGTGCCAATTACCAGACTTAAACTCACACTGAAAAAAGGAAATAGTCAGAAATTTTGAATGTTGTTGGATATAGTATCCAAACTGATGAGAATAAGAGGTACCATAAAAATTATCATGCCCCTTATTTAGGCAGAGCCTGTTGAGGTCAAGTAATGAGTAAAGTTCTGGTTCAGGTTTATCTAATAATGGATCTCCCAGGAGCCATTTCCTGGCCTGTCTACATGCAATCGGGGTGCATTTTCTGAGCACCTGGCCGAAGTCTGACATGCACATGCTGATTTGTGGAGGAACACTGAGTTATCATAAAGGTTGAATGTGGAAGCTCCTGAAACTGCTTTATCTTCAAGTCAAAAGAGTAAAACAGAAGCAGGAATATGTTCCCTGAAGAATTTCAGAGATTATGGCCCCAATTAAAGATCTAAAGCAGTGGTCCCTAAATTTTTTGGCACCAGGGACCAATTTTTTCAGGGACTGGGTGGGAGCGGGGGCAGTTCTGGATGATTTAAGAGCCTTACATTTATTGTGCATTTATTTCTTTTATTGTCACATAAGCTCCACCTCAGATCATCAGGCATTAGATCCTGGAGGGTGGAGACTGGTGATTTAAAGGATATGGTGGTGCTGGTTCCTATCTTAAGCCATTAGTCAAAAATAAATAAATAAGTGAATCTGTTTGGCAGATGGCAATGGACTACTATAAACTTAACTAAGTTGCAGCCCCAACTACATCCTTTGCCAGATATGATATCTTTGCAGGGATATGTTAAAGCAGACTATGACCCTTAGCCTGCACCTACTGACCTGGAGCTTTCGCGCTCAGTCACCTCTGACTCTGCGAGGCTATGGGCTGCAGCCCACTAGGTTCCTCTGTCTACGGGATTTTCCCAGCAAAAATACCAGAGTCTGTTGCCATTTCCTCCTCCAGGGAATCTTCCCAACCCAGGGACTGAATCTGATTCTCTGGGTCTCTTGAATTCTTTACTGCTGAGTCACCAAGGAAGCCCCTATGCTGATCTAGTAGATGCATTTTTTCCCCTCAATTCCCATTAGAAGAAGTTTCAGACTTTGTCTTTTATGCATGAAGAACAATACACATTCATTACTGACCTCAGAACTATGTTCACCCTTGTTCAGGAAACATGATGTTCATCTTACATTTTGCCATGACATGGGGAGGGTCACTGTATGTTTAGCAAATGAAAACTTCATAGAATAGTAAACTATTTATAGTTTTAGGAATTTTTAAATTATTTGCAAGGCTGATGTTATTGTACACAAGTATTTTGGGAATGCTATAACTCTAGGTATAAGGCAAAAATTAGAACTTAAATAGTTTTGCCTAAGTGTTTTCATTTTAAATAATTGAATACAAAGGTATTTGAGATAGTCAAAACACTGCCTCCATTCTACATTCCATTTATTTTCTGTAGAATCCTCAAATCTTGAATTATTTGCCCTGTTTTAAAAAATATAATTTCTGTTCAAATTTGATTAAGATATAATCATGCCTACAGAGTTCTTGCTGGCCTGCTTGGTGATTGTTAAAATGACACACTTTATTTAGGTTAAAAACTGAAATAGAAAACACAAATCTTTTTGAATATTTATCTTACCATCATTATTACTTCAGCATGATGCCTGCACATCTGTTTAAATGCTTCTTTTTGGCCTATATTAGAATGTAAAAGGAACTCTGAATCCCATGCTTGTAAGTGGATGTATATAAATATTTGAAATTAATGTCTTCAGTGGACTTTGCAAGACAAGATCCTGACCCCTGATTCCCAATTAATTAGCACAAAGAAAGAAAATCTAGACAGTCTCCCTATTCATTTGATAGCTAATTAAAATGCATACTTGGTGGAAGTCACTTGACTCTCAATTATGATTAAGTATGCAAGGTTATCAGAATACTGCAAGCAAAAAGTTGAAAGTAATCTTGCTCTATTAGAGTGAACATATCAGGAATGGCTCTGTCTGGTAAGGAAAGGTTGCATGTAGCATAGCTAGCTATGTTGTTCAGCGACTGAACACACAGGGCGCCCACATGAGGTCACCAGGGACCCGAGGATCCCATCAGCTGTAGCAGGCTCAAAGTTAGAATCTAGTGAACTGATAACATTGTTTGTGGACTGCATCAAATATCAACTAGAACAGTCTAAGAGTTAAAAAAAAAAAAAGCTGTCAAGATTTGCCTGTGGCTCTAATGGTGTTGGGTTAATTTTGTCATAAAATTAATGAGGCACTTAAAATGAAGAGATTTATGATATCTTTGAGCACTTCTAATTGAGTTAACCCAACAGAGCAGCTTACGAGTCATACAACTTCAAGAAAAAATGATTAATAAGGTGTCCAAATTGTGCCCTCCCTTTTTGACTGAAATCTTCAATAGGCTATTAACATAATTACCTCATTTTTACTTCAATTATTGTCATTTTAAACCAGATGACTGTGTTTTTCATGAACACCAAGCTAGATTGTTTCCTTAAATTAACCTATGAGCAAAAGCTTTATTGAGCCTTAGAAGAAAAACTTTCTCTCTTTCTCTCTCCTCCTCCTCTCTCTGTCTATGTATATGTATATATACATAACAGTCTCCTTACTTATTTAGTTTCTATTCTTTAGTGGGATATTTTTATTTAACCTCACTAATTGAGTTCTCACTAGTTGAATTCTTAAAAGGCGTTCATGCATTAAGTCATGTACTGGAGAGACATTGATTAAAAACCTAACCTAAAATGCTAAGTATCCTGAATATTTCAGTGGTATTATTATGACAGCCATGAAGAACCACAGGGCCACTATGTTCCCTCTGTTTTAGAGCTTTGTGGTGACAGCCTGAAGCCTGTCACAAACACTGGTTACATGTGGGTCACTTATTGCACACAAAAATCACTTTCATGCAACTAGATTTTTGACATGCCAGTCTCCTGTTACAAACCTTTTGGCTGATGAGACATAATAACTGCTGTGTCCAGTTCCTGGATTGGCAAGAGGGAAGTGCCAAATTCAATTCATCTTCTTGTGCAGATTTCAACAAGAAGCTACATTTGGTTTTGTGCAATTGAAACAACAGAAAAGTATCTGACAAGTGATATTTAATATTTAAGGAGATGTGTGCTCTGCATTTTGAAACCCTGTATGAAAAGATGAATTATAGACTTTAGACCCTTATCATTGACAGGGCTATTAATTAAGTCAATAGAATCTGTTGATCATTAAGGACAAATCCCTCACTTTCTCTATCATTTTGAATTACACATTCAAGTAACTATGATTAATAAAGATAACTTGTGATTAATAGAATCTTTTCTAAAACTTGCTAACTGAAGAAACTGAATCTTAAATCTACCATACTTTTTTGCATTTTCTAATATATATTTAAGAAGTATGCAATTTAAATGAAATTAAAACTTTTATTTCACCTAAGTATGAAGATAAAATGGATCTAAAGTCATGGATCATCAGTTCAGTCATTCTTTGAAATCCTAGTTTTGTCTCTGACTATAGTATCAAAGTATCTCAAGGACAAACATAGCAGTTGCTTGCCCTAAAGTCAACCTCAAACCATCAGAGCTGTGTGCAAACAGGGTAACACAAAGCATCTGATGGCAATTTTGGCCTTTTTGGGGGTACACATGTTTTATCTATAAAAACTCTCAGAGTTACTCATTTCATGGTTTTCCTCATTTGTAACTATATGTTACTATGTTTGAACATAAGTAAACTGTGTGTTAGCTTAAATGGCTATTTTCAAGAATCCAGGGAACTATTTTAAGAATTTAGTATTTCCGTGAATTCAGGACCACATTAGAAAGATGATGTTCCAAACTACAGAAGTCATGTTCAATTTCTCCAATTCATCTCCTTACACTGAAAGGAAGCTTAACTTACAATGATTTCCAAAAGAGATAGGTAATACCTTAGGCTCTTATCAAGAAGTTGTGCATGTAGAGATACTTTCTCCAGGCACTTTTCAAGTAATAGCTATGCTGAAAATTTCTATTTTCATTATAGGATAGTCTGATATTTCTTACAATATATTTTAGTTCAAATGTTATGAAATCCTCATGTATTATAAATCCTTTCAGATTTCTTTATTTTCTTAGAAGATATACAAAATGCAGTACAACATTATTGTGATTTTTCAAGAAGCTTAATAAATCCCAGAATACTTCATGTTGACATTAAAATCACAGATATGGCCAGTTCTTTTAGGCAAATTAAACAGATGCATCAGTGAAAATATCTGATTCCCTGAAAGCTACATGAAGAATACCTGTGTATATCAAACCTAAGATATACTGGAAATTAATAAAGACTGCCAAATATGTGCAAATGTGATTGGTCAGATGGATGGATGGATGAATAAATAGCCCTTCCAGATATAAAGAATGGATGAGAAAAATCTTAGTTATTTGGAAACAGTGTGGTTTAAGATTTCCTAAATCATATTCCAATCATGTGTATTAATTAGATCACATCATAAAAGTCAGAATTTTATTCCTGCTCTGTGCAAAATATATATATATATATGTATTTTATATATATATATAGATAGATAGATAGATAGACAGAGAGGTATTGGAGAAGAACAAAGTTAAAAATGTCAGAGTCTATCAAACAGAAAGATGACATACTGATAGCATCATTTCTAGTGAAAATTCAATTTTTATGAACAGAAAAAGAGACAATCCTGATTCCAATCAATTCTTGTGAATTTCAGAATGTAATCTGAATATTTGTTTTCTACATTTTCATTAGCTTTTCCTTCTCTTTGATTGCTGCCTCCCATACTACTATCATCACTGCAAAGGACATTCACTCTATTTTATTCAGGATGCTATCAATATTTTGCGGTAGTATCTCGCTCAATATTCAAGCACTCATAGTATCTCCATATACTGAAAAAAAAAAAAAAAGAATACAAAAGGGAAGAAGTTTAAGTCTATGCTAGGAAATATGATCTACATGTGAGGGTGGGATTTGGGAACATGAATGAAGATTTGGATTATCATTGTGTCAACAGTCAACTAACATAATTCCCTCCAAGCTCCTAATGGTAAAACCCTGGAGGAGCTACATCAGGAGAGTAAGCTCAGCATCTGGTCATCAGGGCTGAAACAGGAAAGTCCCATAAAGAGCCTGAGCCAAGTCAGGGAATGTAAACGTGGAAGGTCACCTCTCCGTATTCAGAGCAATTGAAAAAAATAATTGAATATGGGTACCCTGAGTGGTAGGTCACACCCAGGCAATGTGACTTTATAGCTCCTCCTGTTTAGTACAGTGAAGCAGAAGCAATGGTGAGCCCAACTGAGTCTAGGTCTTAGGAGGCAGTGCACATTCCTGCTTGCTTTCCTGGCATCCTGCTCGGCTTCTATGTAATGACATGATTGGATTTGATAAAACGTGGGAGACCATGTGGATAAGAGAGAAGTCACTAGCTGAGGCTCCTAGACCAGCCAGACTGGTGGATCCTTAAACCAGTCTACCCATAATTGACCAGAACTACCCAGCTGAGCCCAATTTAAAATGACATCCTACAGAATCCGGAGCTCAGTACATGGTTGATGTAATAAGATCCTAAGTGCTAAGATGGCTTGTAACAGAGAAAAAGGTCGCTGATAAGTCCAGATACCCAGAATGTCTAAAAAATGTCACTAGCTGCATAATTATTGCCAGTCACATTAGGTCCAAGCAGGATGCCTGGCCCACGACAATCTTACTCTGCAGCTAGTGGTGAAAGAATGTGGAAGACAGAAAATCTAGTCCTTTTCCTTTCATGTCCACAATACAATAAGTAAAGATATCTTCCTTAATACTTTAATTAATAGTATCCTAGGTATACAATTCAACCCGTATATGTGAATATATTACATCACACACACACACACACACACTGTGGAGTTTCCAGTTTCTATCTAGCTTAGAGCCATCAGCAACATACCTCAATTAATATGGCCCCCTCTCCACTGACTGTGCATGTGTGCCCATGTGGTCAGGTACTCAGTCAGGGACAACGCTTTGTGACCCCATGGAACATGGCCCACCAGGCTCCTCTGTCCACGGGATTATCATGGTAAGAATACTGGAGTGGTGCCATTTCCTCCTCCAGGAGATCTGCCTGGCCCAGGGATCAAATCTGTATCCCCTGCAGCCCCTGCATAGGCAGGCAGATTCTTTACCACTGAGCCACCTGGGAAGCCCCTCTAAACTGGCTATGACATAGTTATATCTAAAATTTAACCAACTCATGTTAGCCGGTATCATGAAAAAGGTCAAAATATTATGGGTTAAAGTGTTAATGACTAGAGGTGATCACTGATTCAGTTCAGTTGCTCAGTCACATCTGACTCTTTATGACCCCATGGATTGTGACATACCAGGCTTCCATCACCAACTCCAGGAGCTTGCTCAAACTCATGTCCATTGAGTCAGTGATGCCATCCAATCATCTCATCCTCTGCTGCCCCCTTCTCCTCTTGCCTTCAATCTTTCCCAGCATCAGGGTCTTTTCCAATGAGTCAGCTCTTCCCATCAGGTAGCCAAAGTGTTGGAGCTTAAACATCAGTATCAGTCCTTCCAGTGAATATTCAGGACTAATTTCCTTTAGGATTGACTGGTTTGATTTTGCTGTCCAACAGACTCAAGAGTCTTCTCTAACACCACAGTTCAAAAGCATCAATTATTTGGTGCTCAGCTTTCCTTATGGCCCAACTCTTACATCTATACATGACCACTGAGAAACCATAGCTTTGACTGACTATAGAGACCTTTGTTCTCAAAGTAATGTCTCTGCTTTTTAATATGCTGTCTGGGTTTGTCATAGCTTTTCTTCCAAGGAGCAAGTCTTTTAATTCCATGGCTGCAGTCACCATCTGCAGTAATTTTTGGAACCCAAGAAAATAAAGTCAAAGTCTGTCACTGTTTCCATTGTTTCCCCATCTATTTGCCAAGAAGTGATGAGTGAGACCAGATGCCATGATCTTTTTTGTTTTTTTTGAATATTGAGTTTTAAGCCAGCTTTTTCACTCTCCTCTTTCACTTTCATCAAGAGGCTCTTTAGTTCCTCTTCACTTTCTGCCATAAGGGTGGTGTCAACTGCATATCTGAGGTTATTGATTTCTCCTGGTGATCAGTGATAACTGCATAGAAATAAAAGGAGAGTGAACTGATCCTCTGAAAGCACTGATAGAATCTCTCCAGGGGAAAAAATGTGGAAAAATATTTAAGACAGAGAAATTATTGAAACCTATAGCACACACTTAAGATATGGTAGAGGGAAAAAGGAAGATTCCGTGAATGGGGATCGTTGGAAAACACAAAATAATTGAGGAGGCTAGGAATGGAATGTCTCAGGTGTCAAAATGAATTTTTGGTACCTGACTTCAAATTTGTGTCTGACTTAAACAAAAATAAGGTGCTCTTAATAAGTTTTTGAATAGGCAAATAGATGACCAGGTCTTTTAAAAATGAATCATGTGACAGATATAAAATAGATTTCAGGAGCTGGAGATGGAATGAGGTATTGCACGGGTCTGGTGGAGAGTTAATGGACTAGAGTAATAGCCACCTAAGGGAGGAAGAGACTCTGAAGGACTCAGTGAATAGTGCAATGTAGAGTTTGGGTGACTTTAAACATTTAAATTATGGTTCAGAATACATTGGTATACCACAGACAAAAATACAAAATTAGAATCAAGAATTGAAAAAGGGTAATTTTTCATTTTGCTTTCAAATTGGATGACTTATGATTCTGAAAAGAATGTCAGATAATGGCAGGAATGGTGATACTAAATCTTAAGAGATAAGTGGATGCTTAAATAATGTTTCTGGTGATGGTAGTTTACCTGCTAAATCATGTCCAACTCCTGCGACCCCATGGACTGCAGTCTACAAGGCTCCTCTGTCTATGGGATTTCCCAGGCAAGAATACTGGAGTGGGTTGCCATTTCCTTCTCCAAAATACTGTTTCTAATGTTTAGTTATTTCAAGATAGACTAAAGTTATTTGAAAATGTATTAACTGGGAAGCAAACTTTGGGGAAAGTGAAAAAAAAAGAGAGAGAGAAAATAATGTCTTTGCAAAATTCATTTCATAGCTATGAATTTTAATTTGCTTGCTTTTTGTTTTACTTTTTGGCAAGATATCAAAGAAAGAGAGCCATATAGGAGGAAGTATGAAAATGTGACAAATTTAAAACTGAACATCTGCATACTACAGAAAGGAAAGTGAGAGCAAAATTTGACAAGCGTTTCCCTTAGCTCAGGATTTATTATGAGGTGTTTGCAAATTACCTCTCCAATTTTGAATATAAATTACAGAATAACTAATGCACACTTGTTATTGTATAGCTTGTGTCATCTTATAACATGGATCTTGCAGCTTATTAACTTTTCATTCTTATAGAAGCCAATTCAAAGAAGAAAATGATGCCTGAAAAAAGAAATACCATATATAAAAAGCATACTTGGTGCTTTGGCTAGAGGTGGGTGGATGATAACGACAGAGGAACTGGTTGACTTTTAAGTAGAATTCTTTGTTGTACTATAAAATAATTGTAGATATTATATGTATTTATACATCTATATACTTTGTAAGAAGCCATGCTTATCTCTAGTAAATAATTGAGAAAATAGCTTTATATTGACTGAAAGGAAAATGGAATAAAAATATAAAGGGGAAAAAGCAGTTTTTTCCTCCACTTTTTTGAATATACTGTTAAAACCAAATGACTTGGAAAAAATAAATCATAGGATGATGTACACTATCCAGTTACGTCATAAAACCAGAGTGAAGAGTTAAGCTGGAAAAAAAATTGGAGTCTAAATGTTCCTCTTTTAACCAGAATTTAATGAATATGAATATATTAATATAGAAATATGAATATTCTTACTCTTAAATCTTTATTATCTTGATCAGTGACCTAAAAACACTAAAATGATAGTTTCCAGATAGTGTGCAGTAGGAAAAGAAGGAAAAAAAATCTGACCATCCTCAGAGCTCCAACTTGGAATATCACCCGAATATCAATGTTTATTTCAGATGTTCCACTTTAAAAAATAAAATACAGAGTGTTCAAGCTAGGGGAACAAGTTAAAAAGTCTTTGTCCAAAGAGGACACATTTTATTATCTTTGAGTTTGTTAACTGTGTGTGGTGTTCATGCAGTCTGAGGGTGGCTTTGTGTTTGGTAAATGGGATGAAACTACTCCACAGGGTTGATTCATTCATATAGTTAATCATTAAACAGGTTCTCTGGGGTCCACTATAGTTATATTGGAGAAAAATACTGGTATACTCCCTGGGCTTCCCAGGTGGCACTAGTGGTTAAAAAAAAACCCACCTGCCTGTGCAGGAGACATAAGAGATGTGGGTTCAATCCCTGGATTGGGAAGATCCCCTGAGTAGGAAATGGCAACCCACTCCAGTATCTTGCCTGGAGAATCCCATGGAGAGAGAAGCCTAGTGAACTACAGTCCATGGGATCACATAGAGTCAAACAGGACTAATGTGACTTAGCACACACACACGCGTACTCTCAAGGAACTAGCCATAAAGACAATGAACAAGAAAAAAAGAAAGAAAGAAAGAAAAGAAAAGGCTATTATAGACTGTAATAAACACAATGGATAATATAAACAAGAAGTATGATAGAGACTTACAGAGAAAAGGGTTGGGGGGTCTATATTTAAGGCATGGTGATTTGAGAATGTCTCACTGAGTAGGTAATACTTACCCTGAAACCTGGAAGATAAAAAGGAACTACAAGACAATTCATGGGAAAAAGTCCAGGCAGAGTGAACAGCTTGCCTAAGGATCATGAAGTAAGAATAAATTTAATATGTCGAAGACAGGAGAGGAAGTCAGAATGCCTGGAATAGTAAGAGTTAAAGGAAGTCTAAAATAAACTCAGAGAGGGGCCAGGTCTATCATCTGTATTAGTCACCAGTCTACTATTGCTGCATAACAAGTAACCTCAGAAATATTGGTGGCAAAAAATAATGAATATTTATTTTTCACTAATAAATAATAGTTCAACTGAAGAGTCTCTGCTTCAGGCTGGCAGTGGTTGATGATCTGCTCCTGTGTCTCTCTGAAATATATTCTTCACATTGAACAAGAAGGAAATCCATCCTACAAGCACATTTTAAGCCTTTTGTGTACGTAATGATGATAACATTATCTTGGTCAAAACAACTCAGATGGCAAGCCCAGAGGAAAGCAGCAGAAAAGAACTTTGCTAAGAGGAACTTCAAGGATACATTGCAAAGAGCCAACAACAATATCTCATAAACCATTGTGAAATATATACATAACGTGTTATGTTATATATATGAGGAACTCAATATATGGTCTAAGACATTCAAAATGGGAGAAATGTAATGTAAAATATTAGTAGTGTTCGGTTGGTAGTTCCATCACCATGGAGAAATGCTTGGGGCCTGGTTCAGTCATCTACATAGGTTTCATCAAGCAAAACATAAATTTCAGCAGCCACTGAGAGTATAATAGTTACTTTATGTACAAAACTTACATATCTAACATGATCTCATTTCTTAATTATTAACATTCTGGCAAGTATCCTTTCTTCTTTTTCTCCATTCCTTCCTCCTTGTTCTTTTTCATCTACTTTTTCGTTCTTCTATTGAGAAACTTTGAGGGTTTATATCCTGAGTTCAAAACTGATGATATTCTATGATTCTGTTACAGTTTATGCTTCTGTTATGAGTTACACTGAGAAACTATGTATAAAGTGCTTGGATCAGTGCCAGGCACATAGTATGCTTAGCTGATCAAATTTATCATTGTGATAACTACAGGTATAGAGAAATGAGAAATCTGAATAATTTTAGTAGGATGGAGCTAGTGACTGAGAACAGTACAATTAGAATTCTTAAGTATGTAACCCACGAGTGATGGTATTGTTTCCCATGATAGAGCTTACTTGGTCCTGTATATTCCTAGCTTATATCCAAAGACTTTCTCAAAGTGTAATGAAAAACCATTTTGTAATTTAAATCCCCCATGGAGATGATCTGAGATGAGAACTGGGAAAGAGACTCAGGCTCCAGGTTCTATACTGCAAGAGAAATCCGTTTATGTGGAATTGATGGAATTTATTAATAATAGAACTATCTTTAAAGCTTATTTTAACCAGAGTGTAACCAAGCAGGACCCTGTGGAGCCTTCCCTGGACAGACCCCCTCCCCCATGTCCTCTGCTTTAGTTCCTCTCTGAAGTACCTAGATAACAATATTTGATACATACTTCCTAAGTTGTTTAATAGTTGCTGAAACCCCCACCACAGGGAGGATGTTAACTATCTGATGACCATGAACTCCTAGTCCCCAGGCTTCATAGAGTCTAAGCATTGATAATGTTAGCTATCAGTGTGACACCATCCTATGATATCACCCCATTACTTCACCTCTAACCAGAGAATTGTGCACAAGACCCTACAACCCACCTCCGTCACTTGGCCTTTAAGGGTGCTTTCCTGAAACCTATCAGGACTTCTAGTCTTTTGAGCAGTAGGGGTCCTGAACTCCTAGCTTGGTACCCTATAGTAAACGCTGCACTCTCCTTGGCTTTACCGCACACAGGCAAGCAGTCCCAAGCTTGGTTGGGAACAGAAGCTGTGAATTAAAAATAAAAAAATTTTAATCTAGACTTGCTGGTGACTAAATTAAAATACACCTGTATACTGTTCTGATGCAAGGATGCTAAAGGTACCTAATCCTAGTCATTTATGTGCCCCAAATGTACTTTAAAAAGAAAAGAAAAATCCCACTGAGTTTGGGCAATATTTTAATTCTGCGTTTGTGAAGCTGACTTCCCGTTGGCTGAAACTTTCAGTACAGAAAAGGAGGTGTCTTGACAATGATCACAAGTATAAATGTCTCAAGGGAGTATAGTTCAGGGCAGTGGGCAGGAGATGGAAAATGATTAGAGAAAGAGGGAGGATACAGGCCAGGAGTCTGAAAAGCTTTTCTGGAAATTTTATCGTAGGTGGAACTGCAGGAACACTTGAATGATGAGTCATGAAGATTGTAAATAATAGAGGCTTTACAGTTTTAGATGATCTATGATAGCCTCCTTTGTTGTAGATTCTCTTGTTTTTTTTTTTGCTTTTAATCAGTACCACAAGGCTCATTGTTTTCATCTGACTATTGGACCATTCACATATATTTAATAAATTCTGATTCAGTGTTATTCTAGAGTCAATCAAAAATGGCATATTTTCTTAGAAATAAACAAGATTCCCCCCAGTTTTAAAGACAGGCAGTTTATATTTAGCTACAGAACTATAGAGTCTCTAAGTTCAAAGAAGTTAACTATATAAACATTACTGACCTAGACTTACTGTTTTATTCAGAAGAAAACAGCATTTTTAAAGAAACTGGATCTGGTATATACAATGGTCTATTATCAATTTAAAAGTGTGGGCAACATTATTCTAAGAGTGTGATATAGCTATCTGCTGATAAAATCAGAGACTCCAACACATAGTCTGCATTTCTATTTCCTAGCACGAATAAATAAATACTTTAGCTAGCAAATGTTAATGACCACTCACAATAAATAGAATTCACAGATAAAATCTGCATTAAAAGATCATTAGCATTGGGGATAGAAAGCAAGACACTATGGAAATGAGCTTTAAAAGCTTAATTCCCTCATTCTGTCTTCTGGGAGTGAGATACATACCTCAAGATATAAATAAATCCACAGGGTAATTTTAGTGGCAGATGGGGTAACATATTTCTTTTTTGCATTTGTAATTAGGGAAAGGGAGTTTAGATCTCAACCACAGAACTGCTCTGAGTCTCGTGGAGGTTTTATGAATGTGGACAGAACACCCACCTTGGATGGTCCTTTGCACATGCATGCCAAGTTGTTTCAGTCATGTTTGACTCTTTGTGACCCCATGGACTGTAGCCTACCAGGCTCCTCTGTCCATGGGATTACCCAGACAAGAATACTGGAGTGGGTTGCCATGCCCTTCTCCAGGAGATCTCCCAGACCCAGAGATCGAACCCACGTCTTTATTTCCTGCATTGGCAGGCGGGTTCTTTACCACCAGCACCACCTGGGAAGCCTCGGATGATCCTACACAAGATGTCATCTTTACAGATCAGAAAGTACTATCATTTTGCTTTCAGTTCAGATCAGCCTTTGGTTTGGAAGATATGGTATAATTTTCTCTGTCTTTGTCTCTTTTTGTCACTTTCTATCTCTATTTTTTTTCTGTCTCAAACTCTGTTTCCTAATGTTCTGACTAATTTTCTGAAACCATGTATTAGTCCAGAATTGCTTAGAGCTTATCATTTATTCTGTCCACTTTTATGGAAATCCTGGCACGATTCAGCTATAGGTGACTCCAGGTGCTGACAGAACTGTTGTGTACCTTGCAAGACAAAAATCTCCAGCCCTTGGGCAGGCTGCAGGAGGTATGTGATTTCAGAAAGAAGACGCACTTACATGCTGCCACCCACCTTTCTCTGGAGTTTCCCCACCGTTTTTGAGGAGTGCATTCTCCTTGATCATATCTGTTCATAACCTTTGCCATTTTTCAGATTATCAGGCATCCATACTCCTTCATATGTAGCAATGTGTGTCTTGTTGAAAGTGTTACATCCTGTTGTTTTAGGAAGTACTGAGATGACTTCAGGTCCCATCCTATCTCATTTCCTCCTGAATGATTCTACTCCCTTTATTCTTGAGGGTTAGCATATTGTATAAAATGGATAGGCCATTGCCTGGAGAAGTCAGGAGGAGAAGGAATTCGGGTTCCCTCCTGGGGGAATTTATTTTTCAATGCACTGCAGAGGAACAGATGTGGCGAGAGCTGGGAGCAAGCTTGGCAGGAGGGGCGCCAGCGTGGTGGGGAAAAGTCAAATCCAAGCAGCAATGTAAAAGGGAGCTCCAGTTAGCTATATTACTGCATCTAGGGGCCAGGAGCCCTCTGTCTAGTGGCCCCCATCTAGTTCTCTGCTCTCCTCTGTTCTCACATGCTTACTGAAGGCAGACGGGAGGCCACAGGCCAGTCTCCAGGAAGAGGCTGCCTTCCCCTCTCACCTGAACAAGAGGTATTGGGTTGGATGCTGGGGAGAGTAGAGATGAACCCACATACTAATGAGTCTGGTTAGGGGTGCATGAGGAGCTTGAAGTGGAAAATGACATATAGAGGGGTGAGCTTACCATCGGTAAGGCAAGTATCTATCTGGGAGGGCAACAGAGTTTTCCTTGTCCTGTGAAGAGAAGGAGTCACTGGACCTGGAGAACTGTTTGGTTCCGAAGGTCTGTAAGCTCTCTACACCCCATATCAGTATGATCACCAAGTTCCACTATTAGAAGTGGCATGCTTCTAATGGGTTCAGAGGTCAAGGTGAGATTAAGGTCCTTCTTTACTGGCACAAACTGGAGCTCAGGAACACACTCTTGGGGGTGAGAATGACAGGCAACAATTAGATTATTTCTTGAGGCAAAATGCTGGAAAAATCACCTACAGATTTTTCTCTTCAAGTTCCCCTTCCTTTGTCATCCTCTCCCCAACCCCTCCTTAAAAGAAGAGCTAAGAGAAGGGCTCACCCCAACATTGATTCCCATCCTCTAGACCCAGTAGGGGCAAAAGAGTTCTTTCCCCAGTAGGCGCGGTTGAGCAATGTGGCAAGGTACAAGCAAGAATATAATAGCAAAAATAGAAAATAAGAGTCCAAGCCACTAAATCACTTTTTACTTATCTGCTAGTGGTGTTTGTCTTCTGAATAAGTATCATAGACTTTCCATTGGCCCAAAGGTATATTGTTCCTCTGTTGTGACCTGTGGAGTTTTCAGAGGTAAGTGTTTTGGTCTAGATAACTGCATCCAACTAGTGATCCCTTGTAATGTGGCGGCAATGCACATGGTTAAAATTATTTTATAGTGCCCCTTCCATTTCATTAATAGTTGGTCTTCAGGATCTCCCTCCTGGAAGTATTAAGAACTTGGTCTCCAGGGTTAACTTGTGAAGCGGGCTGCCCCTCCCATTTTATCTGTGGTGGGAGGTGGCAGAGTCTTATTGGCATAACCCAAGATTGCCTTCTGAACTTGCCCCAGATTGATAATATATCATAGGATCCAGCTCACTTCTTCATGTAGTAGAATGTCAGTAGTAAGAAAGGCTTTCCATAGGTCATCTCAAATGGGCTGAGCTGCAGATTATTCTTTGGGGTGGACATACTCTGAGGAGTCAAAGTGAAGCAAAAGTCGCTCAGTTGTGTCCAACTCTGTGCAACCCCAAGGACTATACAGTCCATGGAATTCTCCAGGCCAGAATACTGGAGTGGGTAGCCTTTCCCTTCTCCAGGGGATTTTCCCAACCCAGGGATAGAACCCAGGTCTTCTGTATTGCAGGCGGATTCTTTACCAGCTCGGCCACAAGGGAAGTGAATTTGTCCAATGATCATGTGTAGCTCGTAACCTATCCCTAAGGCTGCCAATATTCCCTGTGTGATCTTTGCTACAAAAGAGGGCCCATTATCACTCTGAAGGGACTTTGGAGGGCCAAACAGAGGAGGTTTTTCCTTTTGCAGGGATTTATGGACTTGAGATGCTTTTTCAGATCCAGTGGGGAAGGCTCAAACCCAACCTATGAAGGTGTCAACAAATACCAGGAGATATCTGAATCCTGACTGTGGAGTTATTTGGGTGGAATCTAACTGTCAATCTTCCCGAGTATGTCCCTCGGTGTGAAGTAACCAGGAGGGGATTGGGTGAGCCTGCAAGTTATTATGGACAACAAATCACAGGCAAGAGTCACTTGTTTTACTGTTCCCTTAAGTCTCTTCTCTGAAAAGGTCTTTTGCCCCAAGTCCCATTGTGAATCTGTCATATAGTGGAGGCCATCATGCAAACCCAGGTGAGCTTCCACTTTTGGGCCTCAGGGATGAGCAGCTTGTCATCCTTCATATACCAGACAATGTTTCTTTTCTCATAGCTCCATTGTTTAGCCTTTTCTTGTTACTGTGAGGAATCATGAAGAAGGCTAGGGAGCCCTGGGGGGGCCAATTACCAAGGCCACGATTTGCTCAGGCTCCAGTAATCAACCAAGCTGCCCCTTTTGCAGTTTGATCAACTTTGCTGTTTCCTTAGCTTCCAACCTGCCCATCTTTTGATGGCCCCTACAGGGGACTACCTATGTCAGGAGCTGCATGGCTTCTAATAGGGCCAGGATTAAATCCTTCCATTTTTATGGAAGAATTTCTAGCAGCTCCCATTCTGTTTCTTTCCAAATGGCAGCAAAAACATGTAATACATGGAACTCATATTTAGAGTCAGAATACATATTTAATTTCTTTTTATATCTTAATTGCAGCACTCTCATTAATGCAATTAGCTTGACTTTCTGGACTGAGGTCTAGGGTATCAGGACCTTGGCTTCTGCGACTTTAATTAGACTCAGTATGGCATAACCTGCCTTTTTGGGCTTCCATTTCTACAAATCTGCTCCCATCAGTAAACCACTTGACCTCAATGCTGTGAAAAAGTTCATCTAGAAGATTGGACCTGCTGGAGTTAAGTTTGATCTATAGTCTCTGTAACTCATGCAATAAATCTTCATTCTTAAGACCCGGAAGCAGAGTTTCAGGGTTCAAAGTATGATGCACCTTTAAGGTAACAGGGGTGTCCATTAGGAGAGGCTGCTATTTAGTTAACCTGTCCCTGGCCAATCAATGATGCCCTTTAACTTCTAACCACAGATTATTATCTAACGAGGGGCTAATACATCTAAGTGTTGCCCCAGGGTAAGCTTAGAAGCCCCATAAACCAATGCGGCTGTGTCTGCTACTGACCTCAGGCAGCTGGGCCATCTCAGGGACACTGAGTCCAGTTGTTTTGCAAAGTGAGTCATGGTTTCTGATCTGGCACCTGCATTGGGTTTAGAACTCCAAGGGCTATTCCTGATTTCTCATGAATGTACAAGGCAAAGGATTTGTCTAATTTTGGAAGCCCCACTGCTGCTCATCTACTCAGTTCAGTCTCTAGTGTCTTGAAGGCCCACTAGTGGTCCCCCCTTCCAATGGAGGGAAGGGTTCCCTTCCTTCTCCCTTTAGAGCCACACATAAAAGCTTTGCTATAAGGCGATAATCTGGAATCCAGCTACAACAGAATTCAGCCATCCCTAGAAAGCTTTGAAATTGCCTCCATGGTTGGAAGTGGTAATGCACTACTTGTTATTTTCACAAATCTATGGCCAGGGCTCGAGCTCCTGGGATCAAAACAAATTCTAAATACCGAACCCTTCACATGAGGCCTGAGTCTTGGCTAGGGAGACTTACTATCCCCTTGCTCAGAAAATTTAGGACCTTGCCTCTTAATAAATCTGTATGCAGGTCAGGAAGCAACAGTTAGAACTGGACATGGAACAACAGACTGGTTCCAAATAGGAAAAGGACTATGCCAAGACTGTATATTGTCACCCTGCTTATTTAACTTATATGCAGAGTACATTATGAGAAACACTGGGCTGGAGGAAGCACAAGCTGGAATCAAGATTGCCAGGAGAAATATCAATAATCTCAGATATGCAGATTATACCACCCTTATGGCAGAAAGTGAAGAAGAATTAAAGAGCCTTTTGATGAAAGTGAAAGAGGAGAGTGAAAAAGTTGGCTTAAAGCTCAACGTTCAGAAAACTAAGATCATGGCATCCAGTCCCATCACTTTATGGCAAATGACAAATAGATGGGGAAACAGTGGAAACAGTGGCTGACTTTATTTTTCTGGGCTCCAAAATCACTGCAGATGGTGATTGCAGCCATGACATTAAAAGACACTTACTCCTTGGAAGGAACGTTATGACCAACCTAGACAGCATAATAAAAACAGAGACGTTAGTTTGTCCACAAAGGCCCATCTAGTCAAGGCTATGGTTTTTCCAGTAGTCATGTATGGATGTGAGAGTTGGACTATAAAGAAAGCTGAGTGCCGAAGAATTGATGCTTTTGAACTGTGGTGTTGAAGAAGACTCTTGAGAGTCCCTTGGACTGCAAGGAGATCCAACCAGTCCATCCTAAAGGAGATCAGTCCTGAGTGTTCATTGGAAGGTTTGATGTTGAAGCTGAAACTCCAAAACTTTGGTCACCTGGTGCGAAAAGCTGACTTATTTGAAAACACTCTGATGCTGGGAGGGATTGAGGGCAGGAGGAGAAGGGGACGACAGAGGATTAGATGGCTGGATGGCATCACTGACTTAATGGACATGAGTTTGGGTAAACTCCGGGAGTTGGTGATGGACAGGGAGGCCTGGCATGCTGCGGTTCATGGAGTCGCAAAGAGTTGGACACGGCTGAGTGACTGAGCTGAACAATATTCTGATCTGACTCTTCTGTCTCACTACTTCTCAGTAGGTCATCAACATACTGTAACAGTTCCATTTTTCAGGATCAGTTCCCCACTTCCTTTGCCAATGTGTTTCCCAAAAAATGGAAGTTATTCACAAAACCCCATGGAAGTATTGTCCAGCTGTACTGAGTATCCTCCAGAATGTCAGTGTCCATCCACTCAAAGTCAAGGAGATATTGTGGATCTCGATGTTGTTGTAGGGGAACACAGAAAAATGCACCGTAAGGCCCAACACAGAGAAATACTGAGCATCCTGGGTGAGTAGGGTGTATGGGTTTGGCTCCACTGGGTGAACAGGGATGAATATTTAATTCACTGCCCATAAGTCCTGCACAAACCAAGCTTTTTGGATGAGGAGAATTGGAATGCTGGAAGGAGACTAGGACTGAATGTGTCCATGTTTGAGAAATTTAGTGAGCAGTGGGTGGATTGCCTCAGGACTTCAGGCTTTATAGGGTACTTCCTTTTCCAGGGATATTTCTCCTGGGCTTTAATCTTACTTCTATCAGGGAAATATGCTTTGTTCTTTCTGACACTGAATTAAGCCAAACCACTGGATCCACAAGTTGTCTAATTTGGTGGAAATATCTCATTGATCAGCAGACAAGTCATCTGAGGTCTAACAGATGAATTCCAAGGAACAGATGTATTCTTTGTTCTGGTTTCCTGCTTTCTTGAACCTCCCCTTGTCCTAAGAAAACACTGACTTCCAATTTATTTAGTTTTTCTCTTCAAAGGAGGGGTAGAGGGTATTATCATATACAAAAGAGGAATAAGTAGTAATAATAAACCTGATTCCCAGGTGAGTGGAGGTGTAAACTGCCTTACCTGAGGTCATCCATCAGCTTCCATCACAGGACATTCAGGGTTGCAGAGGGGGCAGGCTGGCCAGGTCAGAACAGAGAAGCAGCTCCAGTGTCTTATAAGGGAATTTAGTTCTCCTACCTGCCACATCAAAGACGACCCGAGGCTCTGCTGGAGTGATGAGGGTGAACTAGTAGAATCTCCTGCCAGCTGGGTACTCAGCCAGTCAGCCAGAGTGCTGGAATCTCTCATCCAGAGATTCACCCAGAATGAAGCTGGCCTCAGTTGTTCTTCAGGCATCTTCAGGTGCTAAAAACATTCCCTCTGCCACTGTCCCTCCTTCTGACAAAAGGGGCCCTGATTCCAACCTAGGCAACTTCTTGACTGTCTGGTGTTGGCTTCCTAGGGTCCCCTTGGGTGGATCAAAGAAGTCAAAAGCTCCATTTTCATTATTAACCTCCTATTTTTGTTGGCCTCTTCTGTTCAGTCTGGGATACTAAGGCTTCCCCAGTGGCTCAGAGGTAAAAAATCCTCCTGCCAAAGCAGGAGGCATGGTTTGATCCCTGAATCAGGAAGATTCCCCTGGAGAAGGAAATGGCAACCCACTCCAGTATTCTTGCCTGGGAAATCTTATGGACAGAGAAGCCTGGTGGGCTGCAGTCTATGGGATCTCAAAACTCGGACACCACTTAGCGACTAAACCACCACCCGTATGAGTAACATCAGTCAGTTCAGTTCAGTTACTTAGTTGTGTCCAACACTTTGTGACTCCATGGACTGCAGCACGCCAGGCCTCTCTGTCCATCACCAACTCCCGGAGCTTGCTCAAACTCATGTCCATTGAGTCGGTGATGTTATCTAACCACCTCATCCTTTGTCATCCCCTTCTCCTCCCGTCTTCAGTCTTTCCCAGCATCAGGGTCTTTTCCAGTGAGTCAGTTCTTCACATCACGTGGCCAAAGTATTAGAGTTTAAGCTTCAGCATCAGTCCTCCCAATAAATATTCAGGACTAATTTCCTTTAGGATGGACCGGTAGGAGTAATGCAATGTTCTTCTATTAAATCTGGGTTATCATAGACTTTAAAGGCTTCCTCTGCCAAGACTGAAACCAGGGTTTGGGCCCAGCCTTAAGCTTTGGCAACTGTCTCCTGACATCAGGAGAGGCCTGGGTGATACAATGTATGACTAATAGCCACCTCCTCTCTGCAGACTCAGGGTCTGTACTGGTGGCTTTCCTAAAGACCTCTGTCACCTGATTCAGGAAGACCACCCCTGAGATTTTCATCCTCTTGTGTAATTCCTCCAATCATCTTATAATTTACCAGCTTCACCAAACACTTTCCCATTCCTTCTGATAAACAAATAATATAGTGTTCTCATCCTGGCCTGACCTACATGATACTTGTAATTCCAGTGTGGGTTGGTGTCTGGATGGCATCACTACACATCTGATAAATCTGGTGCTGTGGATTGGTGGCTAGTAGGCTATCAGTGTATTCCCTGGCCTTCCTGAAAAGGAAGTATGCATTCCTAGTGATCCCGGGTGTACCAGTGGGCCAGAACAACTGTGACATCCTGCTAAGTCAGGAAGAATGTTAACCCTTGGCTGATAAATCTGTTCCTGAACTTGTCAGGATTCTTGAGAACCTGTCAGACCTCTCCTTGTAGACTCCGCATAAAAAAGGGGTCATGCACCCTAGTAATCCCTCTGTTCCCATCAGCTACCTCACAGAGAGTATAGCTAATGGGGCAAAAGTGGGGGCTAACTTTGAACCTGATTGGAGCCCCACTGGGGACAGCACTGGGAGCTCTGATTTGAAGGTTTGTGTGGTTTAACACAGTAAGGTGGGGTTCTGGTACTGAAGATGATGTTAAAGGGGAAGGAGTGGGGACTTGAGAAACAGGCTCATGTACTGATGGCCAGCTGGTGGTTGAAGAAGGGGGTCCATGAAGAAATCTGGCTCTGAATCTTTTGGGGATGAAACAGAACTAGAGGCCATGCACACATGGCAGGTGCCCTCAGACCCGGGTCCTAATAGAGCTTCATGAGGGCCTACATGTAATGGATCTCTTCCCAGTTTTGAGACCACTTGCAAATCAGGTCCAGTTGTAAAATGGTATTAAAATTAAGCAATCCATTTTGGGCTACTTTTCCACTTAGGGCATATCAGGTCCAAGTTTTACACCAAAATAAAGGGAACTTGTTCCTTTTTAAGCCATCTAACTTCTACTGTCCCAACTTGTTAAGAATGCAACCCAAGGGGGCATCTTTGGGGATGCCTGGGATATTTCCCATTTCTCTACTTCTGACAACCCATGATTAATGGTTCAGGAGGAGAAGGGGGCCCCTAGACCATGCAAAAACCTTAATTATCTGATCGCTTCTAGTTCCAAAAACTGAAGAAGAAGGGGATGAAGGAGCGACAAGCCAGGGAGGACAGCGAGGGAGCCTGTGGAGACTCAAGGTCTCATGACCAGAGGAGTTCCACTATTGTCTCAACTTTGTACCATGTCCAAGTCTCCCTTCTTTATGATTGAAAAACAATGAATCAGGTGCCTGAGGAGGCGGGTGCATAAAGGAAAAACTGGGACTAACTGAGAAGTCTATGAGGGAATGGGCCCAAGTATTATCTAAATGGTCTTCACAGAGGCAACTGTGAGAGTTTCTAGGGTAAAACAACTGAAGAGAAAGGTGGCAAAGGTGATCAGAGAACTGTCCTATTGGCAGGTGAGAGGGTAGACATGGAAAACATCAGGAGGTAATGTAGAGGCCACGGCTTCCCCATCTATTTGCCATGAAGTGATGGGACCGGATGCCATGATCTTACTTTTCTGAATGTTGAGCTGTAAGCCAACTTTTTCACTCTCCTCTTTCACTTTCATCAGGAGGCTCTTTAGTTCTTCTTCGGTTTCTGCTGTAAGGGTGGTGTCATCTGCATATCTGAAGTTATTGATATTTTCTCCCAGCAATCTTGATTCCAGCTTGTGCTCCCAGCGTTTCTCATGATGTACTCTGCATATAAGTTAAATCAGCAGGGAGACAATATACAGTCTTGATGTACTCCTTTCACTACTTGGAAACAGTCTGTTGTTCCATGTCCAGTTCTAACTGTTGCATCTTGACCTGCATACAGATTTCTCAAGAGGCAGGTCAGGTGGTCTGGTATTCCCATCTCTTTCAGAATTTTCCACAGTTTGTGGTGATCCACACAGTCAAAGGCTTTGGCATAGTCAATAAAGCAGAAATAGATGTTTTTCTGGAACTCTCTTGCTTTTTTGATAATCCAATGGATGTTGGTAATTTGATCTCTGGTTCCTCTGCCTTTTCTAAATCCAGCTTGAACATCTGGAACTCCTCAGTTCACATACTGTTGAAGCCTGACTTGGAGAATTTTGAGCATTACTTTACTAGTGCGTAAGATGAGTGAGATTTTGCGGTAGTTTGAGCATTCTTTGGCATCCAAAATCACTGCAGATGGTGACTTCAGCCATGAAATTAAAAGATGCTTCCTCCTTGGAAGAAAAGTTATCACCAACCTAGACAGCATATTAAAAAGCAGAGACATTACTTAGGCAACAAAGGTCTGTCTAGTCAAGGCTATTGTTTTTTCCAATAATCATGTATGGATGTGAGAGTTGGACTATAAAGAAAGCTGAGTGCCGAAGAATTGATGCTTTTGAACTGTGATGGTGGAGAAGACTCTTGAGAGTCCCTTGGACTGCAAGGAGATTCAACCAGTCCATCCTAAAGGAAATCAGTCCTGAATATTCATTGGAAGGACTGATGCTGAAGTTGAAACTCCAATACTTCGGCCACCTGATGGGAAGAACTGACTCATTTGAAAAGACCTTGATGCTGGGAAAGATTGAAGGCAGGAGGATAAGGGGACGATAGAGGATGAGACGGTTGGATGGCATCGCTGACTCAGTGGACATGAGTGTGAGTAAACTCTGGGAGTTGGTGATGGACCGGGAGTCCTGGCATGCTGCGATTCATGGGGTCATGAAGAGTTGAACACGACTGAGCAACTGAACCGAACTGAATGTAGAGGGCATGCCAGAAAGGGTTTCCAGGATGAAGGAGAGTTCAGATATAAAGAGAGGAAGAAAAAGAAGAAACGGTGGGAGGAAGTGACTGCCTTTTCACACACCGTCCCCACCCCCTGGGTGTCTACTCAGATAGTTCCAAGCTGTGGTCTCTTCCACAAGGGACAGGAGAAGGGTACCCTCCCTCCACCGCCCCCTTTCTTTGGTGATCAGCCCCAGAAACCAGTGCCAGTGAGCTTTAAACCTCAACTGGGACTGTTACCCCTCATTGGGATTTAACCCAGGAAAAAGGTGTTGAGAAGTTTGTGACCACCAGGCTTCCAGCCACTACACAATAGTAGACTTGAATCTCTGTGGTTCTCAGAAACCTCCCATCAAGGAGAGGCTTCTGGACCCTGATCTGCAAGGTTCCGTGAGCCTCTCCCACCTCTGTCACCCCTCAGGGTGAACCAGCGCCGGCCAGTGGGAGCGAGATCTCACAGGCTGGAAGGAGTGGTGCTGGAGATGCGGGCCATCCACTTTCTCAAAGGATGTGACAGAAAAGCAGAAGAGGAAAGAGAAAGGAGAAGTAGAAAGAGAGCGAAAGATTAGAAGAGCAAAAAGAACAACGCGGAAGTGTCAAGTGTTGCCTGAATGAGGTCCGGATCTCCCCTCAAGAAAGGTGCTTACCAAGTGCGATGATGCTGAAGCAAAAAGGTTAGGCTTGTTAGCACCGAGAAAGCTGCGTTTAGCTATGTTGATGAGACTTCCCCTGTCCAATCCTGGATAGGGCCAAAGGCCCTGCTGTGCTGGCTGAGTGTCCACAAATTACATTATTGATCAGATAGAAACCGACAAAAGGCCAGAGGAGAGTATGAAGGCAAGGCTTTACTGGGGCTTATACTGCAGCATAAAGAAGCCAAAGCGTGAATCAGGAACCCAACTGTGGGCTCTGGGTTCACTTAATGAGGTGAAGGGGGGCAGACGGATGGACCGGGGGGAGGGGGGCTTCGGCTGGGCCCCCGCACCCTCCTCATCCCAGAGCGCTGTGGGCGGATTATGCGCAATCTTCTGCTTTTGCGCAGGGCTGGTGAAGGTGGTGGAGGAGCTCGGACGTTATGGTCACCCAGGAAGGTTATCAAGCACAAAGGCCATAAAGTCCCCAGTTACTTATTAGCCACAACCTTCCAGAGGTCTCATGCGGGGGACACAGGAGATTTTTCTTCTTGGTCTGTTTGAAGTCATCAGCCTGCTGTATTTCGGTAGGTGTTGTCCAGGCGCTTTGTTCTGGCGAATTCCTGGCTTTCAGCTTCCCCTTGTTTAAGAAAGTGTTGTTTGGGTGCAAGTGTGTGGGCAGTGACATCCTGTTGTTTTAGGAGGTTTTGTCCAGGCGCCGGTGTATATCCTCAGGTCCCAGCGGATGTCAAGAGAAAGAATCTATGCTCCTTATTGAAACCAAACATCCAAACACTTTCTCTTGTGATCCCCAGTAACCAGAGTGTAGAAACAACTAGATGTACCCATAGAGACTATCTGGGGGAGTCATCCACAGAAGTAGGGAACACTTTAGCGTTTTTTCCTGGTGGTGGGGGGAGGCAGTATTGGGGCAGCAGCAGGCAGGTCCAGAAAGTGGAATGCAGCAGCCTAACAACTTCTACCTGGAACTGGTCTGAAGGTGGTTCTACCCTCTCAACCTATGGTATAACACGTCTATTTTGCAAAGACTGCTTCTGCAGCCTTCCTGTCAACCCAAGCTCTCTTTCTTTTTTTCAAAAGAAATTATTTATTTATTTATTTTTGGTTATGCTGTGTTTTCAGTTGTTGCTCCAGCTTTTTTCTCTAGTTGCGAGTAGTTGGGGCTACTCTCTAGCTGCCATGCATGAGCTTCTCATTATTGCAGAGCACAGGCTCTAGCGCCCACCGGCTTCAGTAGTTGCAGCAGGTGGGCTCAATAGTTGGTGCTCCCAAACTCTGGAGCACAGGCTCAATAGTTGTGGCGCAGGTGGCTTAGATGCTCAGAGGCATGTGAGGTCTTTCCGGATCAGGGGCTGAGCCATATTCCTTACCACTGAGCCTCAAGGGAAGCCCCCCAAGCTCTCTTTATCATCCATTTAATTCCCTTTTAGATTTTATAACTCCAACCAACTTCTATTCTTATATTGTGAGATCTTTACTAGTATTTAAATATTCCCACTGATATGTTTAAGTATTCCCCACTGACGTCCCTCCTTTTGGTGAAGACACTGAAGTATTCTTTTTGGTATGCGGGAAAAGCTGGTGACCTTGGGATGTCTCAGTACTAAAAGATCAAAGTACACTCTGAGTGTCCTGACTATTTTCTTTGCAACAGTCCTTGTGAGAGTTTTAGTATCTTTCTGATAATTGCTCATGCATTTTGAAAGTAAACAAAGATCTTTATTTTCAAGGAGATTGTGATGAAATGGTTAGATACTTTCTAAATTTTTCCTCATCAAAAACATTTTCCCAAACTGACTTAATTTAGAATGTTATTCAAAGCCTGTTATCCAGGCTTTGAAAATGAGAATGGGCAATCTGATTGGAAGGCCTTTTTCTCACCAAAGTGTGGAGATTTGGCTAGGTTTTCTCCCTTTGTTTCTCACAATCAAATATTGTTACACCTCTCCAAAATCCTTATGCATGAACAGCAATTTCTGTACTTGTGTTTGCAGTTCTCTTTGTTGCAAGACATTTTGTCTTTCCTTTCTTAGAGAAGTTGTGTAATGTGTGTATGTAAATATGTGATTTGGTTGATGGTTAAATACTAGGTGTGGAGAAGGACTCAGAAACTATCTCTGAAGCAAAATGTCAGCATTTCCAGTTCTGAAAACATTTCGGTGATCCTGAATAGAGTCTCTATGTCCTAGTAGCAAGAAAGGCAGTTTGCAACTGTTATGTACAATCTAAACTGTTTTGAATCCTTTTGAGCTGGCTTTTTCCACTCCGGTGATGCTACTGGTAAACTTGAAGGTGGTCAGTAATTCTTCATCAGTCTTTGCCTCCTCCATGGGTCTCTGTGACCTCGAAAGGAAACTTCTACAGAAGGATAAGATACCTACTGGTTAACCATTTACTTGGGGCGTAGGCAGAGAACGCCTCTGCTCCCTGCTCCTCCCTCATTGCTTTTCTTCACCAGTAGGGTCTCCTGAGTCTTCAGTGTAGTCAGCACCCAGAGCAACTTATTTCAATTCAACAAATATTGACTGAGTTGTATACATGTGTTAGCACTATTCCTGTTGCTGTGGGTACAGTACAAAACAAAACTCATTTCCCTTGTCTATGATCTCCTGACATTCCAGTGAAGAAGAAAGGCAATAAACTTGGAAGGAAGTTGTGTAAATATTGATGGGGTGTTATAATAAGTAAGGTGGCCAGGAAAGGCCTTTGTGGGGAAATGACATTTGGAAAGAGATTTGAGCCTAGTGGGTCATGTGAACATAGGTAGGGGGTGAGGGATGGCCCTGGCTTAGTGACAGCAAGTGCAGAAGGAAGGCAACGGGCGAGCACAGAAGGCAGCTTGGTTAGAGTGGGGTGAGTGAGTGACGACATGAGCAGACTGAGAGGGAGTGGTCTATGACCAGATAATGTACACCCTGTAAAGGGCTTCATTGTATCTCAAGACTCACAAGTATTTTGTCACATATATGAAAAATAAATGTATTATTATAGCATTCATAGTTTAGACATGTTCCTAAGTGAAAATTTAAATGTTTCTTTTATTTGTAATCAGTTTTAGTAATGATATGATTTTATATTTTTGTATATATGTAAAAATGTTTATGGATGTTTATGTATATAATATAGATAGATAGCTATTGTGAACATTCTTCTAAACCATACTTGTTGGGTGTATTTAAACCTGGAAAACCAGCAACGTGATCACCAGTGAATGTGAATGAATACATACAAAGAAAACTCTCAGACTGAGGCGTTTCTTAAGGTCATATCCAGCTTTATTTTTGAATATGAAATGTGTGTGAAATGCCCTTTGGAGATTGTCTCTTTAATCCAAAGAAAACAAAAAATAAATATTTGTGTTTGTATATTTAGTGGGCATTAACCTTCAGGGAATTGAAAGAGGTTGAGGAATAAAGAGGCATTATATGAAATTAAATGTATTCAGCCAGTTAGATGATAAGCATTTTACCTGTTCTTTTTTTAGTATAATGTTTTCTCCACCTTAAAAATAGTCTGGCATATAAACTCTGTAAATACAGGTAGGTATCTTGGTCCTGCAGAAACATAAAATAAATATGAATTTGCTCCCAAAATATATGCTGTTCTTTTCCCAAGTTATATTAACCAAAAAAGAAAAAAATAAAAACAAGCTTTTTTTTTTTTTTTAACCAAACAATTGACTATGTTGTCTAAACTGAGTACCCTTGGCCTTGCCTGGTCTAACACAGGTGATGTCACACTTAAGTTTAGAGAGAAATGGTTCCACTAATTAAATATCCCATAGAGAACTGACATTTCTTGTCAAAGAGATGATACTTACTCTGTAAAGGGAAAATGCTAGAAGCCAACCTTATACAAGGTTGAACATCTGTAAGTTCTAACCTGCAGGTTCCCTGGGCATAAATTTTGCCAAAACTGTAGATACTATCCCAGAAGTTGTAAATGTCTGCTGTGGAGATTTGAGCACCTCTTTTGCTTTTCCTCAGCCCCTGCTAAAGCCAGCTCCTCCCTCCTCATGCCCTCTCTCCACACTCCCAACACCACCCCATGAGTCAGCTGCCACTAGAAATTTCCTCTGGAAAAGTTTTCATCTGAAACTTGCCTACATAAAGCTGTTACAGTTAGTACAATGCTAGATGTGACAGAATTTAGTTTGGGGCATCAGAAAAGAGAAGTCAGAGCAGATGCAGACTATCAAGAATAGCAGGCTAAGACTTCTGGGGCTTTTTCAAGGCTGTAGAACCTGTAAAAGAGGACCCCTATAGGTAAAGGTGAAAGTACTCTTATTCTTGTCCCCGGACAGTAAAAAGTGCAGAAGGAATTCCAGAGTCTTTTCTAATGTGGAAACCACTTTTGAGATAAAAAGTAGGGCATCTCAAGTCTGAAACAGAGGCGATTACTTAGAAAAAGACATTTAGAACAGAATTCTTTGGACAGAGGTTTGCCTCCTATGTGGAAAGAAATTATCAGTAGCCCTGAAGAAAGATTTGTGATTAAAAGTGAAAACATTAATAATAAAAAAAAAAATGCCTCCATAGTACATATATGACCAAATGTCCTATTAGTTTGCTAAGTGGGCAAAAAATTTCTTTGTGTTTTCTCTGAAAGTTTCTCATTATATATATATATATTTTTTCAGGAATCATATTTTTAGTGATTGCATTGATATTGTTATATGTAATGTGACATGAAGAAAATGAGTATTTCATTGTTATTTCTCTTTTTTAATTGAAATATAGTTGATTTACAGTGTTATATTAGTTTCAGATGTTAATAGCAAAGTGATTCAGTTACATATAGGTATTATTTTTTGCATTTTTTACTTATAGGTTATTATAAAACATTGGGTATGGTTCCTTGTTCTATACAGTAGGTCCTTACTGGTTATCTATTTTATCAGTTCAGTTCAGTCAGTTCAGTTACTCAGTTGTGTCCAACTCTTTGTGACCCCATGGACTGCAGCACGCTAGCCCTCCCTGTCCATCACCAACTCCCAGAGCTTACTCAAACTCATGTCCATCGAGTCAGTGACGCCTTTCAACCGTCTCATCCTCCGGCATCCTCTTTTCCTCCCACCTTCAATCATTCCCAGCCTCAGGGTCTTTTCCAATAAGTCAGTTCTTCCCATCAGGTGGCCAAAGTGTTGGAGTTTCAGCTTCAACATCAGTCCTTCCAATGAACATTCAGGACTGATTTCCTTTAGGATGGACTGGTTGGATCTTCTTGCAGTCCAAGGGACGTTCAAGAGTCTTCTCCAACACCACAGTTCAAAAGCATCAATTCTTTGGCACTTAGCTTTCTTTATAGTCCAACTCTCATATCCATACATGACTACTGTAAAAACCATAGTTTTGACTAGATGGACCTTTGTTGGCAAAATAATGTCTCTGCTTTTTAATATGTTGTCTAGGTTGGTCATAGCTTTTCTTCCAGGGAGCAAGCATCTTTTAATGTCATGGCTGCAGTCAACATCTGCAGTGATTTTGGAGCCCAGAAAAATAAAGTCTCCCACTGTTTCCATTGTTTCTCCATCTATTTGCCATGAAGTGATGGGACCAGATGCTATGATCTTAGTTTTCTGAGTGTTGAGTTTCAAGCCAACTTTTTCACTCTTCTCCTTCACTTTCATCAAAAGGCTCTTTAGTTCTTTGCTTTCTGCCATAAGGGTGGTGTCATTTGCATATCTGAGGTTATTGATATTTCTCCTAGCAATCTTGATTCCGGCTTGTGATTCATCCAGCCCAGAATTCCGTATGATATACTCTGCATATTAAGTTAAATAAGCAAGGTGACAATATACAGCCTTGACATACTCCTTTCCTGATTTGGAACCAGTCTGTTGTTCCTTGTCCGGTTCTAACTGTTGCTTCTTGACCTGCATACAGATTTCTCAGGAGTCAGGTAAGGTGGTCTGGTATTCCCTTTCTTTAAGAATTTTCCACAGTTTGTTGTGATCCACACAGCCAAAGGCTTTGGCATAATCAGTAAAGCAGAAATAGATGTTTTTCTGGAAATCTCTTGCTTTTTCAGTGATCCAAAGATGTTGGCAGTTTGATCTCTGGTTCCTATTTTATATATAGTATAGTTCCTGTTTTATATATAGTATAGTTCCTATTTTATATATAGTATTGTTCCTGTTTTATATATAGTAGTTGCCATGATTCAGTCACCCAGTCATGTCTGATGCTTTGCTACCCTGTGGACTATAGCACGCCAGGCCTCCCTGTCCATCACCATCTCCCGAAGTTTGCCCAAGTTCATGTCCATTGCATCGGTGATGCCATCCAGCCACCTCATCCTCTGAAGCCCTCTCCTACTGCCCTCAGTGTTTCCCAGCATCAGGGACTTTTTCAGTGAGTTAGTTGTTTGCATCAGGTGACCAAAATACTGGAGCTTCAGTTTATATATTGTAGTACATTTTTGTTAATCCTAAATCCCTAATTTATCTTTCTCCCCATTTCCCCTTTGGTAACCGTAAGTTTGTTATGTCTATGGATGCTGATTTATAAATTCTCTATGAACTATTCTTTCAGTTAAATGAATGTAGAAATGCCTAGATGTGATTTGGAAAGCACTTTCTAATGTCTATGTAAATATTTGTCTTTTTGGACCATTCAGTGTTTCAGACCTGAATACTGACCATGCTAGTCTGAATACTTCTGTGTATAGAAAACTTAGAGGTGCAGACATGCGCCCGTCCTGATGCTTAACCAATTCTGATCTTTTTTCCTTGAAATAATCATCAGCATAGCATATGCGTGGTAGAGCTAACACATTTGAAACCCAATAGAAATGAGTCTTTTTGCAGTTTTTCAACTCAGAAGTGCAGGTCTCAACTGCATAAAAATGTAAAATATTGCTTTAAATTACAGCCCTATTTTATTGTTACACAGCCCAAGTGCTGTTCTGCACATAAAAGAAAGTCTATAATTATTATAACTGCTTGTCATCATCAGATACTTTATAATCATTACTTGCTATATGAATTATAAACATGTTGATGAACAGAACAGTCACCATTAATATCATGGTCAGTGGTAGGTTTCTCATAATGAAGGTTTAAAAAAGGAAATCCATGCATTTTGTGTTAGAAACTGGCTTTTTATTGGTCTCTTAAAATGTCTTATAAATTCTATTATTGGAGGATAATGATAGTATTAGGGAGGAAAAAGCAATCTGAGAAATGTATACTTGAATCCGTAAAACCTGGGTTGGTGTTGTTTGGTTGCTTAGGCCTGCCTGACTCTTTTGCGACCCCGTGGACTACAGCCCATCAGTGTCCTCTGTCCATGGAATTTCCCAGGCAAGAATCCTGGAGGGGGTTGCCATTTCCTCCTCAAGAGGATTTTCCCAGCCCAGTGATCATACCCATGCCTCCTGCACTGCAGTCAGATTCTTAACCACTGAGCCATTGGGGAAGTCCAAAACCTGGGTAGTTGTGCCTAATGACAGATTGTCTAATGGTCTTTGTACAGAATATTTCCTTTGGTTATGTTGTCTTCATCAATTCAGCAAACAGAAATAAAAGATCAACTCGGCATGACTAAAGCCAAGTTTTTAATATCCTTATATAGAAACTTCGAGCTGCCCAGGAAGAGTGTTTTCCCATATGCACAAAGCAAGTGCAAATTTCCACTGAAAACACAGTTGGTAGATGGCTCAGGTCAGAGGACAGCGGTGTTTATGCACCTATGTGCCAGGTGCTCTGTTCGGTAGTTTGTGTTGATTATAAGATTCGTCATGTGTTTGTAGAAGATACTGAGCTTTGAGAAGTGAGCTCAGTGTTCTGAAGGGCAGAGCTGTAATTTCAACCCTGGCATTCTGATGCTAAAACTAGATTCTGCTACCTCCTTGAAATTGTAAAAAAAAAAATTAATGGCAGCATTTATTTAATCATTTCCCATGATGAACATTTGTATTACTTATTCTTTGCAACAAACAATAAATGCTTATATGATGCTTATACTATGCATCATAGTTTATTAGATTTTCTATTTCCTGAAAGCTGGGATTTTGTTAGGCATATGTGTCTCCCATAATGCCTTCTGATGACTTCTGGGTATTCAGTACGTACATAGGAAGCATGTAAATTATTTGTGTGTTTGCCCTGTGCCATGACAGGAAAAACTGACTTTGTGCATTTGCTGGCTAAATAATTATAATTACATAATAGGCTCGTCAGTCTTCTTGGTTTTTTGCCTCTGATTTTTGTCTGAATTGTTATTGCTTATTTAACCCTAAAGATTTGCCATACAAATATATTTTCACTATCATCGTATTACAATCCAAAGTCACATTCTTTTTTCAAGTAGCATATTTAAATGTATTTTGTATGTTCAGTAAAAGAAACAAGTATACTTTACTCCACTTCACTCCAAACAAGTACAAGATAACAGAATTTATAAAATCAAATTTTGCTTCTAATAATTTCAGTGCAAACATTAAAAATAACCATAGTAATTCAGAAACCTTTAGGATTTGCTCATTTAATTCATTTTATGAGATGCAATGGTTGTAATGAAAGCAGAGTGAATTGAAAGTACTTGAACTTGAAAGGAAAATACTTTTAGTTGTTGCTATGGACAAAATATGCTTATGAACTGTAGTTTCTCACTGTATTTTGATATGCTTTGAGAAAAGAGTCTCTCATTAGCCTTAAAAACTTATTGATTATTGAAATTCTCGTGCATTAATCATTAATTTACTTTATTACCCACATTTAAATAGTTCATGTGCATGTTTACTTTACTAGTAAATTCTGTTTTAATTTTTTTCCATTTTTATTTCTGTCTTTTATCCTCCATAAAAAAAAATTTTTGCCTTCATTTTACTCTCCATTTGATGTATTTTATTTCTCATAAACTTCATCACTTTCACTGTCTGTTTTACATCTTACTATTGTTGTTCTTCATCTTAGGTAGTAAACCTACTTAAAATCCCAGGCTATCCTGTGCAGCATGTTGTTCTCATTGGATGCTAATGAAATTGTTCTATCTAAATGGCCACACTGATTTCTGTAACAGGCAGTTATTGTTGTCTTTTATATGGCAGGTCTGGTTCTAGGTGCTAGTATAAGAGCCGTGAGGAGAACAGCTCTTTGACCTTTCTAGTTAATGAACGAATAGTAAATAAGTAGCATTTTATTATCAATTAATGACACCTGCTATAAAGAAAACCTAAGCAAGGTATGGTGATAGAGAGTGTTAAAAGAAGAAGAAGTTGACTGGTGATAAGGAAAGGCCTGCCTGAGGAAATAAAATATGAGGCGGGCCATAAATCACAGGATGGGTAGGCTTGTACAGACATTAAGAGTAAAATATTCTGGAACAGAGAATAACAGGTGCAAAAAGCCCGATGCAGGAATCAGCTCAGGACAACACAGTGATCCTGGTGGGGAAACGAGGAAAGAGTGACAGACGTGAGGGGGAAGAAGTCCTGGGTCAGATCGTGGAAGCTTTGGGTTTTGTTCTCACTGTGATAGGAGGGGTATGGAAAATTTTGAACAAAATAAGGGTAAGAGCCCAGTAATCTTTTGAGGGATTATTTTGACTGTTGTATGCAGAAGTGAGCTACTTGGGGGCAGAAATATACACATGGGTGGTAGAGGATATGAAAAGTAACTGGATTTGGAATGTGTTTTGTAAGGTAGAGCTAACATAGCTTCCTAACCAATTAGATGTGGCCTGCAGCAAATAGGAAAAGATGGCACAACCCAACTACTTTGTCATTAAAAACCCAAAGAGTCAACATGCTTTGGCTTCAGACAAGGTACTTCTCTAATGGCAGAAATTATAAGAAGCACGTGTTGACTTGCAGATATGATTTTCTTTAGAGAATAAGGATACAAGATGAGACAGAGTGAGGGACAGTTCCATTGACACTGGTTCTGTTCCTGAAATACACAAGATGGTTGCAAGAAGGTGAAGCCCAGGAATCAGGAAAAGGGAATTCAGAATCATCATGTTCTTGGACCGGGCTATGGTGGGAAGGAAGACAGCAAGATGGAAAAGGGAGGAAAGTAACTACCTGCCCTACATTTCCTTTGTAAATATCACCAAGTCTTTTTGCTGAAGTCCTAATATTATTAACAGTACCAATATTATTTCTCAGTTACCTAAGGCTTTATTAAGTTTTACTGATTGGCCTGGGGATGTACTCACAGCTATTCCACATTCTGTGGAGAAATTCACGCTGAGCTCTAAAAAACTGACTTACAAATAAACTTTGTAAGCACAATCTGTCTGTAAACTTAGAAACTGCATAGCTTCAACTCCCTTTGAGAATGTCTCCCCAGCACATTCCTATTTGCAGCCTGTTGGGGCCCTACATTAGAACTGCCCAGTGTGAGAGAAATTGCTTCCCACTGTGGGAAGAGCTTCGTTATACATAATTTACATAATATACATAATTTACCTTTTTCTATGATTGCAGTTTTCCATGTTAAAAGGACTGGTTTTTAGAAGACTGTTTGATAGTAAATTTGCTAGTAACATAAAGGTATTTAGTTATCTCAAAATGTACAGGTGTTCTGCCTCTAAACCTGGGCTTTCTCCCACTATCCTTCACTGTTTTTCTAAAAAAAAAAAAAAAATGCTTTGGGGTTATATGAGAAGAGAAATTAAAACATAAGAGAAGGATCTGAAAGAAGACAAATGAAAAGAGAACTACATAGGAATGATCTTTTCAATCCCTCTAGAAAAAGGCTTTGCTCTACGAGATCAATGGGTTTATAGTGAGCCCATCAAAACTGGGTTGTCAGTGAGGAAGAGGGTGGGATGGAGTGCAATAGGATAAAAAGATATGTGAGAAATAAATACACATAAATTATATTGTGTTAGCCAAAAAGTTTGTTCGGGTTTTTTTCCATATGCTGTTACAGAGAAATGCAAATGAACTTTTGGGTCAACCAGTGAAAACAAGTAAATGTCTTTCACAGATGAAGGATTACACCATGAACTGAGGTATTTCCCTCTTAGGTTCAAAACAGCAATAGCAACCAAAAACTAACTGACAGAAAACTTTGAAAGTTGAAATGTATTTTTCCTAAGAAACAAATTTTTCACTGTCTTTTCAGAGAGCTTATGTTGGGCAATCTCTCTTCTTGCCTCCTGGCATCCTCTGAAGTCCAATTCCTTCTCTCCTCACCAGCGAGAAGAATCTGCCTTGTACCCTTTGTGGCTGACACCCCCCACTCTCCACTCACATTTCTAGTAAATTCTGAGTCAGGGCTGCATCTTACCTGTGTGTCGTATGTCTACAGTTCCTGGCTCCATGTTGTTACCCATTTCCTGTTAGGGTTAAATGAAAGAGAGCAATGGGATGGAGTATGGAATGTATCTACTTTACATTTCAGCTTGGTTTGTGCAATGTTCTTAAAATAACACTCTGTTAATTTTTCTCAACAGAAAGGAGACCTTTCTGTGCAAGTTGGACATGTTGATTATGAAGCAGAAAAGAGAAAAAGAGAGATGCCAAGAAAAAACATGCTATTTTAACATCAAGCAACAAAAAAGAGGCTTGGGGTTATTTCCAGCCTCAAGTTAGAGACTATGTTTGGAACAAAACCCTAAGAGACCAGATGCTTAACTCAATCTTAAAAAAAAAAAAAAATAATGAGGTAAAATACACATAACATAAAATTAGTCATTTTAAAGTGAACAATCCAGTGACATTTAGTGCATTCACAATATTATGCAACCACCACCACTTTCAAGTTCCAAAACATTTTCATAACCCAAAAGGAAACCCAACGCCATTAAGGCAGCCTCCCCTCATTTGTTTTTCTTCCCTACATGCGAGCAACATGTCCGTCTGCAATTTGTCTCCATGCATTTACCTATTCTGGATACTTCATATAAGTGAAATAGCATACTTATGTGATATTGTATGTGATTTTTTTGTGTGTCTAGCTTCTTTCATTTAGGATAATGTTTTGGAGGTTCATTTGTGTTGTAACACGTATCAGTACTTCATTCCATTTTTTACATCCATAATACTGCATTGCATTGTATGTATTTACAACAGTTTGTTTAGTCATTCATCCACTGAAAGTCAATGTTGTTTTACTCAAAAACATCTAGAGACAAATATGTATTCATTGATAGACTTTATAACAGGTGATTAATACGATTTTATACCTCAGATACAGCCAACCTATCAAAGTGATGTTCCTTCAGCCCACATAAATGTTCTCAACCACCCCTCCCTCTTTTTTTTCCAGGGACTTTCTCATAGGCATCAAATATGATCTCTTCAACCATCTTGTCAGTGCACGATACTCAGTTAAAACTGTTTCTGCTGATTTTCACTGTTTGTAAATCACTTAGGAATGTGCCTCAGAGAAGTTTTTTTTTTTTACATATAGAGAAGGGTTTCATTTCCTTCTGCCTTCTTATTTCTGTTATTTTTGGTATTGTAGAGTAGGCTGCCATTAAGACTCCAAAAAATAAAAATACCTGCAATAACTGAAACGTTTTTTAGGGTTCACACTTTTAACCTCTTAAAAATTTAGTTTCTGTTGCCTCTTGTGGCTTTAAACTTACAGTATTGGAACATGATAAGGAGAGGAATATTGATTTTTTTTTTTTACTTTTATATATCCGTGGTTCAAATTACACAGAATTCATAGCTCCATGTTGGAAACAATCCAGGAATTATTATTTGCAGAAAAGCAGCTTGTCTTCTGCTGCAGCATTGAGTTGAATTGGGGATAAACAATAATGTGGTATAGTGAGAGACCCCAGACCTGAGGCACCACAGACCTGGCTTCACATTCTAACTCTGTTCATTACTTTCAGTGCTTCTCCTCCAAGGGACACACTTTCCTTCTCATTAAAGTAAATTAGGTTAATAGTTTTCTCAGAAAGATGCTGTATGTTTGTGTGCTCAGTTCATTTCAGTTCAGTCGCTCAGTCGTGTCCGACTCTCTGTGATCCCATGAATCACAACATGCCAGGCCTCCCTGTCCATCACCAACTCCCGGAGTTTACTCAAACTTATGCCCATCGAGTCGGTGATGCCATCCAGCCATCTCATCTTCTGTCACCCCCTTCTCCTCCTGCCCCCAATCCCTCCCAGCATCAGGGTCTTTTCCAATGAGTCAAATCTTCACATGAGGTGGCCAAAGTACTGGAGTTTCAGCTTCAGCGTCAGTCCTTCCAATGAACACCCAGGACTGACCTCCTTTAGGATGGACTGGTTGGATCTCCTTGCAGTCCAAGGTACTCTCAAGAGTCTTCTCCAACACCATAGTTCAAAAGCATCAATTCTTCTGTGCTCAGCTTTCTTAACAGTCCAACTCTCACATCCATACATGACCACCGGAAAAACCATAGCCTTGACCAGACGGACCTTTGTTAGCAAACTAATGTCTTTGCTTTTTTTTTTTTTTTTCCATGTCTTCACTTTTTAATGTGCTATCTAGGTTGGTCATAACTTTCCTTCCAAGGAGTAAGCGTTTTTTAATTTCATGGCTGCAGTCACCATCCGCAGTGATTTTGGAGCCCAAAAAAATGAAGTCTGACACTGTTTCCACTGTCTCCCCATCTATTTCCCATGAGGTGATGGGGCTACATGCCATGATCTTAGTTTTCTGAATGTTAAGCTTTAAGCTCAGTCGTGTCCAACTTTTTGCAACCCCATAGACTGTAGTCTGCCAGGCTCCTCTGTTCATGGAATTTTCCAGGCAAGAATACTGAAGTGGGTTGCCATTTCCTACTCCAGAGGATCTTTCTTACCCGAGGACCGACCCTGCATCTCTTGTGTCTCCTGCTTTGACAGGTTGATTTGTTACCAATTTCACCATTTGGGAAGCCTGTTAGAAGGATGCTAATCCACTATAAAAGTTTAAAAAAAAAAGTTTTTTACATTCAAATAATATAAGAAAATATTGGTTTCAGTGATGAGAAAACCATCATTTATAATAATTTTTGCAAATTTATGAACACTACCTCTCTCTAAAGAGAGTTAGACTCTGTGTCCTCTCTCAAACATATGACAGTATATTTTTAAAGAAACACCTAGTGGAACTACTTGCCATTCATCAGAAATTAAATTAAGATGGTCTACAACTTCCTCTAAATTCTAAGGACCAATGAATATCAGAATATATCTTGTCATAAATGAGGGTTAAAGCTATACAATATGGATATCTTTTGTAAAGAACAATCATGACTGTTTCCTATTTAAATTTAAAAGTTGTATTTTTGTCTTCCTAATAGTGAATTGAAAGTGTAAGATCTTGCCAACAAAGAAAAACAAAGTAATACTGGCTGCTGAATAAGAGCAGAAAGGGTTACAGGAATAGTGAAATAAAAAGAGCTAAGCCAGGAAGAGTAAATTATTGAATCTTCTAGCAGCAAACATCATGATATTCAAAACTAAACAAAGTTTCTCTCTCTCCTACGTTTGCCTAGAAGTAATCACATACATGTCTATCACACACATGCACAAGCAACACACAGACGCAAACTCTGCTTTGATGTTACTGAGTAGCTATAAGACTGAACTCATCAACATATAGCATTTAGGGTTTCACTGTCCCTGAACTGCAGCTGTAAACTCCCCGTCATCTTCCCGTTGATTAGTAGAGATCATCTCCCAATTTATGGTTTTCATAAGTTAACATATATTCAGTGCCAGGAGGCATGACTTGAGATGCTGGTGCTTTAGAAACACTGACTCAACGAAAATAGCAATTCCTACCCTCTGTAAATTTGCAATTTAGAAGAATGTATAAGAGATGGTGAAGATTTGATTAAAATTTTCCAGTGAAGTTTGGCAATAGGAGCTAAGGGTAGGTGTTTGTGTAGGTATTTGTAAAACACATTTACATTCCATGGTTAAATATACCCCAGTTATTCACAGAGTTTCCAGGTAGCATGCTGTTGAATAACACAGGACCCATCTCCTCAATTTCTAATGAGAAATAAACATAACTAATTTAGAAGACAAAAGGCTACTCATTATGGAACAAAAAGGTGTATTGCCTATTGTGTTTCTTAGTGGAAAATAGGATAGAAGTTTCATACTGTACCAACCTATTGGATTAGAATTTCAGGGAAACAAAAGTCAAGAATTCAGGTAAATAATTGAACAAACACAAATAAATGCTCAAAGAAAGTAGATGCAGTAATCAAGCATAAATGCACACAAAACTTACATCCTCCTTCATCAACTAAGAAATCCATTGTATTCAGAACTTTTTATGTACCTCTGGCTGGGGAGACTCAATACTAATGTACGGCCCGAGGTATCAGGGGGCTGAGCCAGCAGTAACTTGGGGGATTGGGGGAATTGGAGAAAAGACTCCATCTGATGGCGACTTTTTCACTTCTCTGCTTACTGATGGTAAGAGAGTAGAAAGTGTATTTTGGGGAGAAATGAGTGAGATCATAAATAAAGGTAAGGAAATAGTTCTTTGTATTATATTGTATTTTTCAAAGTTTTAAATATGAATACGAATCATTTCAGAGTAGTTTGTTTGCATATAGCAGATATTTGAAATCCAGTGGTGGGTGTCTGTCCAGGGTAGTATGAATTTCCTGCTGGAGTAGAATTGAGCAGTAAGGATGATCCACGCTAGTGATAGCATGTTCCAGTTCAGATGGCTGGCTTTGCTTCCTCATTAGTAAAGCCTTGAAGACACCATGATACTTGGACCAAAACAATCCTTATGTGTTCCAAACCTTGGAATTTCTTGCCCTGCCCCTATATTTTCACCCTAAACATGTCTGCTCAGTCCCTCTGCAGGACAGGGGCCTTCCCAGTCCCTCTGAAAACCTGGTGAATGCTTCTTCAAGATATTCCAGGCTCATTTTATTTTTCTACCAGTTTCTAGAAACCTGTAACCTTTGGGTCAAAAATGATCAGCAAAGATTATCCAAATAACCAGTATTTTTTGAGCACCTACTTTGTCTCCACTGTTGTTCTAAGAACTGAAGGTACAGCAGTAAGCAAAAGTGATAATCCATATTCTCCTGAAGTTTAAAATAGTAGGAATGGGCAACTGATAAATGAATAGCTCTATCTGTCAGATGATAATCAGCTTTGTGAAAAAAGGGATGAAGCTGGAGAGGTATTATCTGTTTGTGGGGTATGCCATTTTAAATAGGATTTAAATGGCAAAGTTTTCTTAAAACAGGGGTGTTGAGAACAAAGGCTGATGCTATAAGCGAGAGAACCAGGCTCTTGGGGGAAGAGCGTAAAGATATAGGACAAAGGATGTTAATAAATAAGTCTTGGTGTTCTGCCTGATACTAGTGTGAGTGGGTGGGATGTGATTATTGCCAGGAATACTCAGAACTGCTTCTTCTCAAGAAATTTTAAACTACAAAAACTGAATGGCTCTATTGGCATGGCTCACTCATCGTTCCTTATCTTTAAACCCACTGGGGCTCCCTTACCCTCTTTCTCTTCATTGACCCCAGTCTATACATGACATTCTTACCTCTCTCATCATCTTCTACCTAGTCTTGACCTATTTGTTTACTATCCCTATGATTCTCTCTGGAGAAGAGAAGGGCAACCCACTCCAGTATTCTTGCCTGGAGAATTTCATGGACAAAGGAGCCTGGCAGGCTACAGTCCAGAGGGTCACAAAGAGTCAGGCATGACTGAAGTGACTTAGCATGCATATACATATTCTCCAGACAAGTATTAATAACAAGATTGATAACAGGAATGGTGACTGAAAGGATGTCCTCCCCCTTCTAGGTGTTCATAACAGAATAGAGAGAAAGGAAGTCTAATGTGTCTGTGACTAGCCCACGTCACATTCCCTACCAGTGTCTACTCTGTAAGGACATCTTGACATCCAAAAACATTGTGCTTACCAGACAGAAATACTGTTGTTGTTGAACCTGAGTTCGTGTTCTTGATGTACAGTGAGGCCAAACAAACTGAAATCTCAGGGTTGGAGCAGAAAAAGGTTTATCCCAAGGGCTGAGCAAGGAGAGCAGGTAGCTTGTGTTCAGGAAGACCTGAACTCCCTGGACAGTCTCAAGGATGAGTTTTTAGGCAGCCTTGTGGAGCGGAGTGGAGGGCCTACAGAGTGTGTGACTTTCTTTGGATTGGTTGGTGGTGATGTAAGAGGATGGTATTACAGAAATCCCAGGCATCAGCTATCACTTTCCAAACATACTGAGGTCTAGTGCTTGTGCTCAGCCTGAAGTTGTCCTCCAGAAGTTACTTCTACCAGAGTGGGGGCCCCAGCTCCTGTAGAAGAACTCAGAGACAAGTGTCAGGTTCTGGTACATATTCCTGGAGGAGGAACCAGGACCCTGCCCCATAGCTGCTAATGCTAATGCAGGACACACTAGAGACTCTCTGGTTGGAACCCTGGGTCAGGAAGAACCCTAGGAACAGGAAATGGCAACCCACTCCAGTATTCTTGCCTGGGAAATCCCCTGGGTAGAGGAGCGTGGTGGGCTACAGTCCATGGGATTGTAAAGAGGTGGCCATGACTCAGCATGTATAGCGAGCATTCACAGCATGCATGTTCACTCCAGTGTTGCTTCTTGACTGGCTTTGCTTTATTGCTGCATTCCCTCTCTTCTCTAATTAGTAACTATTTGAATCTGCCCTTTGGAACTCAGGGAAGGTCACGGAGGCTGAAACCTTTTTCCTACAAACAAGAAATGGGGGACACAGAGGAAGGAAAAGCTTTTGCACTAATAAGGGCCCTGCAGGGTCCTGCTTCATTGCACCATAAGGACTTTGAGGCACCCTGTTAGAGCATGTATTTCTGATCCTTTCTTTTTAAGGAAGCTCCATTAAAATGGAAGCTAGCAAGCATTTCTCTTGCTGATCTCCCCCTTCCTCACCATTCATTTTCTTTACAGAAGCATTAGTGACATTCAACTCTTGCATTTTCACACTTCAGTTCAGTTCAGTTGCTCAGTTCTGGCCAACTCTTTCTGACCCCATGGACTGCAGCACGCCAGGCCTCCCTGTCCATCACCAACTCCTGGAGTTTACTCAAACTCATGTCCATTGAGTCGGTAATGCCATTTAACCATCTCTTCCTCTGTGGTCCCCTTCTCCTCCTGCCATCAATCTTTCCCAGCATCATTAACTTTTCTAATGAGTCAGCTCTTTGCATCAGGTGGCCAAAGTATTGGAGTTTCAGCTTCAGTCCTTCTAATAAATATTCAGGACTAATTTCCTTTAGGATGGACTGGTTGGATCTCCTTGCAGTCCAAGGACTCAAGAGTCTTCTCCAACACCACAGTTCAAAAGCATCAATTCTTCAGTGCTCAGCCTTCTTTACTGTCCAACTCTCACATTCATACTTGACTACTGGAAAATCCACAGCTTTGACTAGACAGACCTTTTTTTGGCAAAGTAATCTCTCTGATTTTTAACATGCTGTCTATGTTGGTGATAGCTTTTCTTCCAAGGAACAAACTTCTTTTAATTTCATGACTGCAATCACAATCTGCAGTGATGTTGGAGCCCCCCCCCTCAAAAAAAATAAATAGCCTCTCACTGTCTTCATTGTTTCCCCATCTGTTTTCCATGAAGTGATGGGACCAGATGCCATGATCTTACTTTTCTGAACACTGAGATTTAAGCCAACTTTTTCACTCTCCTCTTCCACTTTCATCAGGAAGCTCTTTAGCTCTTCTTCACTTTCCGCCATAAGAGTGGTGTCATCTGCATATCAGAGGTTATTGATATTTCTCCTGGCAATCTTGCTTCCAGCTTGTGCTTCATCCAGTCCATCATTTCTCATGATGTACTCTGCATATAAGTTAAATCAGCAGGGTGACAATATACAGCCTTGATGTACTCCTTTCCTGATTTGGAACCAGTCTGTTGTTTTATGTCCAGTTCTAACTGTTGCTTCTTGACCTGCATACAGATTTTTCAGGATGCAGGTCAGGTGGTCTGGTATTCTCATCTCTTGAAGAATTTTCCACAGTTTGTTGTAATCCACACAGTCAAAGGCTTTGTCATGGTCAATAAAGTGGAAGTAGATGTTTTTCTGGAAACTCTCTTGCTTTTTTGATGATCCAACGAATGTTGGCAATTTGATCTCTGGTTCCTCTGCCTTTTCTAAATCCAGCTTGAACATCTGGAAGTTCACAGTTCACATACTGTTGAAGCCTGGCTGGGAGAATTTTGTGCATTACTTTGATAGCATGTGAGATGAGTGCAATTGTGAGGGAGTTTGAGCATTCTTTGGTATTGCCTTTTTTGGGGACTGGAATGAAAACTGACATTTTCTAGTCCTGTGGCCACTGCTGAGTTTTCCAAATGTTCTGGCAGATTGAGTGCAGCACTTTCACAGCATCATCTTTTATGATTTGAAGTAGCTCAACTGGAATTCCATCACATCTACTAGCTTTGTTCATAGTGATGCTTCCTAAGGCTCACTTGACTGCATTCCAGGATGTCTGGCTCTAGGTGAGTGATCACACCATCATGATTATCTGGGTTGTAAAGATCTTGTTAATATTGTTCTTCTGTGTATTTTTGCCTTGTCTTCTTGATATCTTCTGCCTCTGTTAAGTCCATACCATTTCTGTCCTTTATTATGCCCATCTTTGCACGAAATGTTCCCTTGGTATCTCTAATTTTCTTGAAGAGATCCCATTCTGTTTCCCATTCTATTGCTTTTCTCTATTTCTTTGCATTGATCCCTGAGGAAGGCTTTCTAATCTCACCTTACTCTTCATTGGAACTCTGCATTCAAATGGATATATCTTTCCTTTTCTCCTTAGCCCTTTGCTTCTCTTCTTTTATCAGCTATTTGTAAGGCCTCCTCTGAAAACATTTTGCCTTTTGTATTTGTTTTTCTTAGGTATGGTCTTGATCACTGTCTCCTGTACAATGTCAGGAACCTCTGTTCATAGTTCTTTAGGCACTCTGTCTATCAGATCTAATCCCTTAAATCTATTTGTCACTTCCACTGTATAATCATCGGGACTTGATTTAGGTCATACCTGAATGTTCTATTGGTTTTCCCCACTTTCTTCAATTTAAGTCTGAATTTGGCAATGAGGAGTTCATGATCTGAGCCATAGTCAGCTTCTGTTCTTCTTTTTGCTGACTGTATAAAGCTTCTCCATCTTTGGCTGCAAAGAATATAATCAGTCTGATTTAAGTATTGACCATCTGTTGATGTCCATGCGTAGAGTCTTCTCTTGTGTTGTTGGAAGAGGGTGTTTGCTATGACCAGTGCATTCTTTGCAAAACTCTATTAGCCTTTGCCCTGCTTCATTCTGTACTCCAAGGCCAAATTTGTCTGTTACTCCAGGTGTTTCTTGACTTCCTACTTTTGCATTCCAGTTCCCTATAATGAAAAGGACATCTTTTTTGAGTATTAGTTCTAGAAGATCTTGTACGTCTTCATAGAACTGTTCAACTTCAGCTTCTTCAGCATTACTGGTTGGGGCATAGACTGGGATTACTGTGATATTGATTGGTTTGCTTTGGAAACGAACAGAGATCATTCTGTCATTTTTGAGAATGCATCCAAGTACTGCATTTCAGACTCCTTTGTTGACTATGGTGGCTACTTCATTTCTTCTAAGGGATTCTTGCCCACAATAGTAGATATCATGGTCATCTGAGTAGATCACTGATTCCTTAAATGTCGATGTTCACTCTTGCCATCTCCTGTTTGACCATTTCCAATTTTCCTTTATTCATGGACCCAACATTCCAGGTTCCTATGCAATATTGCTCTTTTTATAGCATCAGACTTTACTTCCATCACCAGTCACATCCACAGCTGAGTGTTGTTATTGCTTTGGCTCCATCTCTTCATTATTTCTGGAATTACTCTCCACTGATCTCCAGTAGCATATTGGGCACTTACCGACCTGGGGAGTTCATCTTTCAGTGTCCTATCTTTTTGCCTTTTCATACTGTTCATGGGGTTCTCAAGGCAAGAATACTAAAGTGGTTTGTCATTCCCTTCTCCTGTGGACCACATTTTGTCAGACCTCTCCACCATGATCTGTCTGTCTTGGGTGGCTCTACATGGCATGGCTTATAGTTTCATTGAGTTAGACAAGACTGTGGTCCATGTGATCAAATTGGTTAGCTTTCTGTGATTGTGGTTTTTTTAAAATACTCATAGGAGGAAATGATCATTGTTATATAGCCCTAGTCATTCTGCAAGGAGAAGTAAGAAAATATTGATGTCTTTTAAAGGTTACAAAAAATGATAAAACTGGTTAAAATCATTTCAAATGCCTCATTGGTTAAAATATTTAAGTGCCTTGCTTTTCAATTGGAATAAATAAACGGCACCTAGTAAAATGAAATTCAAAGAGTGAAATAAAATATAATTGCTGTGCAGTATCAGGAATAGGAGAAGGGAGGATACTTTCTCTGATCAATCATCAGAAGGAAAGAAAAAAAAAATGTGTTGTTAATGTTAAGGTTACATAGTATTTCAAATTCTGCATCTCTGAAGGGTTATTCCAAGTATAGTGTAGCTGAACACTTTTTTTCTTTTTTGCAGATTACTCAGAATTTATCAATAGGACCTCATTTCTGCCTCTCCTCATATTCATAGTAAGTCAGTTTCATGGCATGGAAACTCATCCTAATGGAAGCTCAATCCTAATGGAAGAAAAAAACAAAACCCAAAACAGAAAAAGCACAGTGCTAAATATTCTGGAGAACAACAACAAACAAACAAAAGCAATTATAATGCACACCTCTGAAACCAGTGTTAACAGTTTTGTCATACAATTTTTTTTAAGACTTCTAGATTGTTTTACTTATAGATCCAACATCTCACTTAAAAGTTAAACCAATTTTTGTATGTGTATGTTGCAGTTATTAAACTTAAAGTAAATGATATATTTTAACACATACTTTCATGCAAAAATGAATGGAAATTTAGCTAATTGTTCTTTAACTAGCCTGGTGTATGTGTGTGTGCTAAGTCACTTCAGTTATGTCAGACTCTTTGCGACTCTATGGACCCTAGTTCACCAGGCTCCTCTATTCATGGAATTCTCAAGCCAAGGCTACTGGAGTGGATTGTCATTCCCTCCTCCAGGGGATCTTCTTGACCCAGGGATAGATCCTGCATCTCTTATGGTTCCAGCATTGGCAGGCGTGTTCTTTACCACTAACCCCAACACCTGGGAGGCCCAACGTAACATATTGATTTCAACTATGGATTTAGGGCTGAATAGCATCACTTAGGAGAAGGCAATGGCAACCTATTCCAGTACTCTTGCCTGGAAAATCCCATGCGCAGAGGAGCCTGGTGGGCTGCAGTCCATGGGGTCCCTAAGAGTCGGACACGACTGAGCGACTTCACTTTCACTTTTCACTTTCATGCATTGGAGAAAGAAATGGCAACCCACTCCAGTGTTCTTGCCTGTAGAATCCCAGGGACGGTGGAGCCTGGTGGGCTGCTGTCTAAGGGGTCACACAGAGTCAGACACAACTGAAGCGACTTAGCAGCAGCAGCATCACTTAAATTTATTTTCGATTCACCAAATACAGAAAACACTATCTCATATATATACACACTCATACAAAACAACCTCAGATTTTAGTAAGGGATACTGCTTTGGAGATGGTCAATGTCCTTGGTATTGTGCCAAGGAAATAAAATATACACACTTCTCCATAATGTGTATCATCAAAAATCTTTTAATGACTTCTGCAGGATAAGTGTTGGTCTGCACATTTCTCTGGCCCTACTTCTATCCACTCAGGGTTCATTGACAAATAATCCAAATGAAAGTAGGTGCCTGAGCTTCTATTTTGCCTGGTCCATAGCTACAACTGTTGTCTTAATCGTAGACTCTGTGGACTATGATATAGCTTTCAACATTTTGAGAATGAAAGTGCAATTGTTGCTTTTCTCCCCAAACTTCAGTAATTTTACTACTGGCCTTATTCCTACTCCTTGATAGTCAGGGCATTCCACAAGTTTGCAGTCCTCAAAACTCATTTCAGAAAAACCCCTTCAGGAGAATTCCTGGCAGGGAGTCTGGCTGGATCATTAAATATTGTCATAAAATGCATATTCCATTGCTCTTATTCTTGTAATAAGAAGCACCCAGATGCTTATCCTTTATCCTATCAGGTGAAGAATATTTGAAGAATGTTAAGCAGAATCACTTTGGCTGCTTTTGATGACTTCTGCAGGATAAGTGTTGGTCTGCACATCAGATTTCTATGGCCCTACTTCTGTCCACTCAGGGTTCACTGACAAATGATCTAAATTAATTTAGAGATCAAGAGAGAACTCCAACAGAAATAAATAAAAAAGTATATAGGTATATGTGGCTCTATAGTATATATTATATTTCAATTAAAAAAGAAATAGATCATTAAATCAGTAGATAGATAATAGAGAGTGGGAAAGAAAAAAGGAAAGCGGTAAAGAGAGAAAGGAAGGAAGGAAGGAAAAATCTAGCAGTGATTTTTTACTTTGTTTTCTTTGAGATTTGATATTACTTTAAGTTTGTGGAATCCAATAAATAGAGTTCTAGGCTATTGATCCATAAAAAGAGGAATATATTTATCCTCACACACAACATGTTCCTCTGTCTTTTTCTGAGCTTCTCTGCTTCAGTGACTACTATAAGGAATGGATGTTGACTTTGGATATTTTTCTTGGTTCACATGATGTTTGATTCTTTTGCCAGACCTGCGTCTCAGCTATTGTGTTTTATGCATTTAATCCCTAGACCCTGGTAACCTTTGGCTGTGAAAATAAGTGGACCCATGTATTTGCAGTGCATAAAAGTTCACACAGTGAGCCCCAGAAAAAAACTAGAGTTTACAATTAGTAGTATCAGTTATCTTTCTATTGTAGATTCTTTTCTTGTATTGTGTGCTCCTTTGTTTTACACAACTGCCTCCTTAAACTTCTTAACTTTATCCTCTCTATACCCAACCTAGTTGTGAAGATTTTCTAATTCTGTATTAGCAAATAAGAATAAATGGGTGTTACCCTCTCTAGGCATATTTGTATTGAGCAGCATTCCATGCCAAGACCCCTTAAATCATAACATTATAGATCCATCCATTCCATCTACTCTAAAGGCTGATTTTGCTTCACACTTAAGAGAATTTGGCCACTTGGGTCAGTAAACTCAGTTACAGTATATAGACAAGCTTATAAAGTTTTCTGGCTGGAATTTATGGATTGTTCACTCTGTTGAGCAGTCATAATTTCAAAAGACTACAAGATCACACTCTCAAGGTTGAATAATCACTTGTGGTATCCTGATGAGCCAGAATGTCACAATAAGGCTAAATAGCATATGCTTTTGACCCAGCTGTCAGGTGTTATTAATAGGCTGACTTTAAAAATGAAAGCAGTAGGGGTGTCATCGACATTTTGAGGCCCATATGCTTAATGCAGTAAAACACCTGTCAGGGCAAGTTTCTAGTTCCAAATGAAGTAAATCAAAGCTTGCTTTCCCCCCCACAGTTAAAAATACATCAACACCTACTCAGAATGTTTCAATGTGCTATAACCCTCAGGCTACTACCTCTGCTACTCTGAATTGCTTTTGATCCCAGGTAAAATGACTGTTTCAGTTCTTTTCATCTTGGAGTAAACTTAGTAAAATGTATTCCTTTACTTGGTCAGTGCACCTGTGTGTGTTGATTGGGCTCCTCATCTTTTACTGTCTCTGAAGTTGAAAAGTTGAAATGGAAATTGTGTGCACTTATAACATAGAAACCAAGGAGAATTGGAAAATTGCTAAGTTTTTTCAAGATGCTAAATTGTATTGACAGTTAGATTAGAAAGTAACCCAGATTTATAAACTGTTATGTGCAGTGTGCACGCATGCTCAGTTGCGACTGACTCTTTGCAGCCTTATGGACTGTAGCCCATCAGGCTCCTCTGTCCATGGGATTTTCCAGGCAAGAATACTGGGATGGGTTGCCATTTCCTCCTCCAGAGGATCTTCCTGACCCAGGGATCAAATCTGTATGTCCTGTGTCTCTTTCATCACAGGTGGATTCTTTACCACTGAGCCATCTGGGAAGCTGAAACTGTTATTGAACCATAATAGTTCTATATCAAGGAAGAATGGAAATAAAGATATTTTGTCTTACTAAAGAAGAAATATACTTCTTTCAGAAGTCACTGAAAGTTTGTCTCTATTCAGATTCTTTGGGTGATAATCTAATTTTAAAGTTATTTATTTTACATGGCTTTGTTTAAAAGAGAAATTTTCAAGTTGTTGGTCATTCTCTGGGTGTCATTATGGTGGAACTAAGCAGATAGAAGTTTTTATTGAAATCTGGTCAGTTTGAACAATGGAAAAGTATATAATTGGCTTTTTGTCTTGAGCAGGTTGTCTATATTTTACATATATAATAGTTTTGTTATATGTGGTTTGGGAAGTTCTCCTGGAGGAGGGCATAGAATAATTTTAGCAATTATTTCACTGTAGTAAAAATCTATTATTTCTCTGCCTACTGTTCTGACAATTGCTGGATTGTTGAGGAAGAGAGAAGAATAATATGATAAAGAGTGATGCTGATAATTCACACTTTGTCCCAAGACCATACTTGAAGATATTTGCTTTATCTGCTTTTATTATTCTGCTTCATTTCCTTTGGTTATCTTTCAGTTTGAATTTTCTTTTCATCTCTTTCATTTTCTTGGGTAGTTTAAAAACTAATCCTCAAGACAGTTCCAAAATAACAACTCCTCCAATTTTATCAATGATACATGCATTCCATTACCGTGCATAATCTCCCAAAGTGACTATTTGACAAGGCAGGTTTCAGCTGACTGTTATTATATTTTTCTCTCTTTTTAAGTTGTTATTTTCCCATCTTATACTTGTTACTTTAAACACTGAATTTTTTTCATCTTTTAACAAACAACTATCTAATACTGATAACTGCCATTGAACTCTCAAATGCATTTTATATACTGCCAGATGTTGACCACCAAGCTGAGAGAATCTGATTTATTATTTTCTACCCCTTCTCTCTTCTTTTTTTTTTTTTTTCTGGAGAATTAATCAATTCTATTTATAGTCTTCATCTCTTCTGTTGCCTTTCCCAACTGATACTTACAGGAGGGTTAAAACGACAATGCAAGTTCATGCCAAATTCTTACAGCATATTGAATATTCAGGATAAAGTGAGTTTATTTTTCTGTGCATTGTGGAGAAAATAAAGGTAGTAATAGGATGCCTCAGCAAAGATTGTTGGAAGATAATTTCATGAGTAAATGTCAGATCAATAGTATTATATTCTGCTGACATTTCTTTTCTTGTGATGCCTCCAGGTCAGCTAGAATCTAAACTAGAATCATCCAATAAACATAACCACAGAAACACTGCCATTGACCATTGGTCTGTTTGAGTCCTTTTTCAGATGTTCACACCACCAAAGGAAAAAATGTATTTCCTTTACTTTTAAGGTCTTAATGATACCCTTTTAGTACTGTATTCCCTGTGCTTTTCCTTCCATTTTTCTCCTCTGACTTCATTTCTTCTGCTTTACTATATCACATTTATAGTCATACAAGGGCTTCTCTGGTGGCTTAGATGATAAAAATTTACCTGCAACGTGGGAGACCTGGCTTCTATCCATGGGTTGGGACGTTTCCCTGGAGGAGGGCATGGCAACCCACTCCAGTATTCTTGCCTAGAGAATGTGACAGACAGGGAGCCTAACAGATTGCAGTCTATCGGGTTGCAAAGAGTCAGACCGACTCAGCGACTGAGTGATAAAGTCACACAAAGACACTTACATCTCAAAAAATGGTAGTGCCCTTCATGATTATTTTTATATCATTACTCAGTAGCCTCAGTCAAAGGTCTGATTTTTATATATGCATAGTGGATAAAAAAACTCAAGGTCTTCTTAGTCAATAAACACGACAAGTTTTGACTTGCATAGCCCATGAAAGCAGCTCCAGTCTCCCAAGGAACAGGCCAGAGGCATTTGATTTCTCATTGGTAGTGGAATAAAAAAGTGTAAAAAATCTTCATGCTTGTAAATCCTTTGAGACAGGCTAAATTTTTGCCCAGTGCAGTAAATACCAATACAAGTAATAAAATAAATAAAAAATAGAAGGCAGAATGTAATAATCATTTTACATGTTTTCAAACAGTAATTTTTAAAAATTAATTTATTTTGAATGGAAGATAATTACTGTACTGTGATGGTTTTTGCCATACATCAACATGAATCAGCCACAGGTATACATGTGCGCCCCCTATCCTGAACCCCCTTCCCACCTAGCTGCCCACCCTGCCCCTCTGGGTTATCCCAGAGCACTGACTTCGGGTGCCCTGCTTCATTCATTGAGCTTGTACAGGACATCTATTTTACATAGATGGTTAATTTACATGTGTCAGCGCTATTCTCCAAATCATCACGTCCTCATCTTCTCCCACCGAGTCCAAAAGTCTGTTCTTTACATCTGTGTCTCCATTGCTGCCCTGCATGTAGGATTGTCAGTACCATCTTTCTAATTCCCATGTATATGTGTTAATATACAGTATTTTTCTTTTTCTTTCTGACTTAATTCACTCTGTATAAATAGGCACCAGCTTCATCCACCTCCTTAGAATGGACTCAAATGTGTTCTTTTTATAGCTGAGTAATTGTGTATTCGGTATCTTTTCATCTGCTGATGGACATCTAGGATGCTTTTGTGTCCTGGCTATTGTAAATAGTGCTGTAATGAACATTGGAGTACATGTGTCTGATTCAATTCTGGTATCCTTGGGGTGTATGCCCAGCAGTGGGATTGCTGCATCACATGGCAGTTCTGTTCCCAATTTTTTAAGGAATCTCCACACTGTTCTCCATAGTGGCTCTGCAACTTTGCATTTCCACCAATAGTGTAGGAGGGTTCCCTTTTCTCCACACCCTCTCCAGCATTTATTGTTTGTAGACTTTTTGATGATGGCCATTCTGACTGGTGTGAGATGATACCTCTTTGTGATTTTGATTTGCATTTTTCTAATAATGAGTGATGTTCACCATCTTTTCATGTGTTTATTAGCCATCTGTATGTCTTCTTTGGAAAAATGTCTGTTTTGGTCTTTTGCCCACTTTTTGATTGGGTTGTTCATTTTTCTGGTATTGAGCTGTATGATCTGCTTATATATTTTGGAAATTGTCAGTTATTTCGTTTGCTATTATTTTCTCTCATTCTGAGGGCTGTCTTTTCACTTTTCTTATAGTTTCCTTCATTGTGGAAAAGCTTTTAAGTTTAATTAGGTCCCGTCTGTTTATTTTTGTTTCTATTTCTATTATTCTGGGAGGTGGTTCATAGAGGATCTTGCTGCGATTTATGTTGGAGAGTGTTCTGCCTATGTGTTACTCTAAGAGTTTTATTGTTTCTGTCTTGCATTTAGGTCTTTAATCCATTTTGAGTCAAACAGTAATTTTTGTAAAATTTTTTGAAATAGCAATTTTGACCACTTGTACAGTTAAGTACTGTAGACTACTATAGTACTATAGCCTTTTCTTCAAATAATACAGACATGTCCAAATTATCCAAATTACTATATAGTACTTGGATAGTAATCTTTATAGTATTACTATAAAGAAATAATGACACAAGTACATTACATGTTTTCACGTTTACTGAATGTTATTAGACGTTTTTGCACCTCCATTCTATACATTAAATCAAGAACCACAATGAAATTTACATTTGACTCCCTTTGTCTAACAAACATCTAATTTCATAGAGAATTCTTTCTGCTTTCTGTTTGAAATATGTTCCAAATTTCACCATTCTCACTATCTCTATTGACTCTTCATTTCAGCCACCTCAGTCTCTTACATAAATTATTGAAATATCTTCCTAACTGGCCTCCCTACTTTGGCCTTGCCTCCTTGTAGTATTTCTTCAACACAGTAGTCAGTGATCTTTTCAAAACCTGTCAGATCATGTTGCTTCTCTGCTCAATAATTTCACAACTTGTGAGAACAGAAGTCAGTCAGAGGTATACCCTGTTCACCCCTCCAACCCCGGTCCCTACTACTCTGACCTCTTCTTCAGCTATTGTCTTCTCTTCTCCCATCCCTGCCACATTGCATTCCTGGCTGTACAGGCCAAGGACAGAAGCCTGTCTCTTTCTAGTTCCAATTTACATATCAAGAGTGAGAGTTTCCTTACTATCCTGTTTATAAAAGGACACACTCCCACTTTTCCCCTCCATGTCCTGTATGTATTAACTCATCATCTTCTTCCATAGTGTTTATTAACCAACTGATATATGTCATGAATATATTAATTTATCATCTTTCTCCTTTTCTTCTTAAATGCAAATTCCAAGGACAGAAGGGATTGTTTTCTGTTTTATTTACCGCTATATCCCAGTTCACTAGAACATTGTCTGATTATAGCATGTCCTTAATAAACACTCACTGGAATGAATATAAATGAATAAAAAGAATGTGCTTGGGCGGAATATGTTAGACATGGTAATTGCACCATAAATGGTAGCTATTATTATAAAGATATTTTTCCCAGGAAAGCTAGATTATACATAATATCCAGGGAATGTACTCTGTTTTATAGAGTCAAAGCTACATTTAAATTCTACTAATAAATAAAAACTGAACAAGTTGTTTAATTTCAATGAACATTTTTTTTCTTTTTCTATCAAATAAATAATTGCCACACCACCTAGATCATATTTTTTACAAAGTCTTGGATGAAATGACAAGTTTGAAATGTCTGCTATAGTGTTTGATCTAAATCAATAGAGATTTGTTTCCTCTCTGCTTCCTATCCATCCCCTCTTAGTTCTCTTTGACAATTGCTTTTTGATGCCTGCTGTGTGTCAGTCATGGTGATTGCTACTGGATGTCAAAATATGAGATACACTTCTTGCTTTCAAGTGTTTACAGCCCATTGAGAAGAAAACACATATGCAAAAAAAAAAAAAAAAAAAAAAAAAAGCCTTCAAAATAAGAGAAAGTGAAATAATGGTTGTATAGAGGAAAGACAACCAGCAGTGGAAAGTCGCCTGGATTAAGGAGTACCTGAGGTTAATCTTGAAGGATAAGTGACATTTATCTAAGCCTCTGAGCTCAGAATGAGGGAAGCTTTTCCAGAGGAAGAGAAGAGCATCAGCAAATACACAGAGACCAGAAAGAACACAGTATGTGTGGGAATGTATGACCAGTTGTATAAGGCTTGAGGGCAAGGTACAAACCAGCAGTGGCAGAGGAGCATAGGATTGTGGAAGACATCACAACATGCAAAGTCCTGTATGTCACCCTGGTGTACTTGGATCTTGTCCTGTTGTCAAGGAAGGGGTGTAGGACGGGTATGAGAGTATGGCAGAGCCACATCTGGGCTTTAGAAATACAATTATGCCAAACATATGAAGGAGAATTTCAATAAGTGGCCGAAAAGTGAGGTTTCAAGAGTATGGGGACTTCCCTGGTGGTCCAGTGGTTAAGAATCTGCCTTGCAATGCAGGAGATGCAGGTTTGATCCCTGGTTGGGGAACTAAGATCCCACATGCTGTGGAGCAACAAGCCCATGCCCTGTGACTACTAAGTCCATGTGCCGGAATGAAAGATCCTGCATGACATAACTAAGACTCAATGCAGCCGAATAAATAAGTAAAATAAATATTAAAATAGAGTATGGACTATGGAACTAGAATTCTATCTCACCAGTTCCACTGTGTTTCTCTCTTACCAGTTCCACTATATCTGTTGATTCCAAACCCACCAATATGTTCACCTTCTGCTAGTAACTTTCACTTATAAGCCATGTAGCCTTTGAAAAACTGTACATTGTTTCAATTTGCTTATTTATAAAAATAATAAATAAGCAAATCAGTATAGGTTCCACCAAGGTGTTATTATGAGTATTAAAGGTGTTAAACTTGTCAATTGTAAGCACATTTAACTAAATATATTCATTACAAAACACTTCAAAATTTGCACAAAAAAGAAATATAAGCCATGTCATTCTTTTCTTTTATTTTAAAATTTGAAGATTATAGAAGTCTAATTAGGAAGTTGTCATTTTGCATCGAGATAGCTGTGGTAGTCATGACGGAGAGGAACTGGATTCAGAAGTATTTGTGGAATAAAACTGTCAGAGCTCGGTGAGTAACAGACCAGGTTGTGGAAGGAGTGCAAGGGTGAAGGACCCTGAGACTTCTTAGATAGAGTCTTCAGTTTCTAGTTTGGGTAATTTTGGACATTATTTAATAGAATCTGGGATAAAGCAGAGATATTAATATTACTCAGTTCTATCTATCTTTTCATTCACCAAATATTTAATTAGTACCTAATATAAACTGGTACTACACTAGGTACTGAGAATATAAGAGTAAGCAAGGTACATATGATTTCTGCTCTCACAAAGCTTAAATTCTAATGAATGAAGAAAGAAATGAAAGTAAATATCTTATGAATGAAATAAGCAACTAATTACATGATATTCAATTTACAGGCATAGTATTATAAAATAAGTTAGAAAAAATGACAGAAAACAGACCATACAACCTAGAGACTGACCTAGTTGTGATGGAGAGGAAGTGTATTCAGAAATAGTTGTGAAGTAAAACTGTCAGAGCTTGGTGAGTGATCAGTGAGGTTGTGAAATTTGAAATATCTGGAAAAGAAGCAGATGATGACAAAGTTCATATAAGATGAAGCTAGTAAGACAAGCAGTGGTCAAGTGCATGGGCTTCTTTTTGGCCACTGAATATGTATCTGTATGTCTATACACAATATATATAATGGAAAGCCATTGAAGTGTTTATAAAATACCCAATCCTCTTTGTATATTGAAAATGTCCCTGTTGCATGCAGCATTTCATGTGAAATGGATTAAAGCAGGATAAAGAATGAGTCTAACTGCACGGCTTTTGTAACAGTTCAAACAGGAGAGAGTGGAAAGTTGGACTAGCGTGGTCATGACAGAGATGCAAAGAAAGAGAGAGAACCTTTAAAGGTGAGAGAGTATTTTGCAATTGATCAATACATCCCATCTTTCTAATGGCAGGATCTCAGACATATACCTTAAGATACGTGTTTGGGAGGGTGGAGGGGAGTGTTGGGAGAGTAGAAAGGAGAAACCTGCTTTGTATAAAAGCAGGGCCACTACTTGTGTCTTGCAGACCTGCAGCTCGGGTGTCACAGACTGCCTCTAGATTCCCACCGCTAAGTACTTAACTCTGCCAGTCAAGCATGCCGCTTATGTTCCATGCAGATTTTCCGGGAAGGTGTGCTAACCTCTGTGATTCTGATATCCTTAGAGCTTGTTTTCCCACTCTATTTGTATCCTCTGAATCCTGTTTCAGGTTCAAATACTTTATGCCTCTCTCTAGCTAGTAAGAAAACTTTTTTTTCTCTTTCTGAATCCAGTGCTTTTGTAGTAATGTATTAGCTGTCTATGGCTCAATAACAAATTCCACTAAAACTTAGTAGCTAAAAATTTCACACAGCTATCATCTCCATTTCTGTGGATCAAGAATCCAGGTAGGCTTACCTACTTTCTCTGATTTAGGTGCCGTGACCAAGCTACCATGGGTCTGTGTGTGTGTGTGTGTGAGTCACTCAGTTTTGTCTGACTCTTTGTGACCCCATGGACTGTAGCCTGCTAGGCTCCTCTGTCCATGGAATTCTCCAGGCAAGAATTCTGGAGTCGGTAGCCATTCTCTTCTCTAGAGGATCGTCTTGACAGGGATTGAACCCAGGTCTTCTGCATTGCAGGCAGATTTCTTTACCATCTGAGCCACCAGGGATACCTAATTTGCTTCTATGGTATCATTCAAAAGCTGGACTGGAGAAGGATCTACTTTCAAGCTTACTCACGTGGCTGCTGGCAGATTCTGATCCTTTGCTAGCTGTTGTCTAGAGGAAGTCCCCTGTTGTTTATTACTTGGGTCTCCTCCCAGGATACTTCACAACATTACCAGGCTCATCAGAGCAGGAATGTGAGAAGAGCCAGAAAGAGAGAGAGAGGTACAGAGAAAGAGAATGTTTACAGTCTAATCTCAGAATTAACATCCAAATGCCATTTATACTCATTTGAAGCAAATAGCCACATCCAGTCATATGTACTCGGTTGCTCAGTAATGTCCATTTCAGCGACCCTGTAGACTGTAGTTGCCAGGCTCCCCTGTCACTGGGATTCTCCAGGCAAGAATACTGGAGTGGGTTGCCATTTCCTACTCCAAGGAATCTTCCTGACTCAGGGATCGAACCTATGTCTTTTACATATCTTGCTTTGGCAGGCAGATTCTTTACTGCTGGGAAGCCCAATCAGATCTAGCCTGTGCTCAATTTGGGATTACACAAGAGCAGGAGTTTCAGTAGGCTGGTGTCACTGGGTATCATTTCAAAGCTGCCTATCACAAATGGGATACATTCAGCGTGTCTGGGACTTTGGATAACACAGTCCCTTATTTTTAGTAGCGATTTTTCCTTCCCAGGCCACACAGGTATTCTCAGAAAGTCAGATCCCCTTCATATATCCAGGCTCTTTTCTGAATACATGCAGCCCACCACCTGCCTCCTTGTCCATGGTGATTTTCTCCTGCAGACAGCCCTTGAAGTCTTGCCTTTGCTGTCTTTTCTTAAATCTCTCACAGTAAGTCAAATAAGTCTTTTTAGGTCCAGAGCGCAGTGGTATACAAAGTTCAAGCCTTTTTCTATTAGATTCTTAGATATCAGGCAAATCAGAGGAACTCACCAGAAACTAGTTTAATCTCTAATTATCTTATCATCCTAGAAAGTTCAAGTGAACTTCCAAGAAACATCCACCTTTAAAAGTCAATATATCCGATTATTACTTCCCATGCAAATCAAGACAATAAGATAATTACCGTTCATCAGACATGTTATCATGGAGCAGATGTATTATAGTTTTATAAAGCAGTTCATGAGTTCAACAACCTGCAATGCATGGGCTATTTTTTTCATATTGGTTTAAACAACACTTTATAAAAATGTCAATCTGATTATCATAATTCCCTGATCAAAGCTGTTAACGCTTTATTGCTTTTAAGATGAAGTTTTAACTCTGTGGCACATGGGCTTTCTTATCCAGCCCACCTCTGCAGTCAAATATAGTTATTTCTCCACAAGCATTCTTCCCTCCAACCTTTCTGAGCCTGAGTACCACCTCAAGCCTCTGTGTCTCTGACCATGCAGTTCCCTTGTTCTGTTGTCTCATTCGTCCCTTTCTTCCATCCTTCCAAGCACAGTTCAAGTACACTGTGCTTAAGAGAGCCTTCCTTGATTCTCCACCATGGAGGACCAGGTCTCCTTGAAAGAGACAACTGCACTCAGCCGCACAGTGCTCAGTTGGCTGAAGCCTCCAGCTGTCACCCCCTTTAGGATCCATGTCAACTTTTGAACCACTTCTCATGCTTCAGGACCTGGGTAGCCCCAGCCAGTGACTGAGTATTATAGTGATTATTACAAGGACCTCTCTTTTTATCTGAAGCAGGACTCCTTGAAAGGGCAATCTGTACTCAGGAACTCCCTGTGGAACTAGACATCATTAGCTCTACGTCTTGGTCAGAGGCTCCCCTTGTCATTCCTGCTTTTCCACCTGCCATCTGTCCATGAGTGTTAACCCCTAGTGTAAAGCACCTAACTCTGTGTCACCAGCAGACACAAGGAACACATCTGCTGAGAAGTCAATGCTTTTCTTCTGTTAATGCACCATACAAAAGTCTTCCATAACACTTACCAGTTTGGATTACAGTGAGGAGTGTATGTGTGTCTCTGCCTCGCTCATTATCCTACAGTGTTCTTGGGAACAGCACAAGTGTTACTGTTTTTCATATCACAGAGCTTTGCACAATGACATGGTGTACTATAAGAGCTCAGCAGTGTCTTGAGTGATGAAATTGCCACTAGGCCTGACACTGAAACACATTTCCTTCCCTATTGCTTTTATCAGCTAAGGTCTCATCTCTTTCCCAACTGTTATTTCCATTTTTTGTAACTACTCACACTATTCTGTGTCCCAGAGTTTTGCCCTCTACTGTTCTACCTTTTTGCAAGAGGTTAGATAAAACTCATAATGCAGTGGTTGTGTGAAAACAATGTTCATTTTTATTGTTTTTTTTTTCAGATGTATAACCTCTAGGTGAGTTTGCTTATTCACTGATCTCAGAGTTGAATGGTATTATAGGCAAAAACAAGAAGTGTTTTCTGGGTTGGGTTGGGAGGGAATTCTTCTTTTGAAATAGATTACCACATAACAAATTAACTTAAACCTCAGCAACTTAAAACAGCAACAGTTATTACTTCATAGATTCTATGGGTTAGAAATCTGGGCATGACTTACAGGGTCCTCTGACTCCAGTTCGCTCATGGGCTGCAACTGAGGTGTTGGCTGTGCTTGTAGTCATGCCAGGGTTCTACTGGGAGAGGAAATGCTTTCAAGATCATGTCCATAGTTGTTAAGATTCACTTCTGTGTGTTGTTGGACTGACGGCCTCAGGGCTTTCCTGGCTGTTACTGTAGGAGGTCCCCTTCAGCTCATTGTCACCTGAGTCTTTTCACAAAGCAGCTCAAAACATGACAGCTGACTTCATCCAAGTGAGAAGAGCCAGAGGATGTGGAAGCATCTTCATGCCTTACTCTGTTCATCAGAACTGAATCATTAAGTCCAGTTCTCACTGAGGGAGGGGTTACACAATGGTATGACTAATGGAAAGTCAAGCTCATGTTATCAATACCCCATGTTATCAATACACTTTATCAACACTCTATGATTTCTCTCTTCAGCTCCTCCATAATAGCATCTTCAGTTTAGATCACAAGCATTTATGGAACACTTAGTTTGTGTAGACACTTGCAAACTATAACATAGATCTTCCTTTTTCACTATTTTATTTAACATGCATATTATTGTATAAAATTTGAATTCCTTCATTCATTCCAGTGTATATTTATTAAGCACCTACTATGCACCTGAGGGCTTCCCTTGTGGCTCAGCTGGAAAAGAATCCGCCTGTGATGCGGGAGACCTGGGTTTGATCCCTTGTTTGGGAAGATCCCCTGAAAGAGGGAAAGGTTCCCCACTCCAGTATTCTGGCCCAGAGAATTCCATGGATTATATAGTCCATGGGGTTGCAAAGAGTCAGACATGACTGAGCTACTTTCACATGCACCTGAAATTGTACTAAATATTCAAATTTCTGAAAGGAATAAGGGCTCACATTTTTAACTACCACCAACTTTTATGTATAATTTTAATTAGCTCTACTTTACAATAGAAGTGACCTTTTAAAACTTATCCTGTAACAGAATTTTTATAGAAAAATAATTAGTCTTTCGTAGAATGTATACTTTGAGAATAATACTATCAGGTTAGTTATGTGTTTGGGTTTCAGAACATGGCAGGATAAATACCCTTGTTTGAAAATGCATTATTGTGCCTAATTTTGTTGGTCCTATTAATGTTTTGTTTACACCATTAAACTGGTTGCAATGATTTAGATTCCTGTTTATAATAATGTGTAAACCCAGACATTTATAGTAGGAACAGTAAAATGAACTAGACTAGTACAATTTCAAAACAGTTGCAATTTTCTCTCTCTCTCTCATAATACTACTGATTGATTTTACATTAGTTTGCATTAAACGTAAAGTTGTATTCCCTCTGCAAATTGCTTTCCTCCCTTACTCTCAAATATATCATAGTTTAATTATAAAAATACTAAGCACATAGATAAAATATTGAAAACAACTTCTTTAAGGCCAACCAGAATGATGCATGTGGTTCCTAGAAGTCTGTCTACTAGATCGTGTATCATGATAAAACAAAAGCAGTTTGGTGTGACCAAAAGTTATATGGGCTGATTTTAAGAATCATTCTGCCTCTGACACAATAGAAGGAACAGAGGGTAGAAAGTAAAGGAGTTAAGATGTGCTATATCAGTAACAGAGTAATAATGAGTTTGGGATTCTAAATATAAACAATCTCATGATAATTAAGTCCAAGGTAAGAGAATAAAGAAGTGAAACTAGTTAATATGAGATGTATCTAGGGATAGCCATATAGCCATTGGTAAGTTAATTTTTAAGCAGATTCTACACATGTATACATAATTTTTGAAAAAAAGTAAACAATTGCATTGTCCAAGTTTTAACTATTTAACTGTGTATTATGAATCCTTTTCTAGATGTTTGTTAAAACCGTGGTGGCAAATGACATTTCAAATTTTAATTTGTGACATAAAAGCACCATCTGTGTGAAGTGTTTGCTCTACTGGCCTTTGACTCTAATTCTAAGAGATTTGGGGTTACAACTGTCCCTGGGGAACAAGGAAAGGGTTTATGGGATTCAGCAAATGAAAGATGTTAAGTCTGTAGTCTCCCTGCAGTTATAGAGAAAGATAGCTATAGATTTCAGTCATGAGATTGAAATTGTTTTGAATAGACTTATGTTGATAGAATCTGTTTATTTCCTTTGCCATAGTGTAGACAAAATTACTACTTCATGGGGCTTCTCTGGTTGCTCAATGGTGAAGGGTCCTGCCAATGCAGGAGACAGGTGTCCAATCCCTCGTCTGGATGGATGCCCATGTGCCATAGGGCAACCAAGCCCGTGCACCATGACTATGGAGCCTGTGCTCCAGAGCCTAGGAGCCCTGATTACTAAGCCTAGGTGACTCAGCCACTGGAGCCTGCATGCCCTGGAGCCCATGCTCAACGACAAGAGAAGCCACCACAATGAGAAGCCTGTGCACTGCAACTGGAAAGTAGCCCCCACCTGCTGCAACTAAAGAAAAGCCCTCCCAGCAACACAGACCCAACACAGCCAAAAATAAAGAAATAAAAAATGCTTTTTAAAAAAACTTACTACTTCATGGGGAGGGCTGATGGTTGGTAATTTTGCCAGCCACAGAACGTTTAACAACCTCCAGAGACATTTTTGATCTTTCCAATCAGAGAGGCCATTGTGAGTGAATAGTGAGTAGAATCCAGGGATGCTGCTGAAGGCCCCACAGTGCACAGGAGAGCCCCCTGCAACAAAGAACGACCTGGCCTCAGAAAACAGTAATGCTGAGTTTGAGAAATGCTGAGCTAGGAGAGACGTAGAGTCTGAAAGAAGTGGAAGAAGGCAGAATGGAAAAAGTGGTCCTTGCATCTCCTCTGCCAGCGTGGGTCAGGGAAGGAAGAGGAAGGAATGAAAGAGTTCCTGGAAAGATCAGCACACATCTGGGTAAAGAAGAGACTGATTTCTTGTTTTTCAACTGCAGCACAAGAAAGGAAAGTGACATTTATACCCTGGGGAAAAGATGGTGACATCTGGGCGTGAGAGGTATATAGATAAGCCCCCTTAGTTTCCCACAAGTCTGAAGATAGGATGAGGAGAAGCATGATTCCCACAGGCCCAGAGTGAACTATGGAGTCTGGATGGGGAGTGAGCCAGGAAACCATCCCAAGGAAAGGGGATTCACAGCGGATGAGTGCATGTGCCTTGATGATGGAGAAGGAAGGGGGGCTGAACATGCACCACTGTCTACCGCCATCCGAGATACAGAGACATTAGCACACAGGCCAGTGGCCAGCTCTGGAGTCTGAGGAGATGAGCTGTGTGATCCCTACCACAGTGCTTTTCAGCTGAAATCCTAAAGGAACGAGCACTCTCCTTTCCCGTGCCAGCATCACAGACACTGTGCTAATACCGCCACTGAGAACTGGCATGCAGGGATCATGTTCTGAGCATTTAAAATAAGATGGGAGTGACAAAGGAAGACGAGCCCTTAAGGGGAAACAACTATATGGAGATGAACTTTTGAGCATCACTGATGTGCTGCTTGTTTTTGTTGTTTAGTCAGTAAGTTGCATCTGACTCTTTTGCGACCCCATGGACTATAGTCCGCCAGGCTCCTCTGTCCATGGAATATTCCAGGTAAGAATATTGGAGTAGGTTGCCATTTCCTTCTCCAGGGGGTGTTCCCGACCCAGGGATCGAACCCCAGTATCCTGCATCTCCCACAGTTGCGGGAGGATTCTTTACCACTGAGCCACCAGGGAAGTCCTCACTGATGTGCTTAATTAGTGGCTTAACTCTTCAGAAGTGTCCTGAAAAATTGGGGGATAGGATTGAATTCACCTGAAAGTCATCTGACAGAGGTTGAAAAGTTAGTCAAGAAAAATTCCATTTTTTAAACCTCTTATATGGCTTGTTGTAACTATGAAATATCATACCTGTTAAAATACCTCTGGTTTTTTATTTCTTGACATTGAATAGTCAACTGTGAGAGACAGGACCTTCTATATAACTGATCATCTCCTTCCCTTGGCTTTAGTGTCTCATTCTTAGAAGTTGTGTTCCTTAATGATACGGAGGCCGTCTGCCAGTGGTTTAACATTTTGGCATCAGCCACCCTTTTCATCTCACTGAGTCTTACTCACTCTTTTCGTGTCAACTTAAGCCTCTTTTCACCTGGAACCTTTCCCTAACCACTTCAGATTAGCCTAGAATCCCCTGAAATACATTTTCATAGCACTTAACAAACTTTACTGTAATTCTTTATTAAACTATTTATTTTCTTTGAAGACAAAGTCAGTGCTTACGGCTTGTCATGGAATCTCCAGGGCCTAGCATAGCACGTAACACTTCATAGGCACTAAAAAGCATAAGTTTATCTAAGTAATTAAATCTGTTGAAATCTGCAGTGACAGTCAAGTTTTACAGCTAATTACAGCCCTTAAAACCTCCTGCCCCCCATTTCAATGTTCAAGAGCCTTTTTCTGCCACATATATCATTTATGGAAAGTGTTTATTTTTAAGATGGTACTTTGAAACTCTATTGCCTCCTGTTTCTTGGGTGACATAAAGTAAGACCGTGGCATATAAGAGAGGGAATGAAAAATTGTAGCTATTTTAGTTAGAAGCTCCCACGGGTGAGATATTGGATTGTTTCATAGAACCAAATACACATAGCAAATATTCGATTGATTTCTCTTGGATGAGGAAGAAAGTGTGGCAAAAGCTTTCAGAGACTGATACAAGCAAGGTGGAGGGTTGGCTCCACTGTTGACCAAGTTTGTGATCTTGGAAGTAACCTATCCAAATGTCTGTTTCTTAATATGCAATAATTGGCATAACAATATCTACTTGTATTTTTGCCAGCTACATATTTATATCTATGTGTCTGTGTGTGTATTTTCAGCTCAGTCCTTGTATAGGCTAAGTCATAATCCAGTTCCCCCATAAAAATGATAAGTGTCTTCAACTGCTATTTCCAGTCCTGCTGGAAGAAGTCAATTGGTCTCTTGTATAACTAGTCTCAACTGACTAGGAAGGGCCCAGCTGTTCTTTTTTTTTTTTCTTTTTTAATTTAGTCTTCAAGTTGATCAGAGCAGAGACTAATCCAGGTTGTTTTATGCTCTCATAGCGTGGTGTGTTATGAAACATTCACTGGATTCCTGGTGATTAATTATGGAACCTGCTCTGTGACTCAAACATTTAACATTTAGGGCATTTCTTAAAAACAGGGAATTCCCTTTGACAAAACTTGCTAATGAAGGTAAAAAATACATGTCCTCTCTCTCCTTGATAAGCCAGATCCAGGGGACCAAGGTCTATAGAATGTCAGTGTCTCCGTTTCTCACTTTCCTTGAAGAACTGTTGATGCATGGAGTTAACAGAACGGAAGCGCTGATAGTGAGCTATTTCATGATAAAACTGATGGCTAAATAGGTGATTTGTCTGATTTTTAACTCTACCATACTGAATTGGAGGAGGATAAATAATTACATGGCAACTTGAAATCAATTATTAAGTTAAAAATTCCTTTAGAGTACAAATTTAGTATCCACTTTATGATTAAACTTTGCCATTATATTCCCAGAGCCTCTGGATAGAGTTCCACTTCATAGTTTGATACAGTCATCTGCCCCTTTCCTGTCCCTCCCACATCTCCTTCCTGATGCTCATCCCCATGTGTGCTCTGCTCCAACCATGCTGAAATGCCTGTGACTCTCAAATAAATTATGCCAACTTACCCCTCTGTGACCTAACTCTCCTAAGTAAAGTGTAATCACTTATTGTACTTTTCATTTCAACTTCTTTATTCAACAGACATTCATGAAGTGCCTTTTATGTTCCATTTATAGCAGAAGGTGCTTGAGAAATACAACATTAAAGGCAAGACCCTTTTCCTAGAGGATTTCAGGTATTACAAAGGGAGACTTGTAGATAAATAAATATTCAGAGATGATGGGGTATGTGCAAGAGAAGTGGCTACTGCACATGGTGGATATAATGGGAAATCCCAAAGGGGTGAGTAGATTTGGAAAAGAATACAGAGAGGAATAATGATTGAACTGATTCTTAAGTGAAGATTAGAAGGCGGAGAGAGCTGTGCAGGAAAAGGTAGAGTTAGGACCTTTCCTAGTGTCAGGGAAAATATTTGGAGGAACTACAGACATATTGGAATAGGGGTTAAGAGTTACCAGGGTATGTCTGGAGTCCAAGAGGTGAGTCTGGATTCAGATTCTGTGGCTGCATGCCCCACGTGTATATTCTCAAATCTCTCAATTTTTTTTATCTCTAAAAAGTGGGTAATCATCTTCCACAGTGTCATCAAAATTAATCCAGACAGTATAAAGCACTCATCTTGAACATATTCAGATCAGTTCAGTTCAGTCACTCAGTCATGTCTGACTCTTTGCAACCCCATGCGCTGAAGCACGTAAGGCCTCCCTGTCCAACAATAACTCCAAGGGGCCTACCCAAACTCATGTCCATTGAGTCGGTGATGCCATCTAACCATCTCATCCTCTGTTGTCCCCTTCTCCTCCTGCTCTCAATCTTTCCCAGCATCAAGGTCTTTTCAAATGAGTTAGCTCTTCGCATCAGGTGGCCAAAGTACTGGAGTTTCAGCTTCAACATCAGTCTGTCCAATGAACACCCAGGATTGATCTGTTTTAGGATGGACTGGTTGGATCTCCTTGCAGTCCAAGGGACTCTCAAGAGTCTTCTCCAACACCACAGTTCAAAAGCATCAATTCTTCGGCACTCAGCTTTCTTTATAGTCCACCTCTCACATCCATACATGACCACTGGAAAAACCATAGCTTTGACTATATGGACCTTTGTTGGCAAAGTAATGTCTCTGTTTTTTAATATGCTGTCTAGGTTGGTGATAACTTTCCTTCCAAGGAGTAAGCGTCTTTTAATTTCATGGCTGCAATCACCATGTGCATTGATATTGGAGACCCCCAAAATAAACTCTGACACTGTTTCCCATCTATTTGCCATGAAGTGATGGGACTGGATGCCAGGATCTTAGTTTTCTGAATGTTGAGCTTTAAGCCAACTTTTTCACTCTCCTCTTTCACTTTCATCAAGAGGCTCTTTAGTTCTTCTTCACTTTCTGCCATAAGGGTGGCGTCATCTGCATATCTGAGGTTATTGATATTTCTCCCGGCAATCTTGATTCCAGCTTGTGCTTCTTCCAGCCCAGCATTTCTCATGATGTACTCTGCATATAAGTTAAATAAGCAGGGTGACAATATACAGCCTTGACGTACTCCTTTTCTTATTTGGAACCAGTCTGTTGTTCCATGTCCAGTTCTAACTGTTGCTTCCTGACCTGCATATAAGTTTCTCAAGAGGCAGGTCAGATGGTCTGGTATGCCCATCTCTTTCAGAATTTTCCACAGTTTTGTGTGATCCACACAGTCAAAGGCTTTGGCATAGTTAATAAAATAGAAATAGATGTTTTTCTGGAACTCTCTTGCTTTTTTGATGATCCAGCGGATATTGGCAATTTGATCTCTGGTTCCTCTGCCTTTTCTAAAACAAGCTTGAACATCTGGATGTTCATGGTTCATGTATTGCTGAAGCCTGGCTGAGAGAATTTTGAGCATTACTTTACTAGCATGTGAGATGAGTGCAACTGTGTGGTAGTTTGAACATTCTTTGGCATTGCCTTTCTTTGGGATTGGAATGAAAACTGACCTTTTCCAGTCCTATGGCCACTGCTGACATATCGAGTGAAGCACATTCACAGTATCATCTTTTAGGATTTGAAATAGCTCAACTGGAATTCCATCACCTCTGCTAGCTTTGTTTGTAGTGATGCTTCCTAAGGCCCACTGGATTTCACATTCCACGGTGTCTGGCTCTAAGTAAGTGATCACACCATTGTAATTAACTGGGTCATGAAGATCTTTTTTGTACAGTTGTTCTGTGTATTCTTTCCACCTCTTTTGAATATCTTCTGCTTCTGTTAGGTGGGTTGGGAAGGTCCTCAGGAGGAGCAAATGGCAACCCACTCCTGTATCCTTGCTTAAAAAACCCCATGGAGAGAGGAGTCTGGTGGGCTGCAGTCCACAGGGGCACAAAGAGTTGGACATAACCAAGTGACTGAGTACAGCCCACAGAGGCATTAGTTAGAAGCTCAATGTGATGTATGTATGATGGACAAAATAAGAGCCTTTGGAAGTGTCCACATTCCCAGAATATGTAAATATATTAGTTTATATAACAAAAGAGACTTTGAAAATGTAATTAATTTAACAGTCTTGAGATGGAGAGATTCCATTGGGTCATCAGTGGATTCAGTATAATTACAATTGCTTATAAGAGGAAGAAAACGCAGGAGAGTCAGAATCAGAGGAGATATGATAAGGGAAGCCAAAGTCAGGAAGAAAGAGCACTTTGAAGATACTACACAGTTGGCTTTGAAAATGGAAAAAGACACCATGAAGGAAGGAATGCATGTAGCCTCCTCCAGAAGCTGGAAAAAGCAAGCAATCATACTCTCCTCCAGAGCCTTGTTAAGAATTCTGCTGATATGTTGATTTTGGAATTTCTGATCTCAAGGACTGTAACATAAATTTGTGTTGTTTTAAGCCTCTAAGTTTGTGGTAGTTTGTTATAGCAGCAATAGAAAACTATTAACATCTATAAATGTATTACAGATTTACAATCTACCCTTTGAAATTCAAAGTGTTAGTCACTCAGTTGTGTCTGACACTTGGCATCTCCAAGAACAGTAGCCCACCAGGTTCTCCAGGCAAGAATACGGGGGTGGGTTGCCATGCCCTCCTCCAGAAGATCTTCCCGACCCAGGGATCAAACCCAGGTTTCCTGCACTGCAGGAAGTGCCACCAGAGAAGCCTATACACTCTACCCTTTGGTCAGTGGAAAATTATTAAGATCTTGAGAAAGGAATTGTAGCATAATCATAACTACTGCAAACTTTATAGCACAAGTTTCTATTTAGAAAAAATTGATGCGCAATATTGAAAATAATGGAAATCAGATAAGAAAACTTCTCAAGAGTCTAGAGTAAAGAGGGTTGGGTAAAAGGGGATATTAAGCAATGGAATCAAGTTTTGTGATCTCAGAAACTTTTATACTTTATAAGTCTTTGGGAAAAATATATAAAATTACAAATGCAAAAGTTAGTAGAAAGTGAACACAAAATGAGAAAAAAATCAAACTATTTTCTTTCTTCTTTTTGTTTTTTTCAAAATATTTATTTAATAAAGTGATAACCATTACTACATTTTTAAACAAAATTTTAGAGAAAAAACATAATATTTTATTAAATGCCCAGCACAAATCTATAATGCTTTTTTCCCCTATATTTCTACAGCCTGTTTCAAAGCCTTAGAAGAGACTGAGCAAATGAAGGGCCCTAAAGTTAAAGCTTCATTAGTTTAATAGCAAATCTGCTCCTGAAGTGAGTAGTATATAGGACTGCGGACTTACTGAACTGAGGGACAGGGAACATGTAGGGGTTGTGGTCTGTGTACCTAGATGGAGGCTGCTTCCTCTGATGTATCACTGACAGCATGATAATGACTTTTTAAGTTTACATCTGCCTGGGTTTTTAAAATTTACATCTGGATTTCTGGAGGACACATACTGTATCCTATATGGTAGTGCCTTTGAATGTATGACTAAATATTACAAAATAAGCGGCTTTAACTGAAATGCACACACACATTTGCATTTAATGAAGTACAACTTATGTTTTGTGGCAGCATTATATAAACTAAACCATAAGGTAACTTTACTTAATGTGAAAACTTTATGTTATAATATGCAGTATAGGCTATAATCTCAGTAAAACTGTTTTACTTGCTCATCACAGAAGTTTTCTATTTGTTTTAGAGAAAGCCTCTGAAATTTTTAAAGCAATCCTTCAGCCACAAGAAATTATGGGTGAGAAAACAACTGAGCACTTTAAATTGTCAGAAAAAAATTAATCAGTTAATCTAAGAAAGAAATGGAAAATTTTATTCAAACTAAACTGAGGATTATAACCCAGGAAAAGCATCTTGGAAAGCTCCAAGAACTGTTCCACGCATTAGAAGTCAAGGCACAGTTATATAAGGTTTGTGAGACAGAGGGCTATATATTAAATGATGTATTATTGACAGTTTACACAATCCAGCTCTGAGCATCATGGTTAGAAGGATGTTATATTTTAAGATGCTGTCTTGTTGGTGCTAAGAGAATGTTGCTCTTTATGGTTGAGTAGGTATTTCTACAGATGGGGGAGGTTTGGTTCATGCATAATGTTGATACACAATACAAACAAGAGGGGAGAGAGGAGATCAAGGGGCAGAGAAAAATTTTTATGTTTAAATGTTTCTTGTCTTGCCATAAAATATGAACATTATTTCACAGGCATTATAAAGTTAGCTTTTATTTCAAAAATGCAAAAAAAATTACAGTATGTAAAATAATTGAGAACAAAATTTTCATTTTTGGCATGATAGACTTGATTGTGAGTTAGTTATAATCTGTACTTTCTCTTTAGTTGTTTTAGTAATGTATCAACTTCCAGTTTTACTTTGGACCAAAGTCTAGTATATTATTTTAAGTAAAGAAAAAAACTGTCACTCTATTGCAATAAATTTATTCAGTTCAGTTGCTCAGTAGGGTCCAACGCTTTGCAACCCCACTGACTGCAGCACGCCAGACTTCCCTGTCCTGGAGCTTACTTAACCTCATGTCCATGGAGTCAGTGATGCCATCCAACCATCTCATCCTCTATCGTCTCCTTCTCCCACCTTCAATCTTTCCCAGTATCAGGGTCTTTTCAAATGAGTTAGTTCTTTGCAACAGGTGGCTAAAATGTTGGAGTTTCAGCTTCAGCATCAGTCCTTCCAATGAATATTCAGGACTGATTTCGTTTAAGATAGACTAGTTAAATCTACCTGCAATCCAAGGGACTCTCAAGAGTCTTCACCAACAACACATTTCAAAAGCATCAATTCTTCAGAGCTCAGCTTTTTTTTAATAGTGCAACTTTCACACCCATACATGACTACTGGAAAAACCATAACTTTCACTAGATGGACCTTTGTTGGCAAAGTAATGTCTCTGCTTTGTAATATGCTGTCTAGGTTGATCATAGCTTTCCTTCCAAGGAGTAAGTGTCTTTTAATTTCATGGCTGCAGTTACCTTCTGCAGTGATTTTGGAGCCCCCAATAATAAAGTCTGTCACTGTTTCCATTGTTTCCCCATTTATTTGCCATGAAGTGATTGGACCAGTTGCCATGATTTAGTTTTCTGAATGTTGAGATTTAAGCCAGCTTTTTAACTCTCCTCTTTCACTTTCATCAAAAGGCTCTTTTGTTCTTCACTTTCTGCCATAAGGATGGTGTCATCTGCATATCTGAGGTTATTGATATTTCTCCCGGCAATCTTGATTCCAGCTTGTGCTTCACCCAGCCCAGCATTTCACATGATGTACCCTGCATATAAGTTAAATAAGCAGGGTGAAATATACAGCCTTGGCATATTCTTTTTCCTATTTAGAACCAGTCTGTTCCATGTCCAGTTTTAACTGTTGCTTCTTGACCTGCACACAGATTTCTCAGGAGGCAGGTCTGGTGGTCTGGTATTCCCATCTCTTTAAAATTTTACACAGTTTATTGTGATCCACACAGCCAGACTTTGGTGTAGTCAATAAAGCAGGAGGAGATGTTTTTCTGGAACTATTTTTTTTTTCCTGATGATCCATTGGATGTTGGCAATTTGATCTCTGGTTCCTCTCCCTTTTCTAAATCCAGCTTGATCATCTGTAAGTTCATAGTTCACATAATGTTGAAGCCTGGCTGAGAGAATTTTGAGCATTACTTTGCTAGCATGTGAGATGAGTGCAACTGTGCAGTATTTTGACCATTCTTTGGCATTGCCTTTCTTAGGGATTGGAATGAAAACTGACCTTTTCTGGTCCTATGGCCACTTCTGAGTTTTCCAAATTTGCTGGCATATTGAGTACAGCACTTTCATAGCATCATCTTTTAGGATTTGAAATAGCTCAACTGGAATTCCATCACCTCCACTAGCTTTGTTTGTAGTAATACTTCTTAAGGCCCACTTGTCTTCACATTCCAAGATGTCTGGCTCTAGGTGAGTGATCACACCATTGTGGTTATCTGGGTCATGAAGATATTTTTTGTATAGTTCTTCTATGTATTCTTGCCACCTCTTCTTAATACATTCTGCTTCTGTTAGGTCCATACCATTTCTGTCCTTTATTGTGCCCATCTTTGTGTGAAATGTTCCCTTGGTATCTCTGATTTCCTTGAAGAGATCTCTAGTCTTTCCCATTCTTTTGTTTTCCTCAGTTTCTTTGCATTGATCCTGAGGAAGGGTTTCCTATCTCTCCTTGCTATTCTTTGGAACTCTGCATTCAAATGAGTATATCTTTCCTTTTGTCCTTTGCCTTTAGCTTCTCTTCTTTTCTCAGCTATTTGTAAGGCCTCCTCAGACAACAATTTTGCCTTTTTGCATTTCTTTTTCTTAGGGATGATCTTGATCATTGCCTCCTGTAAAATGTCCCAAAACGTCATCCATAGTTCATCGGGCACTCTATCAGATCTAGTCCCTTATACTTCCACTGTATAATCACTAGGGATTTGATTTAGTTCATACCTGAATGGTCTGATGGTTTTCCCTACTTTCTTCAATTTCAGTCTGAATTTGGCAATAAGGAGTTCATGATCTGAGCCACAGTCAGCTCCCGGTCTTCTTTTTGCTGACTGTATAGAGTACAGCTTCTCCATCTTTGGCTGCAAAGAATATAATCAGTCTTATTTAGATATTGGCCATCTGGTGATGCCCATGTGTAGAGTCTTCTCTGGTGTTGTTGGAAGACAGTTCTTGCTATGACCGGTGTGTTCTCTTGGCAGCATTCTGTTAGCCTTTGCCCTGCTTCATTCTGTACTCCAAGGCCAAATTTGCCTGTTTCTCCAGGTATCTCTTGATTTCCTACTTTTGCATTCCAGTCCCCTGTAATGAAAAGGATATCGTTTTTTTGTGTGTTAGTTCTAGAACGTCTTGTAGGTCTTCATGGAACCATTCAACTGCAGCTTCTTCAGCATTAATGGTTGCGGCATAGACTTGGATTACTCTGATACTGAATGGTTTTCCTTGGAAATGAACAGAGACCTTTCAGTCGTTTTTGAGATTACATCCAAGTACTGTATTTTGGACTCTTTTGTTGACTATTTTGGCTATTCCATTATTTATTACATCCAATCAAACTTCATTTAAGCCATCAAAGTTGACAATATTCCCCCACAAAATATTTTACCAGGAAAATTTTGTTTGAGTTAATGACTCATGATCACTGTTGTCGAATCCAAGTCTGTGTGCTCAAAGCATGATGAGGCTAAACCTACCAAAGCATTGGAGTTTTAGAGAACATATGGGCTTATTGCAGGGTCAAACAAGGAGAACAGGTGGCTTGTGCTCAAAAGCCACAAACCCCTTGATGGTTTTGGGGAAGAGGTTTTGCTTTTTAAGTTTTATTTATTTATATATCTACATTTTTATTTATTTTAGGCTGTGCTGGGTCTTTGTTGCTGCATAAGGACTTTCTCTAGTTGCAGCAAGCGGGGGCTCCTCCTCATTGTGGTGTGCAGGCTTCTTATCACAATAGTTTCTTGTTGCAGAGGATGGGCTCTAGTAGTGCTCAGGATTCAGTGATTGTAGCGTGTGGGTTTAGTAGCTGTGGTTTGCTGGCTTTAGAGATGGGCTCAGTAGCTGTGGCACATGCACTTAGTTGCTCTACATCATGTGAAATCTTCTGCGACCTGGGATAGAACCTCGTCTTCTGTATTGGCAAGTGGACTCCCCATCAGTGGACCATGAGGGAATTCCAGAAGAGTTTTTATAGGCAAAATTTAGGATGAAGGCTTCAGGGCACATGACTTTCTTCTGATAATTGGTGGTGAGATAACAGGTGGTTTTCCAGGAATCTTGTGCTCAACCTAAAGTTAGCATCCCCCACTTGGAGACTTCATTCCTGCTGAGGAATTCAAAGATATATTGTTATCTATTTCCCTTCAGGAGGAACTAGGACCTTGCTTTATTGCTCCACTATTGTTTCTTGGTTGTCTGAGGAGGCCTTACAAATAGCTGTGAAAAGAAGAGAAGCAAAAAGCAAAGGAGAAAAGGAAAGATATTCCCATTTGAATGCAGAGTTCCAAAGAATAGCGAGGAGAGATAAGAAAGCCTTCTTCAGTGATCAGTGCAAAGAAATAGAGGAAAACAACAGAATGGGAAAGACTAGAGATGTCTTCAAGAAAATTAGAGATACCAAGGGAATATTTCATGCAAAAATAGGCACAATAAAGGACAGAAATGGTATGGACCTAACAGAAGCAGAAGATATTAAGAAGAGGTGGCAAGAATACACAGAAGAACTGTACAAAAAAGATCTTCATGATCCAGATAATTACAATGGTGTGATCACTCACCCAGAGCCAGACATCCTGGAATGTGAAGTCAAGTGGGCCTTAGAAAGCATCACTACTAACAAAGCTAGTGGAGGTGATGGAATTCCAGTTGAGCTATTTCAAATCCTGAAAGATGATGCTATGAAAGTGCTGCACTCAATATGCCAACAAATTTGGAAGACTCAGCAGTGGCTACAGGACTGGAAAAGGTCAGTTTTCATTCCAATCCCTAAGAAAGGCAATGCCAAAGAATGGTCAAAATACTGCACAGTTGCACTCATCTCACACGTTAATAAAGTAATGCTCAAAATTCTCCAAGCCAGGCTTCAGCAGTACATGAACCAAGAACTTCCAGATGTTCAAGCTGGTTTTAGAAAAGGCAGAGGAATCAGAGATCAAGTTGCCAATATCTGCTGGATCATCAAAAAAGCAAGAGAGTTCTAGAAAAACGTATATTTCTGCTTTATTGACTACGCCAAAGCCTTTGACTGTGTGGACCACAATAAACTGTGGAAAATTCTGAAGGAGATGGGAATACCAGACCACCTGACCTGCCTCTTGAGAAACCTGTATGCAGGTCAGGAAGTAATAGTTAGAACTGGACATGGAACAACAGACTGGTTCCAAATAAGAAAAGGAGTACGTCAAGGCTGTGTATTGTCACCCTGCTTATTTAACTTATATGCAGAGTACATCATGAGAAACGCTGGGCTGGAAGAAGCACAAGCTGGAATCAAGATTGCCGGGAGAAATATCAATAACCTCAGATATGCAGATGACACCACCCTTATGGCAGAGAGTGAAGAAGAACTAAAGAGCCTGTTGATGAAAGTGAAAGAGGAGAGTGAAAAAGTTGGCTTAAAGCTTAACATTCAGAAAACTAAGATCATGGCATCTGGTCCCATTACCTCCTGGGAAATAGATGAGGAGACAGTGGAAACAGTGTCAGACTTTATTTTTTAGGGCTCCAAAATCACTGCAGGTGGTGACTGCAGCCATGAAATTAAAAGACGCTTACTCCTTCGAAGGAAAGTTATGACCAACCTAGACAGCATATTAAAAAGCAGAGACATTACTTTGCCAACAAATGTCCATCTGGTCAAGGCTGTGGTTTTTCCAGTGGTCACGTATGGATGTGAGAGTTGGACTGTGAAGAAAGCTGAGCGCCAAAGAATTGATGCTTTTGAACTGTGGTGTTGGAGAAGAGTCTTGAGAGTCCCTTGGACTGCAAGGAGATCCAACCAGTCCATCCCAAAGGAGAGAAGTCCTCGGTGTTCATTGGAAGGACTGATGCTCAAGCTGAAACTCCAATACTTTGGCCACCTCATGCGAAGATTTGACTCATTGGAAAAGACCCTGATGCTGGGAGGGATTGGGGGCAGGAGGAGAATGGTACAACAGAGGATGAGATGGCTGGATGGCGTCACCGACTCGATGGGCATGAGTTTGAGTAAACTCGGGAACTTGTGATGGACAGGAAGGCCTGGCGTGCTGCGATTCATGGGGTCGCAAAGAGTCGGACACGACTGAGTGACTGAACTGAACTGAACTGATTATTTCTTGACTGCCTTTCCTTTGTTTTCGCATTCCCTCCAGGCCCTGATTAGTAACTGTTTGAATCTGCCTTTTGGAACTCAGACAAGTTCTGAGAGGCTGAAGTCTTTTTCTTACAAACCCAGAAAGGGGGGCATGGAAAAGCTTTTGTACTCAGGAAGGCTCCATGGGGTTGTGCTTGATTTTAGCACTACACCAAAAGTAAGTTTATTCACAATACTAATTATAGCATATAACTGAGAAAGTTCTAATGAGCCTTATAAAGTAAGGAATATAGATTGAGAATATTGGTATTTTAACCAACATCTTTCTAAGACAAATTCAGATGACTAGATAAAAATTCTGCTCATATATTCTGATCAAAGTCATTAATGTCACCGTAGGTATATTTGGTATTATACTGATGACTTAATCACAGGTAACAATGATTCTTAAAATAATCTTACTTGTATATTGTAGGTGTGTCCAGATGTATACATATGTAGGAGAGAGAGAGCAAGATAGTCACAACTTGAGGTGATTATGAGCCAGTTCCATGTTCACTACTTTAAAGCTTCAAAAATCAAATGGCACACCAAATTCCAGCTTGGTTTTGACAAGTGCTTAAAAAAGAAGCTTTCTATTTTAAAGCATCTACTATTTGTAGGATGCTACTTTATTGATGCTGAAGAGGAATAAAATAATGCCTAAAATGTCAACAACATCTCTAGTATGTAGATTCAATTTTCAATACTGTGAATCAAATTAAATACCTGAGAAATGTATAATTTAAAGGATGTCGTAATTCTTCTTCTTTTTCCATGAATTTCCTTTAAAACATGAGACACAATCAGTGAGAATGGGTTTCCTTTTGAAATACTGAAACAAAGTTCCAGGTGTCATTCTAGTCAATAATGTACCTGATCAAACTAGCTGATACTATTTTTGGTTAGAAACAAGATGCCATTTTGATGAAATGAATCTGATTTTACTTTTGTGGCTGGAAATGTAGGTGAAGCAATTCTAAAGTAATTTTGAATTATGATAAGCTCATGAGAAATGTGTGTTCCCTTCCAAGCAAATGACTAGAAAAGGGACTTCAGACTTTTGGATGTGTAAGCTAATCATTTAGTCTGTTACAATCTGTCCTTTTATTTCATAATTCTAATGCATTTAATTATTATGTATCACGCTTTTTATATTATAAACATCAAAACTATGAAAATAATACTGACTTTATATTCTGTGAAGTTTTTACTGTATATTATCTTGAGACCAGAATAACCTGATTAATTCCAATTAGCAGTTAAATAATTGAATTCTAATTATGTCATATGAGTTCTTGATGCTAAAAAATTGGCCAAGTGATGTATAATTTATTCATACCAATTAGAGTTACATGATTATATTATGAACCTCACACTAATCCTCTTCCAGAAAGGTTAGACCAGAAAATACTGAGCAGTAACCCTGATGATGCTTGATAAAGAATTAGGGACCTAAATTAAAAGTTTAAAAAAGAAAAAGGCTATAGCTTAGTTTTCAAATAAAACCCTCCAAAGTTCAGAACTTTTAGTTACTCAGAGACAGAGAGATTTAATTCAAAAAATAGAAATAGCAATTTATCTTCAGTTGCTGTCCTAGTGTGTTATATTTCTTGGTGTGGTGGATTAAAAATGAAGCGTGACTGGCATTCTACACTGATAATTGGAACCTGTTCTATTCTTTTGTTATATCTTGCCAAGCAATCACTGGAGTGCATTAAAAAAAAAAAAATTCCAGCCCCTCATTAAACATGTGAAACCAAAGGTCTGCCTAGGATTTTTCTTTTTTGGTCCATAATTATTACCACTGAATTATTTTCAGTGACTCGCCTGTTGTTCACCTTTATTTCAAGGCCCACATATTTTAATAATTTGGTTACAGAGATAAATTCAGAACATATGACTATAACTTTGCAGCATACCTAAAAGTTATCTATTATTTGTATAACATAAATGTCTTTACATATATTTTCATTTCTCATTATTGTTTTAGTGACTAATCTATACCATTTTAGAAGAAGGTAGGAATCTGTATAGATAAAACAGAATATTTGTATAAGAAATAAAATACTGAATTTTTTTATTCACCATGGTGCTTTCTTAGGACAATAGCAGATATGTATTCACTTTTAAATATCATCTGATTACTTAATCTCCTGTCCACTGAAAATAGGTTCACAGGGCAATTTATGCCTCTGAGGTAGGGTTGGAGCCACAGTGTTTGCATATATGCCTGGCAACTCGAATTTATATTACTTGCTGACACAAAGAAGTTGTTAGAAAAAAAAAATCAGCAATTATACTTAAAGTCTCAGTTTTTTTGAGATATTTATAAAGCATGACTCATTTGTGCTAATTGGGAAACTTACATATACAACAAGTTACCAAACATCATTAAAAAAATTTTTTTAATGCACCTTAAAAATAACCAATTATGCTTTTACCAGCATTGAGTGGTCTTAATGTGCAATACTCTGATGAGACAGAGAAGGGGTTAGCCTTGCTAACCATCCAAGCTCCCTGTTTTTCTCCTTCGTGCAGTTGGAGCTACAAACTTGAGTAAGCCTGACCCAATGTTTACATGCCAGGTTTCAGTCAGTTTTCTTTAGCTTATTTTATTCTGCCCTCGTTGCCATTTGTTTATCATCTATAGCCCTCACTTTAAGTATATATCCCCTGTTACTCTTCCTCCTCCTAAAGTTTTCAAAGATTGTTTTTACTTCAAAGTAACTAGTTCATTGTCAGAAGATTTTCAGAAAGTTCCCCTTTTTATTATTAATAGTTGAAGAAAACTGTGTCTGAATTGTTTGAATTGTCTAAAGTTAAAATGACAAGCTTCAGAAATAGAATTACTGCTTTTCTCCAAAATGTTGTTTTGCAGCATCTAGGGCACTCCAGGTTCTGTGTTTCCATGTTAAAAAAAAGAAATCCTTTCTTTACTTATAAAGGGAATGGGCAAGTATTTACCAAGCTAATGCTGAAAGGCAAAATAAATCCTTAAATCTTCCTCAACTTAAGACTGTTGAGAAAATAGCTTACAGAGGTCTTATAGTCTTGTTTCTGAAACACAGCTCAGCTCTCCCCAATGTATTACTTTATTCATAATGTGAAATTTTGATATCAAATGTCAAATAAGGGGAAGAATATTATTTCTACAAAACTGAGTGCACGAAAGGGGAAACTAAGTTAAAGTATCAGGGCAGAATTCTCTTTTTTAACAGATTGATTAAACATTAGATGAATTCAGTACTACAAATATGTATACACACACACAAACACACACACAAAAGTTTAAAATAGTGGTGGTCTGTTTAGAATGGATGGAGACATGTGGGTGGAGATGTATATGGATACACACACACACACACACACATATATATATGTATATATATACATGTATATATATATCTTGATCAAAATTCTCTATCTGCCCTATACATTTTTCTATCTGTTATTTATATTTATTGTGGAAAGACGAGAAATATTGTGAAGAGCCTTTCTATTATACAACTTCAATAATTATCAATAATTAGCCATTCTTGTTTCATGTAGTCCACTACTTTTATTTTCCCCTAGAGTATTTTAAAGCAAATTTCAGATTTCATTAAGATTTGCTTATAAATAATTTCATCTCTGTTACCAATGACTGTATCTCTGGTCAAGTTGAAAACTAGCAAAACTAGCAAACCTAGATATGTCTGCTCGATGTAAGAATCATGTAATTTACCATTAATAATAACTTGTTTTTTATTAGGTTTATTGAGATATGAAAGGCCTAGGAAGTAAAGAAATAGTAAAACTATAAAATGACTCTAATTTTCCTGAAATCAGAGCTCAAATGTCAAGCTGGAGCCTGTAGACTCACACTGATCTCAGCTGATCCTCTGAAGTTTCCACCATTCTCCCAGATCTTTAATCACATCCTTCCCCATCTGATGACACCTAACTTAGACTATATTTCCAGCAAGAATAGATTTATTAATATTAGTCAACTTTGAGCCTACCAGCACTTTGAAGATGATGTGCTGGCTTAAGAAAAATGCACAATGGATGAGTTGCAAGTTTTCTTTGGGGCAAAATGAGGACTGTAGCCTGGGAGACAGCATTTCAGATATCTCTGGTAAACCACTCCCAAGAGGTAAGGGAGAAGGTCAGTATATATGGGATTTTGGTGAAGGGAGAATACATATAATCAACACATATTTTTGAAGATTTCTTCTAGTCACAAAGAGTAGATATCACCATGAAGGGATTTAATGCTTTTCTAGATATGATAGGATATTATAATTGGGCTCATCAAATCAGCCCCTAACAGTATCTAACTATCTGTAAATTCATTCTGCCAGTTTTTACCCTGAGCACAGAGAGCCTCATTCCTACTTTCCACCCTGAACTTCTTTAATTTAATTAAAGCATGTGATTTCATCCTTGTAGAGGTAGCTGGCAAGTGCCCATGGCAAGTGCCAATTTGTAGTTGACAGATATAAAATATTTATTTATTTTTCCCAATCATCTTCTGTCCAAACAGTTTACTGCAGATGAGTAAAAGGACTTTCATGGTTCCTTCGTGTACCTTCTTCATTTTCCTCTTCTTGCTGAGTTGACACCAGTTCCCTTCAGTTGTTTCTTCCCTTCTGCACACCCTAGAGTCACACTATATCCCAATATCACACATGTTGTTCTATAGGAGGGCTATTGTGGTGTGGGAAAGGATGCAGAGAATGGCTCTAATGGAACTAAAGGTTCTAATGGCTCTAAGGGGTTCACAAGACACTGGTGATATTTAAGACCTATGAGATTTTAGGAAATGTGCTTAATCTGGCCAAGATTCATTTTCATCATTTGTTAAAAGGGATAAGAATAACTCGTAAGTTTATTGTGTGTTTTAAATTAAATAAAAAATGAAATGCTTAATTCGGTGCCTAGTGCATAGCAAGGTCTCCCTATGTAGCAATCTTATTTTGGTGGTATAGGGCACAGGGTTATGTGTATAAGAAGCCGCATACAAACGCTGAGAATTGACTGGAAAGAAAGGAAAACAAATCACTGTTTTTGTAACATTCTTAGTTACAGCCCAAAGTGAAAGTGAAAGTTGGTCAGTTGTGTCTGACTCTTTGTGACCCCATGGACACTATAGTCCATGGAATTCTCCAGGCCAGACTACTGGAGTGGGTAGAATTCTCTAGGTCAGAATACTGGAGTGAGGAGCTGTTCCCTTCTCCAGGGGATCTTCCAACCCAGGGATCGAACCCAGGTCTCCTGCATTGCAGGTGGGTTATTTACCGACTGAGCCGCCAGGGAAGCCCAAGAATACAGGATTGGATAGCCTATCCCTTCTCCAGGGGATCTTCCTGACCTAGCAATCGAACCAGGGTCTCCTGTATTACAGGCGGATGCTTTACCAACTGAGCTACCAGTGAAGCCCAAAGCCCAAAGAGAAGTTTTTATTCTCTAAACTAAGCTGCAATAACTTTTATAGCAGGTATTATATACTCTATTTTATATTTCTACAAGATCAAATGCAATGCTAGATGTATAGTGTATGTTTATTAAATAATTGCTGGATTTATATATTATCATACCTGGTATCCATGTTCTAAGGAGGATGGGATGAACTTTGCCATATCTAAAATAATATTCCTATTTTCATTAGAAAACAGAAAATTTAATAATTTAAAAAGACTCAAATGGAGTCAGGGAAATATGCATAGGCAACATGATATACTCTCATTCTTGTTCCCAAATTCATTTGAGTGAGGAACAAGAGTAATGAAAGACAAAAGAAAAATTAGCAATAATACAACAATGAAGTATTTCCATGACTCCATTTGAGTCCTTTTAAATTATTTTCTCTTGAGAGAGAAATTGTGAAGTAGTTCTGAGAAGCTGAATGCACTTACTTTGCTTTTCAGAAAAAGAAAAAAAAAAAAAAACTAAAATATTTGGCGTTTCTAAAAAAACACTATCAACTCTGAACCTATTAAAAAAAAATTCTTCCATAGATGCAATTTACAGTATTCATGGGTTGATGTCATAGTTTGAATGGAATTTAATCTCAAACTCCTATTTATTAAAACTTAATCAATTGAGCCTTTAAATAACTATCACTGATGAATAGGGAAGATATTTGGGGAAAATAAGCTTTATATGATACAAGGAGTATATAATTTATTATTTTCATGCTCCAACACCTCCTTACTCAAAATTGTGTAGCCTTAGAGTACATATATGGTTAAATCCTGCTGTGTTTAAAATCAACCACATTAAGCTCTTACTGGTGTGGTTAGTGTAACTCATCAGAGGGATGTTGAATTAATGTGTTCATTTGTATCTATTCTCTTATGAAATGATGATTTGGATGATTGCATTATTTAAGAATAAGTTTATCAAAATTGGACTATCAATGGGCGGTGGGGGGGGGGGGGGGCGGAATATGTGTAAGCCCTTAACATGTGAAAATACTGCCAATATCTCACTCTCAGTTGGAGACATTCACTGATATTTCCAGTGCATGAATAGAAAAGCTGCAATCACAGTTGTACTCTGCCAAGAGCAATGGAACTGTTAGTTCCTTTAAATGAGTGAACCTAAAAACAAATTAAGTAAAATGATTATCTTCTTCCCTAGTTGTCAAGAGTTCCAGAGTCATTTGGTAAATGTCATTTTCCATGACACTTGGTAAAATCTTACTCCACCCTCTTCAGAGCACCCAGATTCTATTGAAATGCTAATGAAACTAATCAGATTGTTTCTGTTTTGAACATCTTTTTGTCTTTGAATCTAAACTCTTCCTATCTGAGATGCTGATTTCATTTACTTATCTGTTGTTTGTCAGGTTTATACATTCCTTTGTCTGTGAGTGTAGAAATTAGGGATGGGGGAGAAAAAAAAGGAAGAAAGGACTGTGAAAGAATGTGTCTGGTTTCTTCAAAGTGATAAATGACTTCCAGGTTTTGATTCCACCTGGATGGCAGCAAATTTGGGTGCATCAGAATGTGAAGACTAAACAAGTAACAGAAGGGCTGTCAGAGGATTATCATTTCAAAGTTAGACATGGCAGAAGGCAACTCCTGCAGCTTCTGGAAGAATGGCTAGGTTTGGACTATATTTAGACAGTAGAACTAGTAAGTAAGCAAAAAGAATCTTTGGATGAATGTCAGTGTTCCTTAAGGAGAGATAATTTGAGACAGGTGAGTTGTTTTTGACATGATCACACTCATTTCATTTCTTACTTAAAAAAAAATCATTTTGCTTTTCTTTATAGGAAAATCTATTAGGATGGTAAAGAGGATTAACTTTCAGATTGGGTCTGAGTGATGAGGAATTCTGGACGCCTCTGTTCCCACAGGACTGCATCTGGTTCCACACATAGTTCTAAACTAGTCCTAAGTTTAGAATATTCAGGAGTAAAAGAAGTAATGTCATTTTTGGAGGGAAGGTAAATTCTAGATCAGGACCTTAGAATCATAATTCTGTATTGCAAATCTCTGGGCATCAGCCTACTATGTTCTAGGAGCACATAGAAATAATAATGATATTCTCCCTGTTTCATGTTCCATGTGTTACACTGTAGAAAGAATGTATATGTGGGCATGTATGCACGTATATTTGAAAAAATTTTAATGAACAGTTATGAAATATAAAAGACATTTCTAATTGCTACCATGGATAATTTATTAGGAGTTGGCTAAAAAGATTTAATTGATATGTGTAATGAAATATTTTATTTCACTTATTTTGTATGGGGAAATTTGTCCTTCAATGGAAAATTGTGTATTGTTGGAGCACATGCATCTTGGTTATTCAATTCTAGCATTATGTTGTTTTGAGCTATTTTAGAACTCCAAATTACAGATAATTGATAACAATACAAAATCATGTTTAGAGGTATGCTAATTCTGTTCTGCAGAGGTTCAGTTTAGTTCCTTCTCCCAAATTGGAAGAAGCCAGTGTTGCCTCTATTTGCATATTCACCTCAATATTGCTGATCTATAAACGTTTATGTTCTTTGGATTCTTCTTTGAATGAATTGTGAACATCTTAGCAGTTTCCTCATTAATATGAGTTAAATAAACTTCATAATATCTGTTAATATTATATCTGTGTGAGAGTTACCCTTTTTAAAAATTATTATTCAATGGACTTTCTCCCAGATTTAAGAAACATGGATTATAGAACATAAAAATCACAAATAGTTTAAAATGTGCATATATTTAATATAGAATTTATTTTTTGTGTTCTGTTTTTTCCAGCTTTGAGACATAATTGACAAATAAAACACATGTTGTTAAGACATATAATGTGATATTTTGATATACCTGTGCATTGTTTTTCTATTTCTGTGAAAAATGCCACAATTAAGCTAATTTGCATATCCATGACCTCACATATACACTGTATTCTTTTGCTTGTGGTGGGAACACTTAAGATCTATTCTCTTAGCAAATATCAAGTGTATTATGCAACATTATAAACTGTTGTCATTGTGCTGTGCAATAGATCTCCAGAATTTATTCATTCTGCATAACAAATTTTTTTTTTTCATATACCAACATCTTCCCATTTTCCCCACCTCCCAAGCCATGGTAAACATCATCTATTCTTGCTTTTATGAGCTCAACTTTGTAGATTCCATGTATAGGTGACATCATACTGTATGTGTCTTTCCAGGTTTGGCTTATTTTACTAGGCATAATGTCCTTGTTTCATCCATGTTGCCACAAATGATAGAATTTCCTTTTGTTAAAGGTTGAATAATGTTATAGTGTACATATTTGTCACATTTTCTTCATTCATTCATCCATCAGCAGATACTTAAGTTGTTTCCATATTTTGGCTATTATGAATAATATTGCAATGAACATGGGATTGCAGGTATATATATACCTAATACGCTTACTCCTTGGAAGGAGAGTTATGACCAACCTAGACAGCATATTAAAAAGCAGAGACATTACTTTGTCCACAAAGGTCCATCTGGTCAAGGCTATGGTTTTTCCAGTGGTCATGTATGGATGTGAGAGTTGGACTGTGAAGAAAGCTGAGCACCGAAAAATTGATGCTTTTGAACTGTGGTGTTGGAGAAGACTCTTGAGAGTCCCTTGGACTGCAAGGAGATTCAACCAGTCCATCCTAAAGATCAGTCCTGGGTTTTCATCGGAAGGACTGATGCTGAAGCTGAAACTCCAATACTTTGGCCACCTCATGCGAATATTTGACTCATTGGAAAAGACCCTGATGCTGGGAGGGATTGGGGGCAGGAGGAGAAGGGGATGACAGAGGATGAGATGGCTGGATGGCATCACCGACTCGATGGGCATGAGTTTGAGTAAACTGTGGGAATTGGTGATGGACAGGGAGGCCTGGCGTGCTGTGATTCATGCGGTTGCAAAGAGTCAGACACGACTGAGCGACTGGACTGAACTGAACCCAATAGGATGGCAGGATCATATAGCAATTCTATTTTTAATTTTTTGAGAAATATTCATACTGTTTTCTGTAATGGCTGTATACTGTACACTATACAGTATACAGGGTTCTCTTTTCTCCACATCCTTACCAATGCTTCTTTTCTCCATTTAACAATAGCCATTTTAATAGGTGTGAGATTATATTTCATTGTGGGTTTGATTTGCATTTCTGTGATTAATTTTGTTGAGCAACTTTTCTTGTCACTGTTGGCCATTTGTATGTCTTCTGTGGATAAATGTCTCTTCAGTTCCTTTTTTTTTAATTGGGTAATTTGGTTTTTTTGCTATTGAGTTCCATGAGTTCCTTATGTATATTAATTCTTTATGTGTAATTTGCAAATATTTTCTCCCATTTTGTAGGTTGTCTGTTCATTCTGCTGTTTCCTTTGCTACGCAGCAGCCTTTTAGTATGGTGGAATCTCGTTCCTCTATTTTTGTTTTTGTCACCTGTGCTTCTAGTGTCATATCTGAAAAACGACTGTCCAGACTGATGTCAAGCTTTTTCCTTACCTATGTTTTCTCCTAGTAGTTCTACAATTTTAGGCCGAATAGTTAAACCTTTAATTCATTTTGAGTTCACTTTGTAAATGGTGTTATATTTTCTCTCTAGTCTAAGATATTCATTCTTCTGCATATGGATATCCAGTTTATCCAACATCATTTGTTGAAGAGATAATCCTTCCTTCATTGTGTGCTCTTGGGACTTTTGTGGATGATCTGAGGACTGTTAATGTGTAGATTTATTTCTGGGCTCTTTGCTTTGTCCCATTGGTTCATACATCTGCTTTTATGCCAGTTCCATATTGTTCTGATTACTATAACTTTGTAATAAAATATAAAGTCAGAATGTGTGATGTCACCATCTTATTCTGGCTCAAAATTTTTTGGCTATTTGAGGCTTTTGTCATTTCATACAAATTGTGTTTTTTGTACTATTTTTTTCTATTTCTGTGAAAAAATGTCATTGAAATTTTGATGGGGATTGCATTGAATCTATAGATGGCTTTGGTTATGTAAAATTAACATGGCTTTGTCTTAGAACGATGAAGGGAGTCTGTGAACTACAAGAATATGGCAGAGATAAGGATATTTTAAAAACATTGATAGGCATTTAAAGGCTTTAAGTGCTTGAGACTGCAACATAGTGGTAAGATCAAAACAGTGATTTTTTAGCAATGTGGGAACCACAGAAAGCAAGCTTCCTTATCAGCTGAGTCTGTTTTTGTTAAATCTGTGAATGACAATGAACTTTGATGCATTTCTTTCTCACATTTTTATTATTTAGTAACTTAAAAATACAGTGTTTGATGAGGGTCACACTGAATCTATAGATGGTTGTTGGTTATTTTTAGTATAATAATATCAGTTCTTTCAATCTATAAAAAATTTGTGTCTTCAGTCTTTCTTCAGTGTCTTATAGTTTTCAGTGTACAGATATTTCACCTCATTGGCTAAATTTATTCCTAAATATTTTATTCTTTTTGATGCTATTGAAAATAGGATTATTTTCTTAATTCCTTTACTAGTTAATTCATTGTTAGTTCATAGAAATGCAACTGATTTCTATATGTTGATTTTGTATCCTTCAACTGTACTAAATTTGTGTATTAGTTTCAGCAGATTTTTGGTTGGAGTCTTTAGAGTTCTCTAAGTATAAGATCATCTCTGCAAATAGATACAATTTTACTTCTTCCTTTCCCATTTAAATGCCTTCAACTTCATTTTCTTGCCTAGTTGTGCTGACTAGGACTTTCTGTATTGTATTGAATAGAAATGGTAAAAGTAGGTATTCTCTTCTTGTTCTCGTAGAGGAAAAGCTTACAGCTTTTCACCATTGAGTTGTTATCTGTGGGCTTGTCATCTATGGCATATAGTGTTGCAATACTTCCCTTCTTTTTCTAGTTTTTTGTTTTTTTTTTTTTACTATTTTTATCATCAAAAAGTGCTGAATTTTACCAATTCCTTTTTCTGCTCCGATTGTGATGATCAGCTAGATGATTTTTCTCCTTCATTCTGTTAATGCCTGTTGTATCCATTCAATCCTGAAATGTTACTCAAGTCTGCTGTTATTCCTTATTAGCTTTCTGCTGAATGATCAATCCAGTATTGAAAATGGGATATTGAAGTTCCCTGTATTTATTGTACTGTTGTCTGTTTTCTCTTCAGTTTCTGTTAATATTTGCTTAATGTATTTAGGTGTTCCAGGTTGAGGTGTATGTATTTATGATTATTATTTTCTCTTGATGAACTAACTGCTTATTATATAATGACCTTTTTTGTCCCTTCCCTGATAGCTCAGTTGGTTAAGAATCTGCCTGCAATGCAGGAGACCCCAGTTTGATTCCTGGGTTGGGAAGATCTGCTGGAGAAGGGATAGGCTACCCACTCCAGTATTCTTGGACTTCCCTTGTGGCTCAGTTGGTAAAGAATCTGCCTGCAATGTGAGAGACCTGGATTTAATCCCTGGGCTGGGAAGATCCCCTGGAGAAAGGAATGGCTACCCACTCCAGTATTCTGGCCTAAAGAATTCCATTGTCTGTATAGTCCATGGGGTTGCAAAGAGTCAGACGTGACTGAGCGACTTTCACTCACTGACTTGTCCCTTTTGACAGTTTTTAACTTAACTTCTGGTTTTTGGGATGTAATTTTAACCACCCCTGTTCTCTTTTGATTACTATTGTGTGGAGCATCTTTTCCATTCATTTGCTTTCAGCCTATATGTATCCTGAGAACTGTATATACTTAATTAATTTAAAGCATCATAAAAGAAAATAGAATATTATCTACCAAATTGTTCTAGTGAGGTAGGAGGGAAAAAAGTTCTGAGACTGTTTGCTTTTACCTTCCATTATATCCATATTTTTATTTGGCTTTTTTAACTAGCATGTGACATCTTTATAATTTAAAAAAAGGAAAAAATAAAACAAATAATAGTTATTCACCTAACCAGATAATGTTTGTGTGAGGAAGAATTTTTTTAAAAAATTTAATTTAAAAAGTCTTGCTTTCAAAATTTAGTAAACAAAACATTTTGAACACTGTATTTTTAAGTTACTAAATAATAATAAAAATGTGAGAAATAAATGCATCAAAGTTCATTGTCATTCACAGATGTAACAAAAATAGTCTTAGCTGATAAGGAGCCTTGCTTTTCTGTGGTTCCCAGATTGCTCACAAATCACATCATTTTGATCTTACCACTATGTTGCAATCTCAAGCACTCAAAGGCATTGAATGTCTATTAATATTTTTAAAATATCCTTATCTCTGCCATATTCTTGTAGTTCACATACTCCATTCATCGTACTAAAACAAAACCATGTTAATTTTTTATTTCTTATTCTGTAGTTTCAATTATATAGCTGTTATTTGATGTATACAAGTAGGAGGAATTTGAGAATAAATGTTGACTATTGTCATTTGTCATATTTCTTCCTCTGAGATTTTCCTGTTAGTTATCTTAGTCCATTTTTAAATATTGCAGTGCTTGTCTCTTTCTTAAAAATTTTATATTCTCACCATATATTGTTATTAATTTGTATATATTTAATATTTTATACATTTGCAGCTTTTTTATCTTTTAGAAAAATTTTAATGGTGTTTTCCATTGTACAGACATTTTACTATGTAGCCAAATCTTCTACTATTGTTTTATGGCTCCCGGATTTGATATCATTTTTAGATATGCCTCCTCAGTTCACAAAAAAATGTATATACGTTATATTGTGTGTGCTTTATATCTGTGCATTTCACCTCTTATCTCATCTATATTTCATCCTGGTGTTAAGTTTAAGGTGGAAATAAAGACAGTGTTTTTTCCCCAAATGTATGGCCACATATTTTTATAAACCATGATTTCTATGCACACATGCAGCATTATTGACTGTCTTGCATGTTTCATGCTCTGCTGCAAGCATGGAAATGCAGCAATGAAAAAGACAGGGTATTTCACACTAATGATGGTTAGATTGCAGAGTAATAATAGAAAATAAACAGCTAAATTTTAAAATGTAAGGGAAAGGTAGCTATTTTAAGTATTTAGTGGGGATTTTTATTTTTATTTTTTTTAATTAATTAATTAATTTATTTTTTCAGTGGGTTTTGTCATACATTGACATGAATCAGCAATAGATTTACACGTATTCCCCATCCCGATCCCCCCTCCCACCTCCCTCTCCACCCGATTCCTCTGGGTCTTCCCAGTGCACCAGGCCCAAGCACTTGTCTCATGCATCCCACCTGGGCTGGTGATCTGTTTCACCATAGATAATATACATGCTGTTCTTTCGAAACATCCCACCCTCACCTTCTCCCACAGAGTTCAAAAGTCTGTTCTGTACTTCTGTGTCTCTTTTTCTGTTTTGCATATAGGGTTGTCGTTACCATCTTTCTAAATTCCATATATATGTGTTAGTATGCTGTAATGTTCTTTATCTTTCTGGCTTACTTCACTCTGTATAATGGGCTCCAGTTTCATCCATCTCATTAGAACTGATTCAAATGAATTCTTTTTAATGGCTGAGTAATATTCCATGGTGTATATGTACCACAGCTTCCTTATCCATTCATCTGCTGATGGGCATCTAGGTTGCTTCCATGTCCTGGCTATTATAAACAGTGCTGCAATGAACATTGGGGTGCACGTGTCTCTTTCAGATCTGATTTCCTCAGTGTGTATGCCCAGGAGTGGGATTGCTGGGTCATATGGCAGTTCTATTTCCAGTTTTTTAAGAAATCTCCACACTGTTCTCCATAGCGTCTGTACTAGTTTGCATTCTTAATGGGGATTTTTAAAAGGGTAGGGTGGAGAGCAAAATTCTTAAAGCGGAACCCAAGACTCCCACTGTCGGGTACTCACACGCTGTGTAAGCCTTCTTTAGTTCAGTTCAGCTCAGTTCAGTTCAGTCACTCAGTCGTGTCCGATTCTTTGCGACCCCATGGACTGCAGCACGCCAGGCCTCCCTGCCCATCACCAACTCCCCTTCTTACTCCCTGTGTAATCACTTTGCTTTTGTGTGGGCAGGTCCTGCAACCGTGATGGCATACTTGCTCCCTTAGTCAGGATACATTACATGGGAAAGATGATGGCATAGTCACTCCCTTGATTACATTATGTTGAATAAGCCTCTGCCTTCACCAGCTGGAGAGGGGATATTCTACTGCCTTTGAGAAAATAAGCTTCACATTGTAAGAGAGCCACATGGCTAGGACCTGAGGCCAGCTTTTGCTGCTCAGAGAACCTTTAGCCAACAACCTGTAAGAACATGTGAACCTCAGTCCTGTTCCTGCAAGAAACTGACTTCTGTCAATCATGTGAATAATCTGGTTGGAGGAGGATGCTGAGCTCCAGATGAGAACACAGCCCAGATACAGTATTGTGAGATTCTTAGGAGAGAACCTGGAGAGTAGAAATCTAATACAGAGGGGAATAATTTAAAAGAGCCCATCCCTCAGTGACCAAAGAGCAAGGCAATCCTGGCAGTTTTAACATGGGAGCAATGTAATCTTATCTGTTCTTGTAAAGATCATGGTAACTGCTACAAGGGGAAAGAATTTAAGGAAGGCAAGAAGGCAGAAAGAAAACCATTTCCATTGATATGCTCCAGGCAAGAGAAATAAGTAACTTTGACCATAGGGATTTCAAAGAAGAAAAAGAAAATTGAAAATATATATGGGATGAGTTTTAAAAGTTTCTGATGGACTAGATGAACGGAGGGAGGTTGAGTGAACAGGGGTTTCACTGTTCAAATGTAAGAAAAAAGTCTTACATTTTTGACTTGAGCATCAAATACTATTAATATTTAGGATTTTTTTTCTAAAATTATCAACCCAAGCTGATAAATTTTGCTTCAATAATTGGTTTAGTTATATAACCTGAAATTTGATATGCAATATTTTAATTATCATTGGTCAGTAAAGTTAATAGTAGCCATTATGCGTTTTCCTTTTTTTGTTCCATAAATTACTTAAAAGTGTGTTCAGCATGTATACACTTTTTTGATTTTTCTAGTTGCCTTTCTGCTTTTGAGTTCTAATAGCCACATTGTAGTCAGAGAATGTGATTTGCATGACAGAAATCCTTTGGAAGTTTTGGAATAGGCTTTGCAGTTTAGTATTGGACAGTTGGGTAAATGCTCCATACTATTCTTTCATTGAATACACTATTATATAAATGTTCATAAATTAAATTTGCTAATTGTCTTATTAAAATCCTGTGAATGCTTAAAGGTTACTTTTTGCCTATTAGAGCCCTCAATTACCAAGATAAATGTGTTCTACCATGATAATGAATTTATTGATTTCTGCTTTAATTCTGCCAACATTTGCTTTATGTATTTTAAGTCTGCTTCTGGGAGCATACACATTTAGAAACATTATTTTATGCTGGATCAAATCTTTTCCTTATTTCTAGTAAGCCTGTTTACATTTAATCTATTATATCTGATTATCAGCTTTCAAGTGATAAATATTTGCCTGACATTTATTTTTCTACAATTTGACTGCTGGCTTATTTAAGTGTGAATATAGGGTGTGGATATGACTCTTGTAAATTATATATAGCTAGAATTTCTTTGTTTTTAGGTTGATTCTAAAAATCAGTGCTTTTTGAATTTGAGAGCTTACTCAATTTACATTAATTGTGATTACTGATATATTTTTGTTTTCTCATTACATAAAAAGCTTCAAAATATTCAAAAGGATGAGTTAAATAAACTTAACTGTTGGGAGTCAATTCCCCACAAATCTCTTGCGTTTCTATTCATCTTGTGAGCAGAGGCACTGACTGCCTTTGTTCTGCACTAGCCTTTAAAGACTTTTCTATAATGAACAGCCTTAAAATCTAGATACTGTCTATCTCTGGAATGAAGGACAGGTTTATTTATTGTCCAGTATAATGAAGACAATGTCTCCCTCTAGGACAAAGTTTAGGTAAGCTTACAGCCCATTATAATTGTTAAGTATATGTTCCCTAAACTCAAGATTCTTCTCTTAAAACTAATTTATTTCATGTTTAAGTGTTTTCTGTCCTTTTTGTACTAACCAGTGGCTCAGGGAACCAACTGTAATGCTCTATTGCTAATAGTGAGAGTGGGGAAGTCCTTTGTCTCTGACCACAAAGTTTTATATCTTTTGCCAGCATTAATAAAACTGTGCCAGGTTAATTTATTAGCTCATAAGTAAGGTAAAATCTCAGACCCTTCACAGTTCTTATCATGACCTGAGAGTCCCTTGAACTGCAAGGAGATCCAACCAGTCCATCCTGAAGGAGATCAGTCCTGGGTGTTCATTGGCAGGACTGATGCTGAAGCTGAAACTCCAATACTTTGGCTACCTCATGCGAAGAATTGACTCATTGGAAAAGACCCTGATGCTGGGAGGGATTGGGGGCAGGAGGAGAAGGGGACAACAGAGGATAAGGTGTCTGGATGGCATCACCGACTCGATGGGCATGAGTTAGAGTAAACTCCAGGAGTTGGTGATGGACAGGGAGGCCTGGTGTGCTGCGATTCATGGGGTCACAAAGAGTCAGACACGACTGAGCGACTGAACTGAACTGAACTGAGCCCCTAGTATCAGTCAGTCACTAGGCTATTTTCTGAGGAGGCGCAACATCATAGGCAAAGGGAATCTGATTTGATGAAAGCCAATTCTTTGGAGAAAGGAACAACTATAAGCTATTAACAGCCAAAGTTACAGTATGTGTGTTAACCAGTCCTATTAATGAGATCTATTGTATCACTAACATCCACTGTGGTGAGATACACACATACACACACACATGCACACACAATTTCATTGCAGTTTTAAGTAGTTGTATAGTCTTCCCATAGAGAATGGGAATGACCTCTCCCAGTGGAATAGTGCAGATGTCAAGACTGATTACACACACCAAAAGCAAATGTAAAGTTTTATTAATCACACTGTGAGACTTCCTGAAACAGGATGATCCAAGTGGCAAAACTGAAATGAAGTCAGATGTAAGAACCTGGTTAGGAGGTGGACTTGAGGTAGGGGTTCCCACTTGAGTGCTGGGGTTTGCATGGTTTGAACTGGCCCCTGGCACCAAGGGAAGCAGTATGTAAGTTTACTTGTTTATTTAAATAAACTTGCCCCAAATAGGGGGGAAGCTGGTGAGAGGGCTGTGGGGTTTAAAAACTTGTCATTAGTCAAACATCAAACCTGAAATTTTCTTTTTGGTTACAAAGATTCTTTGGCCAGTCTAGGTGATTTAAATAGTGTTTGCACATCAACTTAAAGTCTGGCTATGGTAACAAATTCTCAGGGTAGAAATCTTTATTATGCATTCTCCCAGGTAAAGAATCTGCCTGCCAATGCCAGAGACATGGATTCCATCCCTAGGTTGGAAAGATCTCCTGGAGTAGGAAATGGTGACCCACTCTAGTATTCTTGCCTAGGCAAATCTCATGAACTGAGGAGCCTGGTGGGCTATAGTCCATGGAGTCATGAAAGAGCTGGACATGACTGAGCACATTCATGCAGAGAGACTATATGTGAAAGACTCTGGTCAGAAAGAGCTTACACCAGTTGTGCTAATCCCTGTAAGATACGATGTGGTATGATCAGCACCAAAGTTGAAATAGATGAGTTGCCTTGTGGCCCCCTTTTGTGTAATGTTCTATTTCTCCATCTGCCTCACACAGATGTTGTGACTCTTTGGGACTCAGGTTTCACATATAAATATCTTAAACCATTGTTTACCTTACACAGTTCCTAAACTTCACACTTATGCCCTATATGTATTCTTGAAAGCCAACAAAATACAAACCATGGGTCTATAGATACATCCACTTATATCCTAAAAGTGGAATAGGATATCCTTATATCCTAACTTCTATATTAGTTACCAAAGACCCAGTGCTTCTTTGGCAAATGTAAAGACCACCTGACCTGCCTCCTGAGAAATATGTGTGCAAGTCAGGAAGCAACAGTTAGAACTGGACATGGAACAACAGACTGGTTCCAAATCGGGAAAGGAGTACATAAAGGCTGTATATTGTTACCCTGCTTATTTAACTTATACGCAGAGTGCATCATGAGAAACGCTGGGCTGGATGAAGCACAGGCTGGAATCAAGATTGCCGGGAGAAATATCAATAACCTCATATATGCAGATGACACCACCCTTATGGCAGAGAGCGAAAAAGAACTAAAGAGCCTCTTGATGAAAGTGAAAGAGGAGAGTGAAAAAGTTGGTTTAAAACTCAACGTTCAGAAAAGTAAGATCATGGCATCTGGTCCCATCACTTCATGGAAAACAGATGGGGAAACAAAGAAACAGCAGCAAACTTTATATTTTTGGGCTCCAAAATCACTGCAGATGGTGATTGCGGCCGTTAAATTAAAAGATGCTTGCTCCTTGAAAAAAAAAAAAAAACTATGACCAACCTAGACAGCATATTAAGAAGCAGAGACATTACTTTGCCAACAAAGGTCTGTCTAGTCAAAGCTACGGTTTTTCCAGCACTCATGTATCGATGTGAGAGTTGGACTATAAAGAAAGCTGAGCACTGAAGACCTGATGCTTTTGAATTGTAGTGTTGGAGAAGACTCTTGAGAGTCCCTTGGACTGCAAGGAGATCCAACCAGTCCATCCTAAAGGAAATCAATCCTGAGTATTCATTGGAAGAACTGATGCTGAAGCTGAAACTATAATACTTTGGCTACCTGATGTGAAGAACTGGCTCATTTGAAAAGACACTAATGTTGGGAAAGATTGAAGGGAGGAGAAGGAGATGACAGAGGATGAGATGGTTAGATGGGATCACCAACTCAATGGACTTGAGTTTGAGTAAACTCTGGGAGTTGATGATGGACAGGGAGGCTCTGGAATGCTGCAGTCCATGGGGTCGAAAGAGTCAGACATGACTGAGCGACTGAACTGAACTGAACACACACGTATATATATGTATATGCATATGCATATATATTACTATATATATGTATACACATATACTATATGTATTGAATTTCAGTACTTATAATAGTTTTTAGTAACAGCTTATTCCCAATGTCTAGATTGTCATTCTTTCAGAAAAAAAGTTGTTTTTTTTTTAGTACGTTCTGAAATAATTTATATAAAATAAAATAAATGTCACTGATAAAACTAGAAGTCACCAATTAAACTATGTGGGCAATGGCTTGTGTGTGTGTGTGTGTATGTGTGTATGTGGTGGGTCTTTACATAACTCAGTATCTTCCTGTTCCAATTTGGTAGTTAGCACTTTCTAATAAATTTGCCACTGAATTTTTTTTCAATGTTTAAATGATATTTATATAGTATTAAAGTATAAATATTCTCTATCTGTATTTAATTCATTTTAGTTACTGAAGTTTTTTGTGCCTGTATATTTGTACCTTGATTGTATTTACAAAAGCATTTTTTGTTTTATATTATTTTTAGTTCATTACACTCTTCTTAAATATAATCATTTCTTCACATGTCTACCTTAAAATGCAAATCCTTGTAAGATAAACTCATTTGGTTTAAATGTCTAGGACTATATTTCTTCTGCCTTCATCTACAAAGTATTTTTTGGCTAGACATATAAGATTTACAACACAATCTTTATTTTCACCATAAAAGCTGAAAAATTATATTCTCAAACATTATTTTAGTATTTGAAGTATGTATTTTGGAGAAATAAAGCAGCATTTGACCTAATTCGGTTGATTAATTTCTTTTTTACTGAATATAGAACTAGTTGAAATGTGCTACCATAAGGATAGACATATGAAAGACATCAGCAAACTTTCTGGCAGGAATCAAGTAACTGCCAAAGGTAATTTTAAAGTGATAATTGGAAGTAATTTTAAAAAGTCTATTGTAGAATAGTAGTGGTGAGAGTGGGCACCCTTGTCTTGTTCCTGATATTAGGGGAAATGCTTTTCAGTTTTTCACCATTGAGGGTAATGCTTGCTGTGGGTTTGTCTCTTACACTGTTGGTGGGAATGCAAACTAGTACAGCCGCTGTGGAGAGCAGTGTGGAGATTTCTTAAAAAACTGGAACTAGAACTGCCATATGACCCAGCAATCCCACTCCTGGGCATACACACCGAGGAAACCAGATCTGAAAGAGACACGTGCACCCCAATGTTCATCGCAGCACTGTTTATAATAGCCAGGACATGGAAGCAACCTAGATGCCCATCAGCAGATGAATGGATAAGGAAGCTGTGGTACATATACACCATGGAATATTACTCAGCCATTAAAAAGAATTCATTTGAATCAGTTCTAATGAGGTGGATGAAAATGGAGCCCATTATACAGAGTGAAGTAAGCCAGAAAGATAAAGACCAATACAGCATACTAACACATATATATGGAATTTAGAAAGATGGTAACGATAACCCTATATGCAAAACGGAAAAAGAGACACAGAAATACAGTACAGACTTTTAGACTCTGTGGGAGATGGCGAGGGTGGGATGTTTCGAGAGAACAGCATCGAAACATGTATACTATCAAGGGTGAAACAGATCACCAGCCCAGGTTGGATGCATGAGACAAGTGCTCGGGCCTGGTGCACTGGGAAGACCCAGAGGGATGGGATGGGGAGGGAGGTGGGAGGGGGGATCGGGATGGGGAATACAGTAAATCCATGACTGATTCATGTCAGTGTACGGCAAAATCCACTACAATATTGTAAAACAACAACAACAACAACAAAAGTCTATTGTAATGCAGAACTATGGGATGGATGACACTACTATTTTCAAGTCCGATACACTATCCTATTTAGGTAAATAATAAAATGGTATCTGCTGTTAGTAAATTTGTATTCTAGGTGGTATGCCAATTTATATAGATTTGAAAATATAAATGAATAAGAATGTAAAATAAACGACTAATGTGTGCTGAATTTTGTGAAAAGATGTTAATCCATGGCTGAACATATCTAAGATAGGGATAAATCCCCATTTCTCCTCTAAGATATCAAAAATACTGCTATGACCAAATAAAGTTCCTTCTAAACTCATTCAGGATTAGGTCCCCTTTTCTTTTCTTTTCTGCTTTTGAGGTCTTCATCTATGGTTTTGTCTATATATGAATCTGAGACACTGCATTTTAGAAATGTTTCCTAGCCCATTTGAAAGGCAAGAAATTCTTTTTCTTTTTTAAAAACATGTGATTAAATTTACTCCTTGCTAATAGAAAACCTGCTTGAATTATAATGCTACCCACGTTTCACAGATTCTTGCCATGTAATATATTTATTTAAGAAAGATAGCATCATTATGAATTAAATTAAGTGATGAGAGATAGGTGTCTATCTTGTTTCATTTTGAAATTTTTCCTGCCATCCAGTTTCATTTTAAAATTATTTTTATACTGTTAACGTAGAGGATCATAATCCAATAACTGCATGTATTTCTGTGTAAATGTCACATAGAAATATTGTTTATTTTCTTTTTAATTCATTTTTCTTCTAAGAATTGTTAAAAAGCCAAGCTAAAAGAAACAATAAGAAAGTGAAACAAGTTGAAGCCCTTTGGTGAAAGTGTATATAATATCTTCTGTTTGTAGCTCTTGCCAACAGAATTTTTATATGCTGCTATTGGTACCTGAGATTGAGATGTAGTCTTTATATTAGAGAATATCATATTAAAGACAACTTATGGTGGTGTTTAAAGATTATTACATGTTGGAAGCTGTCTTCCTTATCAAAGGAAAGTCAGTCTGTTGAAATCAAATGACATAAGGAACCAAGATGATTAATTCCCCTCACCTCCCACTTCCCACTGGTAGAAGAATTGAGAAACTTGAATTTTTACATTCTTTACTCAACCTGATTTAAAGCTCTGACACTTATAAGAGAATTCTGGTAAATCCACCTATCAGAGATGAACATCATCATCAAGTAGTTTTCCAATCTTTTTCCCACCATTCATAGTCCTTACAGATTATTATTTATCTGTTATGAAGAGAAGAAAATTGATTTGAAAAATTGTTTTTAGGCATCTGAGTCTTTGCAAAGAGGTTTGAACTGTGTTATTGTAAAATTTTAAGGTATCACTTGAGAAATGAAATGGGATTTTATTGTGCAAAAAGAACCCAATGTTGAAAAAAGAAAAAGTAAAAGATTTCTGGGAAGAGAATTCTGCTGTGGATTCTATTCTGTGCTTACTAGATTTCTACAGCCATCACCATAGTGTAACAGATTGACCTGGGGAAGTTTTCAGCTTGTCAAATGGTCTCTCTCTGAGAGTGTAGCAGGGTTAAGCTAAAGATCTGCTTAACTGATTCCCTGGCCTAGTTCCAGCAAGTGCATTGGTGCAGTTCAGAAGTGTAAAGTCCTTAATCATTAAGCCTACTCTGTGGAAAAAGAAGTTCACATTTTCCCCACCAGACCAATGTTTCTTAAGGTAAATATCTCTTCTATATTGTAATACAGAAGATATACTTACTGAATATAATATACTTCAATATAATACTTACTTCAGGTAAGTATATAATTATACTTACTGAGTATGATATATTATGCTGAGTATAATATAATATACTGAATAATAATATACTTACTGAATGCCACCATTTGTAATTATGCTGCCTGTATTATTCAGCTTTTTTGAGGGATTCTGATGCAGAGCTGAGCATCTACTATACACACTAAGGAATACACAGATGAGTAGAAATTTCCAAACATCAAGGAAGAATGAGAGGATGTTAAAATCACACAAACAACATAGTAAAAATGCCATGTGAACTGTAGAAAGAAAAAAAACCACAGTGAACCTTTAACAGAGTAGTTACATCATTTAAGAGGCACCAGGAATGCCTTTATGGAAGATACAAAATCTAAGATAAAGATAGAAAATGGATAGACTTAAAATAGAAGATTTAAGATAAACTAAGACTCTTGAGAATCCCTTGGACTGCAACTGATCTAACCAGTCACTCCTAAAGGAAATCGATGCTGAATATTCATTGGAAGGACCGATGCTGAAGCCCCCATACTTTGGCCACCTGATGCGAAGAGCTGACTCTTAGAAAAGACCCTGATGCTGGGAAAGATTAAGGGCCGGAGAAGGGGTGACAGAGAATAAGATGCTTGAATGGCATCACTGATTGAATGGACATGAGTTTGAGCAAACTCCGGGAGATAGTGAAGGACAAGGAAGCCTGGTGTGCTGCAGTCCATGGGGTGGCAAAGAGTTGGACATGATTTAAGAGACTGAACAACAAGACAGAAAGGATTTTAAAAAGTTAGATATAGTCTTTGGGAAGAACAGACTGAGGAAGCTCAGGCAGACACAAAGCTTTAGAGTACATCTGACAAACTCGAAGTAGTCCAATCCAGTTAAATCACAGAAGAGTCATGGGATTTAATTTTTAAAAGACAGTTATCAGTAATTCATAAGTGGCCTTGATTGTAACGTTTTAGTCAATATAAGAAAGCTTCTGAAGATCCACAGTTGTGTGGAAAGATTTACTTGGCAGAGTATTTAGGGTGGACCAAGTTGGTGAGAGTTAGAAACCAGGAGATTCATTGCGATGTCCAGCAATAGTATTCATTCAAATTAGTCTAACAGAAATGAACTAGAGATTTTGGCTCTGTGACAACTCAGAGATTGATGTTGTACAAATATGGGATCTGTAGGAGATGGTGATCACTTTTTTGAACACAATGAATTCAAGATAAAAGCAAGTGAAGATACACAGGAAGTACTCAAGAAGAGAAAATTAAGACCCCAAAGGAGAAGTCAGAACAAGTAAAGAAAAGATTTGGAAGCCATTGCCTGAAGCATGGGGATTGAAGTGGATGAAATAAATAAGTTGTAAGGACAAGCGTGTAGCTGAATGAGATTTTTCATCAGAATTTTTCATCCAGACTCACAATCCATTTGTTTTAAACTTATGTAGTTTTTTAAAATTGTTTCTCTTAAAGCTGTATGATTTTTAAAATATTTTTGTCTGTCTGTTTAACATATGTCTCCAAAAGAAGCCCTGTACTTGTAGGAGAAACAAATGACCAAAGAAGAGTTTCAATACAGGAAATTGTATTTTGGGTTGGGGCGAACACAAATGAAGTGATGACCTTAATCTAGATATCTCGTTTCCTCTCATATGACACAAGAGAGGGACATCAATGCCTAGACTTCCTATTTCTGGAGGCCACTCACAAATACTCCCCAGATTTTTTAAATAATTTCACAACTTACCTGCTTTTTCTCATATCTTCATTCCTTTTCATCTCTCATTTCCTGCCACCACTCAAATAGCTCTGGCTTTCTGGATTTACCCACACATGCTCCTCCTCAGTAGCCTCTCCCTACTGAAATAAAATCTCCATCAATCTTTCTGATGATTTGCACATTTGGTGTCTATGGCAGATGGCTGTGTATAGGGGTGAGGAGGTGTTGACACCTGTAATATACTAGTTTTACTGGAGGACAAGGCTTATATAGCGGATGTAGTTTAAAACACCTTTGAAGCCTGGGGAACAAACTTTATTAACTAAGTCTTACTTTTCTTTAAAGTAACAAAGTTTTGAAACTAGTTCCACAGAAGTTCTCCATGCTGGTGGGAGTGAGAAGGAAGGGTGGTTTTTCCTGCACAGCCGTGTCTCTGTTTTTCACAGGAGGGAGATGAGTTCTTGCTCCCTCTCTGCTCTCCTGGACTTGGCCGATCTCTGTGCTTGTCCGTGGAAGGTCCAGACCAAGTGGGTTCGACTTCCTGCCACGGTGTGTTCTTTCCTAGAATTTTTTAAATCAAGTAGATTTTTTTTTTCCTTTCTGAAGACCAACTTAGGACAACTCCCCCTTTTTGAACAAAATTAGAAATTCATATTTCTCCTAAAAAATCATATTTCTTTTTCAGTATATAACATTAGTGGTTGTTGCCTTTACAAGGTAAGAGAGTTTTTTCCCCTACCCATCTACCTGGTTTTCTGTCACAAGCCATTTTAGTTGATTCTGCTGTGGAATTCAAAAATAGTGGAGAAGTTTCAGAGCTGTTGTTTTTCCACAATAAGAACCTAAAACATCTGTGGAAAAATTGGACATTTGTTCTCTCCGAACTTCATATTATGTGTATGATTCTTTATTTCTAAACAATAGTTATACAAAAACATATGATAATTCATCATTCCTCACATATTTCTTACATTAATATGATATAAAAAGATCTTGACTTTGGTCATTTGGGATTTGGGAAAAGAATGTTGCAGGTTAGGGAATGAAGACAAAAACAAAAAGACAAGTGGAGAGAATGAAGTGTGAATTAAAGAAATATATAATAAAGAAAAAAATAAAAAGAGAGATAAAAAGAGACATCAAAGGGAAGATAACCAAAGAAAAAAGTGAAAACAAGATGAAAAAATTGAATGAAAGAAATGTCATCCAGAATCGTCTTGGGCTCAGGCTTTTTGGTGTCAGTTTTAAGCCCTGACTATAGCCCAAACTCACCTGGTTATCATACCCCTTAGTACTTCAGATGTCATTTCTCACCATTGTATCATCCATCCTAAGCAAGTGGTGTAGGTAAGAACGTAAATATAAGTAGGTGGCACATGACGTGTGTCCTGGGAGGGACAGGGTAGAGGGTTGAGCTTTACTGAAAGAAAATGAACAACATCTAAAGAAAACAGAAAAAAATAAAAATTACCTAGGATCTTAACATGTACACATATTCAGTGTAAAAGTTTTGGTCTCTGTGTCCATCTAAACTTGTATCTTTATGTGCATTTCAGCATTAATCATGCTATACCTATAATTTGTCACCTCGATATTTTAAAACATATTATGATCAGTTTTCCATGTAAAAAGATGTAGACATACACTATTTTGATGCCCCACTATACTGGCTGACCTAGAAAAATTTCAACAGTTTTTGAGTGAACTAATTTTAATAGCTACTTAGAATTCCTTAAACATTATTGAAGTTTAGATTATAAATGTCTACAGACATGATTTGTACTATTATGCTATTTTCTCTAGCATGTAGGCATAATAAATGAGGTCATTAATATTTTCTGAGATTTTTAGAATTATCCCTTTGAGTCATTTTTTTTTCCACATAGCTCAAATTGGTTAGATCAACATTATGATCCCAATATGCAGGTTTTTATTTTATTTTTTTTTAATTTGAAAGCCCAGTTTTTTGTTTTTTTGTTTTTTTTTTTCATTTATTTTTATTAGTTGGAGCCCAGTTTTTATATCTCACACATGATGTGTAATATCTAATAGGGTAGAATATTCCAAACTGAATAAAAGATCATCCAGATTGCTTATTAAATATAAATACTGGCCTGTCTCCTAAAAATTATGATAATTTAACTCTGGATTGTTGTCTAAGAATCAAATATTTAAGAATATCTCAAGCAAATATTAGTTTTATTATTTGCCTTCATCCTTGCTGCAGCCCCTTTGGTAGGAGTTGTCCATGCTCTGTGGGAGAACACAGTTTGGTGGAGGGGAGGAACATGGTTTTCAAGATGTTTTGCGCTTCCCAGAGCAAGACCTAGAATTGGCCTTTTTTACTGACATTTGCAGGTTGAAAGCTGCAAATCAGTTTCCATTTACTTTAAAAAGTAGCTTTGAGAATGAGCATTGATACAGTGACAAGTTGGGAAGTTCACTACTGATTGGTTAGGTATGAAACAAGATTTTAAAAATATTTCCCATTACAGTTTTCTTTCCATTCTTCAGTAGACTCAGTAATCCTTCACAGTTATTCTTTGCTTAGAGAAATAAAGACTTAGAAGAAGAGAATGAAACCCTTGGCATCTTAAGCATAAGACCCAGAACTATAACAATTGATTGAAGACTACCTGTACCCCATCATACAGAAGACTTCCTGTCCCCCTACCCTGGAATAGCATCATCTGGGGAAAGAGAAAGTGTCAGAACTTTCAGCTAATTAAATGCTAGTTGATAATCCTGAA